>NC_081834.1:74691383-75321418 GCF_030867095.1 Alligator mississippiensis
TATACAAGTGCCCATCTGAACAGGCCCATAGTAACCCGGCAGGAGCTGGGGTACTTATGGTTTTACACCGGGCTGACCCCTTCCACGCTTTGGGGTTTAACTTGCCAGGGACAGCGTTGTGATTGGGTGATGCCACTGAAAGATTATGGCACCACTGGCTAATTCGGGCTGCTCTTAAGATGGGGTAATAATACGAGTACCAGCTTCTGTTATCTAAAACGTCCACCGCCAAGGAAGCGTTCCATGTTGTGATTGGTTTTGGGGTTAACAAGGGAGAAGGCCCAAAAGGTGGAGGTCCTGAAGTTTTAACGTTGGTGTCAGTTGTGGTCAGATTGGGGTCGGGCGGAAGGGGTAAGTACCAGGGTGGTGACCAACCCCTTTTTGGGTACCACCTAAGCGAATTATCCAGTCGTTGCTAATCTACCCCTTCACCTGGGATTCCCCATGGGACCTCAGAACCAAGCAGCTGCTGAGTGCTGTGTTTGCCTGAGGATGGGTCGATGGTGCTTCGGGAAAAGCCTTTTTGGCCCATGGCATCGAGGGTTATGTTAACAGACCAAGAGTACACGTGGTGGCGAGGTCCCTTAGCACTGGGAAAAGTTAAATTGGCACCTTCTTGAGGAGCCCCTTTTCTCACCTGAAACCAAGCAGAAACATTTAGTGGATATACAATGGGATCCACCACTGGGTCAGCAACCGACAAAGGAAGTTTTAGACAAGTGGTTAGCCCTGACGTGTCGTTAGACCCCGTCATATTCGCCCATACTGACAGAAGAGATAAAATCGAGTTGGAGGTTTCGGAGTCTGTAGAAGGCACTGAGGTGACAACAGCACTCGACAGGATGAACACGATAAGCCTCTTCATGATGGCCCGGGGAGTATACAGCGGCGCACGAAATCAATACGACTCAATGTTCTGACAGGCTGTTGGACCTGGTCGCTGTGGCCATGGTCGAACCTGAAAAATAAAACGAGAGCAGTAACTGGGCATATAACAGTTAGTCGGTTTTAAGGGTAAAGCGATGGGTTAGCCAGTTATGATGAACTAAAATTGGCGATTAATCTTTATTTTCGTCAAGGTATATGGAGTAGGTGTTAGGGTACAGTTCGGGTTTGCAGATGACTCCTTTGTATGCTCGAGGGTGTGGAACGGTGACCCAAACTAATTCGTCTGGCTTGAACTTTGGTTCCCATGGTGGGAGTTTCTGAAGTGAAGGTTCATCCCAGAGGGTTTTGTCCTTGTTGAGCAATATAAGGACTCCGTGGTTGAACTTCGTCCAATTTTTGTAGGTTCCCCCTCCACGTAATCGTAGCTGTTCCTTGTAAAGACCGATGCGCCTTTCGACTACGCCGTTGGATTGAGGGTGATAGGGAAGATGAAGATGCCAGCTAACATTGTGGAGGCGTGCAAATTTGTCAAGAGCATTAGAATTGAATGGAGGGCCTCCGTCTGACAGAATTTCGTGGGGAGGATGCCAGCTAGCGAACACAGTTGCTAGCGCTGAAATTACGGCGCCGGCGTTGCTTTTCCATAAGGGAATTACTTGTATTTGTCTTGAGCCGAGATTGACAGCAACTAATCTCTTGTTTGGAGGCTTGTCTCCGGGCACAGGTCCTAGAAGGTCTACTTGCCAAACCATTCCGGGCGCAAACTGTCGTGCGTCACGACTAGCGCTCCAACTTGATGTTTCGTTTGATGACACTTTTCCTTGGCGCATGCTTCGCAAGCTTGAGATACCCGTTCCCAATCGGAACTTGTTCCATAGGACGAGGGGGTCACTGTGGTGGATCAGCAGCATAGGTGACTAGCCCTTGGTCCTGGGTGTCTCCAGTGTTCATGTAGCCACGTAAGGAACGGATCTAAATGCAGTTTGGGATCATCCGTCTTGATGGCTAAGACAACATCACTTCGGTGCGGGTCTTCTAGGAGCTTGTCGATGACTTCGTGTATGGGATCAGTTTCAAGTTTATGCAACTTGGTATGTTTTATTAGCAGTAGGATGACAAACTGGGATAGCATGTCCCAGATTCTCTCCCAATCTTCTAGGTTTTCTGCCGCGGTAGCTGCGCCAGTGACAATTTTGTAGACGTACTGGGAATCAATGGCTATGATGGGAGTTGGAAGCGTCCCGTCATGATGATGAAGACAGTGGCGGATGACAGCTTCAAAACCTAGGAGTTCATTTATTTGGGCTGTGGCCCCTTCGGGGGCGCCGAATCATCCCACATCATGGCACGGTTTGCAATAGAACCCGTAGCCCCCTCCATTTTGAGTGGTGCCGTGAGAGGCCATCCAGGCCGGGGCTGTAGTTCCATAAAGAATGGGTGTGGAGTTTTCTTGGGCATTGGGACTGGGTGGTAAGTCTTCGTACTTCCAGCAACACCAATGATAATGGTGATGGAGTACCATTTTGTTCCAGGTAGTTGGTTCTCCTTGGAACTGTGAGTCGACCTTTGTGGCATCCAGCAAAGGCAAGAGGGTGGCGGCGGGTGCTCGGAGCATTCCATGTCCCTGAGACAGGAATGTTATGAGTCTCCCTGCTAGTAGGATTTTTCTGAAGGCCCCGTAGAGATGTTGGGCCACCTGGAGGGCTTTGTGTGAGGCATAAACCAGCTGGTTTTGGGGGTTATGGGCAGTGGCCCATATGTGATTGGCGGTGTATCCCAAAGTTACTACTAATGTCTCGGTTAAGTCAAGTGCCTGAAGTGGCATGTTTTTCACGGAATGGAGAAAATCACGAAGGTCCTTTCTGTCTTTTCCCGTCCAAGGCGTGGCCTTCCATGATTTGTCGCGGGTCTGACGCTGAAGCCTCGCAAGTACCGGGAGGTAGTGTGGAGTGATATAATGCCGGTACCAATTAAGATGCCCTAAGAGTCATTGAACTCGTCTTTTATCCATCAGCAATGGTGCTTCGAGTGGTCTGAGCTCCGGGGTTTCGTCGTGTGTTACACAGGATCTGGTGGCACCGGTGAACCTGGTGCCTAGGAACGTAATGTCTATCGTAGGTTGCAAGCTTGATTTCTTTAAATTAACTGTCCACCCCTTAGCATGGAGATGGTCGGTCAGACAGCGGGTGACTTCAGCAACTACTTGCTGATCGCGACCCATGATGGCGAGGTCGTCAACATAGCTCCAGATTTTTAGTGTGCTTTCTGCCAGTAAAGCATAGGAGGTGCGAATGTCTTTGAGTGTGTCATCCATGGCACCCGTGGCTAACACAGGAGCATTGCAGTACCCCTGCGGGCAAACAGTCCATCGGCACATAGTGCCCTCGACACACATATTTAGGATTCCATCTCTGTCAACAATTGGGATGGAGTAAAACATGTCCTTAAGGTCAAGGGTCGGTCCGTACCACTTGCCCCTTTGAAACTGTGCCATCTCAAGCAGACATTGTGGTACCGTAGAAGTGTTGGGCTGCATGAGTGGCTGGCACCTTTTATTAGTTTCGTGGTAATTGACTACCACCCGTACCTTGTCGGGCTTTGCTGGTTTGGCAATTCCCCACCACGGGGATTCATAGATATTAGGGTCGGAAGGGACCTCAATAGATCATCAAGTCCGACCCCCTGCATAAGCAGGAAAGAGCACTGGGTCTAGATGACCCCAGCTAGATACTCGTCTAACCTCCTCTTGAAGACCCCCGGGGTAGGGGAGAGCACCACCTCCCTTGGGAGCCCGTTCCAGATCTTGGCCACTCGAACTGTGAAGAAGTTCTTCCTAATGTCCAGTCTAAATCTGCTCACTGCTAGCTTGTGGCCATTGTTTCTTGTAACCCCTGGGGGGCGCCTTGGTGAATAAATCCTCACCAATTCCCTTCTGTGCCCCCATGATGAAGTTATAGGCAGCCACAAGGTCGCCTCTCAACCTTCTCTTGCGGAGGCTGAAAAGGTCCAGGTTCTATAGTCTCTCCTCGTAGGACTTGGTCTGCAGGCCCTTGACCATACGAGTTGCCCTTCTCTGGACCCTCTCCAGGTTATCCGCATCCTTCTTGAAGTGTGGCACCCAGAATTGCACGCAGTACTCCAACTGCCGTCTGACCAGCGCCCGATAGAGGGGAAGTATCACCTCCCTGGACCTATTCGTCATGCATCTGCTGATGCACGATAAAGTGCCATTGGCTTTTCTGATGGCTTCGTCACACTGCTGGCTCATGTTCATCTTGGAGTCCACTAGGACTCCAAGATCCCTTTCCACCTCTGTGCCACCCAGCAGGTCATTCCCTAGGCTGTAGGTGTGCTGGACATTTTTCTTCCCTAGGTGCAGCACTTTGCATTTCTCCTTGTTGAACTGCATCCTGTTGTTTTCTGCCCACTTGTGCAACCTATCCAGGTCTGCCTGCAGCTGTTCCCTGCCCTCCGGCGTGTCCACTTCTCCCCATAGCTTTGTGTCATCTGCAAACTTGGACAGAGTACATTTGACTCCCTCGTCCAAGTCGCTGGGATAGGTGGGTACTAGCAGCTACTGGTGTTATACATCCCTGTTGTTTGAGCCGCTGTAGGAGGATGATAAGGGGATCCCGGAGGTGTCCTTTGGTCAGGATTGGTTTATAACGCCATGTGGATGCATTGCGAAGTGTGGGTCTGTGCCGATCCACTTCTGAAATGGTGATCGGAAGAGCTTGCAACACCTGTTCCTTCAGTTCGAGTGCTTTCAGTCCAGGGATTCCCAGAATGTTGATGCCCCCTAGGACTGCCTCTAATGCACAGGGGTGTCCGACCACGGTGAACTTTACTTTTGTTGCGGTGGCAACGGCGTTTAGTCCCTGGACCTTGTTGGCCTTTTTGGTCTTTATGTGAGGTGTTGTTGGGGTGATGACATTGATTTGCGCCCCTGTGTCCAACAGGAAAAGGACCTTGCGTTGTAGAGTCGGTTTAGTGACATCATAAACAACAAGCTCAACATAGGGACGATAGTCTGTGGGG
Organism: Alligator mississippiensis; assembly: GCF_030867095.1. NCBI lineage: Eukaryota > Metazoa > Chordata > Crocodylia > Alligatoridae > Alligator > Alligator mississippiensis. The sequence goes on from NC_081834.1 coordinate 74,696,310, forward strand.
TCGGGTTTGAGTAGGCCGCCGGTGTGACCGGTGGCCATTACTCGTTTTTTGGCTTGTCTTGGTACTTAAAACCCATTGCGGACGCTAGGAGTTGCTGGCCGTTGTCTCCTAAGATGCACAGCTGTTGTTTGGTAAGCTGCGTGTTGTTTAGGAGGAAGCCAAACATAGCCCTTTCCTCTGGCGTCCTCGGCGTTGGGACCCGGAATTCACGTCGCGGGCTGGGGGGGGCGGTCGCGTCGAGGACCAGGCTGGTGATGGTCCGGCTCCAGCTGTTTGATTGGACACGCCGTGGATTGTGGGTCTGGCCCATTGGGGTTTGTTGTAGTAGGGTCCATGAGTGCCTGTAGCCGTGGTAGCTCACTTAATAAATTCCCCGATGGTTCGCCAGCCAATGGCCCCAAAAGGAGCCGGAGGGTTATGGCCTCCTTGCCTCCATATACCTCTACGCACGGTTCAATGCTTCCCATTGTGGTTGGGACTCGACCGGAATCGGTGAGGTATCTATGAGGCCATGGGCCGCCCACTTGCTGGATTGTTATACCCAGTGGGTGTGCTTTAGGATTCCAGGACAAGTAGGATACCCCGATGATGGCTAGCAGCAGTTGTTCCACGGAGGGCTTTAGGGTTTGTCCGTTATGCCAAGCGTAGTCCTTCTGGTGCACTTGACCTGCAACAAGAGCTGGGAGCGGAATGGGCCAATGGGTATTACCCGTTAGTGTGTTTAAATCAGTGACATGTCCCCTGCTCCAGGTGGCCTGACGCGTTAGGAAGCTAGCCTCATCTTGGCCCAGCGTCTCCGACCCTTACTCCACTAGCAACCGTCCTAACCATACTGCCAAGGTTTCGCTGGGCTTTAACTTTAACTCCTTACACAAATCCTGCATCTCTGGCCGAGTACAGGTACGGTACATAATAGTCGTAAGTGCTACTCCCTGTTCATCTATGTTATGCTTCATTATAGCAATTGGGTGGGCTTGGATTGGAGCGGGGTTGGGGTTAACTGGGAGGGCCGGGTACAACTTGCCTCCTCCATACAGGGGCGGGTCTATAACTGGCGCCGCCTCAGGGGGTGGGATCATGGGTGGCGTCATTTTGGGAAGTGGGTCTGTAGGCAATGATGCAGCTGGCCATCCCCCTCCATAAGGGGGTGGATTCATGGTCAGTGCCATCTCAAGGGGCGGACCAGCGGGTGGCGCCATTTCGGAAGGCGGGGCCGTAGGTGGTACCACGGCTGGCCCTCCTCCGTGTGGAATTTTTTCATTGTCCCGCCCTTTCTTTTCCCCAATGCCATTTTCGGGCGGGGGCTCGCGCCCTTCTCTTGCTGCCGCCTCCGTGGCTGCCTTCCCAGCCATGGTCAGTTGGGCCTCCAAGTCTGCATTCTCCCGCAACATACCCATAAAGGCCCAGAATAGTACATTTATCATCTTTCCTTTGTCCCACTTTGGGCCCGCCCATTTTGTCTCAGTGCAGCCCTCAGTTTCCAAACTTTCGCGGAGTTGGGTTAGGAGCTTGTGGCCACGCGATCCAGGTGCCAGGGTCGGACAGTTAAACTTGTCAGCCGGCGTCAGCTCCCTGCCCTCCCGTACATGGCGTATACAGCGGGCGTATTCTTGGGCAGGAGTTGGATTTGTTGTGTCTGCCGGTTTTACTCAGGCCAGGGAGATCATTTTTGTTTTCTCCCGTGGCCTGTATAGAACCCGGTCGCCACACATAACACACCCAAATGCCCCAGGGGTTAGGTCTATTGCCCACTCCTTGGTGACCCCCTCTTCCCCTTTCAGCGAGAAGTAGCCGCTGATGCACCCTGTCTCTGCTCCGCCTGCTTGGTGATAAGCGATGTGCACCCATAATTCATCCGTGTTATCTGCATGGCGCCCCCCACTGCACCAGGGGCAGTTCTTAATTAATTCCACCTCCATCACATTTCCCCCAGATCCTGTCCATGACGCCATGTCGGGACTCAGAGTAGCTGCCGGCAGCTGCTTCCTGACTCCCCCACCGGAGCAGTAAAACTTTCGCCTTAACAGGCGGGTGATTAATGGATGGGGTGAAATTAACCAGGCGCAGACGTGTGTTGGTTGCAGGAGATTGTTTACTTACGTCGCCCAGATAGTGACGTGCGACGCAGGCTGAGCCTTTGTTCCGTTACAGTTTCTTCGATTACAGCGATTACAGTTAAGCGTACAGGTTCGGGTTCCAGTCAGCGATAACGAACGTGGGCCGGAACAAGCTATCGTGCCTGCAGGGCTTTACTACGTCAAGATTAACGATGGCAGGGAGTCATTGACAGCTGGTCAGGCCACCAAGTCACTCTAGTGATGAGCTCAGGTTTCTCCTCAGAGATTTCTCCAGAGTTCTCCGCCTTAGGTGGAAGCTTCTAAACTATTTATAGACAGAGGTATCTAATGGAGGTATCCAATGATGAACTGCTAAGTGGAATCTTTAATTTTCTGGCAAGCAGCAGTTCTTTGTGCTCTCAGGTTGCTGTCAGGTTGCAAGGTAGTGGGTCAGGTTTCCTGTCTGTTACATGTGAGGGGTCTGAGCTTGTTTCTTGACCAATTATATACAGTTTTTGCTCAGGTTTTATTGCAGGGATTTATGGCAGGGCTATTCCCTTTTACTCTGACCAATCATAAATCACGCTTAAGTTTTGTTTCTTGCTAGCGGGCTTAAGTTTCAGGAGTTTCTGGCAAGGATTTCTTTTAACCCTTAGTTGATCACTGGGTGTGAAATAAGGATGGTCTGAATGGTATCTCTTGCTAGTAACATGGGCACTGATTAATTGGGTTGTGACACAAGTGTCTTTTGCCATGGCTTGAGGGAGGAGCAGTGAGGAAAACCTTCTTGAAAATATCAGTTTAAAAACTCATCTATTTTGTTCGAGTTAGATTAGGATTGGAGAGAAGCTGTGAGGCATTAGGCCATGGTATGGTGATGGAGCTAGGGTGCATGAATACCACCTTGCTTCGTGACTTTGCAGAAAAAACAGTGAGGAAGCGCAGCTGCTCTGTTGGCCGTGAATGCTTAATTCCACTGTACGAAAACTGCAATTTACATCAAGCGGTGAGTTACAAATGATTTGTGAGTATTTACTGAGTGAGCTAAAGCTCTGTAAATGTTTGCAAGTCAGGATTTGGAATTAGCTCATACAATGCTTGCAAGCACTGGGATTTCTAATCTATTTATAAATGCAAACATTCATTTAACCCTGACATTATATTAACACTAGTTTACATAACTTGCTGAGAAAGCCATGAGCTTTACAGTCACAGTCACATGCAGTCTAGACACTTAGACACAACTAAAATGCAGCCCAGTTCCATAAAGTCAAACTAAACCGCTGTGTACAGCACCTCACTGACTTTCCTGGGCTATGGGGTGAATGTATTGGGACACTCACATTGACACTGAAGCCCAAGGGCTTCTGGGTGAGGATCTGATTGCAGGATTGATACTGAAATGTTTAAGCTGAGGAACTCAATCAGAGGTGATGTACCTATTTCACAGGGTACTGGATGAGAGTCAGGAAACCTGGTTTTCTGTTCCTAGCTTTGCTACTGACCTCCTTACACGAGCCACTTTGTCGCTCCATAATTTCCCCTTTGTACTTGATCTGTCCTGTGGATGTGGCATGAGAGCTTTTGATTTGCATGTGCTGTGCCTAACTCAATAGGACTGCAATCTAGCATGTAATATGTAGCTGCGATTATATTACAGATAATGCCAATAACTGTACCTGATCTCATGGAAGTCCATTTAATTTTGATGGACTGTTTTTCTTAGTTTCTTCATAAACAGCTACATTTAAAACAAACAAACTTTTTTTTTTCTTTTTTAAATGTCTCTGTGGGGAAAAAACGTGACATCTTGCCCCATACATATTTTTCTGATGTTCACTGCCTGACCATTTCTTTTCTGGGCACCAAAAGAAATCTTTCATTGAGTGACTCTTGGTGCCTGGGTATATTTTCCCCCATTGCAATATAATGGATTTCAGTCTTATAGGGGACTGCTATATGTATACAGCTCCTTTTGATGTACTTTAAACATTACCATCTTTGCAAAGGGAAATCATTCTTGCCCAGAGATGCTGCCTTTAATTTAAAAGACTAATAATCAATATGATGATGTTAAAATAAAACAAAAGAGATAATTGAACACTGGTGGCATTTAATAACAAATAGGTTTGGTGACACTTGCCCTGAAGGTTTTTGATTTATGACATGTGAGGGCTGCCTTTGAAGTTTTGTGATGAATAGTTAAAATAATTACATGTATATAATCTGTACTTTCTCAGACATAATAGACCAATTGCTTTTCAATTTTATTTTTTTGTTGCAGGAATTAAATTAAATTTAATATTTTAGCATGATTTGTCAGAAATGACTCATCAAACAAAAATAAGGGCTTTGGGATGCCTCTCTAGACCGGTGCTCCTACTTCTCTTCAGCTGGAGTACATTGATGTCCTGCTAACGTTAACATGCTTAAAAAAATGCAGCTCTGAATACACCTCCTAGTTTGGATTCTACACTTTCAAGGTCATCGTCTGAGGTGGTTTCATGCCCCGTCTAGGTTTTTGTCACAATGGATAGGAATTGCCTGCCCTTTTCCATTTTGGACATAGATTTCTTTATGTATGTCCTGCCACTTCCTGAATTTAGCTTGGCAGAAAATTGTTGCTCTTTGAAACCATACAGTAACGGCAACAGCAAACTATACTTTATCAATAGATCTGCACAGAAACACTTTCCCTATGCTATCTGAAATCAATTGGCAGTGATATGCTTTCTGCTTTAATGACAAATGGGAAGCTCTGCTGAGGACCAAGAATTTGGGCCAAGTTTCATTTGTCTGAGTGATCTCAGAGTAACTTATTGTTTCTGGCTTTGATTTGGGAATCTCGGTGGCTTTGGCTGACTGTTTTAACTTCTCTGTTCAATGCAGATCTTGAACAGGAATCTAAAGGGCATGGCAAGGAGGGACATATCGGTCCCTAAGTAGAATTCAAAGGTCAAATGCTCTTGGAGTTGCTCTGGGGGTCTGTGATTAAACTGCCATTTTCAATTCATCCTTATCCCTCCATTTTCTTCTATGGGAATAATATTTAACTGCCTCCCCATACTGCTGTGAAGCTTAATTACCTGAGGTGTGTGAAATGCTTTGAGATCATTAGATGAAATAAGCTTTTTAGGTGCAAAGTGGCTGTGGTATGATTTGGCCTCTCGTGTATCTGTGTTGGCACCAGTGATCAAGGAAATGAAAAAGGCCTGTGTGCAACCAAGCAGCTGCCCAAGATCTAGGCAGGTCAGAGATCTGGCAGGGAGCTATTGATTTTCTGTTATTGAGGAGAGGGAGTTTCCACAAAGACAAAAAGATGTGCTGGGTGTTGCATAAAACAAACTGGTCAAAATGTCCATATCACAAGCACAATATTCCAGTTGGTTGGTTTTGCTTGCAGCAAGCAAGACATCTCCGGTAAAGACAGGATGCTATACCGAGACCATCCAGAGCCATCCTTGTTAAAAAAAAAAAAAAAAAAAAAAATCTGTTTATTAAAATAGTGCTGAAAGCTGCACTTAGTAATTAAAAAGTAAGTAATGACTCATGCTAGTGCAAAGGCCCTGTGCTCTGGACTTGTGGCTGGATAATAATGGTTAGCAGTCTCTGTTTCAGCCCATTACTTTCTCCAGCTGTTTATGGTCTTATTTGAGCAGCTCAGTACATTAGTTCTTGTTCTTGTAACCTCTGGGAGATCCAGTGCAGGGCTTGTCTTTAACTAGAGGGGGAGTGCAAACTGCAGCTGTTACTATGTCAGATTTGATGCTTCAAAGCGAAGAGCGACTGGCAGCAAGAGGGGAATTACTTTGAGACTGGGCACCAGTTTATCTTGTTCCTCTCCCTGTTCTGCAGGGGAGCTGGCACCAGTATAGATATGAAAGAGCATGTAAGATATGAAGAGCTCAGTTGACCTAATCCACATTCGTGGATCTTGTTTTGAATTCAGAAATTGTTATACAGTCTCCATTACTATGGTATCTAGCACCTCCCTGCCTCTCCTGGATGAGGATATTTATGTAAATGATTGTGAAGTACTGTTACCATGGTATAATGGAGAGCTGGAGCACGGATGGTCAGGCTTTTCAAAGAGATTTAGGTGCCTAACACACAAATCTACAGATGCTGTTGGAAAATCCCGCTAGGCAGGTTTGGTACCCAACTCCTATGAACTTCCAGACTTAGGGGAGACCAAGGGTGAATTTACCACTGCTGCTAAGTCGTGGATAAATCCTGTTCCCTTATTGTGCCTATTTCCCAGCCTGTAAAAGGGAAGCTAAATACTGATGTCCTTTATAAAGACCTACAATGAAATGTAAATATGCTGGTGGGGGCGGGGGGGGGGGGGAGGGGGCAATAAATACACCATTAGTTGGTCTGAGTATAATTTAAAAAATCATCAGAAGGAGCCTTTACAAATATTTGGAAAAGAAAAAATGCAACAGAGGAAGAGGGAAGGGACCCTTTGTAGATGGTTGATACACCTAGAGATTATGTATTGATATTTAATTATCAACGTGTCTGCAATGATAGACCTCTTGCAAGGGCTTCTGGAACAGAAAAGTGTTTTAATAGACCTACTGATCAGTATATCGATCTGCAAGTCCCTGTTGAATGCAGAGTGGTTGAAGGGATGGAGGACAGGCGTGAGCTAAGGGGATTTTGGTTTTGTTACCAGCCCTGCAGCTTTTGTCATCCAGGGGAAAGTCAGTTCTTCTCTCTGTGTTTCTCTAACTCTTGCCATCTGTTGTCTATGTAGTTCATAAGGAGTTTGAGCCAGAGACCATTTATGATATCAGGCGCTTAGTGCCGTGGGGCCCTGCTCTTATTTGGTACCCCTGTAGTACAACGCATAGGCCAAGTAGAAATCAGAAGGATGCTGTGTGTGTTTCTTCCCCCCTCCCCCCCCACCTTAGTTCTTTGGTTTATGGGGCGAGGGGGAGGTCCCCTCCTAGTATGACTTCAGCAGGCAAGAATGAAATGCAAAAACGAGGACATGGGCATAGCCAGGGATGCAGAGGCTGAGGTGCAGTATGAAACCACAAACCTGGGAGGAGAGGAGACGAATTGCAAGCTTCCAAATGTTGAAATGCTGGGAAAGGAAATGGATATACAGAGGGGCAGAGCTGCTAGACCTGTAAGTCCGCCGCATCTGAGTCTGCTATGTGCGTGGCAGGAGCCTGAGCCTGGGGATGGGGGGCCGGACAGATTGCTTGGGGGACCAGCCGGTGCAATCAGGAACTAGAGAGACTAAGCAGGCAGCAGAGTCAAACATCTGTGCAGCCTGCAGAGCAAGGGAGGGAGGGAGAAGGAAAGGGGCTGGCAGAGAATCGAGGCAGAGGCACCACTCGGCGAGGAAGAAATGCTCCTTTTTGTCCACCCTTTTTTGCACACTCTGTAGTACAAGGAGGCAAAGCAGCAGGGCTGTTGCTGCAGGTCACAAGGGGCATAGGCGAGCTGAGCATCAGGTAGCAGGGCTTGCCAGATAAAGAAATATTTCTGAGAGCAAAAGAACGCAGCCATAACCCATCTCCAGTCTGCCAGCCTGCCTGTAATCATGGGCCCTGCAGCAGGCTCACTGAAAACGCTGGAAATCTTCTCTATGCCCTGTCCCTCCATCTGTCTGTCTGATCTAGCAAAACTATTCCTTTGACTTTGCTTCTAGTAGAGCCGGGGATTTTTTTCCCCCTCCACACAATTTCAGCAATACAGGAAAGCTGAAGGGGCTTCTGCCAAACCAGTGGGGATCAGCAGGCCTGGCCCAGAAGCAGATGACTTCAAATCAGGGGTATAAGAAGGCACATGCAGGGCCGTGTAGGCTAATGGGGAGGAAGTTTGGAGATCCAGATGCTTTTGCTGAACGTTTGCTCCTGTGCTGGTGTTTGTTCCTGAGCAAGCCACTTCATGTTTCCTTTCCTCTCCCACCCTGTTCTTTTGTCACCTTTTCTTGGGAGCGGTTTGGGGCACAGCTGGACCTGCAGCACCGAACACGCTGGGCTCCTTGTCTTCACTGGGGCTTCTTCTGAACAAAACAGAAGTCTGGCTGTATTTAGGCTCCTGAATAAAAGTGACAGGACCCAGCAGGAAAGGCCTTCAGTAAAAACGGCGTGTGCAGAAAATTTCCAATTCCTGCAAGTTTTTAGTAGAAATACCTACCCCTGCCAACTCTGTTCCAGGAGTCTTTTATTTCCAGTGCATGTAAGTCTCAGCACTAAAAGTCACTGCACTACATATTTTGTCTGAAGCACAGATACATTTGGGACTTGAACCAAACATGATCCCCTGAAATCAAGTCTGTTTGGGGGCAATGCTTGCCCACTTCACCTCCTTTTTTGCGATGAGGCATCTGGTGAAATGAGGCGATTCAATGATTATTAACAAATGCCTGTTGTCTCTGACATACAAAAAAACTAGAACTCGTGGTTCCCAAATGATACCTTTTATTAGACCAACTGGAAAATGGCAAGAAAATTGTCCATTTCTGCAAGCTTTCTGGATCAAAGTCGGCCTCTGGGACAAGTATAGATGGTACAATATGGTAAAAAGTCCCCATAGGTAGGAAATAAACTCCATTTTTGCAGAGAGAGAGCTGAAGATGGAAGTCTGTCCCTCTGGGTCCATGAGAGTGTCTTTGTGAGCTGTGTTGAGGAGCTCTTTGACGTGTTGATCAGGTGGAAGTCCTTCCCTGGAGGTGACAGATGGGAGGCAGGGAGGTAAAAAAAAACTTCCTTGTTGTTCTGCAATGAAGTTTAAAATCTAAAAGCGGCTAAAATTCAGCATCTTCCATGTTTCAGGGGCGTACTTGGTAGCTGTGTTGGTCTGAGACAAAAAGACATACAAAAAAACTAGAACTTGTGGTTCCAAAATGGTACCTTTTATTGTCTCTGACGCGCTTTTGATGAGGCTTTTGTGGGGGTGACATGGGGCGACTGAAGAGGGGTTGTTTGCTAGGGCTGCGTTTACAAAGAGGACCATTTATTCCCTCCTTTCTCTTTGCACATCTGGCAGGAAAAGGAGGAGGGAAAAACCTCACTTGTCAATATTCCCCTTTCGCACTCTTGCAGATCAAGCTCTTGCTCTTCATAGCTGCAGGGTTCATGTCCCAGCAGAGCAGCTGCAGAAGCCGTCATGCCACCCTTGGTGAGATGAGCGGTCCATCTCCTTGCCAGTGGCACCAGTGTTTTGCTTGGTCCCAGCACAGCACTCAAACTAACACATCAACTCCCCCACAACTCCCTTTCAGCGATGGACTGTAACCAGCACACTCACTTTTTCAAACATGCCGAGGTTTGGAAATTTTCAGTCTATCTGTCAACACGTGTTCATTGAGCCTATGTAGTACCCAGATGGCATCCACTCCCCATTGGAAAATGTGCCAGTATTCCTGAAGCAAAGCACAGTGGAGAGTGTGTGCATATGTGCAGGAGTGTGGGGGTGGCAGGGAGTTGCCTTTGAGTGTTATCTGTATAAAGAGTCTGAAAAGTGTGTGTGTGTGTGTGTGGTTAATCCAGCCCTTTGAGTGTGTGAGTATCACTATTGTTTTACAATAGTGTCTGGCTCTGCAAACAATAGTTGTGCTATGTCATGCAGACTTACACACGCTGAACCCTATTCCAGGGATGTCATAGTAATAAGAGGATGCCTTGGACTTTAATGTTTGCAAAGAGCAAATTTCACATTGAATCAGGTTGTCAAAGCGGCTTGGTGCAGGAGGCCAAATCTGTGCCTGTCCCACCCTGAGAGTTGATGAGTGTTTCACTTGGAAGTGCTTAAAAAAGCTGAATGCTTCAGCCACGGACCGGCATACAGCCCACTGTCTCGCTCCCCAGCTGGAGCGTTTGTGCGTGATTCAGAGCTTGTAAGGGGCTGGAGGGACCTTGGCAGATCATCGGGTCCAGCCCCCTGCACCAAGCAGGAAAGACAGCCGGGGTCAATTGACCCCAGCAAGGTGACCGTCCAGTCTCTTCTTGAAGGTTTCCAGGGTAGGTGATTGGCTGATTGCACCACCTCTGGAGGAATCTTTTTCCACAGTCTGGACTCCCTGACTGTGAACAAGTTTTTCCTAAGGTTGAGCCCAAATCCATCTTCCAGGATTTTGTGGCCATTCCTCCAGGCTTTCCCCTCGGTACCATTGCTGTGCTGCACAAAATGCTTGTAGGATGTGCTGCAATGATGATTTGAATTTGCTGGGTGAACTACAAGGCCCCCCAATGGCAGCGTCTTTGAGGATCATGTGAGTTGTGTCTGGTTGCAGAACTAACTCTAAAGGACCAAATTCTCTAGTACTTAGTGAAGCAAATCTCCTTGTGACCTCAATAGGTGTTTTGTCCTTTTAAGCACAGCAGTCCCGCTCCCAAAAGTATTGGATGCAATCATGGCTTAGTGTTTTTAAGTTTTTGGCTCCTGTCCAGTCTTTTGTACCATTCAGGTTCTGTTTTCCTCTCTCCTTATACCCGGAGAAATGAAAGCGATTCATGTACTGCTTTCTTTTTTTGCAGTTGCTGTCTCTCTTACAGCTGACCGGTGTGCTCTCCCTGCAGTCTAATCTGCATAGGTCCCCAAGGTCAGCCTGATATGAATTGAGCTTTCATGTTTTAGCATTGCGCTTCTGTGTGTGTTGTAGTGCACAAACAAAGTGCATCACCCAGAAACAACTGTGCTGGGCTAACTGAGTTAGCTGGGACCTGTGCTTGGCCTGCAGGAGATGAGGGATCTGCACTTTATAGTGTGAGTGTTTTCCAAGCATGCAATAAGTGGGATTGTTTAAAGCTGTCAGTTAACTCATTCTACAAGGTGAGCATGAGCAGACCTCATCCTGTTAGCTCGAATGGCCATTTTCCTTTTAGTGGAGTTACCCGAGTCCTGGTGCTAATTTTAATAGGTATTTTAAATCTGTTAAACCCATGAGTGTTCACGAAGGCAGACCCTTTAGGGGACACAAGGCAAAGCTCCCATGCACATAGCCAACTCACCCATTCCTGCAACTGGGTTAAGTTCCCTCCATGCAAATTGATGGCTCCTGGCTCTTCATCCTATTGGCACGAGGGGTTTTTCCAGCATCTGGAACTGGCTATGACTGGGGCAAATCATGAATTGTAACTGGGGCAAATCCCTGAGATTTGATTTGTGGAAAAAATAAAAGGAGCCATGCAGTTACTAAGATTTTTTTTGCGCACGGACTAAAAAAGAGGGTTTCATCCTGCAGGTCCTGATTCGGGTAAGTAGGTAAGTGCACAAGAACTGCCCCAGAGACAAAACAGTGGCTCGTTATGGAGAAGTTTTTGTAGCATAAGACTTCTTGTGTGTCTCCATCAGAGCAAAAGAGAGGGTTTGAACATCGCTTATCCGTTCCACAGTATTGGTTGCACTTGGAAGGGCATATCCAGATGTGCAATTGCCATGGTTAATGGGATAAACTGCTGACATGCAGCGATAATATAAGGAGTTTTGCTTTGTTTTCCAAAGGCTACTCAGGAGAATATGATCACGTATGCTTGTGGATGCTGGGAGGATCTGATGTCAGCATTCAAAACTGACGGAGAATACAGTAAACCCAGATGGGTAAGTTGGAAAGAATTGCATATCCCAAGACCTCTGTCCCTGGACTCGTAAATGAACATCAGCTTTAAAATGCAGCCCGTTTTCAGAAAATGCCCTCTAACGTTACCCTCCATGCCTGCAAAAATGACTTCAGCAAACCATTCCTTTGCCCCATGCAGAGTCTATGCCAAGAGGTAGCCAGCCACCGCGTGTCATCATTGCAGAGTGACCTGAAATTGTTGAGCCCCAGCTCAAGTCTGAGTTCGTGCCCGGTATGCAAAGGCCAATAAAGATAGCAGGGGTGAAAGTATAAAGAAGGTTTATTGCTAGCAATAAAAGGTGCAAGCAGAATAATTTCACATAACAAGCACACAGATTTCCAATTCTAAGCCACTTTTATACAGGGGTTTTGCACCTTCATAAGCATCCTTGTTTGCTAATTGGCTATAAAGGAGTGATGCAAGGAGTTCTTTACTGAGCATGTCTCTATACCTGTGTTTTAGCTATGTATCTCATTAACATACATGTATGTTTCATTAGCATACCTTTTCCCCACCTAGGGGCATGATTCTTAGTATTTTAATGAGCTCTTTGACCCAGTACTCTGATTCTGCTTTTGTTTTCAAGCCTCCTTTATCTAAGACTGTCTCCTTCTTATCATTGCAGATGGGCATTCGTCACATAACAGAGACTTTTGCTTAGGCTTTGCATAGTAGTTTCTAGGTCACTCCTTACAAAATGATGAGCAGCTGGGTTGGAGCAGCATGATTAAGCCAGTCTCAGTGTTGATAGCCAGACTGAAAAGTCATTATCGAGTTGTTGTGTCTTTGAGCGTGCCATGCTTCTCTGGGTATTCCTTCTTCTAGGGGCATAGTTGTGATAGGACAAGCAGGAGTGCTCTGTGATTAGGTCTCTAGCACTGTAGGATGGATTTGCCTGCGCTGGTGCCACCTCTCCAAGCACTGGAACGGGTTACCCAGAGAGGTGGTGCAACCTCCATCCTTGGAAGTTTTTAAGGCCCAGCTTGGCAAAGCCCTGGCTGGGATGATGTAGTTGGGGCTGGCCCTGCTTTGAGCAGGGGCTTGTCCTAGATGTGACCTCCTGAGCTCCCTTCCAACCCTTGTTTTCTATGATTCGATGCATGTGTTGTGCTCCTCTGTGCACTCCTACTCATAGGGGCATCTTTGTGATGTAACAAGTAGGACTTCTCTACGACTCAATTCTCCAGACTTGTAGGGTGTGTTTTCCTGTGCTCTGGGTGCAGGAGGAACCAGGGTTTATTATGGAACCGTTCTTGTCAGGACAAAATTGTTTTGTCAAAACAGACTTTCCTTGGAAATGTCATGTTTCCAGGGAAACCTTTCCCACCAGTACTCACTCAGGCACTCTCTTTATTTTCAAATGCCATCCTGCACTGGGATTTGGATTCTGCTATGCCAGGGGTGGGCAAAATGCGGCCCACCAAGCCAGTCTATCTGGCCCGTGGGGCCCCTAAAAAATTTAGAAAATTAATATTTATCTGCCACTAGCTGCCTGTCATGCAGTCCTTGATGCCTTGCCAAAACTCGTTAAGTGGCCCTCTGCTCAAAATAATTGCCTGCCCCGTGCTAGGCTAACAATATAGGGAAACTGGATGTAAAGGAGGTGAAAAGCGCAATACGATAGCTAGTTATCTTAAATTGTCTAGCTGTTGGTGGTAGGTCTCACATGAATAATCACCCATGCACAAGTGCTGCATACTTGATTTTTACCCGGGTGTTATGTCTGTTAAATATGTGCGGTCACCCAGCAAAATGTGCACAGCCGGCTTCTCCCTTTCCTTTACCTGGATCGCTCTCTTGAGCTTGACATCACAGCGGTGACTTGGAGAGAATAAAGTATTGAGTGGGGAGAATCCATTCTTGCCTGAGGTCTCCCACAGGAGGCCATCTGGTGCTTTGGCCTCAATGTGACCTACAGAAACATCTCTTGGCAGGCAATCAATGGTAATTTCTTCCATTATAAAGTGTGTCGGCTCTGTCCTGTCAGGACTTTAAACCTTATATGTGTTTAAATTGCCGGAGAATGTATAGGGCTGCTTTTGAATGGGGATTGATGTGCTTTCTCTGGCCATACATTCAGAGCCATGGGTCAATTCTGGCAAAAGCAATATGGACCCAGTTAAAAAATGAAGCAACTGTTTTGTTTTACCATGAACTCTTGTAGGTTTGTCCCGTCAGAAAGATATTGCATAGGTTTGCAGGGCAAACATATTGCGTATGTTTGCACTAGACTACTGAAGATCCAAACTCTATATTTTTTGCAACCAAAATGCTGCATTAGAAGGGCCAGCAAGGAAGCAGACCTGGTTCTCCTTGGTACACGTGTGCTCCAGGGGCCTGGCAAAAAGCAGTTCTGCAAAAGCAGGTGCTTTTCTCCTCCACTGGCCCATTGCTGTGAGATGATTCACTGTCCTTCTACTTTATTTCTCAACTTCAAACTTGGCGCCCTGGACACCTTTGGCATAGAAACACTTTTTGCAGGAGACTTACAACTCTTTCAAGTTGCCTGTTGTGTCTTTGCTGCCCTCAGCCAGCCTCTATTTATATCTTTCACTGCTACATAAATTCCCACCTTATCTTTTCTGTGGCAGATCCAGGGTAGAAAGAGGTTTTCACTGCCTTTATACGTCGTCCTGTCAAGGACATCGAGATCAGCCCCTTGAAGGCTCAGGACAAGTGTCGTGACTGCTTAACCTGGCAGGGGAAATCCCACATATCTGTGTCCAAGAAGACAGCTTTCCTGAACCACTTTCCAGGAGAACTGCTCTTGTGGTGTAGTTCAGTACCCGCTGAGGTGCAGCCACTTTAAGCCCAGTTTATGGAAATGGGAGTCTCCTCCCTTGCTTGCTCCGAGGCCCTTATGGCTTAGGGCAAGCAAAACTCAGGGGCATCTGAACCCCAAGCCTCTGGGCTTGGACCTGCAAGTAGGATGCCTGCCAAAGGTTTTGGAAACCTCTGAAGCCCCAGGTGAGGGTAAAAGATGTTTGCTGGTAGTAGGGCTACTTATGGTTCTGGACTCTTGAATTTGGAGTTAGTTTTGGCTAATGTGGCCTCAGGTACAAATTAAATTAAAAAAATAATAGTTTGCTGAATTGGGATTGTAGCATTTTATACCAACATATAAGCAAATGAGGGTTCAGGGCAATTGAAAATGACAGCTTGAGTCCAACAACCAGCCGCAGGCATGTGCCGATATAGCTCAGTTCTAGTTCTGACAATGGGATTTGTTTGCAGCTCTTCACAACACAGTGGAGCAAGCAACCCCCTCAAAAGGGAGTTCATCCTCCTGTGTCCAGTACTTCCCTTGGAGTGCCCTTTGCAGTCTCTGTGAACAAAGCACCTCTGGACAAATAGGGAGATAGTTTATGAAGGCTTATAAAAAAATGCCCTGGAAAAGTAAATTAGAAGTGATCATCTGACATCATGATAGCCCTTGCCACAGCATCTCACTCAACTATTTATTTAGAGAAAAGAATTGCTGCTTGTCAAAGGTCTGATCCAGTAGAAGCCAATGAGAGTTTTGCACTGAAATTAATATGAATTAAATCATGCCGGTGCTTGAGACCTTACAGACAATCTGCTGGCAGAAGTAGATAAGTAGATGCTGGGGGTGTGGGGGAGCAGAAGATAAATTATTCAGATATCTGAAACATTTTAATATCATTAAGTAATTTCATCTACCGGGCTTTGCAGATGTGTGTGTGAATGTTCACATGCAGTCTGTATAAAGCGTAGGACTAAATTAAGCATTCAAGGTGCTGAACGCTCCCTAAGATGTGCTCCGTTGTGGTGCTATTCTTCATAGGGTTTTAAATGCACATGCCGAGGTGACCGTGTTTCAGCGGTGCTCTGTGTTTGTGCAGAGGAATTGTTTTTGCAGAAATAACCTCAGCATAGATATTTGCTCTTTTTCAGCACTTTCACTTTTCGGTTGGCCCTGGAGCAGAAACACCTGAATGGTCTGGGAGAATGTATTGCTTTTTAGAGTAGGGAGCCAATCATGCAAAATGGCAATTGGACTGGTAGTGTTGTACACACTCTTTGTGCGAAGCAAAGTGGAGGCCAATGGGACCTTATATCCATACTGCATGGGGTTCACCCTGTCCTGAGCTATATTAGGTTATTGGCCCATCGTATCTTTGTTCGCCAGTACTGGGCATATAGATGTTCCCAGGATTATCACCACTATGTCAGATGGAGCAATGGTCAAGGCGCAATGGTCACAGAAAGGAGCAGATGGTCAGATGGAGCAAACGGGCACAGAACAAGAAGCAATGGTCTCAAGTTGCAGCAAGGGTGGTTTAAGTTTGATAATAGGAAAAACTTTCTCAGTGGAGTCTCCATCCCTGGAGGTTTTTAAGGCCCAGCTCACCAAAGGCCTCAGTGGTATGATCTAACTGGGGCTGGTCCTGCTTTGAGCAGGGGTTGGGCTAGATGTGACCTCCTGAGGTCTCTGCCAAGTCTCACTTTCTATGATTCTGCAAGTTGTAAGATTTGCTGTATCCCATAAGCGAGCTCAGATGTTTGTCCTTATTTTGTAGAGGGAGAAAGTGGGGTAAAGAGAGGTTAATGATGATTTAATTGTGCTCGTATGGTCTGGCAGTGCTTCTACGGTCCCTCTTCTCTCTAATGGCTTAATGCCCCAGCTAGTCTTAAATTCATGAGCATTAATAATATTGGTCTTATATACATTTCAAATCACTTTTCCAAAGGAGATTAATCTATGCATTTCTATTCCATGCAGATGGAGTAACCAAAGGGCAGAGAGGCCCAGATTCATGCAACAAACCTGAGTCATGGCTGGAAACTAAACTCAGGTCGACCTAAATCCAGGGTTTTGTTTGCTAGGACATATTGCATTTGTATAGGAGTATCAGTGAGGCTACTCGTGTGCTTCCTAGGACACCAGGCATCAAACTCCCATGTGGTAAAACTAGAAACTCAGTGGGAATTATCCATATCTGTCACTCAGACCTCTTATTGCAAATCCCAGCAAAGTGAATGCAACTATTCAAGGAGGAAGGTAGAATTTGGCGTTAGAATAGTGCTAGTATTAGGAAACCAAATATTTCTTTTGAGTTAACCTGAGAGCAAAGCCTTTTGAAATTTTAAATCCAAACACAGAATTGTAGAAAAAATAACAAGTTTCAGGCCAAGCAACATTAAAAAAAAACAAACAAAGGTGTTAATTTTCATAACAAAACACCATTTTGGAAAAGGCAAAAATGATTCAGGATTGGGGGGGGGGAGGGATGTCATTTTAACAAAAGGAAACGTTTCACTGAAATTGACAGGAACTCGTAAGGCATTTCAGTTGACCCCAAACTGCACGTTCTCGGGTGAAAAGTGTTCAGGTGAGAAACTTCACTGAGCAGAAGAAGGGGACCAAGCTTGTCTGGGTGCAGAGTCTTTTCCAATCCAACTTGAGCTTTCTCAGAGTTGAAGTGAAGCTAAGGTCTTGTGATGGTCCACAAGGTAAAACTTCCCTGTGTGTCTATTTTAGCAACTGATGGGTGGCTTCAGCTGGGGTTTTGTAATCCACTAACTGGCACCTTTGGTAGTATTCAATCTAAAAAAAAAAAAAAGGAATCTGTCACAAAGAGTTACCCCAGGGTGCCAAGCTTGTGGAACAAGACAGACAAGCTGGGGGAGCTTGCCACATCTCTTCCTACCTATATCTTGTGAACACACAGATAACTTATCTCTTCCTTGTGCCGTGTCTGCAGATGTCAATCTGGTACCTATCAGTAGCACTAGAGCAGCACTAATGGGGAAAAACAGTGCTCACTGAAACCCATCTCTCTAAAATGGCAGCAGCTAAAAGCCAATTTTTGTTTCTTAGTGGAACTGAAAAACAAGAGTTTCCCAGAAGATGTAAAAAGCATTAGTAGGAAGTTATTGAAGATCCCTCTTGATCTGCTTTCTGCAGGAATGGGAGGGAGTTGTAAGATGGTCAGCCACAATTGTCAGATAAGGGGCTTGCATCGATGATTTTTTCACTGACGTGATCAATGCTTAGAGATTATACGGACTGGAGCTTTTGATGTGTGCAGCATTGCTTAAATTGGGCATTAACAACTGTAGTATACCGTGAGGCATTTAAATTCTGAATGATGATATGAATGTACACCAGTAGCTCTACTCAAAGGATATCAATTTAATCCAGCATGATCTCTGTGAAGCTGGTATCTAGACATCATTGTTCTCATTAAAGATGGGGCACAGAGAGGTTAAATGGCTTTGCCCATAGTCATGTGGTGAGCCAATGGATGAAAGAGAGGCTAGATCTCAGTTATCTTAGTTTTGAATGCTGTGCTTTAGTCACTACACCAGTTTTCTCCATTATTGTACTACACGCATTAATGAAGACCCACGTAGCTCCTTACCAAAATATATCTCCTGCATGCACTGGCATGGTCTTCGAAGCTAAAGCAGCCATAAACTATTACTCTAATAATAATAATAATAATAATAATAATAATAATAATAATAATAAAAAGATATTTAGCTTAAAAGAGACAATTTCCTGAAGTGTGTGTTCTGTGATGAGCCTTGGACAAAGTATTGGTATTAAACATGACAGATGTAGTGACAAGAATACGATTGTATCTGCCATGCTGGGTATGGAGATGTGAAATGGGTCTGAAACCTGAACGCTCCCAAATTCAAGGAATGATTTTGCATCTGACATCTTTATTCAATTGGACAGTACAAAAAAAGCCTGCCAGAGGCAAAACTCGCCTCTGGGTTTGAGTTCAAGTTTTGACTTTCCTCCCCACAGAATTTAGATTTGGGTTTTTGAGGTTTGTCTGCCCTAGCTGGTACTGCAAGTTAGCACTATCAATAGGTCAACTACATTAGGAAAGATTGTTTTAAAGGACAAAGAGAATCTCACATGAGATGGTATTTTTGGTGAAGATTACCTCACCCAACCACTGTGATACACACCAGTCCTGGGACTTCTCTGAGGGACTGTTTTTTTTGTGGGAGGAATTTGTTTTTTTCTAATTCCTGCGGTGGAAAAATAGACCTCAGTTTTAAGTTGTCATTTGTACATCACAAGTGTAAGACGAGACAAATTTGTATCTGGTGGCAGCTATCAATTCTAGGTAGGGTCCAAGCTCATTTGCATAGTCCAGGCCTTGTTACGTAGGCTGTCTCTGGAAATTGTGGGTCTCGCGATGGGCTGCTGAGGAAGAAGTGGTCTCTGAAATGGTTCTTGAAGGTTTCATGGCTGATGGTCACCTTGAAGCCTGTAAATTGATCCAAGTCTCATTGTCATCTGGGATGTAAAGCTTGTATTTCCCTATTTCAACCTTTCAAGATCAGGTCCTTTTTTCCCTTTTAATTTCTTTTTTGCAGCAAGTCTACCTTTATCCTCCAGTTAATGCATTCTTGGCTGCTTCATGGTGGGCTCCATGCAGAAATAATGTATGCCCACAGAATGTGGTGCACATGCTTGAACCACATCAGTAACTTTGCCAGGTTCACTCCTGTCATTTAGCTGTCTCTACCCACGGTTACACTTGACTAAGTATGTAGGAGCATTGTATTAATGTATAGCCTGGAAAATAGATGTACATTAGCATCCTGTAAGGCTTCACTCAGAGGGCCTCCTTCACCCATGGTGTGCACTTTAGTTGGGGTCTAGAGCCTGAGCCTGAATTGAGTCAATCTTTGCAGTTTAGTCTAAACTGCAGAGATTGAACTGATTTGCAAGTGGATAGACATTCACTTTTGAGTCATGAAATACAGGCACATGCCTGCAGTGGCTCAGGCTAGAAGCTGGGGGCGCTAGACCAAGTCCTCCCTTCCCTTTTGGGGGGGGGGGCATGGCCAAGACCCAGCTGGATGCTATAAGTGAGGACTTTAAACCCCAACCCTGGCTGCATGAGCGACTGGTGTCTCCTGAGTCTGGTGGGGTACCAGATCACTGACGGGGTTTGGGAGCTCCCAGCGGCTGATCACTGACCGGGAGGTGGTCTCCCAGTGGCCGACCACCAAGCATGGTACCACCAGTGGTGAAACTGGAAGTGCATTTCCACCGGCACTTCCAGGGGGTGCACAGCCAATCTCAGGGGGTGCACATGCACCCCCTATGCATCGCCAATGCTAGCCTGCACAGTCCCCAGCTGGGGTATGCCTGGAGAGGGAGAGAGAAGCAGCCCTCACCAGGCTTTTCCCAGCTTGCTGCTCAAGGAGCAGGAGTGTTGTGAGATCCTGGCCAATGACTAGCACTTGAGGGAAAAGTGGGTGTGGGGAGGGAGGACTGTTTGTGTGGAGTGGGTGCATCTGTTGATGGCACTGAGCTTTTCATACTGTCTGCAGCAAACTGACAGGCACTGCATTCATTGCAAACCGGGTTTTTTCTTGCACCTTTCTGTCCCTTCTTGAACACTGACAGATTGCGGCCTTTGAAGCAAGCCAGCAGGGTTTATCAAAGATTATCAGCCCATCAAGAAAACAAAGCCTCTCTCATTAGTTCAAGCTCTTCCAAGGCATGTGTGAGGAAGAACAGAGGGACACTACCAGCTGACCTGCTGATTAGTTCCAAAAATCCCTAAGCAGACACCATTCTGTCTGCCTTTGTTGTGAAATTGGACACACACACACACACACACACACACACACACACACACACCATTAGCTTACGTAGGGGTGACATAGCCAGATGCTGGCTGGTGTTTGTGCCACTGTGGTCCCTCTTGTGGGAGAGGAGGGGTCCCTGCTGGAGTAGTGAGTGAGGGAAAGGTGGGGCAGGGGGAAACCAGGCAGATGCTGCTGTGCCTGCAGTCCCCCACCTGCTTTGCAGCCCGTCAGAGCTCTGGCTAGGGAGGAGATGGTGGGCCCAGCCCTACACTCTGGAGCAGACAGTCCAGATGTGCACTGAACATCTCTTCTGTTACAGGTTGAAATCAGTTTCTGATCTCTTCAACCGGTTTATGTGTAATTTCTGTCCCTAGCCTTAGTCTTCATATTCATCAGTGTTGATTTAATTTGGTCTCAGCAGCATTTTTCTGGATTTGAGATGTAATCTGACTTCTAGGGCAATACTTAGGGCAGATATTCATTTAGAATGAAAATTACCCTTGGGCAGAGAATCCTCACAAGGCTGACAGTCCCCTAATATCCCACTTGATCTCGCAAAACTATGCTCTGGCTTTCTCTTGAGCTTCTCCAGAGGTGCCTTTTATGTTTTATGCAACATGCAGCTCAAGTCTTGGTTTTATATTTAGGTCCCAGGTGGTAAGTGCTAGCAGTTCACATCTCATACCTACATATTCCTTTCTTGTGGGCATGTACTCATGTAAAAGGTTGAACTCAGTTCTGGATGTCTCCTAGCCCAGGAGTCAACTACCACTGAGAGGCATTGGATAGAGATAGGGGCAGGGGAAACAGATTTCCTGGGCGCGGGCCCAGGTAGCCAGGGATGCTTTGGGAGATTGGTCGGCTTCTGGCCAGTATTGGCAGCTTTGATTGGACCAGGCTGCTGAGGTCAGAGAGGTTATTTAAGGGCCCAGTCCAGGAAGAAGGCAGCCATTTAGCCATGCGGTCATCCAGGTGAATCTGAACCTGGCTCCCTCCTCATCACCGCATGCTCCAAGAGTGCCCTGCCTCCAGAGGAAACAACAACCACCTCTGGATGATGCGAGTGAGTAAGCTACTAGAGATCTGATTAGATATTTAGCTTCAGTAACTCAGATGCGTTTAAACGGCTACCTCAGCCACCCTGGTTTGCTCTATGGGATTCCTTTGATATTCCTGTAATATTTCTATGATATCATTCTACCTTTTACCCTGTTTCTGCCCTACCTCCTGTAATCAATAAAGTTCTCCGTTGTGACCGGTGTGGGAGACTTATTGAAGGGTGGTTCTAAATTATGCCAAGGGCGCCCCTTAGGTCTGTGGACTAAGGGAGGTTTCCCTAATTAGCCCCTGACTTGGGGAAGTGCCCCAAGTGCTTGTATTGGGTCTAGTACCCATCGGACGATCAGGCCTGCATTTTCCAAGGTGCGCAGAGCCAGAAGTGAGTCCAGAGCCTTGGATGGTGGCAGCGGGAACCCCAGGCTAGCGGGTGTGCTCCAGAGAAGGGGTCGGCCGGACGTGAGGCACCCCAAGGGAGGCACTCAGAGCCTGGAAGGTGGTCTGGTGCAGGGAGGTGGGCGGCTCAACACTGGAGCGCCCCCTACTGGCCCGCCACATGTGGTGGCAGCGGTGGGATCCGAATACCCTGCTGTATTTGAGGCATAATTTGGTAAAAGGAATAGAGTCACTGAAATCCCTTGAGCAAACAATTTCTAATTTGACATCGGGTCGACTGGATAGGATAGAGAGTCAGGATGGAGGACGAGTATGTCCAGATGACTGTGCCCGAACTGAAGGAACTGGCAAAAGAGAGAGGCCTACATGTGAAGAAAGGGCTAAAGAAGGATGAGCTGATTAAACTCTTGTGTACCAGCAAGTCAAGTCCAGCGTCAGCTTCATGCTCATCAAGTCCTGGGCCTGACTCAAGACCACCCTCCCGCTCGTCAAGCCCGGAGGCTGCCAGGAGATCACCCTCCAAGAGCGAGCAACAGAGACTCCATGAGAGAGAGATGAAAAGGATGGAGCTGGAGGAGAAACAGCTGGCAGCCCAGCACGAGAAGGAGCAGCTGGCAGCCCAACGTGAAAGGGAACAGCGGGAAGAAAAGAAGGAACAACGACGGCTGGAGGAGAAAAGGATGGAGCTGGAGGCCCAACGTGAGAAGGAGCAGCTAGAATTGAAAAGGTTGGAGCTCGAGGCCCAGCGTGAGAGGGAACAGCGGGAAGAGAGGAGGATGGAGAGGGAAGCCCAGTTGGAGGCGCAAAAGATAGAGCATGAGCAGAAAAAGCTCGATGCTCAGTTCTGTCTGCAGACCAATGGGGGAAACGCGAACCCTCCGCAAGCGTCTGGGGAACAGCTCAAACTGGATGTCTCCGTCTTCGCTCGCTACCGAGAGGGAGACGATCCTGCAGTGTTCCTAAACAACTTCGAAAGACAAGCCCAGCGGTGCAAGGTGCCGGAGGAAAAGATCATGATGTACCTGTCTGCTCTGGTAGAAGGGGACATGGCGGTGGTCCTGAACAGCCTGCCCCCAGACGCAGCTGATGACTATAATGCCTTCAAAGCTGCTGTGTCCAAACGGTTCAAGTTAGGACCGGATTATTTTCGGAAAAAAATCCGGAATATGCGCCCACAACCCGAAAAGTCATTGACTGATTATGTGGTCCTGTTGTACTACACATACTTTAATTGGTTAGCCGAAGCCAAGGTTGACACTTTAGATAAGGCATGCCATCTCCTGGTGCTGGAATATTTCTATTTTTGGTGTCTGAGAGAGATTAAGACCCTGGTCAGGGACAGGGACCCCAAAGATGCTTACGAAGCCGCAGACATTGCAGACCGACTGTTGCTAAACCATGAGAAGCCTCCCTACTCTGGGAAGGAGCAAAAAGGGTTCCAAAGAGAGGGGAAGGGAGGCCCAGGTCAAAAAGGGGAAAGAGGGCCACCTCCTGCCGAGTGCAAGGCGGCCCCAGATTCGGACAGACCACCCAATTCAGAAAAGAGGGGGTGCTATAATTGCGGGGAGCAGGGCCCGTGTCCGAGCTTGTAAAGGAGGGGGGGAAGTGTGGCAGAAATGCCACCGTCGGTGCCCCTCTCCAGAAATCTGTCTCCACCAGCCTGAGAGGCTGCTGTTGAATCCCTCAGGGCAGGGATCTCACTCCTTGTCTGCATGACAAAAGCCTGGCGCCTGGGAGGCGATGCTCTGGTCACCTGGGCGGGGGGGGGGAAAGCCTGGCCCTGCACGCGGTAGCTGTAATGTGAGGCACACGGATGGGGAGTCCTGTGCTGCTGCCATGCAATCCATGTCCTCCGTGAACAAGCAGAGAGATTCAGTCATCAGGGCTGTCGACTGGAAATGTGTCATAACTGCAGAATACATGGAAAAAAAAGAAGGAGCACTGTCATCTATTTGCCTGACATTCACGAGTATGTGAATGCTGCTTGTAATGGCTCACTCGCAGACATGCACAGGAAAACACCGGCTATCGCTTCGCAACAGGATTACATCGAGTGGTGACAGATTGTCGATTCTAAGCACTTTGGGGCTGGCCAGGTGTTTGTTCTCTATTTTTGGAGCATTTAGCATGGTGGGGTACCGAGGCAGCATTGCAATTGAACTGAGACCCCTGGTTCAATGCTGAAAGAGCACCGGGTTCTTCTCTTGGTTCTTCAGTTCATGGGAGTGATTGATATACTTGAATTCACATGCTGCATGTAACTCTTGGAGCCTGCCTGTCTTTCGGTGGGGACTGGAGGAGGCAGAGGAGGAACGGCCTTCGTCCACAGGTAGAAGAAGGCTTTCATCTCGGGTACAGCTGCTGTGGTGGAACTGAAACTGTTCAGTGCTGCGATAACTTTGCATTCCTTTTTGTACTGTCTTGAGAGGAGAGTATTGGGGGCTGTTCCTCTGATCTGTTTTCCACCGTCGTTAGCAGTTCTGCATGAGGCCAGGTTGCAAGCATTGAGGCCATTAAAAAAAGAGGACACTTTTAGCGGGGTCAGGGGTATATGATTTCAGCGGGGCAGTGATACGCCCGTGCTCTGCCCCTGCCCTTTGCTCCCAAGCCACAGCCCCCCAGCCCTGCCAGGTTACAAGCACTGGGCTGAGGCGATGGTGCCAAGTGACAATGACAGAAATGTTTTTTTTCTGCCACTCTCAAGCTTTTAGTCTTCTGCCCTGAGTGGAGCCCACGGGGCTCAGGCCTCATGTCTGAGCACTGGGGATCTTGTCTTAAGTATTTCTTGACGTGACCCCACAGTAGAGATCATTTTGGCAGAAGACGCCATATACGTGTGAGGTGTCACTTCTCACCCTGATGTACGTGAGAGATGCGCGTGCAAGTGTCCTGTGGCTCAGCATGTGAGGGAGCACAGCTGTGCCTTTCTTTTAGTGACACGGCACCAGCTCCCATTCAGCCAAGTGTTGAGCAGAGGGACAAGACTAACAGATGTGTGGGTTGCAGGGAGACAGGTGCTGGGAGATCTACATAAAGAGCTTTAAATAAGAAGAGAGGATTGGTCACTAGAGAAGGCAGCCGCTACCCCCATTACTAGCAGAAGTGGCAGGTATTAGATGTCTGGTGCTGACCACACCTCTGCTTTTTCAGCCCTGCGATCCTCTCCGTTTCTGTGCCAGTCGAAAGCTGTGCGGCCCTGGAGTGAATCTAGTCCGTTGCAGCTAATTTCTGTCCTTCCCCCTTTCTCCAGATGCTGTCTCAGTGCACACTTCTATGTCTTTCCCAGGCATTTTTTTTTGTCACGTCTATTATTGGGTAGGCAAGGCCTACATCTCTTGCTCACGTCCCTCCCCTCAAAAATGTTGCATTCTATTTTAAAAAAAACAGGTTCAAAACCTTGACATTTTTCAAGACACAGTTGTTCTTTTATGGTTGGCCATAATCAGTTGGCTGTAGGCTCGCACAAGCTGCCTGGTCTGTGCCATACCAGAGGTAACGTTTAGTCATTCCTGCTAGATTTGCTGGCCCTTTTCCTAAGGACCTTGGGGTCTCCACAGTTTGAATTCCCCCTTCCCCCTTCCTCCAGGCTGCTAGATGATGGTCACAAAACTGCCACGAGAAAATCAAATGCCGCTAATGGCTGGCAACCCATTAGGCGTTGAGACAGTGGGGTGCTTGCGGTACCCGATACCAGACCCATGCCATACAATAATAAAAGTGGTTAAAATTGTTGGCAGAGTCCTGATGTGCTCATCATCACACGTGCACCTATGAAAGTCCTTTAAAGAGAGGCTGAGCCAGTGAAGGCAAGGAAACTGCACATGCATTTCCATTGACCTAGCAGCTAAAGAAAACAAAAGACTAAATATCCATCTCAAAAGCAACCTGTAAAAGGAGCACTGAATGCAGGAAGGATGTTCTGCATGTGACATTTCTCCCAACAGGCATCCAATGTCACCCTAAGGCGTTAAAAATGTCTGAGCCATTCAGTGTATGTGTAAAGTCAGGAGCTACTGCAAATGCCCCCCATTGATACACAAATACCCCCAAACAAGTTTGGTGACACCTCGAAATAGCCTCAAGGCCCATCATCTGTGATTGACCTATAACTGCAAAAATGCACAGTCTTTACACCTAGACCATCAAGAACAGGAGCCAGGCAATGAGCAGTTACGCTATGATGGTCGACCTTTTCCTCCCTGTTTTGTTTGCACTTTAATTGGCCCACCATCAAGGGAAATGCTTTGAAGAAACAGAAGAAGAACTAAGCAGATTTGTCAGCAAGTTGCGCACAGTCCAGACCAGAAGTCTGGACCAACAAGTGAAGGACCCACACTTTGAGGCTGGACAAGAACTGCTTCCTGCCTGCACTGGGTAAAGATCTCTATGCATCTGAGATAATACTAAGGACTAATAGCTTATTTTATATTGGGAAAGAGCCTTTGCTGTCATTTAGTTTTGTAACTTGTTGGTAGTTATCAAAGGAAGCCTTTCTGCTATTCATGAACTGAGAATTAGGTCAATTCATAAAGCACTAGGTTAGAAATTTGGTTTTTAAGTGCAACACTCTTGTGAGGCTGTTCTGAGATAAGACAGGCTCACCTTGACCATTGAATTGTTGTGCTTTGGAGCTCTGCGTTTGAACCCAGCTGCCAAGCATTCATTTGATATTTAGTGTCTGTGCGGTCCATTTGTTTGTGCAGGCAGTCACACCTTAGTTGGGGTTTTATTTCGTGCTGATGGGTTCTGCAAAGCAAGCCCAAGCCGGACCTGTAGAATTTTTGATGAGGCCGTCATGTTGCAAGGTTGTCGTGGCTGAGCTAACAACTGGGTCTTCAAAAGAAGTGTTTGCACCACAGTGCCAAGCCCCAACATCGCAGCAGCATCTGCAGAGCTAGTAGCCCCGAGAAAACAACCCTAACAGCCTGAATGCCAGGGTCATTGCTTAGCACCCCTTTCACCAAGGGGTAAAAGACTTTATAAGCCTGAAGGCCAAGAAATATCCAGCAGGATGACCTTGAATTTATAAAGCCCCTCTGCTTTGCACAGATCCTGCACCGCTCTGGGATAAGCAAGGTCCTGGATTGTTCCACGTAAGTGTCTTGCACGGTCCTCTCCCAGTAAGTGCAAGAGGGTGAAGGGTATGGCTTGAACTGAAGATCTGGTATTGCTGAGTGAGAAAGAACCAGGGGTTTATTACTGACTTTGTCCTTTGCCTTTATGACTTATCCGGTGCCTTTCCACATTCAGAGAAGTCAGCGCAATAATAAACAGACCACCTAGCGATTTCATTTGGGTGGGACCTTCACGCCTTCAAGCCATTTGCCATGGGAGTTGAAGGTGTTTGACTTTCACCATGCTGCAGCCCTAAACCCTTACGCACAAACCTGTTACAACACCAAAGATGCAAAGTATCCACGTGCCACTTTTGTCCTAAGTCCACAGGGCACCGAAAATCACATTTGAAGATGTTCTACCTTAACATTGCTTCTACAGTTTTAACTGGATAGTGGTCGATTCTGTTTTGTTTTTGTTTTTTTTTCCGTTTCAGTTTTAAACTACATGCATACAGCAATGCTATACATTACCTAGCAGTCATCATAAGTCACCCCAGAGGTGCCTATGTTTCAGGGCTGGGCTACCTGTTTTCTTTCTGTGAGTAGCTGTAGACATATCATTTGATCTACTTGTCATGCAGTGTATGCAGTTGATAAATTGGTTTGTAAAACACTGAGCTTTTCAGAAGAAAGAGCTCTATCACAGTTAGTCACTGGATCAGCGTTGGCTCTCACTCAAGCCACAGTCAATCCAACAAAACAGATACAACTACTGTGGGTTTACATTAGTGCAAGAATGGAAACTGCCCCGTTATCAGCTCTGTCTTGTTTAAGTGGGACCTACAAGAAAATTATGATAGTGCTGGCGGAAGGTGAGCTGAATCAAATGCAGCATTCAAGTAGCAAAGACCCTTTGCCCCAATCCTCCCTTGCAAACTTAACAGAAATGTGCAGTGTTGTTCTGCAGCAGCCATTTGTTTTTCTTGGGTGGAGTTAAGTTTTTTTCAATGAAAAATGGATCAAGTAAAACATTTTGCAAATCATCATTTATTCCCTTAAAACTAATCTGAAAAACTGAAATGTTTAATTATGATGTTATTAGAATGAAGCCTTTTGGCATGTTTTATTCAAAATGACATTTTGGTCTGAAATTGATTTCAAATTCTGGTTGAACACAATGTTTCCAAGACCCCCAAACTGATATTCTTTCAAATATATATTTTTTTTTGGTCAAAAAACCTTAAAAACTAATTCTGGGTCATTCCCCAACCATACAGTTTTTGTTTTGTGTTTGGCCTTTGTTTCTTTTTTTTTTATTTTTATTTTTTGACCTGCTAGCAGACCAGGAAAACACATCAGTGGTCAACCCAGCTTTAGTCTAAATATGCTTTACGTGGCACGCTACCAAACAAAATGTGCATCTTTGCTCATTTTCAGGAAAGCAGTCAAGTCAGTAGTCAGCGTCTGGGAGCTGT
Organism: Alligator mississippiensis; assembly: GCF_030867095.1. NCBI lineage: Eukaryota > Metazoa > Chordata > Crocodylia > Alligatoridae > Alligator > Alligator mississippiensis. The sequence continues at coordinate 74,724,521 of NC_081834.1, forward strand.
GAAAGGGTGTCTGAATGTAGAGTTGAGCCTCCTTTGGTTCTCTTTGGTTTATGAGTCCCCAGGTATTTTTTTTCCTTACTACCATTGGCTATAATAGAGAGAGGAGATAGGAATTTCATATGATAGGTTGCATCTTGACCTTAGCTATATGAAAGTGGCTCGTTAATAAAAAAACTGGATTCTCTAAATTTACACCAGGGTCTTGTGATCCTTTTAATACAATGTGGCATCCATCTCAATGTTACAGTGATGCCAAAAGGTCAAAGCAAGGAAAGATTTGTATGAAGAAGTAAACTGGATTACTGAATCAGTTTGTAGTCTTGTTGTCCCTTTCTCTTCCCCTCAACATGTTGGCTGTGGTTAGACTTCACGTACTGATGGTTTGCAGAACAAATTACAGTCTCTGTACAGAACCCCATCCAAACTTGTCTCAATTGCACTTCTATGGCTCTGGTTTGCAAGATCAACGCATTTGTACGCCTGCGATCCTCATGTTTCCTTCCCTTGAATGCACCTTCTCTTATTGCCTTGCCACATCCTGCTCGCTATCCACACATTAGATCTGCCGCATTGGGGAACAAGAGCAGAGCAGGAACCAGATTGACCCTTTTGCAAAACACTGATGTTTCAACCGTTTTCTTCATTGTGAAGCAGAATGAAAATAGCAGCAACAACAGAAGACAGTTTCCCACATTGGCTTTGCCTGAATATCATTTTCCTGCATTTGGACTTTGCTAAATATCATTTTCCTGCTTTGGCTTTGCTAAATATCATTTTTCGACATTTGGACTCCACTGCCTCCGTGGTGCTGTGGATTTCTGCGGATTAGATAAAGCTCATACCTTCACGATAGCGCTTTTATAAATTGTCTGCAACCAGTGAGACAAGTAGCTGTACCCAAGACTGCTTTTCTCAGATCAAAAAGCACCATGTAAACAAGCAATTTAAGAGATGATTTCAGACTGTTTTATGTGGTGCTGTAGGGGTGGCAGCCAGGAAATGGCTGGTATTTTTCTTAGTAAGGACCTGAAGAGGTAAAAGGAATCAGATCCTGAGCTGGTGTAAACTATAGCAATTTTGATTTCAGTCGAACAAATCCAACTTACGCTAGCTGAGGTCTTGCCCACACAGACTCGTCATGAATCCCAGTTTGAACTATGCATCACTGTAGTCCTGGTTAAATGGAAGTGAATAATTGCGAGCTCCTGTTTTTAGTGGACAATTAACCTTTGAACGGGTGGAGTCTGGTGGGGCAAGAGTGGGATTTGGCTGCTGGATAAGAAGCTCAAATCATACCTCACTTTGTCCTTCTGAGTGGGCTTGCTTTGGGGGGGGGGGGGGGAGGGGGCTTATGAACTGGTTGCCTGTGGATACAGGGGACTGAACTTGATGGGCCAGTTTTATTCTTACGTTGTGGACTGGCTGAAGCAAGAAAGTGAAATGGGTGGATTTAACCTTTGCCTTAATGTGTGGATGGGCTAGGACCTAACGTGCAGATTTAAATATCCTACCCCATACTCGGGCCATCCACATATCCAGGTTCAAACTTAAGCGTAATGACCTTTAACCAGTGAGCCTCAGCTACATGTCCTCTCACTTGGGGGGCAGGAGGGGATGGATCCAAGTGGAAACCCTCTGGCTTGGGGCCCCTAGCCATTTCAATCCCAGTAACATCAGCGATGCAGTAATGAATGTGGCTTTATAACAGTATTTCTCAACCAGTGGGACGCAAAGGTCAGGTAGGTGGGACGTTACAATTATAGCAAGAAAACTTATTCTCAACAAAATTATTGCAATTTTTAATGTCCGTAAAAAAGTCCATTAATGATTAATATAATACTAAAATGCAGATACATATAAAAATACACTTCTTGGAGAAAGTAGAGTTTTGTTTGCATCATGGTGGGTCCAGGGTTTTTGACAAAATGGTTGATGGGATGTAACGTGCAAAAGGTCGAGAACCGCTGCTTGATAGAAAGTGAAAGTTAGGATTTCTTCGGCATAAAGATTTTCATTAAGAACTGATCGTATGTTAAAACCACAGTGTTTCTTCAGGGAGAAAGCCTTGTCAAGTTTTGTATGAGTATCATTTTAACTAGAAAAAACTGAAATGGTCAAGCACGATCGTTTGCCTCTTTTTAAGAAGAATGATGATGTTTCACTTCAAACTTTAGACTGATTACAGTTTTTAAAAATAGGGTGAGTCACTTTGATTCAAACCAGCCTGTAGTGGGTACTTAATTCTGGCTTATATCACACCAGGAGGAGATGGAGGAGGACTAGGGCGTTAGACTTGGCTTTCACTAGAGGGAGAGGCATGTGTTCATTCTTGTGAAACAAGGCTGGTTGCTGAAAAGACACAGAAATCCGGAGTTTACATTCAGGCCGGCTGTCCTGTGTAGTGGTGCCCGACTTGACGTCCACATGCAAAGCTGCCAGATCACAGGACATCTTAAATAGTCCTTTCTATCAGCGCTGGAAGAGGGTTCAGACCTTGCTTTTCAGAATATGTTGAGCACTTTCCCCGCTCTGGAAAAGCAGGCCTCTCACAGGTTTCTCAGACTGGGTATCCCCAAACCAGTAGATACTTAAAAAAAACACTTTGGCTTATAAAGATCTTTTGCATCCCGCCCCCACTTGTGTTTGCATTCCTGCTGTTGGTAGAGATTGGAACAAATTTCAGCTGCAATGAAGGGCCTGTCAAATCCAAACAGTTTTTGCATCTGTTCCTTCCTCTGTTAATAGCATCAGGCTGGAGAGGTAAAATAAAAAGGAGGAAAAACCTTCCATTTGTATCAAAGTAATGTGTCTTGTTCCTTTTGCACCTTGTGCTGCTGTATAACAACCCTCCTTGCTCGGTGCTCAGAAGTGACTCCAGAGACCTGGATGGCAGGAACAACCTTTCTTGCAAAAAGCAAGCTGAAATTTAAAATGGCAGCAGTAGCAGGTAGGGAAGTCAGGATGCTCGTGCGTGGCGCCAGCCAGTGCTGCACGTGGGGAGGGAGTGGAGTCTGCCTTATGCCTGCAGCTCTGCTTCCTGTGCCTGAGCCTGCAGCTCCAGCCCCACACAGGAGCCAGCTGCTTCCCCGCCCCCTGCTTTGCAGGTCCCACACTCTGCTGGGAGTGGAGGGAGCCCCAGCCCCTGCTTCCCCGCAGAGTCCAGCATGGGGCTTCCTCTTTGTGCATGTGGAGCTGCAGGCGCAGCACAGAGCCACGGGGTTATAGGCAGCCGGGCAGGCTACATGGGGCTGCACTCCTTGCCCCCAGCACAGCACTGGTTGCCCCTGTCGTGGCTCTGCACCGTGCCTGCAGCTCCACACAGTTTCCCTCTGGGGCCAGGCAGCCCTGCATGCCCAGATTGCTCAGGGCTACAAGGGAGCCGCAAAGGTGGGCCTGCTGGGGCCTGGCCATAAGCCCCTCCCTCCCCTCAACTCAGCTTGCCTGTGAAAGGGAGGGTTGCTCTAGCACCCCCACAGCATATGGCTTGACCCACCAGAACTAACAGACTTCAGGTTAGAAATGTTATTTCTATTAGTACTATTTTCTTGACAGGCTACCAAATTAGTTTACTGCAGTCTATCAGGAAAGCACTATGCACGTGATTCAGACTCTGGTTACGATCAATATTTTTTTTTGTTTCACAGGAAAATAGCAATAATATTTTGCAGCACATCTCCAAGCAAAGTGATTTAGGACTCATTCCTCTCTTCTCATATGAACTGAATTCATTTCCTCTTTACTAACATGCTAAATAGATCCATAACCATTTAATTACCAGTAAACCTACTCATACTTCCATCAGGGCAAATGATTTATCCCAGGCTCAGCGTGGGGTTTGCAGACAATGAATCCAAACGTACTTTTTAAACAGATAGACAAAAGCTGAGAGCTCATTTTTGCAACCTTACCCCACGCCACCTTCTTTGTTGTTGTTAATCATGGCCCTGAGGAAACTAGAAACTGCATTTGTTGTTAAAGTTTTGTTAATTCGACTGTTGCTTGCAGTACTGATCTGTTATGTTGACTGAGCCACACTGTTATGTAATGCATCTCCAACTAAGTGGCAGGAGCTGGAAGTCTGCTTTAATTGATAGGATGCCAAGCTGGGATAGGGGAGACTTCCATGTGGTCCTCTTCACGTCGTGCGGCTATGCAGAAAAGCATTCAAGATGCAATAAGCCAGAAAGTAACCTCAAGAGGGTGCAGGCTTCTAGCAGAGTGATTAAGCAGGCAGCTGAGAGAGGGGAGTCCTGGGTTTAGTCCCTGCTCCCAGCACAGTTTCTGCATTTTTCTTCAAAAAGATAAAATGCAGAAACACTCCTGGGAACTGGGGCCCGTACCCAGGACTTCCTGCCCCTTCCTATCAAGCCAGGCTGCAGAATCCCGCTCTCTTCCTTTGCTCTCTTTGTGGCTCAGTTGGAGTCTTTTTGTACCTGGCAGCTCAGAAAGGGTGGAGATGCCTATAGCTTGAAAGCCTGTATCTCAGGGTCGGCAACGTTTTTGGGCAGAGGGGTAAAGAACCCTGCAACCTGGACTTGAAAGATGTTGGTGTGCCAGAGGCCGATGGTGGGGGAGCGATGAGGGGCCTGATCCCTGTTGTGGCAGCGCAGCCCTTGCCCCTTCCCTGCTGTGCTCCCTGAGGCATGTGTGAAGCCACTGCCAGCAACGAGCTGGGCTGGGGCTAAGGTACACGGTGCAGCCACTTGCAGCCTTGTGGCTGTCTGCTAGAAATAGCCCAGGCTCTGGCCTGGCCCCTGCTGCCCGCCATGGAGCCTGGGCTGCTCACAGCAGGCAGCAATGAGCCTGCACGTGGCTGCACTGGCTTGGCCCAACTTGTTGCCAGTAGCAGCTGCATGCACACCTTGGGGAGTACAGTGGGGAAGGAACCAGGGCTGCGCTGCCCCTAGCCCCTTCCTCAACCATGCACCCCAAGGCTCATGTGCAGCCACCACCAGCCATGGAGCCAGGCCAGGGCTTCAGACCCTGACACAGTTGTTTACAGCTTGCCCACTGCCCTGCAAGCAGTCTGGACTCTGTGGCGGCAACAGCTGTACCCACACCACTGGGGCACACAGCAGGGGAGGGGCTGGGGTTACACTGCCCCAGGCTCCTTTCCCACCATGCCCCACAAGACATGTACATAGCCACCACTAGGCACAGAGCTGGGCCAGGGCACCAGATCCTGCTGCACTGGTTGCAGCTGCCTGGCTGCCTGCCACATCCAGCCCAGGCTCTGTGCAGCTTCTGCCTGCCACAGAGCCCGGGCTGCTTGCAGCAGGACTTGCAGCCTCTCCACTGCCTTCTGCGCACCGCCTAGGCACTGTGGCCGACAGCAGCTGCCCGGAGGCTATGCTGGATTTGGTGTGCGGAGCAAAAACGCCTCATGTGCCATGCTCTGGCACACGTGTCTGGGGTTGCCAACCCCTGCTATAGCCTATGGCAGAGGAGAGGCTTGAACTAAGGTCCTACTTCCCGCATGAACTCTTAATCCCCAGCTATTGCCAAACTGGGGGTGCATCTCTACATGCTCTGGACTGGGATCCCAAGGGAGGTGGTGCTCTCCCCTACCTTGGGGGTCTTCAGAAGGAGGTTGGATAGATTTCTGGCTGGGGCATTATGATCCCAGCACTCGTTCCTGCCCAGGGCTGGGGGACGGACTTGATGATCTATGCAGGTCCCTCCCAACCCTAGAAACTATGAAATTATGCAAAAAGGTCCCTCCCAACACTCAAAACTCACAGTAGGCTTACTACACACTAAGTAACAAATTGAGGCTTGTGCTCCCCTTGGAAACAGTCTGGTACAGGGCTGCTCCTGCCTGGCTCTGCCCCTCTGCAGCAGCCAAGGGGAGCTCCAGGTTCCCTTGGTGCAAGCCCTGGGGCTGGCAAGGGCACAGGGTTGGTCCTAGGGAGCATGGGAACAGGAGAGCTCTTCTGGCTGCAGTGGCAACTGTCTCTGGGTCCCATGAACATTGGGAGGGGGCCTGATGTGCATGAGGCCGGGAGAGAGCTGCCCCTGCAGTGGGCAGAGCTCTCCTGGCCCTGTGCCATTGTGGGGACACAACTGCCAGCTAGCCCCTTCCCAGGCAGCGCTTCCCTGTGAAGCAAGGGGTTGCTAGGAGCTGTCCCAGATGTGGTTCAGCTACTGGTGAGCCTGCTGCCCACTGGAGGGAATGAAGCTTGCTGGCAGCTGCTCTGCTTCAACACAGCGGCATATTCCTCCGGGAGGTGGGAGGAGGCTGGGAATGCAGCCCTCGCCCATCCCCTGGAGCAGCTCAACACAGTGCAGACCTGCTCCAAGGGACAGGCAATGGCTGGATCCCCAGCTCCAGTCTGCTCCCTGGAGCAGCCAGCTCCGCACCACAGGTGCTCTCCACAGGTGCTCCAGTGCACAGGCGGAGGCTGAGTATCCAGCCCCTGCTCCTTCTCCAAAGCTGCCTCTGCCGTGGTAAACACACGCAGCAAACTTTAGGTTAGGTCAGCAGAAGCTTGGTTTATTAGAGAATGAATTCTGGACAGACTCATACACAATTGGAGAATTGTGAAGAGGTCTGACCTCATACAACAGGTGAGACGAGTTCATATAGAAAATATGACATCATAAGCATAGCTACGATATAACTAATCAGCATTTGCCATTACTTTGTTTATAAAGCGCATGTCTTATTTTACGATTATGTTAGCAAAAAATTTACTATCTCTTGTTTAACTTGTAACTTAAGGTTCACTTCCCATTTTGGGCTGACTCAGCAGGCTGGTTTGTGGTTACTTTTGTGCTAGGCTTTTGTTTTTTCCTAGACCTCGGCAGGATGGTCTCAGTCTTGTGTTAGTCTTGCGGTTCTGGGTCATGCCCTTTTGACTTCCTCTTAGCAAATCTGGTCATGTTTTTTTTTTTATTTATCCTTACATATAATGGAGATTCAACTCCATTTTCCCCTTCTTGCACAATCCCCCCTTTGAGACTTAACAGTCTCACACTTCTATCTCCATTAACTTTTGTAACTCATTATCTATATCTCTCTGGCAGCTGTCGATGCGATTACAAGTTTGTGATACCATTATTTTAGTTTCCTTTGAGATATTAGAAATGCTTTGTTTAGTTCTTTGGACGTTCATGTGGACACAACACAAGATTAGTTGTATAGATATATATATATATATATATTTAAGCTTAAAACTAAAATCAGGCACAAGGCAGACATTATTTTCCCGAATAACCCTTTGAACACTCCCCAAGGGTTTAGCCAACTGAACCAGTTGGCTGAGGTATCTTTTGGAACAAAAGTTACTTTAGCAGCTTTAGCTGCATGTACTAGGGCATCATTAACATAACTTTTGACTAGGTTGAAGGAGCTATTAGCATATGTGCAACATTATTTACCAGTTACAGCACAAGCACCCCCTTCTGAGGCTAGCACATAGTTTAGAGCTAGTCTATTTTGTATAACTATTTGTCGGAGTCTTTCTTGATCTTCAGCTAAAGTTTTTATTGCTGTTCCTAGGCTATTTATAGCCTTTTTAGTTTCTATGGCTTCAATTTTAACTACTGCTTGAAGTCGTATAATATATCTCCATCCACAAGCCGCAGACAGTGGAAGAAAAGAACACCTAATTAGTGTTTTTACACCTAAGGGATCTTCATAAACTTCTAGGGTAGCATGAGCATTCTGAAGTTGATCCTGAGGATCAGGACTTTTTCTTTTATTTTTGAGACAACTGTGGGGTAGGGACTTTGTTGCTCTTACTGTTGGAGTTAACCAGGCCAAATAGCAATAGCCAAACTAATTTGTTGGCAACAAATGGTAAGCCTTTGTGCCGCATACCCAATAGGTTCTCTTTAAGGCTCTCCAGGGAGTGTTAGCTGTATGTTTATTAACTCTCCAGCTTACATTTTTTACAAACCAACCGCTGAATGGGCTAGGACGGCCCAATATATTGGTCTTATGGGAGGTGCCATTTTGAAAGCAGTGTCCTCCTGGTAGGGAGCAATCCCACAGGGTGACATTGGGTAAGCGGATTTTGGTACAGTTAAGTGAATATCCAGGGTGTGTTTCATTGTACAAGGAATACTAATTTATGAAACTTATATACCATGTTCTGTTATGTGTGTGATTGTTTATCCAAATATCATCAGAAGTGGAATAATGTTTACAACTGCTAACTCCTACTGAATAATTCTGAACCTGGGATTGGTTTCAGACCCAACAAAAATAACCTTGTTCTGGAATTACTTTAAGGTACTCTGCATCATTCCAGGTTTTGTTGTTGAGACTCCCAAGATGTGCAGTTAGGTTCATGAAAGTTAAGGGCCACGGTATCATTAAAAATTCTTCATCATGGGCTCTGGGGGTGAGTCCACAAATTTAGCAGTCAGAAGCATTTAAGGCCCTAGCTACCCTTTGTAAGAAGTGCGAATAAACATTAGAATAAACTGGCAATGGCAAGGTTAATAGTAATATGAACAGTCTTATTATACAAAACATGCTGGCAGGCATTGTTTGGCTTGCTTCTGCAGGCAATTCTTCAGGTTTTTGTTGTCTATTTGTTCACCTTGATTCTAATAGTATCTATTCGGTCTTAAAGACAGAAAGGACAGAATATTTCAACAACGAATAATACCCACATCAGTAGGACAAATCTTTCTACTAACCACACCTAAGAGGGCAACTAAAGTTTTTTCTCATTTTTTGAACTTAGGTTGTCTAGAGGGCTGATATTTTTGGCTCTGGGTCTGGGTTGAGGTGGGGATCTTCCAAATGTAAACATTTACGTCTTTTGAGGATGCAGATGATACCTTGGCTCTCCAACTGATGGAGCCAGTTGGATCAGGGTGCTAGGTTCATTAGTGAGATCGCTATTACTTGCGCCTTGATGCTCCTCACTTGCTCGAGTGAGGTCCTGAGGGTCTGTGTGCTTGGCCACAGGGAAAGGTTCCAATCTTGGTTGGAATATAGCTACCTCGGGGTCTAATGGTGGTAATACCTTCTTGCAGTGCAAAGCGTGAGTCTACGTCTGATGACCTTGGCAACGAACAGCAGTGTTAGTGGTCAGAAGCTCTTGAAAGGGCCCTTTCAATTTAGGTTGGAGTATATTTTTTTGTTGATGAACCTTTATGTAGACCCAATGTCCTGGCTCAAGGCTGTGACAAGGAACATCCGGTGGTTGAGGAAAAGTTTTTTGGACCTGCGAATGAACAGACTTAGCGCACTTTATTAATGCTTTGCAATAATTTAGCACAGTTTCATCAGTTAATTGTAGGTCTGCTTGGTGTGGGGCTACAGGTGTTGTAGCCGGCATTCTCATGGGTCATGCCATGGGTATTTCATAAGGGGTTAATCCATGTTTTCTGTTGACGGTGTTTCTAATGTGCATAAGAGCAATGGGCAGTGCATCAGGCTATTTGAGACCTGTTTCAGCACAGATCTTTGAAATGTGTGTTTTCAAATATGAGTTTTTACATTCTACATTACCACTTGACTGTGGATGATAACTGCAGTGTAGATGTTGCTGTATGTTGAGTGCTTGGCAGATGTTTTTTACTATCTGTTCTGTGAAATGGGTGCCTCTGTCGCTATCTATTGCAAGGGGCAATCCGAACCTAGGGATGAATTTTTTGAGCAATTTTTTTGCTACAGTAATAGAATCAGCATGTACACATGGGTAGGCTTCTACCCATCCAGGGAACATATCAATAATAACAAGAATGTATTAATAAGAACAACACTTAGGTAGTTGTACGAAATCAGTTTGCAAGTTCACAAACGGTCCCCATGGAGGGGGATGGGCTGCAGGTGTTGTTTTTACTTGTTGCCCAATGTTGTGAGTTAAACAGATGGGACAGGAGCTGCAGTACTGTTGTGCCATGGAAGGAAAATTTGGGGCAAATTAATCATTTTGTACTGCAGCAATCATGCCTCCCTTGCTGGTATGGGCTTCTGAATGAGTCAGACGAGCAAGGTACGGCAAAAGTTCTCTAGGTGCTACCAGGCAGCCGTCTGGGGAGGGCCATAGAGAATCAGGGTGCAGTGAACACCCTGCACTCAACCAGTTGAGTTTTTTCTTTTTTGTGGACTGATATTGAAGAAAGGCTAGGTTTGAGAGGCTAGCCAGAGGAGACTGGTTTGCTGAAAAATAAATAAAAACAGAGATAGGAGCCTGCGGGCCAGAAAGGGCCACATTTCTGGCAGAACGATCTGCCAGATCATTTCCTCGTGTGACGTTTTTCATGAGCTTCACATTTAACAATGGCAATAGCAAAGGGCAATTGAACAGCTTCTAAAAGTTCTTTGACATAACAACCATGACTGATTTGGGCTCCCGATGAACTGAGGAATCCTATTTGTTTTTAAATTTGTCCAAAATCATGAACAACACCAAAAGCATACTTAGAGTCAGTATAAATGGTTGTGATTTGATTTTTTGCAAGGATGCAGGCACGTGTTAAAGCAATGAGTTCAGCAACTTGAGCAGAACGAGCTTGAGGTAAGGAATAGGCTTCTAAAACAGCATGCTGAGTGCATACTGCATATCCTGCAAATAATTTGCCAGCATTATTTCTAAGGCAGGAACTATTTACAAACACAGCAAGGTCAGAGTTTGGGATAGGAATGTCCTTAAGGTCAGTTCGAGGGGTTAACAATTGAGTTGTGACAGATAGGCAATCCTGAGGTTTATCATCAGAGGCAATTGGCAGAAGTGATGCCGCATTCAAAATTGAACACTGATTTAAGGTTACATTTGCAGCTGACAGCAAAAGTTTCTTATATTTAGTAAGCCAGGAATTGGAAATATGCTGAGTCTTGCCCTTCAGAAGAAGAGCCATCACAGCATGGGGAACTGCAACAGTTAAAGGGTGTCTTAGAATTAGAGTATTGGCCTTTTTAACTAATAAAGTGGCAGTGGCTACTGAACGGAGTCAAGGGGGAAATCTCATAGCCACAGGATCAAGAGTAGAACTATAATATGCAATTGGGTGATGCTTCTCACTATGCAGCTGAGTAAGTACTCCTCAAGCAATTCTTTCCCGTTTATGACAAAACAAAGTAAAAGGTTTTCTGTAATTAGGGAGTCCAAGAGCGGGAGCAATAGTGAGGGCTTGTTTAAGGGCTGCAAATGCTTGCTCAGCTTCAGGAGTCTAAGGTAGAGGTTCTGGAGTGGTATCACGGGTAAACGATTGCAAGGGTTTTGTGAGAGCAGCATAACTCGGGATCCACTGTCTACAATAACCTGTTGCACTTAGGAATCTTCTCATTTGTTTCCTAGTCATAGGTTTGGGAATGCCAAGGATAGCTTCAATTCTACCAGAGGAAAGGTGGTGTTCTTCTGCTGAAATATCATGCCCCAAATAGTGTACCTTAGGCTTACAAAGCTGTAGTTTAGATTTTGAGGCTTTGTGGCCTTTCTTTGCTAAGGCTGTGATGGGCAAGTTTGTTATTACCCTGAAATAAAATAGTTTTTTTGATAGCATACTGTTAGGTTAACAATAATTTAGATTATTGAGAAGTATTAGATTTGCAGCTGAATACAAGGCATGACCTGTGGCCTAGCAATGCTGCTGACCACAAGGCAAAATGATAGGTAAGCCAGCCATTTGCTTATGTTAAGTAACCATTTTAACTGTGTCAACCATTTTCTGAGAGAAAAGACAACTAATGTAAATCTGTATAGGTCTTTGCACTGAGGACCAGTTACAGCATGGAGCGAGATAAGATAAGGGGGCCGAGAAGGAGGGAAGATGGTACAGCCGAGGACAGGAAAACAGATTGGAATGTGTAAGATAATGCGTAACTTTTGCTTCTGGAAAAGTACTAGCTATAACAGATTAATGTAGTGATACTATGGAAATTTGTAATGCCCCATATAAGGAGATGATCACCATAAGTATTGCATATTTAATGACCTTGTAGTTTTCTTTGTTAAAAAAGGTATAAAAGACAGCCCCACCCTTAGGTTGGGGCCATTTTGCCTCCTTGCTGGCTTATGGTCTTTGCTCAAGCAAATAAACTGCAGTTAACCTTTTACCCGTGTTGCCTGGTTCCTATGCGGCCAGACAACGTACTCCAGGGAGTTTTCTCCCATAACAAGGCCGTAAGGAGTATCAAAGTATCTTGCTTGCAGGCTTTTAAAGTGGGTGAGGCTAACAGCAGATCATCAACATACTGAACAAGGGTGGACCCCCCTTTGAACATGATAGAATCTAAATCTTTTTTTAGGATCTGGGAAAATAGAGTGAGAGATTCTGTATATCTCTGAGGGAGTCTTGTCCAGGTATACTGGAGTCCTTGATAAGTAATTGCAAACAGATACTGGCTATCCTTATGAACGGGGATAGAGAAAAAAGCAGAACAAAGGTCTACTACTGTAAAATAAGCAGAGTCAGAGGGGATACAGGAAAGAATAGTAGCAGGGTTACGGACCACAGGGAAAGCGGGTAAAACAGCAGCATTTACAGCTCGGAGGTCTTGTACAAAACAATACGTATCTTTACCAGGTTTCTTAACAGGTAGGATAGGTGTGTTGCAAGGGGAGTGTATTGGGACAATAATCTTTTGCTCAAGGAGTGAGGAAATGACAGGCTTAATTCCTTCCTCAGCCTCTTTTGAGATAGAGTACTGCGGGACACAAGGAAGTGGCTTGGCAGGGTTTAAAGTAATATGCAGTTGTTTAGCACTCAGCATGTGCCTCACTTCATTCGCATGGGTGGACCACAGCTGTGGAGGTACCCGTGCCAACAGTTCCTCTTGCAAGAAGGAAATGTCGGGATCAGAGCGCTCCTGAGTTAGCAAAGCCACAAGCTCGGTTTCCCTATGTTCCGGTACTTTAAGGTAAACACCCTCTGGGTTACAATAAATCACACATCCCAGTTTACACAACAAATCCTTCCCAAGAAGGTTGACAGGAGCACAGGGACTAAGAAGAAAGGCATGATTCTCAGACAAAGGGCCAATTGAGACAGATATAGGTTCAGAGACGGGATGTGGGATAGGTTGTCCACCTATACCAACAGCATTTACAGTTTCAGGAGAATAAGGTAGGAAAGGAAATTCTGTGGCCTTGAGTGTGGATTGGGAGGCTCTGGTATCGATAAGACAGGAGACAGATTTACTAGAAATAAGGCATTCAACAAACGGACCAGATTGGTCAGTAGCAAGCAAAGGAGTGATAATGTCACTGTCTCTCAGGCTGTCCTATTTAACACTGGGAAAATTGACAGGCAGAGGAGGTGTGAGGGCTGGGGTTTGGGTTCTTGGCTGGGGCGTCTGGGACATTCTGATTTCCAATGTCCTTCTTGCTTACAATAGTGACATTGGTTTCCATAGCTTCTCCTATATCTACCTGGGCCTCCCCTTCCTCGGCCACGTCCTTGTCCTCTTCCTCTGCCTGGACTTTGCAATTGAGAAATCTGTAAGGCTATTGACTTGAACTCGGCATTGTCTTTGGACCGTTCCAATTTGTTATAAAAACAATAAGCTGCAGCAAGGACTTCAGTTAAATCTTTGGTTTCCCAGCCAATAATTACTGTTTGAATTTTTTCAGCAATTTTAGGGTTAAGTCCTTGAACAAAAGCAGCGAGAATGGCCTACTTTGCATTGTTGACCAGATTATTCATTCCTGAATGTCATTCAAATGCCTGTTTGAGGCATTCTAAATAGTTACTAGGGTGTTCATTTTTATTTTGCTTAGAAGTATTTATCTTGGTGTAGTCTGCCCTCTTGGGGCAGATTGTAAGACCTGCCTGAACTAAAGCTTTTCTTTAGTCAATAAAGTCCTGACCAGTTCCTGGGTCTTCAGCTGGCCATGAACAGGAAGCGTAGAGGTGCCTTTTAGGTTCTTTGGGCAAAATGGCTTGTAAAAGTTGGTCTATATCTGCCCATGTTGGATTATAACAGGTTATAACAATTTGTAACTCTTCCTGAATTTTTTTTGGATCCTTCCTGATTTTAAGGTATTTCTGAGTTAAATTGTAAAGATCACCTGGTGTCCAGGGTGCATGTACAGTTATTATGTTTGCTCCATTCATGCCGATGCCTGGCATTTGTCTTAATGGATAAACTTGTGCACTACTGGATCTAAGATTAATAGGGGATATTTCCAGGCCTAAATTCATCCTTTTGAATGTCGGAGCAGCAGGAGAGGTAGTTGAGTCTGGACTAACAGACTCTGTGGTTATTAGAGTTTCAGCTGATGAGTCACTAGCCTGGGCTGCAGCCTGATGTTGAACTGGTTGTTGCTGATGTGGGAGTCCCAAAAGAGCAGGATTTGGACAGAAGTCAAGGATGTCTTCTGCTGGTTCTTGTGGGGGTGCCCCGGGCAAAGCTGGATACAATGGAGCGGTGGCCAGCGTATAATTTGTGGGAGCAGCTAATTTCTCCCTAACAGCCTTCAATTGTTGTTTTAATTTTTCCTGAGAATCTTTTAAACTTTGATTTTGAGATTCAGAGCGTCTTTTAGACATCTCCTCATACTAATGAAAAAAAACATTCCACTGACTTTGAGAAATCTTTGCTCTCTCAGATTCTAGGGCGCCACGCAAATGAACAATTTTATCTTGGTCAAATGTATTTTCCTGTGGAAATTGCTTCCCGGGATTATCCTTAGTATATCAGTTCCACTTATTCAGATACTTGCAAGTCTCGGGAGAATAGTGTGTATACATAAAGTATGCCGGAGTCCCCTTAGGGGGGACAGGAACTGGTTTCAACTGACCTATTCCCATTTTCAATCACACAGGAAGATGTAGGAAAAGCTTATTTAGGATGTCCGGGCCGCTCAGTGCCTTGCCCCGTGGTTTCTTTCTGCCCAGACAAAAGGCTACTGACCCGACACTGGCTCATACAGTGGAAGCAGGGAGGGAAACACAAAAGGGATCCTTTCACTTCTGCTTTTGGCAGAAGCTACTGGGACAAGGGGTTTGGAAAAGACAAAATCACTCGGACACCTGTCCACTGGGTCACGAGGTTTCAGCTGGGCCCCCTTGCTTTCAATGCTACCTTATCAGGCAGAATCAGGGTGGCTAGACCCAGTCTTAGTCCCAGACCTGGTCAGTGGCTCATTTTTTTTGAATACACACACACGCACATTCATTCAGTCAGCCCGACCTCCTCCCCCACACCGCCTTTAGTTAATTAACTACAAGCCCAATGTGCTGTTGGATGAAGGTGCTTCAAACAGTTTCTCCCCAAATAGAACGTTCTTTCCCAGACACAGAATAGGATCCTTTCCCAGACAAAAATTCCAGCCGGCAGTAAGGTTCTAAACTGACCTGTATTCAATAAGGTTCAGATCCAGTCACCACGGTTAAGTCAGGAGCCTACAGGCAGCCTTCCTTTGAAACCCCATTAGAGATTTTAAATTAGGTTTCTTACCTCTCAAGTTTGGTGCAACGGGGTTTGGGGGAAGCAGTCTGCAGTTCTCCTTCCTCAATCCGTGTTGCGGATCCAAGTCACGGCACCAGGAAATTGTCATGGTAAACACACGCAGCAAACTTTAGGTCAGGTCAGCAGAAGCTTGGTTTATTAGAGAATGCATTTTGGACAGACTCATACACATTTGGAGAATTGTGAAGAGGTCTGACCTCATACAACAGGTGAGACAAGTTCATATAGAAAATATGACATCATAAGCATAGCTACGATATAACTAATCAGCATTTGCCATGACTTTGTTTATAAAGCGCATGTCTTATTTTATGATTATGTTAGCAAAAATGTTACTATCTCTTGTCTAACTTGTAACTTAGGGTTCACTTCCCATTTTGGGCTGACTCAGCAGGCTGGTTTGTGGTTACTTTTGTGCTAGGCTTTTGTTTTTTCCTAGACCTGGGCAGGATGGTCCCAGTCTTGTGTTAGTCTTGCAGTTCTGGGTCATGCCCTTTTGACTTCCTCATAGCCAAGCAGGGTATATGTTTCTTTATTTATTCTTACATATAATGGAGATTCAACTCCATTTTTCCCTTCTTCCACACCAGGTATGTCCCAGGAGACAGGAGAGGAGGCTGAGAGCTTCCCAGTCCCAGTACTGATTGGCTTCCAGCTTGTAGGGGGAGCCGGAGAGCTGAGCAGCACCAGGACTGGGGACAGAGGGCTCCCTGCTGCGTAGCCTGACCAGGAGCAAATTTGCTCCCAGTCAGCATTTGCACAAGCATTACGATGCAGTATCTACTGTACAATTAGTTTACTACAGGTTGTCAACTAGTTGTAAGCAGGTAGTAAACTACTGCACAATTAGTTTACTACAGATAGTAAATTTACAGGTAGTAGGGTTATGCGAAATTTTGGCAGCCGTTTTACTTTGGAGGTGTTTCAGCCCATTTTGACGCCCAAAACACGGAATCTGAAAAGTCGTGGAAGGTTCTGAAACAAAACCACACTATCCAAAATGTTTTGGATGTTTTGGAGCTGGGCTCATAGGGAAACAGAAACTAAGAAGAGGGAGGGGGAAGACGCGGAAGGAGGGCTCTGATATTGGCATCTGTAGCTGACCAGTGTCTGCAATCTGTCCCTGAGATCTCTTCCAGTCCCAGTGCTCTGAAGGAGGGACGGCAGCTTACTGTCATCCCATGCACAAATCAAGGGGCCTGCTTCCCCCGGGAGGAGTCTGGCATAGCCCTGCAGCTCTCCTGGGGGGCGCAAGACTCTGGATCTGCGTGGGTGATGACAGCATGCTGCCGGCTGGGGCCAGCACCTGAGTCTGCTTGGTGCAGTCTGCACCAAGCACAGTCATAGGAGCCACAGGAGAAGCCCCATGGCTGCCTTGCCTGGCCCCATACCCTGCCTGGCCCCAGCCTCCCAGCACTTATTAAAAAAAAAAAAAAAAAAAGCCCTGCACTCACCAGATGTAGCAGCAGCAATCGGAACCTCTGGACACTGGTGGCAGTGTGGGTCAATGGTGGGCAGTGGGGATCAACCCCATTTGGCACACGCACAGTAGGTGTCACATTGTGCAGGTGCAGTGCGGCTCGGCAGGGCACTGCACGCTGTCTGGGAGCTGGGGCGGCTCCACCTGTCAGCCAAAGTCCGGCCCTGCTCAGCCTCAACAGCCCCAGGTCACAGGCAGCATGCAGCACCCTGCTGAGCCACACTGTACCTATGTCATTGTGTAGCTTCCATGTGGTGCCAGGCGGAGAGGGGTGATCCCTGCTGCCTCCCACTTCCCCATGCTGTATGGGGGCCGTTCTTCCATGAGCCCCCAAGGGTCCCAATCACTGCTGCTGGAGCTGGTGAGTGCGGGGATATATATATATTTAAGTTCCAGGAGGCTGGGGCCGGGCAGGGTATCCATGGGGATTTCTTCCATGGCTCCCCCCACCTGGGGAAAGGCAGGCACAGCTGGAGGAGCTGTGGGAGAAACTGCAGCTGCCCAGCTGTGCCTGCCTCTCCCCGGCTGATCCAAAACAGTGTCGAAACGCTGAAGCAGAGTTGGTCAAATTGAAATGTAACGGTGATCCAAAACACAGAAACGAATCTCTGTCCCTCTGAAATGGCTGAATCCCAAACTGAAATGAAATGGCTGTTTCGCACAGCCCTACAAGAGGGTTCAGTTGTGTGCTTTTGGGCACAGACAAAACAGCAACTTCCCACTGTAACTCATAAAACTTTGCAGGAGGTGTTCTGAGTTACATCGATCCCTCAGACGGAGCAAGAGTTAATTGTTGGGTCCAGGGAAGAGGGAAGGTTTGGGAAATCCAGTTGCTGGCTGCCAGCCTGCAGCTGGTTTCCCTTAGCAATGGCCCATCCTCCCCCCAGCCCAGGCACTGCTTTCAGAATGGGAGGGGGGCAGGGAGCAGAGGGAGCTCATTTTAGGGGTTCCCCAGCCAGCACTGGAGGGAGGGGTAGGTGGATTGGCGCCCCCACCCCCACCTTAGGATGGCTCCAATTCACCTGCCCCTCTTCCAGCAGAGGCTGAAAAACCCCCAGACCAAACTCCTTCTGCTCCCTTTCCCCCTCCCATTCTAAAAACAACTAGGAGGCTGGGAGGCAGAGCAGACACAAGTTACTGAAGATGCTGTTTTGAAACCTCTTCCTCTGAACCCTCATGCATTGGGGGTTCAGATTTGTGCAGGATTGGGCCCCTTGAAAGTGCTTTTCACCTGTACACTTCTGTTTGGTCATGGTCGTAGAGCGCTTTCAGGGGCCAGATGGGGCAAAAATTGGTATTTCTGTCTGTGCCCTTTACCTCTGTATTTCCCCCCTACTCCTTCTGTGCCTTTTTTGGTTTATGCAGGGAATATCTATTTTTCTGCTTTTGTACCGTCCTCAAACAATATTTAGCTTAGTCACTAGGTACTTTCATAGGTTAGAAAGAAAGCCTTAACCTGACAGCAGAATCTTAAGTAGGATCTATGAGCTCAACAATTAGAGCATGGGCTTGATGTGCTCATGGAGGAAATCAACTGCTACACAGTGCAACTGTTTGAGAATTGGAGGCCTGTGTGTGTGTGTGTATGTGTGTGCGCGCAAGAGAGATTGAGCGAGAGATTCCTATTCGGTGAATTTAGCCTAAAGGAAGTTTAGTCTGAGTACAATATATTTCCTTTGCATACGTTGGGCTCAGGAGACTCTGCTCTTTGTTCTGTAGAGGAAGCACAGTGAGAGTCATTTAGAAGTACCTTCTCTTCGTCCTTGTAACTCATGCTTTGCTCCCTGTATTGTAGGTTCCTGGTGTTGTCCACATAAGAGAGCAATTTCCACCATAGAGCAGCAGTCTCTGTTCTGATTAAGAACAACACTTACCTCCTCCATCCTGTTTGCATGAATATTTAACTTAATTAAGCCCAGCAAAGATCTTATTTCAGCCTAATGACTTGTAATTGTGATTTCTTATGTCTCTGAAACTGCGTAAAAGGCAACAGGCATGGCTTTTTTATACATCTAATTACTCAAATGCTGTATACAGATAGATATGGGAATGGGTTTTCAACTTGAGAATACTTCACTTTTCTGAGCTGCTGTTGGATTGTGTTGAACTTTAAAATGGGTGTGTGCACATGTGTGTGCACATGCATTTTGCCTGCTTTGGTATTGGATTTATTTTATAAGGCTGTACTTTGATGAGAAGAGCTTTACTTTCACAGGGAGTACCCTTTAATCAAACAATGCATGTCGTGGCTAAGAATGTGTGACCAACCTTATGGAAAGTTTGTTACAGTAATCCTGAGACTGGCTTAAGTAACAAAGTCCTTTTGCTTCTATACGTTCTTGAATCTTAGTAGCAGTCAATGCTGCGTTTGCTCGCATGCGCGCTTTAGACGTCATGGATAAGGCAAACAGGGAAAAGATCGGAGATGCCCCCAGGTGTTAATGTTCCCATATTTCCATGGTTCATAAATAGTGAGAGGAAAAATCCCATGCTTTTGCCATTTATTGGGACAGCTATACCTAGTGGAATAAACTGCCCAGAAACAGACTAGTTTTGTTTCCTGTGTGCTAAGTAAGCCCTAATTCAGTAAAGCACTTAAGGACATACCTGGATCCCAGTGATTTCAAGTCTTGTCTGCATTAAGGTGTGCATATGCAAAATGCTAGATTTATATCCACAAACATTAGGTTAAAGATCTAGACCAAGATGATTACAACTGACTTGTAACATAAGGTGTCTGAATTTGGGCACCCAATTTGAGCCACGTTGGGGAGATGCTCTGGAAATCAATCTTGTTCAGGTGTCAGGAATCGGGCACCCAAAAATGAACGCACTGGTATCTGATGAAAATCTCTGCACTGGTATCTGATGTTTATTGAAGTCTTTGGATATAGATTCAGAAAACAGTCAGACATAAAGTTAGAGGATAGGCTAACTTGTTGTGTCAGTAGGTGAGTCAAGTGCTAACAATCTCTATAAGAGCAAGCTGTAGATGTGCTGTGCTTCTAATTGATTTCTTCATGACTCCCGTAGTGGAATAAAATGTACACGAGGGATATAAATAAGTAGATTGGTAGCAAGGAAGCAATGGGATATAGGCTTAACTGAAGCTTGTGCCTCTAGAGAGAAGTGACAATTGAAACCGGGAAAGCCTATTAGAAGGATGCTCACACCCAACGGAAGATGGTCTCCTGGGAAAAGTCCAGAGGGGCATTGGGAAAGTAGTCGTGCCTGACTTCAGATCTGGATTCTTGTCTCATTTTTCCACCTATTTTGCTGCATGACTGTGGATGAGTTACCTGATCCCTCATTTCCTCCATCTGTAAAGAGCCATTATCACCCGTTGTGAACGTGTTGTCCTCTTGCTGGCAATGGCATTGGTCCTTCTTCAAATACTAGCAGAACTGTGGGGCCTTACACTTCAGCTTTGCAATGGAGAAGGAAATCATAGACTTGTTGATTTGGAAAGGACCTCAAGGGTAGCAGTAATGCAGTCTAACTCATTTGCTTTCTTTATACACTAGCCCTGAAACAGAGGTGGTCACAAATGGCACCTGGGCAGGGTTTGCATACCAGTTTCTCTTTCCTAGTAACTGCCTATCAATATGTTACAAAGCAGAAAGTCAAGTCTGTGCCATCTGCCGCAGCGCCTCTCTCAAAGGATCACTGCATAGCAATATTTTTTCAATGCTATCTGAAATTTCTTGAATGTCACGGTACAAAACACTAGTGAGATTTCACCTCAGATGCTCTGAACAACATGGTTGCCTATGTTTAAGAGAGAAAAAAAATGGGAACAGGATCGGTTTCCGAAAAGAATCAAGTACCAGGGAAGTTAATAAATCCCAAGCTTGGGAACTCAGTTCAAAAATCAACTTCATCCAAACCTGCAGTCTGTTCTTTTTGGTTACCTCATTGCTAAACTGAAGGGAATAATATTATACATTGTTCAATTGTTTCACTACGCTGTCCCTTCAAAGAGTAAAACCGTACTCCTACATGAAGAAAAAAGAACTTGTGAGGCTGTTAGTAATTCCTGCCATAACAGTATCTGAAAAAAAGTCTGATGGGATTAGCTCATTTAAATATTTGTAACATGCTTCAAGATCTTCAGATGGACAACTGAAGTATCATCAGAGAGTATAGAAAGGATTCCCACAGAAATGTCTTCAGTGGATCTTTCTCTTCTTCTTAAAAGGTGGTGGAGGGGTAGAGAGTGGATATATTTTTACCAAAGCTTTTAAATAACAAAATGAGAACGTGTTGAATTTTACATACAACCTCCCCCCCCCCCCCCAACTAAAGCATGGCTTTTTTTTGCCAACCCCCCTCCCTGACATCAGGTCTCTGAAGTTGTATACCCTAAATTGCTAGTCACTTCCAAAAAATGTCGGTGAAAGCTTTTTGGACCCTTCTTTGAAAAAGGCCAGCTTTCTTTGTTTTCTATGTGAACAATGAAAGCATGTTAAATAATGAGGTTTCATCGAAGAAGATTATGGTGGGGACAGCCTTAATAGTATAGAGGCTGCACAAGAAAACAGGACTGAAAGGGGCCTGTCATGGAAAAAATACGCTGTAGAGTTTGGAATTGGGTCAGGTAGAAACTTTATTTTGATAGCTATTGGAGAGAGACCGTTAAAGGAAAAATTCCCTCTGACTCTCTGCCTTATAGCCAGGGCAATTAACCTTTTTATAGATTCAAGACAAAGGGTTGCCTAAACTAGCTTTTCCTGCCTTGTGGCTATCTGTCTTGTGTCCTTCAAGACAGCTTTAATGGTCATCTTCTTATCTAAGAAATTTCTCTCTCCCCCCCTGAGGCCTCAGCCATTCTTTATTTCCACATTTCCCCCCTTTGAGACTTACAAGTCTCATCTTATTCTATTTCTATTCCCATGAGTCCCTTTATTTCGTCTTGCATCCTTTTATATCTTCTTTCAATCTGCTCACATCTTTTTAATACAATCATTTTAGTTTCTGTGGTGTTTTCTTCAGTTACTGAATCTTTAGATTCATGTAGGATGATTCAAACAAGCAAACTAAGAATTACCCAAGTCACAACCAACCAATCCCATCTCAGGAACCAGGAACTAGGCAGAGACCTTTTTCCTTTCCCGGAGGGCATAGCGGTGTCGCGGGGGCTCATCTTCTTCTCTCTGTAGTGGTAAATCCTCTTTGTCAGTGGGTGCTATGCTCACCGCTGGTCCTGAATTTTTGTGCTGGCAGGCGCTGAGCTCACTACCAGCTTGTGGGATCTTTCTGTCCAGTTGAAATTCAGCTGCTTCAGGGTTTAATGGAGGTGAATCCTTTTTACAGTGTGAGGCATGAGTCCACGTCTGGTGGCCTTGGCAACGAAGGGTAGTGTTAGTGGTTAGGAGCACCTGGAGGGGGCCTTTCCATCTGGGTTGGAGTGAGCTTTTTCGTTGACGAACCTTGATATATACCCAGTTTCCAGGCTCAAGTGAATGGCACAGGACATCTGCATCAGGTGGTAGCACTTCCTGAACCTGTGAATGAATAGATCTGACACATTTCATTAGTGCCTTACAGTAATTTAAAACAGTTTCATCATCCAACTGAAGATTAGTCTGATGAGGAAATGGGGGTGGTGTAGTGGCCATTCTCAGGGGACGTGCCATGAGAATTTTATGCAGGGACAGTCCGTGTTTTTTGTTGGCAGTGTTTTTAGTGTGCATGAGTGCCAGTGGCAATGCATCTGGCCATTTCAGGTTAGTTTCAGCACAAATTTTAGACAGGCGTGCTTTAAGTCAGAGATTTTTTGCTCTACTGCGCCACTGGATTGGGGATGGTAGGCACAGTGCAGGTGCTGGTGTATGTTCAGGGCCTTACAAATGTTTCTAACAATCTGCCGTGTAAAGTGTGTTCCTCGGTCACTGTCTAGCGTGAGTGGCAGACCAAATCTGGGTATGAATTCCTTCAAAAGTTTCTTTGCTACAGATTTGGAATCTGCATGTTTACAAGGATAAGCTTCTACCCAACCAGAGTACATATCAATAATGACAAGAATATATTCAAAAGAACAACATTTTGGCATTTGAACAAAGTCCATTTGCAAATTTACAAAAGGTTCCCATGGTGGGGGGTGTGCCACTTGTCTAGTTTTAACCTTCTGACCAATGTTATGGGCAAGACAAATGGGACAAGTGCTACAGTACTGCTGTGCCATGAAGGGAAAATTTGGGGCAAACCAATCACGCTGTACTGTTGCAATCATCCCCCCTTTGCTCGTATGGGCCACCGAGTGGGCCAGACGAGCAAGGTAAAGTAGCAAAGCCTTGGGCACCACTAGGCGGGCGTCCGAGGAGCGCCACAAGGTGTCAGGGTGCAACTGATATCCTTTGTGCAGCCAGCCCTCCTTCTCAAATTTTGGAGCCTGGTCTTGGAGTAGGGCCAAGTCGGAGAGATTGGCCAACGGAGACTGGTCTGCAAAAAGGCAAAGAAAAATATCATTAGGAGCCTGAGGGCCAGAAAGGGTCACATTTTTAGCCGCATGGTCAGCTAGGGCATTTCTGCATGTGACATTATCTTTAGGGATTTCATGGGCTTTACATTTAACAATAGCAATAGCAGAAGACAATAAGAGAGCATGTAAAAGAGCATTGACATAAAGACCATTACTAATCTAAGTCCCAGCTGAAGTAAAGAATTCTCTTTGTTTTCAAAGTTGGCCAAAGTTATGTACGACACCGAAGGCATATCTGGATTCAGTGTAGGTGGTGGCAGATTGACCGTTAGCCAAGGTGCATGCTCGAGTGAGGGCTATCGGTTCAGCCACTTGAACAGAGCGGGCATGAGGCAACTGGTAAGCTTTTAAAACTTGGTGTCGATCACAGACTACATAGCCAGCAGTGAGCTGTCCCTTGGAGTTTCTAAGGCAGGAGCCATCTACATGTAGCAGAAGATCTGGGTTCTGTAGTGGTGTATCTTTAAGATCGATACAAGGGGTCAAAAGCTGGGTAGTTACAGTTAAGCAATCATGAGGTTTTCCGTCTGGTGGGGTAGGAAGTAGGGAAGCAGGATTCAGGACAGAGCAGCGTGTTAAAGTTACATTGGCAGCTGAAAGAAGAAGCTTTTTATATTTGGTAAGTCAGGAGTTAGAAATATGTTGTGTTTTGCCTTTCAGGAGCAGGGCCATAACAGCATGGGAAACAGCAACAGTTCATGGGTGTCCAAGAACCAAGGAATCAGCCTTTTTAACAAGCAGGGCAGCAGCAGCTACAGATCAGAGACAGGGCAGAAGTCCTTCTGCAAAGGTTCTAGGGCAGAGCTATAGTAGGCAATGGGGCGTTGCATGTCACCGTGAAGCTGAGTGAACACACCTAGGGCAATGCCATCTCATTTATTGCAATACAGGGTAAAGGGTTTCTTGTAATCAGGAAGTCCTAAAGCGGGTGCTCTGGCGAGGGCTTGCTTGGTCTGAATAAAGGCTTGTTCGGCTTCTGGAATCCAAGGTAGTGGTTTGGGAGTAGAATCAATTTTAAGGGCCTGTAGGGGTTTGACGATGGAGGCATAACCCATAATTCATTGCCTGCAATACCCAGCCATTCCTAAAAATCCTCTCATTTGTTTCCAAGTAGTTGGTTTAGGGACTTGGAGGATGGCGTTAATTCAAGATTTGGACAGATGTCTTTGTCCTGCTGAAATATCATGCCCTAAATAATGAACTCTGGGTTGGCATAATTGCAGCTTGGCTTTGGAGGCTTTATGTCCCTGAGAGGCCAGGGCAGTGAGTAGGGCGAGGGAATCCTGTTTACATGCTTCCAGAGAAAGTGAAGCCAGCATAAGATCGCCCGCATACTGGATTAGAGTGGAGCCCCCTTTGAATTCTATAGCATCTAAATCCTTTTTGAGGATCTGGGAAAACAAGGTGGGACTTTCAGTATACCCTAGTGGAAGTCAAGTCCAGGTGTACTGAAGACCTTGGTAAGTGAAAGCAAACAAATACTGACTATCAGGGTGAATAGAAAAGAAGGCAGAACAGAGATCTATTACAGTAAAGTGAGTAGCAGTAGCAGGAATACGGGACAGTATAGTGGCTGGGTTGGGAAGAAGAGGGAAAGTAGGTAGGACCGCAGCATAGCAGCACGAAGGTCTTGTACAAAGCGATAAGTATCTCAACCGGGTTTTTTAATAGGAAGGATAGGAGTGTTGCATGGGCTACGGGTCGGGATGATGATCCCTTGTTCAAGGAGGGAAGTAATAACAGGTCAAATGCCCTCCTCTGCTTCTTTAGAGATAAGCTATTGTGGAACACAAGGGAGAGGTTTGGCAGGATTGAGAGTGATGTGCACAGGATCTGCACTGAGCATGTGGCCCGCCTCATTGGCGTGAGTAGGCCAAAGTTGTGGAGGGACTTGATTCAACAGTTCCTGTTGCAATGAGGAAGTGTCAGCTTCAAAATCATCCTCCAGTTGTTCCTGTAACAGAGCCAAAACCTCAGCCTCCCTTGGTTCTGGCACCTTTAGGTATATGCCATCTGGGGAACAGTAGATGACACAGCCCAATTTACACAGCAAATCCTTTCCCAAAAGATTTACAGGGGTAGAGGAGCTAAGCAAAAAGGCATGTGTCTCAGAAATGGGACTGATAGGGACAGAAAGGGGTTTGGAAACAGGATGGGGTATAGGGTGTACGCTAATGCCGACAGCATTATCAATTTTGTCAGAAAAGAGGTATGGTAGAGAAATCAGAGGCTTTTAAAGTGGAGAGGGAAGCTCCTGTGTCTACCAGGCAAGATATAATCCTGCCGTTTACAGAACAATTAAGAAAAGGATTAGATTGGTCAAGTGAAATAAGTGGGGCGATGATGTCATCCCTCAGGCTGTCCTATGCTTGGGTAGGGAAAGGAGGAAGGTGGAGAATAACCTGGAGGGGGAGCTGACGGGCTTGGTTTGTTTTCTGATTCAGATGGGGCCGGATTTTCAGCTAAGGCTGCATCGATACAAAAGTCTAATACGTCTTCCGGAGGTTCAGTTAGTGGGGGTACCCCTTTCAATACTGGGTATAATGGACTGCAGTTTGAATTTAGGGGAGCGGCCAATTTCTCCCGTGTTTCTTTCAATTGTTTTTTAATTTTTTTTTTCTGTGAGTCTTTCAGGCTCTTGGTCTGAGACTCAGTGCGTCTTTTTGACATTTCTTCATACCAATCGAAAAATACGTTCCACTGGCATTGAGGAGTTTTGGATCCACGGGACTCTAACGTCCCTCTTAAGTGCACTATTTTATCTAGATTGAATGTGCCTTCCTCAGGGAACTGCTTGGAAGGATCATCCCTGGTATACCAGTACTATTTATCCAGGTACTTGCAAGTCTCGGGAGAATAATGTGTGTACATACAGTACGCCGGAGTTCCCTTAGAGGGGACTGGCACTTGCTTTGACTGTCCTGTACCCATTTCACAATCACACAGGGAAAGACGAGACAAGGGAATGGCTTATTGAGGAAGTCCGTGCTGATCCGAACTTCAGCCCACAGTGTTGCCGAGATGAGTTCTGGATTCGGTAATGGCTCATAAACAGACCGTTTATCTACATGGTAGAATAAGGGTGAGGGAACAACAAAAGGAGTCCGCTAAAGTCACAGAAACCTGCTCGTAGCCCCGTCTGATGACCGAGGCTACATACCTTCAGGCAGTGGATCAATAGCGACTCATGAATGGAGGGGGGGACATAAGACACAGGGCAAAACAAAGAGGGTGAGGGACCAGTGAAAAGTTCACTGGGGAGGAAGGAAGGGTTGATTTTGTCTCTCAACCTTGGCTCCCAGTGACTATTCTTTCACCCCGCACCCTTGCATTCGAGTTGCGCCGGTCATCGCCCAAACCGGGCTCGCGTATGTCTCAGGGCGGCTGCACGTGGTTTCAGAATTTGCCCTGGACCAATTCCAAATCACCATTCAAACAGGGTCACAATCTTATTTCCATCACCCACTCAGATTTCCTAGAGCCCAGCGTTGTGCTGGATGCAAGTGCTTGTGCAACAGACAGATTCTCCCTATCAGTTATGCGCGCTTTCCAGAGACAGACAGAATTTACCAGATTAGTATGACCGGTCTTGGTTCTACACTGACCTGTAACAAAGGTTCGAATCAAGCTACCCAACGCAAGCAGGGAGCCTATGAGCAGTCCTCCTCCGACACCCCAATAGAGATTTAAAAGGCCTCTTACCTTTATTGGTGGCGCCGGGGTTCAGTGGGGAAAGGCTCACGGTCCTCCGAACATGTCGTTGGCTGTGGATCCGAGTCATGGCACCATTTAATTGTCATTGAAAAAACACGCTGTAGAATTTGGAACCGGGTCAGGCAGAAACTTTATTTCGATAGCTATCGGAGAGAGACCGTTAAAGGAAAGATTCCCTCTTGCTCTCTGCCTTACAACCAGGGCAATTAACCTTTTCATAGATTCAAGACAAAGCATTGCCTAAACTAGTTTTTCCTGCCTTGAGGCTATCTGTCTTGTGTCCTTCATGATAGCTTTAATGGTCATCTTCCTCTTATCTAAGGAATTTCTCTCTCCCCCCCTGAGACCTCAACCATTCTTTGCTTCCACAGGCCTTTGGGAGATTGCTGCATGGAAACAGGTTAAGAAAAGCCTAAAATATACTTTTTTATTAACACTAACCTACTGTACTTTATCTTGCCAGGAACCCGTCTCTTCCTTTCATCTCACTGTGACTGTATCTGGTATGCAAGGACAGTGGTGATTACTGAGCTGATAATTTCAATTAAGTTATGGAAGTTGTAGTCTAAACGTTCAATGAAAGATAAACCTTAAAAAGTCCTCTTGATTTTGTGCTTAAGTAATTATTTGCATTAGATTATGATGAAATGAATGAGTAGTGTAAGAACCGTTTCCTGCATCTACTTTAAATTTATCATACTGCCTGTGGGGAATTCCCTGTTGGGGATTTGGGGATTTTCTTTCTCCTGGTAATCTTGACATATTTGTACTTGCATTTTGCAAAGATGCTTTCTGTATTGATGGGGTTGTGAAAAGGTAAGCAAATGAGATTTTAGGAAGCGTGCAACGAGATTTCCGCTGCAGGGATCGTTGTGAATCGGAGCATTGCTGTTTGATTAGAAAGAATAAGAGAGATGGAATAAGAAGAAAGCGGGGAGGGAAAATGGTTTGTTCTTTGGGGCCAGGATTCAGCACAGCACTTCAGCGCATGATCATCTTCGAGCCTTACTTTTCATGTCATCCTTATTCAGGCTAACACTTTAACTAGATATACACAAATGCTTTAAGGCAATATGGGATATACACAAATGCTTTAAGGCAATATGGGAATTAGGCACAGAGTTAACACAGCAAAAATATGTTTTTTGTTACTCTAAGGGGCCATGGCCAGAGCTGATAAGGGCTTTAACTTGAGAGAGCTGAGCTCTGCTCCTAGTTTGACCGTAGACTGCTCCCTACAGATTGCTCCCCAGAAATATCCGGCTCATCTTGCTGGTTTGATTTTTAATGTGGAATGTAACCATCCTGGGCAGTCTCATTATCTGTACAAATACCTAATTCTTTATTGAAACCTGCAAAGCTCTGTCCTCAGTTGATATCCTGATGCAATGCACAGCTTCAATTAATCCACTGAAATGTTATCCAAAGGCGCAGGGAGCATTTTAAAATGAATCCTGTTCATCTAAGTGTCAAGGCTATTTCTGGGCTACTTCATCCAGTTCCTTAACTGCCCTGACTTGCTATTTTTGCTAGAAAGAAAGGAGTTGTAGGATAGCACCTGCTTGTAATTGTAATGAATAATCGGTGCAAAATAAGCTGTCTGTTTCTGGAGAGCCCGTTCATTCAGTGGATCATCTGGCATGGGAGCGCACTGTGAAGCCGCAATATTCATTCTGTCTCCAGTCTTGCTCCCAGTAGAAGGAGTGGTAATTTTTTGGGGAACTGGCAAAATAAGTAGGTAATGGGAATGATAAGAAGGGCAAGGTAGTGCCTAGGATGCCCAGTCATGGGTTGGCCTCTACTGTAATCCAATCAACAGTTGTCTTTTTTTCAGCATTTAAAACTGTTAGCTAATCTGGCATTTTACAGTATTCTCTACGGAGCTAAACGTAGCACACTTCCAAGAGATTTCCCCAGAGGATCCTCTTGGGCAAACCACTTTTTAAAGCTGCAAAAGTGAAGCAAATCTGGTCCAGCTTTGACACCTGTAGCACCATTGCCAGGTAATAGAAACGGAGTCCTCCAGGAACCTTTTAAACTGCTCTTAAGAGATGAAATGACCGACCTTTTCCCGCAAGGGCACAAATACTGTAAGTAATCATTTTATTAACTCATTTGTGCCTTTTAACTGGTGATGTTTGCATTCAACCCGATCACATTATGTGCTGGAAAGTAAAGGCAGTCAATGCACCATAATGCCGGTGAACTTCTGTTATATTTTCTCTGTGGAAAACATTTATTTTTTTAATGAGACTGGAAATTTCCAATTCATGTAGTAATCATTGGGATATGTTGCACTCTTGGAGCATTAAAGGCATTTGCATATGCTTTGGCCTCTAGTTAATGAGAGCTTTGCTGCTGACTTCTCTGGTAATAGGAATAACCTCTGCAGCAACAGAAGACCACCAAATCCTATAGATTACAGTAAGATTTTACAATAAAACTAAGCTTCCATAGAAATTACTCTCGAAAATAGAGACCACTCTCCAGCTGATGTAAACCAATATAGTTTCAGGCTGATTTCCACCAAGAATCCGGTCCACATAACTGAGAAAAGAATGAGATTATTTTCTGGAGCTTTAAAAATCCTATAAGCGACTCTGTCAAATCCTATGGAAGTGCTCAGAGCTCTTACAGATGCATGCTCAATTTCTGCTAGGTTCTGTAGGGCTTTTCCACAAGGCGTCATTGTCATTCTCAGCCAAGCTCTCCTTTGAGACATACAGCAGAATTTCACTCTTGAAATGTCATATTTTATGCAGCATATCTCCTTGGTAGGAAACATAGTTCCTAGCAGAAGGATACAAGGGAAACCTGCAAGGGAAGTGCTACACTGCAACTTTTTTTTCTCTGCTCATGCAGTTAAGTGTGTTTGGTGGTAACAGCTGCATGCCCACTGCAGTCTACAGAATACTACAAATTAGCAGCAAAATGGATGACTAAAATCAACAATAAAGTCAAGGCTATTGCATTATATCAAGCGTGCTTGGGATATTTTGGAAAATGCAGCTTGGTTTTCGTCTGTGTTAATGCTCTGTTCTTCAGACCTTACTCATCTGAGTGTGGGCTCTTGACTTCCTTTGGTTTTTTAGGGGTCTGATTGTATTCCCACTGAAGCCAGTGGGAATATGATGGCTAATCACCATAGGCTGGATTATCTGTGAATCTCAGTTAGCAAGCACTCATGTGAGTAATTCCATTGGCTTCAATGTACAGCTTATGTAGAGTAAGGGCTTCCCAGTAGTGGTGTAGCTAGGTGCTTATGCTAAGCAGTATTAAGGTTTTGACCCACTCTAAGCAAGATCAAAATCTTATTAGACAAAGAGCTGGCAGTAGCATTGGGCACGGTTCCCGAATACTAAGATGTGCCGCAGCACCATGTCCCATTTCAGAGGACTTTCTCTACAGTGACGTGCTGCTTTGCAAATCCCAGAAGAGAGCATTGGTAGTGTTTTGGCCTCAGGTTAAACCCTGGTCCCACGCCCGCTCAAGTCAATAGTCTTGCATCCACGAGTTCTCAATGGAGTCTTGTCTCTCTTTTAGGGACCAAAAGCGATGTGATTCCAGCTGTGTTACAGCAGAGTTGACTTGGCTGGATCATGTGCTATGGTAAATAGGAACGGTGTCATTTTGCCAGTGCACACTAAGAATTACCAGCATGTTATGCCCTGAAGTCTCAGTGGGTGTGATGTCTCTTGGCAGGGCTCTTAGAAAAGAGAGCAAAATAGGACTCGTTCAAGCAGGCATCTCAAAGCATTATATACCAAATGCTATCAGCCTGTCTGTTATTGAATTTTTATACTTTGGTCGAGTTTGAATTCTCCAAGGAGAACTGCAGTACTTGGCGTTATGAAGGTGCATCTGTTACGAGTGGCAGCTGTTCAGAAGGACAGGGAAACGCGCCCCAGGCAAAAGCAGCATTTTGCTACTTCCCTGCCTTTATACATGCTAGCTACCCAGACGGTGGTGCATACCATGGAAATCTTGGGTTTAGTCAACACCTCTAAGTCGTTTTCAGCACTGAGAGATTTGTTGGCCTCTCGCATAATTGGTGCTGCATATTTTCCTTCTTAACATCTGAAGTCGGCATACTGTATTCTGTTCAAAGGCTGTCTTTTGCTCCTTATCAGAGAATTGAATATGCATTATCCTTCCTCGTTCGTTTGTGACAAAACTAACTGATCTGCT
This sequence comes from Alligator mississippiensis, assembly GCF_030867095.1. Classification (NCBI taxonomy): domain Eukaryota; kingdom Metazoa; phylum Chordata; order Crocodylia; family Alligatoridae; genus Alligator; species Alligator mississippiensis. The sequence goes on from NC_081834.1 coordinate 74,755,760, forward strand.
CTGTGATACGATAGCATTATCAGAACTGTGAAAAGGTCTTTACCGTTCTCTTGTAGCAAAGCATTTACCCTGGGCTACCTAAATACCTATAGAGCAGCACATTACAATTATGGCTTGTACAGAGGCTGTTTAGTATGCTTTCTCGTTTGGATCCCACCAGAGCAAATTCTCCAAGGAGACCCATGGTTATCAATTGTAAAGTTTGTCCAGGGAATTTAGCTGCTTTAATTCCACTGACCTTGATAAGAGTTTGTGGCTAAATCCTGTAGCCAGTTCTGCATAGCTTGTCCTGAATGTCTCGGTCTGATACGTGTAGAGAAAAAGAATAGAAATGGGAACGGGTTAGGAAGCAATTTCAACCGACGCACTTGAGACAGGAAATGTGCTTGACATATTCATTGTGGACATTTAAAATATGCTCTGTTTGTAGAGTTGCCAGGTTGAGAGCAAGATGCTTTTGTACTCGTTGACCACGGAGTTTTGTCATGAGGCCTCTTTGAACCTGCAAAGCTTACCATGTCAGCATGGCCTGAATGCTTATTAACATGGGGCAAAGCAACACCACGTGGAGAGACGCCTGCTGGCTCTGCACACGGTAGCAGGAATGCTGTGTTAATGAGGTACTGTGCCTGAGCTAATTAACTCTGCTGAGAAGTATGTCTTATTAGTCCTAGGAAGGTACCCAATGTGTTGTGCTCACAGCTAGATGGGGGTATCTCTGCATGGCACTGCACTGTGCGCTGTAGACATGTACCCCAAGGTCCCTGGGAGCATCTGTTATGCAGCACCTGATCTGCAGCTTTAGAAATGTCAGTGACCCCTATAATGAGGTTTTATGTTTCTATCTGTAAAGGGACCTAAACTTCCTTTAAAATTCCAGTCCATTTTCCTGTTAAAATAGAAAATAAACCCAATGCACTATGCTGAGATCAAATATCTGGCGCACATTTATTCTTCCCGTGCGTTAACAAAAATGTATGTACTATTTATGGCCGCTTATCACTGTGGGCTGTTTTTTTCCTTGTCTTTATGCATTTTGAGTCCTGAAGACCTTTATTAACATTTCACATTTAGCTTTTATTTCATGTTGAAGGCATTTATTGTTGCATTATTTATGTATAGGAACACGATTAATATTTCCCCAACTGCTGCTCTTTCGGTAAAAGACAAACTTGACAAAAAGAAGTGGCTGTTTTCCAGGTGCACCGGGAGAAATGCAAATAGCGTTTCAGAAGATAGAGCGTAGGAGCCGTTCAGCAAAAAGGATCATTTTCAATGTTTGTGCCATTCGTTCATTGGGAGAGCAATTCAATTGTGAGGTTGTTTCAGAAAGAACATGATGGAAGAGTCAGTCAACTTACGTTGCTTTCTTTTAGTCATTATTTGTAGCAAGCCTTGCTTCTTTGTCAATGAATATCGTGCTTGCACACTGTGGCAGCCCCGTATTGCCAGCTATCCTAATGTTTGATGTAGTCCTGTAAAATCCCAGCTCCAGGTGTCTGATGTGGGAAGGTGTAGGAATCTCAACTTGCAATTTAGTGTAAACAATTCTAGCTATTTGCAGTAACAAAAACTTGAAAATGTAACTTGTGGACACCCTCATGGGTCTGAAAGCAAAGAAAAAGAGCACTACTTTTATTTTTCTCCTTAAAACAAAAAGTAAGTATCTTGCAATTTTTTGGAAACTAGTTTCCTCGTATGTCTGATTTAATCAGTTTTGAAGTCTTGGGCTTAGTAATGCCACAGTCCTCAAGACTTCAGTGCTTTGTGTGCTTAGGATACAGTTGATGATAGCACAAATGTCCTTCCTCTACCCCTGATTCAAGGTTGTCCTGCCATCTCTGCTGCAGAAAGGACCTATGTGCTAGGATCACTCCCCACACGTGGCACAGGAGAGAACAAAGATAGTCTAGCCATGCAGGTGGGAGGGATGTGATTAGAACCAGCCTTCATCTGAGTTCTTCTTTTCATTGTGGCATGCACCAGCTGAAGGTCTTGTCTGCTTTAAGTGTTGCTAGTACCACTTTTTAGCATAGAAATACCTTTGAATGTCAAGAAACAAAGCAAGAGCTCTCAGCTCGGGCAGAAGAATCTCCCTCATAGAACAGCTGCACACAAACCCACCTGGTACGTCACTTGTCCCAAGCTTTGTCCCTCCCTCTGTATTAACCTGGTGTGTCACCTTCCTCCTTCAAACCTCATCTGTTCCCTGCCCCACCAACTGTGCTAGGTGACTGCAACGATGACTATGTGGCTTTGCTTCAGCAATTTAAAGTATATGATGGGCTTTAAACTACCCTCAGGAACCCGGGGGGGGGGGGGGGGGAAATGAGATTACATGCAATTACCTCTGCTGTATTTTCTCCCTCTCTCCTTTGGCAGCCAGAACAGCCTGTTTTCAGCGACTGCCAATGACCTGAAAGTATACAGAGTAGGGCACTTTTAGCAGATGGGCGTATCAATAGCAGAGCAAGGAAACTGTGTGTGGAAAACGCTGTTGGGAAGTGGAAGGGACCTAAGTAGTTAGCTGTGTCCGTCTGAAGTCAGGTAGAAGGCACAGCTGAGTGGCACCTTCCAGACTATTTAAATCAGCTTGCTTTGCCACATGCTATGAGTGAGGTGCCACTGCCCTGTGTTATGCCAATGTAGTGTGCTCAGGTTATCACTCAGTCCCTTCTGAATTCCTATGGCGCAGGATATGAGTGACCAGGTGCTAAACCCATAAAACCTACTCTTTTTGCTGGACAAAGAGTTATCCAAGAAAGGTTGTACCTGTAAAGCCTTGTGTTTAAATTCACACTGGAGATTAGTGCAAAAAAATGTAGTGTGGACAAGATCTTTGGGTTTGTCCTGTGCTTTGCAGAAGGGGCATATGATTTTTGGGGGAGGGACCAAAACGTGATCATAATAGAACAAGGAGGAAGAAGAGAGAAAAAAAATCTTGCAATTTTCACAACAGCAAGGATGAAAACATTTGTGCTTTGCCAGGCAAAATGTCTTCTGTGCTTTCTGTCAGACATGGGGCTCTTCACTTGTTACCATTTTCTCGGTGGGGCTGTAAATAATTCTAGTTCAGATGCAGGCAAAGTTAATGATCAAATAGGCCCATGATGGCAGGCCTATTGTGAAGAACATGGGTACCATCTTGTGCATTACGTGACCATTGCAGCTGAAATAATGGGAACAGATAAAATGGGACAAGGACAGAGAATAAAGAACGAACTTGTTTCATCATTTGCTGTTGTGGGTCTGAGGCAACTGAGCTGAAGGTTTCTTTGTCTCTAGCAGTGGGAAGGGGCAGCAGCCTTGGGTTTCATAGTAGCTAGGGTCAGGAGGGACCTGAACAGATCATCTAGCCTGACCCCCTGCCACAGGCAGGAATGAATGCTGGGTTCACAAGACCCCAGACAGGTGATCGTCCAACCTCCTCTTGAATTTGCCCAAGGTAGGGGCAAGGACCACTTCCCTGGGAAGTTGGTTCCAGATTGTGGCCACCCTAACTGTCAAATATTGCCTTCTGATCTCCAACCTAAACCTATGCTCCAGCAGCTTATGACCATTGTTGCTCAATACCCCAGGTGGTGCTGAGGAGAAAAGGGCTCTTCCTATTTGCTGTTGATCTCCCCCAGTGAGTTTGTATGCCGCCACCAAGTCCCCTCCTCAGCCACCTCTTGCTGAGGCTGAACAAGTTCAGGTCCCTCAGCCTCTCCTCATAGGGCTTGTTCTGCTGCCCTCTCACCAGGCGGGTGGCCCTCCTCTGAACCCTCTCCAGGCTGGCCACATCCCTCGTGAAGTGCTGTGTCCAGTACTAGATGCAGTACGCCAACTGCGACCTGACCAAAGTCACATACAGGGGGAGCATCACTTCTCTGGACTGGCTTGAGATGCACCTTTGGATGCACAACAAGGTCTGGCTGGTCTTGCTGGCTGCGGTCTGGCATTGGCGGCTCATGTTCATCTTGGAGTCAATAACGACTTCAAGATCCCTTTCTGCTTCTGTGCTTTCGAGAGGGGAACTCCCCAGCCTGTATGTATGCTGTGGATTCCTTCTCCCCAGGTGCAGCACCTTGCATTTGTCTACGTTGAACCCCATCCTATTCTTGTCTGTCCAATTTTGTAGTCTTTCTAAATCTAGTTGCAGCCTCTCTCTCCTTTCAAATGTGTCCACCTTGCCCCACATCTTAGTGTCATCAGCAAACTTGGACAGCGTGCTTTCCACCCCCTCGTCCAAGTCGCTGATGAAGTTTATAAACAGTGTGGACCGAGCCTGGGGGATCCCACTGCTCACATCTCGCCAGGTTGAGTACACCTCGTCCATCACCACTCTCTGGGTGCACCCCTTCAGCCAATTTTTTACCCATCCAAATGTGCAGGCATCAATGCCACAGTCACTTAATTTATTGATGAGAGTGGGGTTAGAGACAGTGTCAAAGGCCTTAAAGTCTAGAAAGACTACATCCACAGCGACAGCATCATCCAAAGATTTAGTTACTTGGTCATAAAAGGCAATCAGGTTGGTCTGGCAGGACCTGCCTTTGATGAATCCATGTTGATTTCCCCTGGGCATGGTCTCCCCTGCAGGCCCTTCACAGATGTGATCCTTAATGCTTTTTTCAAGGATTTTCCCCAAGACCGATGTGAGACTTATGGGTCTGTAGTTTCCGCGGTCCTCCTTCCTCCCTTTCTTATAGATGGGGACCACATTAGCTAGTGTCCAATCTCCAGGCACCTGGCCTGTGGACCACGATTGCTCACACAACTGGGCCATGGGCACAGCAATGACCCCCACCAGCTCCCTCAACCTCTGTGGGTGGAGGGCATCAGGGCCTGCAGATTTGAAAACTTCCAGCCCTTCCAGAAGATCTCTAACACATTCTGCGCAGACCTGAGGCCTGGCAGTTCTATCCCCAAGATTGCCCATACCTGTGGTGGGAGAGCTGTCCTGGTCCTTGTCCAAGAAAACAGAGGCAAAGAACTTGTTAAAGATTTCAGCTTTCTCATCTGGTGTAGCCACAAGATTACCATTTGAGTCTAGCAGGGGCCCTACGTTACCTGGTGCCCGCTTCTTACTCCCAATGTATTTGAAGAAGGACTTTTTGTTGTCCTTAATCCTGGCCTGAGCTCCACCCCTGCCTTGGCCTTCTTAATGGCCATCCTACACTCACAGGCCAAGGAGGAGTATTCCTCCTTGGTGATAGCCCCTCCCTTCCACCAGGTGTATGCCTCCCTTTTGGCCCTTAGGCATTCTCGAATGCCTTTATTGAGCCAAGGGGGTTTCTGAGCACTCTTACTTTGCTTCTTTCTCTCAGGGATTGTCACACTCCGAGCATGGAGGATTGTCCCCTTAAGGTATGAACATCCCTCATGGATTCCCATCTCTTCTACCTTTTGGGCCCTCAGCGCCTCCCCCACTAGTCTCCTAAATTCATTGAATTTGGCCCTTCTGAAGTCAGGGGCTTTAGTCTTACTATAAGCCCTCAACACCCTGCGCTGGATAGTGAATTCCAGCAGGGGATGATCACTGTCACCCAGGTGGTCAAGGACCTGCAGTCCCCTCACCAGGTCCTCCCCAGTGGCCAAGACCAGGTCCAGCAAAGCATCTCCCTTAGTGGGGCTGTGCATCTCCTGGATAAGGTGGAGGTCCTGTATTTCAGCTAAGAACCTACGCGAACGGTTGTTTTTGATATGGTCTCCCACATCATTTTTGCAAGCAAGCTAAGGAATTGCAGGTTGAATGAATGGACTATAGGGTGGATAGAAAACTGGCTGAATGATTGGGCTCAGAGGCCAGTAGTCAACAGCTCGGCATCTAGATGGCAGCTGATCTCAAGTGGAGTGCGCTAGGTTCAGTCTTGGGGCCAGCTTTTTTCAATACAGGTACTCCTCACTTAATGACCTACCTATTTAACGACCGCACGGACTTACGACCAGCTCTCCGAGCAGCCGCTACTCCGAGCAGGAGGTCGTTAAGTGAGGAGTACCTGTATTGTGGAAACGGCACGCCACTGGTTCAGCACTGCGGGACGGACAGCTCCCGCGCTCGCAGCCCGGCTCCTCACTTATCGACCAATTTGCTTAATTACCGAGTCACAGGAACAGAACTCGGTCATTAAGTGAGGAGTACCTGTATCTTGTTCAGTAACCTGGGATGCAGTGCCTTCTCAGCAAGTTAGCAGATGCCCTCAGACTGGGTGGAGTAGTAGATCCTCTGGAGGGTAGGGCTGGGATTTGGAGAGACCTTGACAAGCTGGAGGCTCGGACCAAAAGAAATCTCACAGTGCAATAAGAACAAGTGCAAAGCCCTGCACTTAGAACGCAACAATCCCAGGCATGGCGACAGGCTGGGGACCGACTGGCTAAGCAGCAGCTCTGCCGAAAAGGACCTTGGGGTCACAGTGGACGATAAGCTGAATATGAACCGGCAGTGCCCTTGCTGTGAAGAAAGATGACAGCATCCTGGGCTGCATTAGTAGGACCGTTGCCAGCAAATCCAGGGAAGCGATTATTCCCCTCCATGGGTGAGGCCACAGCTGGAGTCCTGTGTCCAGTTTTTGGCTTCCCACTCCAGAAAGGACGTGGACAAATTGTAGAGAATCAAGCGGAGAGCAACAAAAGTGGCGAGGGGGATGAGTCATGTGACTTAAGAGGAGAGGTAGAGGGAACTGGGCTTATTTAGCATGGGGAAGAGAAGACTCGGTGGGGATTTAATAGCAACCTTCAACTACTTGAAAGAGGATGAAGCCGGACTATTCTCAGTGGTGGCAGATGACAGGACAAGGAGCAATGGGCTCAGGTTGCAGCAAGGGAAGCTTAGGTTAGATATTAGGAAGGATTTTCTCCCCAGGAGGTAGTGGAAACACTGGGACAGGTTACCCAGTGAGGTGGTGGAGTCTCCATGTTGGGAGGTTTTTAAGACGTGGCTAGACAAAGCCTTGGCTGGGATGATCTAGTTGGGGCTGGTCCTGCTTTGAGCGGAGGGTTGGACTCGATGCAACCTCCTGAGGTACCTGCCAGCTCTCATTGTCAAGAAATCATATGCACAGTCTGTCTTCTGTCTGGTTTCTCAGCCTTCTCCCCTGAGGGCTGCTGTTTTCAGTCTCTCTGCCTGATCTCTCTGTTTATCTCCTGCAGGAGGGCTTCAAGGATGCTGACCCCAAGGTAAAAAGAAACACTGTCACTCAAAATTGGGGAAGTAACTTTTCTTTCCTGTTTTCTACCGGGGGTACCCATCCAGGAGTTCAATGTTGTGTGCTGCAAGCGTAGTCTTCCTGGGGTTTAAAAGCGAGCCGGAAGTGATACTGACCCATTAGGATGTCGACATCTAGTTTGTTTCCAAAGATGACTCGCTAAATCAATTCAGGGGCATGGTGAGCATGTCTAGCTAAGAAAAAAATTATGCTGCATGTTAGGGCAGCATCACTACTTGGAGAGCAAGGCTAACACAGCAGGCTGCCAAGGGCTTGAGAGTCTCTTCTGCCTGACCCCCATGTCAACCCAAAATGTCGTGGCAAGTTAAGGGACAAGCCATGTTACAAATCGCTGTCACAGCCTTTCTCCTGTCTGCTGGTCGTGGCTTGGGGATTCGTTCCCTGAGCATTCCCGCAGGTCTTTATGATGCCTGGACAGAGAGGTTATCCTTAAAGGTCCTTGAAATGGAAACCCCTCCAAGTGTCAACCTCCTTACCCGAGGCTCATGCCAAGGTGCCTGCTGGGCCCCGCAGTGTGCTAGAGGTGGACATGGGACCCTGCCGGGCGCTCCGCAAAATCTGGGGGGTTTTCTGCCGACTTAGGCTCGGGCTTGAGCAGAGGCTTCTTGAGCTCTCTGCAGGGTTGTGTCTTTTAAAGGGAGAAGGTGAGTAACTTCTAAGTTACATGTTAAGGTAAAACTTAGGTATCAGTTTTTATTGTAATGAATATATATATATATATATATATATACACACACACACACACACACACACACACTGTAATTATTATTATATTTATAAGTTGCTAGTGCATTGGGTAGGAGGAAAGGCACTTTTTACTTTGTTTTATAGTATTATTTGATGGGTTTGGGGAATTCCACCCTGTGTTCAGGGTGGCGAGATTATTTTTTTTATTGGGTTTTTAGATGTTTTTTAAGTAGTTTTGTTTAAGGTTTTGTTTTTATGATTTTTATGGGTTTTTGCTTTTTATTTTTAGGGGATTTTTTAATTATATGAAGTTTTTAGTTTTATTACTTTTTATGGGTTAGAGTAAGCTTTATTGTATGTTGCAAAGCAGGGTTACTTTGGGCTTTGTTCAAGTTTTTTATAGCTGTTATTTTGGGTATTTTTTAGAATAGTTATATAAAGCAGTTTTGGGGTGTCTTTTTTTTTTGGCAGATTAGCAGATATATTAGGTTATGATTTTGTGGCCTTTGGTTTTGTGAAGGTTTTTTTGGGCGGGGGAATGTTAATTTGTCTTTTTTTTAGGACTTTTTGGGATGGATTTTACAATTTTTTTCTTGATTGGTTGCATTTGCATATATTTATGCTGATTAAATTTTTTTAGGGTGATATAGCTGTTGACATAATTTGTTTTTTATTTTTATTTTTTATTTGTTAATATAGCCTTAGGGCATAGCAAGTAAGTATACACATTAAAAAAATGAGATAATCATTATTTTATTATACATCATGATAGGATGTAACATAACATTTATTAATTTTGTCTATGTGGAGTTATATTTTAGGAAAATGTTGTATTTGTGGTGTTTAGATCCTGATTTTAATTTTGCTTTTATTTTTAGGAGTTTACTTTTTTGGGGTATTATATGCAGGTTGGTTTGTTTGTTTGTTTTTATTTAGAGCATCAGTATAAGTACTAAATATTTTTTTAAAAAATTACTTGTTGGTAAACAGTTTTTTATGAAAGATTTAATGACATTGTTTAATTTACTGGGAAGACTTTTGTTAAGGTTAAAGATTGGGAATAAGTAGGTTGAGTATAGATATGCTTTTTAGTTTACAATGGTATTTTTTAATGGGAGATATTTTTGTTATTTTAGGTTACTGAAGTTACACATAGATATTCAATGGTATTGTTAATTATTACTGTTGTTTGGTTGAAAATTTTATTTAAAATGTAATTTTTTATATTTTTTGGTGTAATTTACAAGGATTTATTAGGAAGTTTTTATGATAGTATATTTATTTGGGCTGTTTGTATTGTGTATATTTTTTAGGGTTTAAGAGTTGTTGTTTTTTTTAAATTACTTTGCCGGGGATTTGGGGTTTAAACTTTTTTTGCTAATACTATAGGGACGGGGACATGCTTATAGAGGGGTTAAGTTTTGGTTTTTTACTTTTACTGATTTTACGTGTATATATATTTTTAATGGTGTTTTTATTTTTGAAGAAATAACTTTTGTAAAGACGTTTGTATTTTGGGTACTATTTTGTATAGGAACTGGATATAATCGCTGGGTTTTTTGACTTAATTTAAAGCGTTTGTTTTTATCTTGGTGCAATATAAAGGTTTGTATGGTAATGTAAGATATGGTAGAACTTGTTTTGTTTGTGAGGTTTTGTATTGTTTTTAACACTGAATGCATGATGGTGTGTCATTGTTTGAGCAGTTGGACTGTTACGGTTAGGGTTTCGACACAATTTTTTTGGTATTTTGTGTTAGTTACTATTTGTTTTTTTTAACGTTTCTTGGGTAAGCTGTTTTATTTTAGTAAGCTTATTTTTTACTACTTTTATATTTATTTGGTTAAGCACTATTTTGGTAGTTTTTAATGAATTTAGGATGGTTGCGGTATTTTTGCGGCCTTTTTTTATGTAGACTGGGATTTTTTTGCTAAGCAGACAGGATTGGTTTTGTTTACTTGTACTACGGATGGGCTTGGGTGACATTAACCTTTTACTGTAGGATTACAATAAAAAAAAAACAACAATGAAGGGAACATTATAAAAGTTTTGTGGATTTTATTTTTCATAATTGTGGGAATTTTTTTTTGAGTGGGTAGGGTCTATAGAAATTTAGAAGGAGGTGGGTTTTTTTTTGTTTTTTAGGTTTAGTTTTTGTTTTGTATTTAATCAGTTAGGTTTGGGTCTGTTTTTATATAAAGCCTCTTATACCTTTGCCAGGATGGGATGCTTTTTGGGCGTACAATTTGCTATTGATTTTGTGATACTGGCAAATATTAATATAAAGTGTATTTGAAGCCTGTCGCGCACGGCATGTTTATATGTTTTTTTTTGCGTAGTTTTGCGCATTTTTTGCTTTGCCAGGTTGAAACTCTTCCATGCTGGTGATATATTTATTGTTGTGGGCTAACAGAGATGAATTGGTTTTCAGGACTACAGCTATTTTGTAGACGAATGCAATGTTTTCATTGAGGTTGGACACACGTTCTGTACGGTGGGTAGTTCTCCACAGTTGCGCTTTCTTTGTTTTTGTGGTGTTGATTAAGGCACACCAGTGGGGGTGGTTTTTGTTAGTTTTTAGCTTTGGAGGTTGCTGGAATTTTAGGTGTGAAATAGGAGTGTTTTAGATATGTACTTTTGGCAGGATACAGTGGGGTAAGAAGTATTGGGCCAGGTTGCTGTTAGTGACTGTATTTTAACACTTGTTTTTTAGTAGCCAAGGTAATAACTGGGGGAATAGGCCTGCTTTTCAGGCCTCTTTTAGCCTGACGGCTAATGTGTTTTTAATAACGGTTGCTTTTTGATGTTTGATTTTTAATAGCTAGTTTAGATTAGTTTTATTAGCAACAGTACCTTAGCCTTTATGGCTGTCGCAGGGCACCTCGGTGCTCTTCTCCTAGAGAGTGGAAACTGCCAGGGAGAGCGAGCCCTGGCAGAACATAACAAGCACAGCTGCGGGTTGCCGGGGCAACTAATGTGAGTCAGTTGGCCAGAAGGGGGCAGGGCCTGGCCCTCATAAAGCCCAGGGCTGAGGCCAGGCTGGCAGTTCTCTGCCAGTGGCCAGGGAGGTAGGAGCTCCTGGAGCTAGATTGCAAGCATTGCAAGAACCGCTCTAGCTGAGTGAAGGACGGCAGCTCTGAGAGGTTTGAGCACCATGGTTTAGCCAGACGGCTTTGAGTTGAGTTATAGCTAGGAGACTTGAGTTTATGTTTGCTTCTGATATTACACCGGTGGTTTGGGTGAGGCTATAGGGGTTGGAGGAGGCCTCATAAAGGGCCCCATGGGGGTGTGGGGGCCCTAGCGCCAGTCAGGGCGCAATATCCTCATAAAGGGGGGAACCCCAGTGGTATGGGAACCCCGGCACCAGCAAGGGCGCAACTTGCAGGGTACGTAGACCCCAGCCCCAGAGAGGGGCAGCTTTGAGATGCCCCAGCGTGGGCACGATGAGCCCCAGAGAGGGGGCCATATTATTAGGAAGCCCAGTAGGGGCACAGCAAGCCCCAGAGAGGGGGCCATATTATTAGGAAGCCCAGTGCGGGCGCGGTGAGCCTCTGAAACAGGGCTAGTGCTGCGGAAAACCCCGGAGCAGGGTGGAGTGCTGCGGTGGCCCCCAGTGAGAGGGGGTTGTGGTGCGGTGAGCCCTGGGAGAAGGGGGTAGCAGTGCGGTGGGCCCGAGAGTCAGGGGGCGTTGCTGAGAAGTCCCCAGAGTGGGCGCAGAGAGCCCCAGACAGGGGGCTGTATTTTAGAAGCCCGAGTTCGGGCGACATTACAGGGAAAGCCCCAGGAGGGGGCACTATTGCAAAGGCCTCAGACAGGGGGCGACACTACAGAGAAGGCCCCAGAGAGGGGCAATGTTACAGGGAGGCCCCGAGTGGGCTCAGTGAGCCCAAGAGAGGCCAGCCCAGAAGAGGAGGCCCCAGAGAGTGGGGCAAGAGTACATAGAGGAGGCCCAAGAGACGGGCTGTATACATATAGAGAGACATATAAGCGTCTATCCCATCAGCGAGGCTTGGGGCGTGGTATTAGGGGTTGGTAGGAGCCATGCGTAGTCCATAAGGCTAGGGTGCCTGGGGAGCACCCATCATACCGGGAGACCCCCAGGGGGTCCGGGAACACACAGGGACAGAGGTCCCAGCTAACCGTGCCCAGGGAGTCGTAAGGCAGCCTCCCAACTTTATCTAACCATCAAAGACGTGGCGGGCGAGAATTTGAGGGTGCCCTTGGGCCGACTTGGCACGGTGAGGGGGCCATAAGGAGATCACGGCCCTCCTGAAGGACCCCGCCGTGACAATGGCATTTTGTGGAAAACAGTTGTTTGTTCAGTAAGAACTTAGTATTTGCTGGTGGGGGTTTTGACTAATACGGTATTGCTTTGTTTTCACGCTAGAACTAGACTGTTTTGGGTTTTTTTTGTTTGGGCCGGGAAGTGAATTTTACTTTTAAAAAAGGGGTGTTAGGTTTTCCTCAGGGGGATGGGGTGAGCTGAGGGGACAGCTCCAATTGCACGGGAGTTTTTAACTCTTTTTCTTTTCTTTGTTTGCTAGGACTGTTCTGGATACTAGATACGAGCTCCCGTTCATGCCCCTCGGTGTAATCCATCAGCCTCTACAGCTTGAACCTCAATGGTGAAGACACAACAAAGCCTAAGGGTGTGAATGACTGTGTGGAAAGTTGTCTTTAATTTGTTGCGGGTGCTAGAGATGGTCTCCCTTTGCATAGCATACGCTCAGAAAATAAACGATGCTGCAAGTCTACCTCTCAGAGATGGCTTAGGACAGCCTGGGTAAGGGGTTTTCTTTCTTTGTTACTGCTGAGCTACCAAGTTAGACAAGCTGATGAATAGATTCTGACTTGTCAAGTCTGCTTTCACTGCCTTTTATGCTCCCTGCCCAGCTATTCCCTTCCAACTAAGCGGGAATGATTTAAGGAACAACATCTGGCAATGCAGCCCCACACCGAGCTCCATCCCTGGCCTTTGCCTTGGAGGAGCTGTGTAAGCAAAAGCACTAGCCCTCTTTTACCTTGGCTTACACTTTGCACCCTCTCTGGCTCTGCTCATCCCAAAAGAGTTGGCTCCCTGGAGCTGTGGTACGCCTTTGAGAGTATACGAAGGCAATATGCCTTTGTATAAAAGGGGACCATGGGGCTGTTGTTGAGGCTGGGATATGGGTTCTCACCTATTCCAGTAGGACTTGTTAGCAATAAAAATCTAGGATCCTGGACTAGCCCAGGGATTGACACGACACCTCGTTCAATGCGTGACAGAAAGGCTTTATTTCCTACAAGTATTTAAAATCAAGTTAAGTGAGCCCAAAACAAATCAAAGTCCAGTAATTAGCTATCAGGTGGTGATTTCTCACCAAACAGGCAATGAAGAGGCCGTCTCCTTCTCTTCAACCTCTCGAGAAAGTCAGGCGCATCAGCAACTGGGGTCAGAGAGATTTCTCATTCTTGAAGTGCATGTGCTGTTTGCTGTTTTACTTCCTTTTTAGACCCTTAGTCCAGCATCTTCAAAGCATCCTTTTAGTTGTGTAAATCAAGACAGAATCACAAGCAGTAACTGGCAGGAAAAACCTGTTTATCACTGGTTATCAGAAATTTTTAGTTTGAATGAGTTACCTTCTTCGGTAACAAGAGGTTATCCAGTTTGAAACATATAAAGAAACCGATTAACAGCCAGGAAAAACATACTAAAGTAGGAGGAGACATCTATTACGTATGGAGAATGTCTCTTCCTGCACATAAACACGAGTTAGTCGCAAAAGAAATATTTACCATGCTAATTAATCAAGGATAGACAGTTCATATGGCTATACACTAGACACCTAGGAGCGTGCTTGAAATCCTTCTGAATACAGCAAGATAAGCTGGAAGAGATACTTCATTATTCCTTCTTAGATGGCCTAGCCATGAACTCACATCCTCTTGCAATATGCAGTTAGCATTATTATTCTACATTTTCACTTTTGTGAGTAGACGCAAGCTTCGCATGAGTTTCAAAGTCATCAGACTGTCTGTGTGTGAAAAGGAAGGAGCATGAAGAGAGCCTGCAAAAGATGAGGCTTCAAGGAAAGTTGGCGGAGCGTTCTTCCCATTAGAAAGATGTGCTTCTTGTTAATCGTACAACTGCTTTGCTCCCTGGAGTCCACAGTGGGAAGCTGCCACAATTTCAGTGGGTTTAGGATGAGCTCGTGGCCACCAACTGGAGGCTGTTAAGATAGGGCTGACTCCTTCTCCTCTTTTTCCAGACTCTTCAGGCATTTTCCCTAACGTCCCTTTGGACTCCAGAGGAATTTCAGCCAGCAGAACACGATGGCTCCAGATGGACCCTGGCCTTTAAAACTCTTACACCACCAAAAAGCAGCACTGGAAGCTTCTTCATGAATGCAAGCAGCCAGAGCCCGGTCTCGTGTCCTGTCCCAGAGCTGCGGTTGCTCCAGCAGCACCCTGATTTTTTTACAGACTCGGAAGGAACAGCATCGCATCGACTCATCCGTGCTACTTCCCCAAGCCACCTCCTAACTCCGTGGCAGTTTCTCACCTCAGCCTTGAACCTATTTACCCCTCGAGAAACACAACACATAATTGTAAGTCTTCAGATTTTACATTAAGATCTGGTTCCTTTTTTCGCCCCCTGGTGTGAGATGAAGATAACATGGATCTCTGTTTAAGGGGGAAAATTCATGAGTTAACATTTGTTTAATTCATTCATGTTTGCAACAGCACATGGAAGATTTCAAGTGCAGTACTGGTACTCCCTGTTGCTATTTATGCTTAGGGTGTGGTAAGTGTTCAGCTTGTAATGAACTCTGGGCTGCCCAGGAATTCACATGGAACTAATAACCTGCTTGAAAAGCTGTTTAATTGAGGCTAATTAGTCTGTGTATGAAAACATCAGTTTTATGTCTAATAAGATAGCATTGTAGGACATAATGAAATGGACGGGGGGGGGTGGGGGTTGTTGAGATGTTCCACACTGTCCTGATGAATGGTGATGATTTGGAGATGTTAGGAAGTGATCAGTTTGTGAACGTGTGTCCTTTTCCTGATAGCAGTAGTGTTACCAGATTTGCCTATCACCTTGGGGTGTACTCATTTATTAGGGATATATTTCTAGGGTCTTTGTCATTCTACCAATGTGCTGCTTGTGTTTCTATATGGAGCTGTATCTTTCCCTTCTGCCAGTCCTCACTCCCAATGGAGCTATCTTGCAGGACTCAGTTTTCATGGAGCTGGGTTCCTCCAGTCACCAAATCAGTCATTCACACACACAAGCAAACACAGATTAACATGACACACCTGATCCGGCCGGGTTGATCAGCATGGGCAGGCTGACACCCTCCTATGTCAAGAATCAGTCCATCAGAGCAACAATAAACTGCAGTCAGACACAAGGACACAGGTGAACAGACTACTTCTGCATCCGGCTGGGTGTTCAGCTGACACCCTCGTGGGCCAGCATTCAGTTCATTGGGGGCCATCTGAGCCAAACTGAGTCAATCAGCTTGTACAAGATGATCCCCTTATGTTTTTCCAACTCAACACATCCCAGTCTTTAGCCTCTTGATAAGCAGACCCCACAGTATTTCTGGGCTTCACAGGGATCTTTGGCTTAGGTAAAAAAAAAAGCATTGCTGCAGAGCAAGTGGGGAAGGAGAAGTAGAGAAGGAAAATTATACCCAGTTACTACCAGTTTGACTATAAAAGTTATTTATTGCTAAGTATATGCAATATATAAGGTACTAATAGTAATAACCATGCAAAGGAAAACAAACACAAACAATGACAATACTACCCTGGTTTCACTAAGTATTTGGGGAAACTTAGCTCAAGCTTAATTAATACAGTTCAGGTTCAGAAATTTATGCCTAGAGAGAAAAGAGAAAAGAGAGAGAGAGTAAGCACTGGGATCTCACCAGTCCAAGGCACTCAGGGTCGCATGTTGATGGGTAAAGTTCTTAGCATGATGCTTGAAGGGAGACAATCTGTTTCTTCCAGCTCCTCAAGAACAACAATGGACAGTGTCAGAGAGACTCCTCCTCTTGAAGTGCGCACGCACGCACGCACACACACACACACACACTTTGCTGCTTATTTTTTTTTACAGATTTTTATACCCTCCGTTCAGCTTCTTCAAAGCATTCTTAATAGTGTAAATAACTGTCTTTTCTATTGAGAAGGGGTTATCTGGTTTGGAACATCTCGAGAAGCTGATTAATAACCAGGAAAGAAAAAGTTTTTAAGGAGTAACCAGACACTTAGGAGCCAGCTTGAACTTCCTATGGATAGCAGATATACTGGATGGGTTACCTCATTGTTTCTTCAGAAACAATAGATAGCTTGCAGCATCAGGGTTTTGGATTTTTACCTGTTGTGAATAAGCCTCAGCTTAGCATGACTTTTCCAGATCTTACTACAGTCTTTTAACAGAGTTAAGGCAATTATTGGAGTGTTCATAACCATTTGTGGGCAGGACTTCCACCAGTCATCCTGGGAAAAGTATGACAACACTTGTGGTCAGGGCTCCGACGGGCTGGATGCTGTGATGAATGTGTAACCACTGTTGAAATGTTGGCCATCCTCCTCTGACTTGGTCTCTTTGCCTCAGCATTCCCTAACCCGGCAACCGAGTTTTAGTGAATCAAGTTTAACTAGGCCTCCCATAGTGGGACCTGGGAATGTATGGCCCGAGATGCCTATTAAACTTTACTTCTGCTAAGTTCTGGTTAGATGAGGTGTGTGTGTGTTGTGGGGGAAGGTCCTTTGTAAATCCAGATTAGATTTGGTCTGATAAATGCTGAGCTGGGTGTGTGTAAATATGGGTTGATTAGCATTTGGAGCACAGATTACCCAGCATGCAGTGCTCCCCTGCTTATCTGATCCCACAATTCACTGCGGTGTTTGCTTCAGGCTTTCTGTTCTGCATCTCCCATGCAAATGTATTGTCATCTGGTTCCATCTCAGATGCAAATGAGACCTAGGGCAGTAGCTCTCTTATCTGGAGGACTTTAGGTATGTCTCCCACTGCATCTTAATCAGTTTTGTTTAGATGGGGTGGGAGGGAATCTTTGAGTCAGACAGACTGCGTCCTGTGCCAGGGTTCCCCAAGAACACAGAGCTGAGACGTAACAGTAGAGTCACTTCTATTAGTGCAAATTTGGCATGGGGATTGGTCAGCCTTTTGAGGAGCAGTTGGAAAGCGCGCACAAACTGACATGACATTGATCTCCAGAACCAGGTGGAGCAAATCTGTAAATCATTGAGGTCGTATACAAGTATCACAGCTAACTATGCCGACTTGAATTTGGGCTTCTGTCCTCCATGCACTGCAGAAATTATGGGCAGCCAGTGCTTGATCAGGGTGTAGGTGGTGGCTGGCTCGTTCCCAATTCAAACTTACTTGGGACCAAAGGTAGAAACTGCTGACACCATTCCAGCCCTTGACCTGCAATATTCATCCCAGACAGACTCTGTTGTGTGAGAGGATGGTCCTGATTTCTTCTTGAGTGCAGCGAAACTTGGAAGTAGTGCAGATTCAGTCTTGGGCTCCTATGAAGTCTACGCAGAGTCTGGGGCATTGCACTTGGGCCACTAACTGTTGTCCAAGCTCTCTCTGCCCAGGTGATGGGTCCAGTGTAAAACCAGGAAAGAACAGAATCTGTATTCTCCTGTTCTGGGGATGTAATGTGCACTTTGCCAAAAAAATAAGTGCTGGAGCTGATGTCTCCAGTTGAATCGAAACATTTTTTCATGAAAGGATCTGATGCTGATGGGTGCCCTTGTCTTGAGAAGCAGATCAGCACTTTGGCTGGTAAGCCCTAGAGCTGGCTGGCAATCGGTATGCCAGAAATCGTTCCCGTCCCTTCTAAAAGCTGTCATATCCAAACAGTTATCTGGGGTTTAATATTTGACCACTGGCAGCAGTTGATTTGCTATTGTCTCGAATGTTGCCATGCCCCAAGGGTGAGTGGAGGCTACTTTAATAGAAGGAAAGGAGGCAGTCCAAGGCTTTGTAGCATGAAGGAACCCAGCATTGTGCTATCACTTAGAAATGGAAGTCGACTATCGCTCCCAACCCATGCGATGCCGCATTGTTCTGCTGCATCCCTGGGAGATATTTGTTTAGAAAATCTCATTTACCTGTTTATTTGGCAATCAGAAACATAATGGCCTGGATGCTTGATCCTTCTCATTTGGATCGGTGGGCCCTCTTTGCCGCCTTTATGGTTTTTGATCTATGTTGAGATAAATTAGATGGAGAGTTCCCATGTCAGAGTAAAGCAAAATAATACCCAGTTCTGGCAGCTCTCACTCCCAGGAGCTTATAGATGTCAGCTGTTATGCAGCAAGATCTGCAAACTGCCTATTGTATATCTGCTTTTCATGGAAGTAAAAGGGAAAGGATATTCCAGATGTGAAGTTCCTGGTGTGACAGTCAGTTCAAAGTAAAGTACTGTCAGTTGTAATTCTCTGCTTTTCTAAATTTTAAAGGCAAGACCCTTCCAAATCACTACTAAAATGCTGGGATTGCATCAGTGACACATCCAGCCCGTGAGGTGCCTATAATAAATATGATTTAGAAAAAGCATAAACCTAATGTGCACAGGCAAAACTAGCAAATGAAAGCAGAGATTTAAAATATTGAACTGGCGCTTTTTTTTTTTTTTAAATTTGGATTAATTTTCAAGTCTGAGTCATGAGAGCTAATACATAGAAAGGCCAGGGTGGTTTTCAGGTTCAACTTTGTAATACTGTCCAATACTGCACTATTCAAATCAATGGCCAAACTTTTCTTGACTGTCATGGAGCAGTCTCATGGTCTTGGCTGTCAGAGTACAACATTACTAGTTGTATGTAAAAGAAGATCTAGGAAAGCATGGGTTCTTTGTTGAATGGGGGGAGGCAACCTAGTGGCAGGACACAGAATGTGTCCTTTTCGTTTTGGTTTTCACAGGCAAGTTCCCCTCCAAGTCTGCTGCCCCTGGCAGCACAGTTTGGGGAGGAGGTCAGCAGCCAACTGTGGCCAAAGACTAGGTTAGACACTATTTAGAAAAGCCAGATGTGTACAGATCCGCGGAGTAGGACACGATACATCCAAAGGTGATGAGGGTGTTGGCTGATACCACTGCAGAGCCACTGGCTGTCCTCTTTGAAAACTCGTGGTGATTGGGTGAGGTCCCAAATGATTAGAAAAGGGCCAACATAGTGCCTGTGTTTAGGAAAGGGGAAAAGGAGGGTGCAAAAAACTACAGACCAGTTAGCCTCACCTTAGTCGCTGGAAAAATCAAGGAGCAGATCCTCAAGCAATCCGTTTCTAAGCACTTGAAGTAGAGGAAGGTGATAAGGAACAGTCACTGAGGGCAAATCATGCCTAACCGATGTGATGAAATAACTATAATGAAATATCTGGCACTGTGATTTTAGCAAGGCTTTCGATACGGTCCCCCACAACGTTCTTGCAGGCACGCTGAGGAAGTACGGCTTGGATGAATGGCTTGTAAGGTGGATAGAAAAGTGGCTGGATCACTGGGCTCAGAGGTTGTAGTCAGTGGCTTGGCAGCCAGCATCAAGCGAAGTGCCCCAGGGGTTGGTCCTGGGGCCAGGTTTGTTCAATATCTTCATCAGTGACGTGGCGCACACCCTCAGCAAGTTAGCAGATGGCACCAAGCTGAGGGCAGAAGTGTATGTGCTGGAGGGTGGAGTTAAGAGTCAGAGAGACCTAGACAAATTGTAGGATTGGACTAAAAGAAATTGCATTACGCCCAATGAGGACAATTGCAAAGTTGTGCACTTAGGACAGAGCCATCCCGTGTGCTGGTGGGGGCTGGGGGCTGGCTGGGCCTGCAGCTCTGCAGAAAAGGACCCGGGAGTCACAGGGGACAATAAGCTGAAGACGAGCCAGCAGCGTGCCCTTGTTGCCAAGAAAGCTGGTGGCATACAGAGCTGCATTGGTAGAAGCGTTGCCAGCAGGTCAAAGGAAGGGATTCTACCCCTCAATTCAGCACTGGGGAGGCCACGTCTGGAGTCCTGTGTCCATCTGTGGGCCCCCCACTACAGAAATGATGTGGACAAATTGGGGAGAATCGAGCGAAGGGCGACAAAAGTGGTGAGGGGGCTGGGGCACGTGACTTAAGAGGAGAGGCAGAGGGGACTGGGCTTATTTTGTCTGGAGAAGGGAAGACTGAGGGGGGTCTTCAAAATGCCTTCAACTCATTGCAGCAGGGTTCCAAAGAGGCTGGAGCTGGGCTGTTCTCAGCGGCAGTAGATGACAGGACAAGGAGCAATGGGCTCCAGTTGCAGCAAGGGAAGGTTAGGTTAGATATTAGGAAAAACCTTCTACTGAGGAGTGTAGTAAAACACTGGTACAGGTTACCCAGAGATGTCGTGGCACCTCCATCCATGGAGGTTTTGAAGACCCAGCTAGACAAAGCCTTGGCTGGGAAGATCTAGTTGGGGCTGGTCCAGCTTTGAGCAGGCGGTTGAACTCGGTGACTTCGTGAGGTCTCTACCAACCCTCATTTTTGATCTATGATCTGGATGACCTCCTCAGTTGTTGGGATTGAGGTAGTTCCATCACAGTGGATAGATGTAGACTGGCTTAAAACTGGCTGAAAATTTGCCCTTGCTTATCTTTTGAAATGGTCCGAATGGATTTTGGTCAAGCTTTCTCCATGCGCTGTTAAGGTGGAAGTGGCAAGACCAAGCATGCTAAATTTCCTACTGCCAGACAATTATTTGCAGAGGAGGTGAGCAGCTAGAAGGGGGAGGTAGAAAAGACCCTGAAGGATGGGGAATTCTGATCTGAACCTGTTAGGCTAGGCTACCAAAACACCAATGCGCTATTTTTGTAAAGCCAAGTTTTCGAAGCAAGCCCCTGATCCTCTGCTTAGAATGCAGGCTATTGAGAGAGTTGTTTGAACTCCCAGCTTCCCACCTGCTCGGCCTTTATCTTCTCCAGATTTGAGCCTTTCCTAATGACCTCCCTCTGTGATGGAGCTAATAGCGAATACTCTGACTTTGTACACAAGTTGCCTGTTGCGATCCTTGATGTCTCTCTCTTTAAAGCGTGCACTGTTGACTGAAAAGCACCTACTGGATACTAAGCAATAATACAAATTAGGACTTCATTGTTGTCACAATTGGCCTGATTTTCAGATGTGCTAGTCGTACGCGGCTCGCCTGGCATCAGCGGGAGTTTCATATGAGGCCACTTATGCCCCTGCTTCAGCGAGGACTGAGTTGTCTAAGTTTAGCACTCGAGTTTGAAAAATAACATTGGTTGTGGTCAGGATGGGGATCTGTTTGTCTGCGTACTTCCCTCTGCTCATTTATTTTCCGGCAAGCTGCCCAACTACAAAGTGCAAATGGTGCACAGAGGCAGAGTACTCGGGACAGGCCTGAAGGAAGAACGCAAACGGAAGACGCTGCCTGTTGCTAGTAAAATCTGTGTGGCTGTAACTTATTCATAGCCATGAAGGGATAAGTATTCAAGCAGGGAAAGGACTAACTGCTAAGCGCCTCGCTCAAAAATTCCTCGCACAAAGAGTTGTGTACACAAAGCTCCTAGGCCAAGCTAGTGGTGAAGTTGAATGGCATTTGAGAGGGAGCTGAGACAAACGTTGTAGAAACCTAGAGATCCCAAATGTACAGCCAAGAGCTACGTGCTTTAAACAGAAAGACATTGCAGGTGATCCATGCGGTGCTTTCTAGAGTTAATAAGGGTAATCCTTGGTGGATCTCCCAGCCTTCCCAGACCTTCCACCTCATTGGTGGTTCGCATTTACCGTATGGATACAGTACTTGAAACCAAGTTCAAGGTGTGTTTTTTTGTTTTTTATTTTTTTCCCAATGCATGCCATGGGATGAAGACGGGAAAATATACTGGGGGAACAGGCTTCCAAAAGGGACGATGAGGCCAGAAATAAAGCTGCTGACTCTAAGGATTTGATTGGAGATGACGATAATGGGATGTATCCACGGACCTTGCTGTGTAATTTAGAGTGGGATTGGCAGTGCCACACACAGTTAATTATGGCCTCTTTAATTTGTATCGGCGTGGCTTTTTTTTCTACCTTGTGGTCCAAAGCTGTTGTTCGCAGGCAGGTCATGCCACATCTCAGAGACCTCCCATCAAAGTGAGCAGACGTTCTGCACTGGGAATAGGACATATGTACTATTAAGGCTTATTAAATGAGGTTGTTCATCTTGCAATGCCAGTGGCAGAGCTGAAGCGTCTGAGTGGTATAGTTTTTTCCCCTGCGGTATTCTCTATTTTCTGCACCAGAATGCAGGATCTCATTATACTGGGTAGCAATGTACATAAAAAGAAGACTTCGCTGTGCCTTGAAGAGCTTCCCATCAGAGTCAAGAGCCTCTGAAAAGGGTGGGCAAAAAGATGCACAGCATTATTCCCCTATTCAAGGCTAAAGAAGAAGTCTGCAGCGGAGTTCGGAGTGAAACACCATTTCCGACATGCTAGCGTCTTAAACACAAGATTGTCCTTCCTGTCTTAATCGCTTGCCAACTAAAAAAAAAAAAAAAAAAAAAAAAAGGATGCTGGAAAAGGCAGCAGTGGAGCATGATGCCAGATGGATACATGGATTCAACCACAATTTCCTTTCATATTTGACTGTCTAATTAATCTAACAGGAAGCTTGCAAACATACCGATATTCCTTTGGTAACTAGACCTGCCTTGATAGTTTAACATTGTTCTGTAGTGGAAATGTGTATTTTTGTAACTGCACGGTAAGATCCCTAGTTGAAAGATGGTCCTTGGAAAAGAAGAGAGCAGTGTTACGTTCACCTAATTTCAATGTACCGCATTCTCTCTTAAGGTGCTATCACCTCAGTAGCTATGCAATTCAGATGCATAGTGCTTTTGCTCGGAGAGACTAGGACATTCTTGCTGTGAAACCTCATTAAGTAAAAACAGCAAAGGGCCCTTCTGCAGTTTAAGAACATCTCAGTGGCTGGCGGCATCAGGAAAATGCGCAAGGTGCCAACGTCCCGGAAACATCCCTTGGTAGGAAAGTGCTACTTCCATGGACTAGGCTGACTCTGCAAGTGAATCACTTGCTTACTATTATTTTGAAATCGGAAGAGGGGCAAAGTCGAGGTGTGATTCCTTGAGTAGCAGCTTTGGTTTTTTCTGTGATTGAGCACTGAGGGACTGATAAAGGGCTCCGGATCACACGATGCCGTCCCACGCTCGGCTGTTTGAATGCTCAAGCGTATGTTTAGCAGCGCGGTCTCAGGAGCCAAGCTGGATGAGGCCATAGATGTAGGTTCTGTTTGTGGTTCCAGCCTGGCCCGCTTGGTGACTTTGGGCGAGTCGTTTCCCTTCCCTGTCCCCTGTTTTGCCCCCCTCTCTCAAATGGGCTTAACGATGATGTGTGGAACTCTTTGACGCCACTGGTTAAAGATGCCTTGCTCAGGCCCAATATTGCTATTCATCATAGCTGGTGGGATTAAAGGTGCAAGCCTACCAAGGTGTTCTTGCCGCAGACTTTCTAGGTGAACTCAGGAATGGGTGCCAGGAAATCTTGCAGGCATGCCTGCTCTAATGGGGTCTCTACCCTAAGCAAGGAGCCTCAGGGATTCAAACTGTGCTCCATACACTATAACACTCGCCTCTCCTCTGTTCCTAGTCACTAATTAGAGCTGCTGCAGACAATGCTGCTAAAAGTGCCACTGTTTGATACCTCTAGATCAGCGGTTCTCAACCTCTTTACACTCAAAAGACTGCTAGGTAGACTCAAAGCTGCCCTTGGATAATGCCAGCTCTTAGTTTTCACTCTTTTTTTTTGACCGCAGAGCCATTTCCCTATTGCAGAGAACTCGGAAAGACCACGGGGATGGATTGCTGTTTGAAATCTCTGCTTTTATCTGGTGAATTCGGTTGGCAAATGTAGTGGTGTGAACACTGGGCAGAATCCCCAGGCCCCTTGGAAGAAATCACAAGGCACTTCAGGGTGCGTTGATGGTGATTGCGGGAACTGCTCGGCCAGGCCTCTACCCAAAATCTTGGTGACCAAATTAAAATGACAGCGCATCTTGCCCAAAAATGCAAAGTGACAGCTGGGACCATACAAAATAGAGTGACCTCAGTTGGCTTTATTCTCTGTGCTCGATCATGTCAAATCCAGGAAATTGTGAACAGAGACCTAACGCGCTCATCACACGTGTGTGTATCTAAGAAAGCGGGTGCAGGCAAGGAAACCACATATTAATTTCAATGGACCCAGCAGCTACACGAGACAAAAGGCTAAAGATGCATCTCATGGGAAAACTATGAAAGATGCAGGATGGATACCCTGTACGTGACAAATGCACCCTGCTCACATTTCTCTAAATGGGCCTCCAGTGTCACAGGTGTTACAAATGTCTCAACCGTTGAAAGTATGTCCGGAGTTTAGTAAACAGAGCATCGCTGGTCCGTGCTGCTGCCAATTTGCCCTGCTGATAAGCAGGTACCCAAAGATAGGTGTGGTAACATCTCTAAACATCCTGTTTGGCCCCTTGAGACTCATCGCCTGCTAACTAACCTGTAATTGCAAAGGCTACAGAGGCACACAAGTCTTCACCCCTAGACAAATCCATAACCGGAGCCAGGCAAAGCGATGGTCCCCCTTTCCCTCCCTGTTTGTCTGGACTCTAATCAGCCAGCTACCAAGGAAAACATGCTTTGAAGTTATACAGTCAAACTGTTGAAGAACTAAGCAAATTTGCAAGCAAGGTGCGCGGTCCGGGAAAAGGAGAGAGAGGTCGCTGCTATGTCGTACCTGGCTTGACCAGCAATGGGTCCTGCTTGGTGAAAGCTGCGCAGCTGGACTGGCTCCCTTGGCCTGCATTGGTGAGAAGACACTCTTGCTGCTAACTATGTACTGGGGCTTTGTGGAGTAGCTCATTTTATTTTGGGAAGGAGCCTTTTTTCTGTCATTTAGGGGTACAGCTTGCTTGTGGTATTGTCATTAAAGCCTTTCAGCTATTGATGACCCGTGTGTCGTATCAGTTCTTGGGGCACTCGGTTGGAAAACCAGCTTCTTAAGGGCAACAGGTGCTGTGACCCCTGGTTGAGAATCGCAGCTCTGGGAGCTGGAAGTACATGCCCTCACCCGTAAGGGGACATTTGACATGCGAGTGAGATATTTGCTGCTCCCAAAGGGCTTGGACCAAAGAGTGTCTGTCGGCATTGCTGGGAATAGCAGAGCTCTCTGGGACCTGAAAGAAATGTGCTGAAGAATAGAAAGGGAAAGGCTAGTTCAGGATGACACAGTGGACTATAATGGGTGACTGAGGCTATTCTTTTGTTATGCAAATTGAAAACATGGCAGTACAAACCACCTCCCTATTTATTTTACTGGCAGCCTCCATAGAAATCATCTGGATCCTAAGTTTTCAGCTGAATCGATGGACCAGTTGGGAAAGGGAATCTGTGTTGGAACAGTGTAGAACCAGCGATGTTTCCAAAATGAAATAGGCTCTGCAGCATCTTTACCCAATCTTCCGTTGTGGGGAGACGTGCCCAACGTGGGCGACACTTCCTTAACAGGTGCCTGGTACGCAAAGACATTTAAGTTTATACTTTGGTGTTCGTGTTTCGGGAGGGTGAGATTTCTGCCCTTTTCACCGACATTTCAAAACTGACTGCTACACGCACATGTGGAGCACTTACTGACAAATAAATTGTTTCCTGGACTCGTCTCATGTAATAAGATGTTTAGAGCAACTGTATTTTCTATAATATGTCCACGCCGAAAGTGAGGAGGAGGAAGGAAAAATAGAGGCGGGCATCTAGGCCTGCTCTAATGATTACACAGCGTTCCTGTAAACAATGACTACGTGCAAGAAAATGTGGAGTTTGAGCTTCTGTGTATAATAGATTCCATGAAATGTAAATATAAACCACATTTTGGCCAGATAAATGAAAGTATAGCCTTACCTCTTAGCCCACACCACTAACTACAAGGTGGGGTTTAGAAGATGGCTTCCATCAGGTAGAGAAATGGCTGAAAGGGTCAGATATATTCCTGGTTTTTTCACCAACAGCCTGTCTCAGTGGCTACAGGGACCAGGGAGGAAAGTGCTGTTCCGTATTGCAGAAAACAAGGCATGATCTAAAGATCCTTATACTGTGGACCTGCTCAGATGATCACACTGCCACTGGTAAACCTTCCACAGCGACTGGCATGGCCTTGCAGTACTGCATGCTCGCTGTTCAGACAGGCTCTTCTTTCCAGAGGGCAAAGCAGTCCAGGACCTCAGCATGGGACGGGATGCAAGCAGTGAGGCTCGGCTGCGGAATATCTGTTTTGAGGAGCCAGGGAGGTGCGCTCCCTCCCGAGCTGGAATGGGAATGGGCTGCGCTTGGTTGCATGCTGACATTTCAAGATTGAAGGTGATGTCTGGTCAGGCTGGCCCCAGGACCGTAGAGGACACCTTGCTAACTTTGGTCATCAGCCAAGCAGGTGTGAGACAGCAGACAGATGAAGATTCATTCAGTGTAGATTCACGTGTCTTAGTAAATGAACTTCCAACGTGGGTCCAGTGATGCACACTAAAAAATACCACAATGATTCACAGCACGCAGTTGTGCATAGAAATAACTCCTACAAACCTGCCCCGGATTTTAACCCTAATGTCTCAGCTGCCTGCGGAGGGTTCGGGATTGAGAGTATGGTCGGGGGTAGAAAGGTAAGAAAGGTTTATTGACTTAACAAAAACACAACTAATGCGTAGTAACAAGACAAACAATGACAGACAAAAGCAATTGGCTTTGGCAACTTATCGGCAGTCCCCTCTGATGCTTGATACACATCAAGCTTCTCTTTCTATAAAGTTCAGCGAAGTCAGGCATCTCTGATGAGCGCTGTCCAAAGGGTGCCGGGAAGGATCCTGGAATGCAGTTCTTGGGCTCCTCGAGGTCCACGAGACCATTGATCCAGGCAACAGCTAACTAATCCTTTTCACAGAGTTGTATCTTCCTTCTGAATGTTTTGCAGACATTTCAGCTAATGTATAGCTTCTGAATGGTTCTGATAATGAACGACCACTCAGATTCCTCTTACTTCAACTGTCCTTAGACTGACCAATGGCAGTACAAGCCTTGCATTCTTTTCATAAGGTAATTTTAACTACGCCACAGGGCCTTACTACTTCAAGGCTTTGCTAAATTTACTAGGCCTTACTTTAAAAAAGGCTTTACTACATCTTAAACTTGAATTAGGCTTTTAGCAACAACATATAGCTTAATATCTGACCAAATACAGAAAAACACTTAGTCTAATCTTCATACAGCCTTCAGCAAGCACCTTTATCACACAGACATAATTTCAGCTGTCACACCCTAAGAGGCAGCAGTCTATCTCCTAGCATGATGAGTGACTTGGGTGCCAGTCAGTTCAGAATCCCTGGCCATAGGAAGCTTTGCTGGAGCAAAGTGCTTGATAGCTACTGCTCTCTATTGTGTACAGCAAGGGTCTGCAGAAAAGTTGCTTTTTTTCCTTGTTTTTAAATACTGATTTTTGTTGAGGAGCAAACAAATGTTAACAGGCTGTGAAGAAAACACAGCAAAGCACAGAAGAGAAACAAAATGCAGACAAATCTAGTTTGCAGCTGAACAGACAAACAAGGCATGCAGCTAACAAGAAATGTTCTGGAGTTCAGCAGACAGACATGGAAGGAGGACATGGGCACTCATTAAAAGATCAAACCTTATGCAGTATGCTGCGGTGGACAGGATCATGGCCAGAGAAGTCAGGAAACCCCAATCCACCGTAGGTGTAGTAAAACAAAATAGTAGTGGTGTTTTTCTTTCCCCAGCCCTGCAGCCCTTTGTCTAAGGCAGAAAATCAGAGCTGGGTAAAACCGTTTTGGTGATTATTTTTTGTTAATTAAAAAATGTAGAAAATAAGAGCTTTCATTTTAAACTTGTAAAAGCAGAACGCACGTTGTTTGATGATTTTTTTTGCGTCTTTGGAAAGCTTTCCAGAGTACAAAGACTCTGGAGTGAGAAGGAGCAAAGAAGCATGTTGTGTATTTATGTGCACGCTCTTCCAGGCAAGGAGATAAGGCAAAGTATCATGTCACCGCTGCATCTCAGCTGTCGCAATGGTGAAACGAGGATAGTTTGAAAACTGGCAGATATGATCGCTTTATGTGCCAGAACATGCAGTGCTGCCTCTTTTTTTTTAAACCCTTCTAACAAAAGGTTTTGTTCTTAAGGACACGTGTATTAGAAAAACGGTTTTCAAATAATTTATATAATGCTGTTGTTTGTAAAAACTACCCGTGAGGAACAGACCAGTAAGGTCAGAGCCTAGGGCATTATTATTGATACAAAGGGAAATGTTTGATTTAAATATTGACTTCTCATTAGCGTCATGCTCTTGGACTAGTTGTCCTGTGGGTAGCGTGCAACTGTTGATCCTTCTGGATCACAGTGTATGCTGAGGGGTCACCAGGACCAGCACAACTGAAAAGGTCAGGTTCGGTCTCTGTGTTTCACTGTACAAGTGAACGCGTGCCTCGTTGCGGCATGGTTTGCATAATGACAGACCCTTTGCTCTTAGACTATGCCGGCATCGTTTTATCTCAGCCTGTTTCTAAATGCAGTGAGAGTAGGAGGCTGCCCTGGCCCTATATCTGCTGTGGGTGTCATGAGGACTGTTTCTCTTTCCGTGTCTAAGTAGCCATTCTCTAGCCATCTACCCAGCCATTTTTGACCCTGGGTTAATGCTCTGGCTCTGTGTGTGTGTGTGTGTGTGTGTGTGTGTGCATGCACGTGCGCATGTGCGCAAGAGCGAGAGAGAGAGTCAATTGAGCATGTGGGTTATGCACTGCCAGGGTGAGCAGGCTCCTAGATGCAGTCCTGCAAAGGTGATGGAGGTGGGGGGCTGAGCCCTGCCCCTTGCACGCAATGGGTAAAATGGATGGAGAGCAGCACAGCGGGGGAGTTTCTACCCCACTAGGGACAATGACCTAGGCTGGAAGCCAAGACCTGCTTCCTTCTTGGGCAATAGGCACGTTGTTTTGGGGGGGGAGGGGTTGAGACACTGAACACAGAAGGGGGAATCGGTAAGAGATGGCTGCTATTCTGATGTTTGAAGCAGATTCAATTGCAGCAGCACTTGGAAAAGCCACTTGCTTGCATGAGCTCTAGTAAAGACAGTGGCTCCTCTGTAATATAGCGTGTCCCGATCGCTTTGATTGCAGTAGGTTTGCCTTTTTGTTCTGAGATAGTGCATGCCACTGAACGCGATTAGCATTTTGAGGGCACCCATGGAGATGGCTACCTGTCGTTGTTTGGTTTTTAGGGCCAGTGACGGAGATGCAGAAGCCCTCTCCCCTCCTGACAGCTCCTGGCCGTGTGCTTTCTGCAAGGCTGCGGCACTCAATCCGTCGGTTTTGTTAGCCAGTTTTGTGCGAGAGAATGGCCCGCTCCAGCTCCCGATACTAAGGCTATTGCTGATACTGGACACTAGTCTCACACAGTCCTTGTCCTGCCTGTTTTCCCATTGTCCTGCTTGATAACTGCCCTGAATTTCAACAGAGGGTTACTGATGCTTTCTTCACAGAATCATCTCTCCTTAAATAAGTGATCTTTGTTAAAGAAAAAAAAAATCCAAGCTACAGCTGTAAACAGGCTTCTGCACAGCTTGAGTTGCAGCTGTCAGGTTCCTTTTCTTTGTCGTGGACATCCGGACATCTATCTAATGGTTGGACCGCAACTAATCACCATCGCACGGGGGGCTTTCTGCTTTGATTAAAGGTTAAGACAAAGGGTTCTGGATTGTATCAAACTCTGTCTCAAAAGCAGGTGGCTTGTAATGCAAAAGCTTATGCAGTGCTATTTTGTAGAAACGTTGAGCTCCCAGAACTCCACTTGGGAGTTGACAGAGAGCTGTCATGGCTTGGCCTTTGTGAACGTGGGGTCCTAAATTTCCCTTAGATGTCTGTGCTACCTAGAGAAAACATGTTTCCTAAATGATGTTTCCCAGCTCCCTGTCGCATGTCAGGCTTTTCCCTGTGTTATAAGGATGTTGCCTGAACAGAGAGGTTTGGCATTAGACCCCATTTTTTCAAGCCCTGCCAGCCTTTTAACTCATCAGTATTCATGCAGGTGTCATCGCACCTGCCACATTTGAATGACCGTGTTGGTAAGTGTGTGACAGAAATGTACTGGGACTGAATCCAGTGCAACATTGGTAAGCTCTTGAAGGAAAGGATCGGATAAAAGGGAGACACCTGCTAACATACACGTGTTTTGAACCGGACCGGTGTGAAACACGTCTGCTTGAGATCCCCATTCCTGGTATATCGATCGCATGTCATTTATATCAACAAGCAGGAGTCCTTCAACCTGTCAACCTGTAACTATGGGCCAGCTGGTGGAGCCTTGCCCTTCCATATGTGGAAGCAAAGGATAGCGAAGGCCTCTAGGGGGGAGAGAGAAATTCCTTAGATAAGAGGAAGTTGACCATTAAACTGTCTTGAAGGACACAAGACAGATAGCCCCAAGGTGGGAAAAGTTAGTTTAGGCAACCCTTTGTCTTGAATCTATAAAAAGGTTAATTGCCCTGGATGAAAAGGAGAGAGGCCACAGCAGAAATCTTCCTATAAGTGTCTCTCTCTGATAGCTATCGAAATAAAGTTTCTACCTGACCTGATTCCAAATTCTACAGCATGTTTCTTCCACGACAATTAAATGGTGCCATGACTCGGATCCACAGGCAACGACGTGTTCGGAGGACTGTGAGCCTTTCCCCGCCGAACCCCGGCACCACCAATAAAGGTAAGAGGCCTTTTAAATCTCTATTGGGGTGTCGGAGGAGGACTGCTCATAGGTTCCCTGCTTGCGTTGGGTAGCTTGATTCGAACCTTTGTTACAGGTCAGTGTAGAACCAAGACCGGTCATACTAATCTGGTAAATTCTGTCTGTCTCTGGAAAGCACGCATAACTGATAGGGAGAATCTGTCTGTTGCACAAGCACTTGCATCCAGCACAACTCTGGGATCTAGGAAATCTGAGTGGGTGATGGGAATAAGATTGTGACCCTGATTGAATGGTGATTTGGAATTGGTCCAGGGCAAATTCTGAAACCACGTGCAGCCACCTCAAGACGTAAGCGAGCCTGGTTTGGGCGATGACTGGCGCAACTTGAATGCAAGGGGTGCGTGGTGAAAGAATAGTCACTGGGAGCCAAGGTTGAGAGACAAAATCAACTCTTCTCTCCTCCCCAGTGAACTTTTCACTGGTCCCTCACCCTCTTTGTTTTGCTCTGTGTCTTGTGTCCCCCCCTCCATTAATGAGCCGCTATAGATCTGCTGCCTGAAGGTATGTAGCCTCGGTCATCAGACGGGGCTACGAGCAGGTTACTGTGACTTTAGCGGACTCCTTTTGTTGTTCCCCCACCCTTATTCTACCGTGTAGATAACTGGTCTGTTTATGATCCATTGCCAAATCCAGAACACAGCTCGGCAGCACTACAGGCTGAAGTTCGGATCAGCATGGACTTCCTCAATAAGCCATTCCCTTGTCTTGTCTTTCCCTGTGTGATTGTGAAATGGGTACAGAACAGTCAAAGCAAGTGCCAGTCCCTTCTAAGGGAACTCCGGCGTACTATATGTACACACATTATTCTCCCGAGACTTGCAAGTACCTGGATAAATAGTACTGGTATACCAGGGATGATTCTTCCAAGCAGTTCCCTGAGGAAGGCACATTCAATCTAGATAAACTAGTGCGCTTAAGAGGGACGTTAGAGTCCCGTGGATCCAAAACTCCTCAATGCCAGTGGAATGTATTTTTCGATTGGTATGAAGAGATGTCAAAAAGACCCACTGAGTCTCAGACCAAGAGCCTGAAAGACTCACAGGAAAATTTTAAAAAACAATTGAAGGAAACATGGGAGAAATTGGCCACTCCCCTAAATTCAAACTGCAGTCCATTATACCCAGTATTGAAAGGGGTACCCCCACTAACTGAACCTCCGGAAGACATTTTAGACTTTTGTATCAATCCAGCCTTAGCTGAAAATCCGGCCGCATCTAAACCAGAAAACAAACTAAGGCCATCAGCTCCCCTCCAGGTTATTCTCCACCTTCCTCCATCTCAACCACTGCCACATCCCAGCACCTCACTGGCAAGTCACTGAGCACACTCCAAATTCAGTTCACCTGAAAAAGGTATTGGTCAAGGAGAACTACGAAACTCCAATGCCCACCATGCCTAAGACACCCTACAATCTCAGGAGTAGCATCCGTGGTGGCCAGGAAGCGTTCCAGGCCCCGCTCTGACAAATGACAGGTGTAGGTCAAGATGGGGGAACGATAGTAACTGTACATGCTCCCTGGAGCACTACCAATCTGTTTAATTTAGTTCAGAGATTCCCTAAGATTCGAGATGACCCTGTAAGATTCCAGGAAGAACTTCAAGTAGTTATTGACTGTTATAACCCCACATGGGCTGATATGAACCAGCTTTTATGTGCTGCACTACCCCGTGAAATGTTACAACGTGTGTTAGAAAAGGCTAAATGGCCATCACAGGATCCCGGCACTGGACCAGAGTTGAGGTTTAGTAGGGAAGACCTTTTAAAAGCTGTCCTTGAAGTTTGCCCCAAAAAGACTGATTGGACCAAAATTAATTCTTGTAAACAGACAAAGGATGAAAACCCAGCTGACTTTCTGGAAAGACTTAAAAACTGTTTTGATTGCCATTCAGGCATGACTAATGCTGCTGAAAATGCCTGACAGGCTGTAGTGGCAGCTTTTGTTCAAGGACTCCAACCAAAAATTTCAGAAGGAATCCGAACTGTGCTTATAGGCTGGGAAGCCAAAGCTTTAGAGGAGGTTTTGGCAGCTGCGCAACATTTTTTTCATAAGGCAGAAAGACTTAAGGATAGCAATGAAACTAGATTGATGGCCTTCCAGATTCAGCAACTTCAAGCAGGTAGCGGCGGACAACAAGGAAGGGGAAGGGGAAGAGTAGTGGGAATGCTAAACAAAGGATGGGGTAAGGGCATAGGCCAGGCTAGGAACCTTTCCAAGTATGGCACTCAGTGTAATTATTGCAAACAGGAGGGTCATTGGAAGTCAGAGTGCCCAAATCGACCCGGAGGTACACCTAAGTACCGAGCACCACAAGGGTCCCAAGAATATTTTTCTGATGGTGTTTTCACTGCACCAGCTGAACTTCAGAATATTCCTCCTTTCCCTACCCAAGCCTGAGGGATGACATCATCGCCCCACTTATTTCACTCGACCAATCTGGTCCTTTTCTTAATTGTTCTGTAAACGGCAGGATTATATCTTGCCTGGTAGACACAAAGGCTTCCCTCTCCACTTTAAAAGCCTCTGATTTTTCTAACATAGCTCTTTCTGACAAAATTGTTAATGCTGTCGGCATTAGCAGACACCCTATACCCCACCCTGTTTCCAAACCCCTTTCTGTCCCTATCGGTCCCATTTCTGAGACACATGCCTTTTTGCTTAGCCCCTCTACCCCTGTAAATCTTCCGGGAAAGGGTTTGTTGTGTAAGTTGGGCTGTGTCATCTACTGGTCCCCAGATGGCATATACCTAGAAATGCCGGAACCAGGGGAGACCAAGTTTTTGGCTCTGTTACAAGAAACAACTGGAGGATGATTTTGAAGCTGACACTTCCTCATTGCAACAGGAACTGTTGGCTCAAGTCCCTTCACAACTTTGGTCTACTCACGCCAATGAGGTGGGCCACATGCTCAGCGCAGAGCCTGTGCACATCACTCTCAATCCTGCCAAACCTCTCCCTTGTGTTCCGCAATAGCCTATCTCTAAAGAAGCTGAGGAGGGCATTCAACCAGTTATTACTTCCCTCCTTGAACAAGGGATCATCATCCTGACCTGTAGCCCATGCAACACTCCTATCCTTCCTTTTAAAAATCCTGGTTGAGAAACTTATCGCTTTGTACAAGACCTTCGTGCTGTCAGTGCTGCAGTCCTACCTACTTTCCCTGTTCTTCCCAACCCAGCCACTATACTATCCCATATTCCTGCTACTGCTACTCACTTTACTGTAATAGATCTCTGTTCTGCCTTCTTTTCTATTCCTATTCACCCTGATAGTCAGTATTTGTTTGCTTTCACTTACCAAGGTCTTCAGTACACCTGGACTTGACTTCCACAAGGGTATACTGAAAGTCCCACCTTGTTTTCCCAGATCCTCAAAAAGGATTTAGATGCTATAGAATTTAAGGGGGCTCCACTCTAATCCAGTATGTGGACAATCTTATGCTGGCCTCACTTTCTCTGGAAGCATGTAAACAGGATTCCCTCACCCTACTCACTGCCCTGGCCTCTCAGGGACATAAGGCCTCCAAAGCCAAGCTGCAATTATGCCAACCCAAAGTTCATTATTTAGGGCATGATATTTCAGCAGGACAAAGACATCTGTCCAAATCCCGAATTAACGCCATTCTCCAAGTCCCTAAACCAACTAGTTGGAAACAAATGAGAGGATTTTTAGAAATGGCTGGGTATTGCAGGCAATGGATTATGGGTTATACCTCCATCGTCAAACACCTACAGGCCCTTACCCTTGATTCTCCTCCCGAACCACTACCTTGGATTCCAGAAGCTGAACAAGCCTTTATTCAGACCAAGCAAGCCCTCACCAGAGCACCCGCTTTAGGACTTCCTGATTACAAGAAACCCTTTACCCTGTATTGCGATGAACGATATGGCATTGCCCTAGGTGTGCTCACTCAGCTTCATGGTGACAGGGAACGTCCCATTGCCTATTATAGCTCTGCCCTAGACCCTGTTGCAGCAGGACTTCCTCCCTGTCTCTGATCTGTAGCTGCTGCTGCCTTGCTTGTTAAAAAGGCTGATTCCTTTGTTCTTGGACACCCATGAACTGTTGATGTTCCCCATGCTGTTATGGCCCTGCTCCTGAAAGGCAAAACACAACATATTTCTAACTCCCGACTTACCAAATATGAAAAGCTTCTTCTTTCAGTTGCCAATGTAACTTTAACACGCTGCTCTGTCCTGAATCCTGCTTCCCTACTTCCTACCCCATCAGATGGAAAACCTCATGATTGCTTAACTGTAACTACCCAGCTTTTGACCCCTTGTATTGATCTTAAAGATACACCACTGCAGAACCCAGATCTCCTGCTATATGTAGATGGATCCTGCCTTAGAAACAACAAGGGACAGCTCACTGCTGGCTATGCAGTCTGTGATCAACACCAAGTTTTAGAACCTTACCAGTTGCCTCATGCTTGCTCTGCTCAAGTGGCTGAACTGGTAACCCTCACTCAAGCATGCACCTTGGCTAACGGTCTATCTGCCACCATCTACACTGATTCCAGATATGCCTTCAGTGTTGTACATGACTTTGGTCAACTTTGGAAACAAAGAGGATTCCTTACTTCGGTTGGGACTCAGATTAGTAATGGTTCTTATGTCGATGCTCTTTTGCATGCTTTCCTATTGCCTTCTGCTATTGCTATTGTTAAATGTAAAGCCCATGAAATCCCTAATAATGATGTCACATGAGGAAATGCCCTAGCTGACCATGCGGCTAGG
Organism: Alligator mississippiensis; assembly: GCF_030867095.1. Classification (NCBI taxonomy): domain Eukaryota; kingdom Metazoa; phylum Chordata; order Crocodylia; family Alligatoridae; genus Alligator; species Alligator mississippiensis. The sequence goes on from NC_081834.1 coordinate 74,791,229, forward strand.
AGTGCGGCCCTTTTTGGCCCTCAGGCTCCTAATGATATTTTTCTTTGCTTTTTAGCAGACCAGTCTCCGTTGGCCAATCTCTCTTACTTGGCCCTACTCCAGGAACAGGCTCCAAAATTTGAGAGAGAAGACTGGCTGCACAAAGGATGTCAGTTGCACCCTGACACCTTGTGGCGCTCCCCGGACGGCCTCCTGGTAGCACCCAAGGCTTTGCTACTTTACCTTGCTCGTCTGGCTCACTCAGTGGCCCACACAAAGGGGGGATGATTGCAACAGTACAGCGTGATTGGTTTGCCCCAAATTTTCCCTTCATGGCACAGCAGTACTGTAGCACTTGTCCCATTTGTCTTGCCCATAACATTGGTCAGAAGGTTAAAACTAGACAAGCGGCACACCCTCCAACCACCATGAGAACCTTTTGTAAATTTGCAAATGGACTTTGTTCAAATGCCAAATTGTTGTTCTTTTGAATATATTCTTGTCATTATTGATATGTACTCTGGTTGGGTAGAAGCTTATCCTTGTAAACATGCAGATTCCAAATCTGTAGCAAAGAAACTTTTGAAAGAATTCATACCCAGATTTGGCCTGCCACTCACGCTAGACAGTGACCGAGGAACACACTTCACATGGCAGATTGTTAGAAACATCTGTAAGGCCCTGAACATACACCAGCACCTGCACTGTGCCTACCATCCCCGATCCAGTGGTGCAGTAGAGTGAAAAAACTCTGACTTAAAAACACGCGTGTCTAAAATTTGTGCTGAAACTAACTTGAAATGGCCAGGTGCATTGCTACTGGCACTTATGCACATTAGAAACATTGCCAACAGAAAACATGGACTGTCCCCACATGAAATTCTCATGGCGCGTCCCATGAGAATGGCCACTACACCACCCCCATTTCCTGATCAGACTAATCTTCAGTTGGATGATGAAACTGTTTTAAATTACTGTAATGCACTAATGAAATGTGTCAGATCTATTCATTCACAGGTTCAGGAAGCGCTGCCACCCGCTGCAGACGTCCCGTGCCATTTGCTTGAGGCTGGAAACTGGGTATATATCAAGGTTCATCAATTAAAAAAAACTCACTCCAAACCAGATGGAAGGGCCCCTTCCAGGTGCTCCTAACCACTAACATTGCCGTTCGTTGCCAAGAACACCAGACGTGGACTCACACCTCGCACTGTAAAAAGATTTCACCTCCATTGGACCCCGAGGCAGCTGAATTCCAACCAGACAGAAAGACTCCACAAGCTGGTAGTGAGCTCAGTGCCTGCCAGCAGAAGTATTCAGGACCAGTGGTGAGCATAGCGCCCACTGTCGAAGAGGATTTACCACTACAGAGTGAAGAAGATGTGCCCCCACGATACCACTATGCCCTCCAGGAAAGGAAAAAGGCCTCCACCTAGTTCCTGGTTCCCAAGATGGGACTGGTTGGTCGTGACTTGGGTAATTCTTAGTTTGCTTGTTTGGATCATATTACACGAATTTAAAGACTCAGTAACTGAAGAAAACATGATAAACGACTTAATATTGCAGAATAGATCAAGAAGGTCACTATTTCATCACCAAAATGTTTTCCTCCAATTATCTTACCAATTTGCAAAGGACTTAAATGTTTCTCAATGTTGGGTATGCAGTCATGCCCCTATTCATTCTACTGGGGGAATACCCATGATATCAACACCTTTAAATGCCACACAAATTTCAGCCCCTTACTATTCAGATTTTAAAGGAAATGAAACCTGGCAGGATATAAAATGTAACCAATTTGATTATATATGGTTAGCCTATGCCACCCTGGGAAAATTTTGTTGGACCTGTAACGGATTTGAATTTTCAGTAGGAATCAGTAAATGTGAGAGAGAATTTAAGATAAATGGGGCATGGTTCTCTAATGGTTCCTGGATATCTAATTATACTCCCAAAGTGGATTTTCAGGTTATTATACACAATGGATGATGAGACCACGCTGTAATGATAGCCACAAGTTTACTGCACTGGCTGGCCATTATTTCACATGTGGAGACAAGGCCTATAAACACCTTCCTTCCAGATGGGAAGGAACATGCTATGTCTCTGCAATATATCCCGCTATTGCTGTTAGATCTTACTTACCAAAAGGAAAGATTCGCAACATGCGGGAACTTACAGAAACTCAGAGATTTTGGGGAATCATGTTTCCCAACTATGGCGCAGGCTTGGCTATGTCTGAAATAAAGAAAGTTGCAGCATCCCTAGAGAAGATAGCTAATTCTACTGCTATTGGTCTTCACGAAATAAATAATGAAATGAAGGAAATAAGACAGATGACTTTACAAAACAGACTTGCTTTAGATTACATGTTAGCCAGCAAAGGAGGAGTCTGTGCTTTAATTGGTAAAGAATGCTGTACTTACATGCCTGATAATTCCGAAAAAATACAAGACTTGGATGAACATATTCAAAATGAAGCAGCCAAATTACATGAGCCAGACGATTGGAATTTAAGTTCATGGTTTAGGTCCCTTTTTGGCTCCTTAGGATCCACCATTATTCCTGGATTATTGATACTTTTTATTATTATAGTCCTGATATGTGTAATTTTCATGCTTGTACGCTGTTGTTTAAGCTACATATCTAAGCAAACCCAACCAGGGAATAGATTATATATTCCTGCAAATATCTGAACAAAATCAGCAGAAGGAAAATGAAAGAAAAGACACCACAGAAACTAAAATGATGGTACTAAAAAGATGTGAGCAGATTGAAAGAAGATATAGAAAGATGCAAGATGAAATAGAGAGACTCATGGGAATAGAAATAGAATAAGATGAGACTTGTAAGTCTCAAAGGGGGGAAATGTGGAAGCAAAGGATGGATAAGGCCTCAAGGGGGGAGAGAGAAATTCGTTAGGTAAGAGGAAGATGACCATTAAACTGTCTTGAAGGACACAAGACAGATAGCCCCAAGGCGGGAAAAGTTAGTTTAGGCAACCCTTTGTCTTGAATCTATAAAAGGTTAATTGCCCTGGATGAAAAGGAGAGAGGCCACAGCAGAAATCTTCCTGTAAGTGTCTGTCTCCGATAGCTATCGAAATCAAGTTTCTACCTGACCTGATTCCAAATTCTACAGCGTGTTTTTTCCACAAGTCAGTTGTTGCGGACTGCTTGCAGCGAGAATGTGCTTGCCAGTCAGAGTAAGGACGTTACAGTTTGGGGCGGCAGGGAGGTAGGTTCAGCCCCCTCAGTGTATGCTGCCAAAATGCCTTTTCCAGGATGGGTTTTAAATAAGGTCTTTGAGATGGAGACAATCTTTTGGTGACCTGTGTGTACAGCACCAAGCACTGGAGAGTCCAGATGTCTAAATTGAGCCCCAAGTGGCGATGCGCAGGGGGTGCATGGGGTTGCACGTGCACCCCCTGAGAGGGCCGGTCCACCCCTGACAGGCTGTGCTCCCCGCTTAGGTGACAGGCAAGGTGGGAACACCAGTGACCTCCCTGCGAGCACCGGTCGGGAAATGGGAACGCCAGATGAAGCGCCGTGGCCACTTTTGTGAGTGCCAGAAATTGGCCGTGGGGGGAGTTTGCCTGCTGACTGGTCGCTGGGAGGGGGGCATGGCCCCCCCCCGACTAAGGTGGCACTGGTCGCCCATGCGAGCCCCTTAGCTTTAGTGCAAACCATGTGGTGAAAAAAAGGGACATTTCACCAGCCTTCATTCTTGCAAGCTGGTAGAAAAGGGGATGCTTGCAGCACTTTTCATACGCATTGCAAAAATGTCATCAAGAGGCATGCCCAAAATACCTGTAGTGCTCAGGTCGGGCACTTCATGTATAATTAAAGGAGCATGTCCCCTGAGAAGGGACTTGGACAAAATGTTCACTCCTGCTAGCAATCAACTCGAAACAATATGGCAGCAGCTCGCTAACAAATAAGTGCCCTTTGTGTCTTCCACCGGTGTCTTCCACCGCTGTTGTGGAAGACTGTCAGGGACTTCCTCATGCAGTTTATCTTTCTCACAGAATACAGGGAAGTAGTAGGGCAGTGCCATAGATATAAATCCATCAACTGCTTTAGATAGCGCGGTCAATTAAATAATTGATTTTGGCTTTAGGAACGTGTTTTATCATCACAGTTTCCATGCTGCCACCCCTGCAAAGGTTACCATGTACTTTCCAGTCATCTCACAATAAATAAACATGATGGCATGCCCTGTCAAATGTAATAACTCGGATTCTCTAGACCCTAGCTCTCACAAAGCAACTTGGTTCTCCAAATACGGCCTAATACCTTGGGGCTCATGTAGGGCTTTGAGTCCTTCATCATCTTCCGTAATACGCATGGAAGTCCAGCTCAGAGTCTTTTGCTTTTCTGCCACTACTGCCACAAAGGACAGAGCTCACAGGTGGAAGGAGAGTCCTCTGGGGTGGTCTCCTGCAACAATAGGCTTCCTTAATATTGTCCTTCCCCCTACTGGTATACTGCTGATTGTCCAAGGTGAGGTTCTGCTAGTACTCACGGTTGTACACTGTCTGATAAAAATCCTTTGCTACGGCCGCACAAACTACAAGTGCAGCAGTCGTGGCTTTCTACGGTTTGGGCTTTGGCAGATACTATGCCATTGAGTGCCCTAAGGAATCTGCCACCCGCCAGCGATGCAGCAGGCATAGGGTTGCTTTAAGAGTCTGTTGCTGATTACCAGGTTTCTGGGTATTCCTGAGGCTGTCTGGCAAATGCCTACCATTCTCTGCTTTTTCAAAGCAAGGTCTCTGAAGAATGAGGTTTTCCCGCTCTTCCCAAGCAAGACCTGTTCTAAAAAGGTGGCAGCCATGCAAAGGCTGAGCACAGGAGCAGCTGACAAAAAGCAAAGGACTCTATGGAAAAGCCTATAGCTGGGATGAGGGTTATATACTCTAACTTACAGTTTGGCATAATCTAGTACCTGTGGAATAAACCCGCTGGATTCAGAAGGAAGCTGGAAGTGCTAGCAAAGTGCAAATTCATCCCAAGATTACACGAGCTGGTGGTGTATTACAACTGGCTTGATGAACTCAAACATTACCAGGGAACTTTACCCTGCTGTCAGCCAGTGCTGCTGATTTGTGCACATCGGTGCCGTTGTTGTTCTGGCCTAACTTGTGTTTTATTGGCCGAGCTTGTTGTGACTCGATGCGCTGCCAAATCAGGGTGCACCTCTCTGGGCTGCACTAGCAGCCGAACCTTAGTCCCAACCAAGTACTAAGAGCCCCCTGCATGTTGCCTGCACAGGTCTTTTGAAAACGTGCCCATACATTTACTTGGAAAATGTTAGCCGGTATATCTTCTCTTGAAGCTAGTGCTGAGACAGGCAACTCCAGCGCAAGCCTCACAACATGTATCACTTACCTTGAAACCCTAGCGCCTGGGGTCACGTGCGTGTGTTAAATCTCAGTTCACTTGTAAAATAAGAAGGAAGCTGCTAGCTCTTTGGGAAGCTTGAAAGTGTGACCCAAATGCACTTTTGGGATTTGGAAGCCAGGGAGCAGAAAGAATCCAAAATGCATTTGGCTTGAAAAGAAAGAGGGATTACGGGGGAAACTCTGAGGTTGGTGGAAGGGAGGGACTGACTTCTGATCTGAGTTTGGCACTATTTTGAAAAGCTGCCCTTGTCTAGGTGCCCTACTGATATTTAAATGCTTTTTGGTTCCCGTTTTGCTGGGCCCCGAGCTGCTTGGAACATCTGGCCTTGCAGCACAGACAGGAATCGCGCTCTCTCTCTCTCTCTCTCTCTCTCTCTCGGGGGGATTTTCAAAACCTGCCAAGTACCCAAAAACCAACCAACTGTTTCTACTGGAAACTGTATTCCAGATCAAAGGTTGTAGACTTAGCGTTTTCAAATTGTCTCTCCTCTCTCATTTTCTCTCATACTCCAGGATGTTGAATCAAGGTTTGCTTTGGTTTTTAGGTAGGTAACAGGCTTTCCATATTTTTGAAAACTTTCCCCTGGCTCTGTGGTAACACCTAACTCCAAAACACAACACCAGGAGTTGCAGAACAGCTTTGTGAGGTGCAGTCTTATGTGTGCTTTGACTAAATCTACCAACGAAGCGCACAGAGAGAAATGAAAAGCAGCAGGGCAACCATTCAAAGTAGCCGGGGGCTGGCACGTTTATGTTTAAAACAAAGGCTGTGGAGAGGGACACAAAACTCCAGCTGTCAAATTTCAAGACATCTGAAAGGTAAATGGAAACCCTCGAGAGAATGATGGATTGACCTCACGCTGTTTTAACACAGGATACCCAAAACTTTAAGACATTAAGAAATGGAATTGATGGCCTGGAAGAGAAGTTCAGATGAAGATGTATCACATTGGTGATATTGCTGGAGACAAGTGACACTAAGCTTGTCTTTTTGAAGCAGATTAGGAGAGAGGCTTGAGACTGGATCATTGTGAAGTCTTTCTACAATGCATCGAGTCTCCTTCTGTACTTGGATGAGACTTCGATGATTACACAGTCTGGTGTGTGGCAAATTGGCTAGAAGGTCATACCCAAAGAGTGGTGCTGGACAGGTTGGTATCAACCTGGAAGGACGTGGGCAGTGGGGTGCCACAAGGCTCGGTCTTCATCAGTGACTTGGACAAGGGAGTGAAGTGTAGTCTCCAAGTTTGCAGATGATACAAAGCTGTGGGGAGAAGTGGACACACTGGAGGGCAGGGAACAACTACAGGCAGTCCTGGACAGGTTGGACCAATGGACAGAAAACAATAGAATGCAATTCAACAAGGAGAAATGCAAAGTACTGCACCTAAGGAGGAAAAATGTCCAGCACACCTACTGCCTAGGAAATGACCTGCTCGGCAACACGGAAGCCAAAAGGGATATCGGAGTCATAGTGGACTCCAAGATGAACATAAGTCGTCAGTGTGACAAATTCATCAGCAAAGTTAACTGCAGTTTATCGTGCATCAGCAGATGCATGATAAACAGAACCAAGGAGGTGATACTTCCCCTCTTATCGGGCACTGATCAGACTGCAGTTGGAATACTGCTTGCGATTTTGGGCGCCACACTTCAAGAGGGATGTGGATAACCTGGAGAGGGTCCAGAGAAGGGCCACTCGTATGGTTAAGGGCTTGCAGGCCAAGCCCTATGAGGAGCGACTAGGGCACCTGGACCTCTTCAGCCTCTGCAAGAGAAGGTTGAGAGACGACCTTGTGGCTGCCTATAAATTCATCATGGGGGCACAGAAGGGAATTGGTGAGGCTCTACTCACCAAGGCGCCCCTGGGGGTTACAAGAAATAATGGCCACAAGCTAGCAGAGAGCAGATTTAGACTGGATGTTAGGAAGAACTTCTTCTCCGTTAAAGTGGCCAAAATCTGGAATGGGCTCCCAAGTGAAGGGGTGCTCTCCCCTACCCTGGGGGTCTTCAAGAGGAGGTTAGATAGGCATCTGTCTGGTGTCAACTGAACCCAGCATGCTTTCCTGCCTGTGCAGGGGGTCGGACTCAATAATCTATTGAGTTCCCTTCCAACCCTAACATCTATGAATCGATGAATCTAAATTAGTAGCATCTTGATTAGATTAGGGACCCTATGGAGAGGCTGGCCTCACAACCCACCTAACATGACCTGCAAATACGAGTTACCTCATGTGTCATATGTAACAATAGGGCAACGTGTTTGTTGGGAAGGACCAGGTCATTTGCTTCGTGAAAATGGTACCACCTGGACTTTGTGCAGTTGCTTTTTGCAGTTCCTTAGGATCTAAAGGTGGAGCGGTTGCTCTACTGCAATTAAGTAACTGTACTATTGCCCTAAAATGGCCAGAAATTTCCTCTGAGGTTATACCTCTCAACTGTTATGATACCCACGTCATGGGTATCAGATGTAGACATGCCCAGTTAGAAAACTGGAATAAAGTAAAAAATAAGCTGCAAAGACTTGAGGCCAAGGCTTGGCAAGGCACTTGGTTGGCCTTCCTTACTAGAGAAGGCGAGTGAATCATCTGTTTGGCTGTCAACGTGCCCAAGCCATGTAAATGGTATGATGTAATCTGCCCTATTCATGTGTCACCAGGTGTCACCTCAACTACATGGCTAACCATCTTAAACATCACAGTATTCTGCAATGCCCTAGTGGCAACAGTTAAATGGTGTTTTAACCTTTGTTGTTGTAAATCTGTTCATGCTATGCAAGTTAAATGTAAAGGTCCCTCCCCGTTCCCTGATGTAGCGCATGTGGTTTTGGCATCTCAGCTGTAGCTGTCATATTGCTTCAGCAAGCAAGGGGCAGAGTGTGACAGGTAAAAATTATGTCTGTTGATCAAGGTGCTTGCTGAAGGCTCTCTGAAGATTGTACCAAGTGTTTTTTTTCTGTCATTTGTTTAGATATTAAGCTATATGTCATTGCTAAGACCCTAATTAAAGTTTAAGTTGTAGTAAGGCCTTGTATCAAGTAAGGTCTAGTCAATTTAGCAAAGCCTGGAAGTAGCAAGGCCCTGTGGTGTAGTTAAAATTAACCTTATCAAAGAAATGCAAGGCTTGTACTGCTATTGGTCAGTCTAAGGACAGTGGAAGCAAAAAGCATCTGAGTGGCTGTAAGTTATCAGCACGGTTCAGAAGTTATAAATTGGCTGAAACATCCAGAAATCATTCAGAAGGAAGAGACAGCTCCGTGAAAGGGATTAATTAGCTGTTGACCTGGATTGGTGGGCCCGTGGATCTCGAGGAGCCCAAGGACTGAACGCCAGGGTTCTTCCCGGCGCCTCTCAGACAGTGCCGATCAGGGGCGCCTGACTTTGCTGAGCTTTGCGGAAAGAGAAACGTGTCAGGCATCGGAGGGGACTGCCGATAAGTTGCTGACATGAATTATTCTTGTCTGTCATTGTTTGTCTCGTTACTACACGTAGTTGTGTTTTTGTGAAGTCAATAAAACTTTCTTACATTTCCAGCCCCAACCATACTCTCAATTTCTAACCCTCTGCAGGCAGCTGGAACAGTCTTCTCATGCTGTTCTCCCCTTCCCTTGTATCCGTTATTATAACAGAGCCTCGTAACATCCTACAGGAGAACCTGAACAACCGTGTCTGGGGAGCCTAGCCCATGCAAGCTTCCCTGTCTCATTCCAACACACGTGTCTCATAGCTGGGTGTGTGGGAAAGCAGGTGTGCAGTTACGGTCCCAGAGGCGGATGGTGTATGCTCTTTGCCAGTCTCTGCTAAAGGCTCCCTCATTTTCCTTAGTCTTAAACATGTCAGAGTCACTTCTGTCTGTGCACCATTTTGTCCTTTCGTAATATATTTTCAGAGTCATATTTTACTAGAGGCCCCAGCCGAGGCTGGAGCCTACGCCACCGTAGTGGACTCAAAACTCAGTCAGGCCACGGAAAGCAGCTTTTAAAGGCTGGCTGAACCAGAGCAAGGAAGAATTGTTTCTGAGCCAGGGATTCCTCTGGTCATACCAAGACTTTGAGTAAGTTTGCATGCAAACAGCTTCCTAGCTTTTGAGGAGGAACAGGTCTGACTGAGACAGGGGGTTGCCGTGGAAATCTCTGCACCTGTCACCCAGAGCCATTGGAGTGGTCTCTTGAAGGACCCCAGCTACCAATGGTAGTGAAAGTCACCTTTGGGATGTTGGACTGTTGCTTAGCTGGCTTAATAGCCCGATAGCTACATTAGGAAGGGAGAGGGCACCGCTTGAGGCCGGCTTGGCACCTTTCACTCCCAATCCAGCTGAGACCAGCTTGTCTGCAGATCTGGCCCAAGTTTCTAATGAGCCTTTTGGCATGGTCCGACTTCTGGCTACTTTATATTTATGTATCTGGGTTGGCGTTTCCCTTTTAAACCTTCGGTGGTGTTCTTCTGTATGAAGCCAAATAAATGGCTCAGTTTATCCCTGATGCCACGGTCTGCTTGTGGGCTTCCTGGTGCCGTTTGCCAGTGGGCACTTTCTAAGTGAGGGCCATGAGTGCCCTGGCATCCTCTGTCTTTGTGGTGAGCAGTTGTGGCTGAGACATAAAGGGACAGTTGATCAAGCTGATTAAGTATGGTCATATAAAAGATACCAGATTCACCCAAAGAACCTTGCTCATTTATAAAGGACGGCTTTTTTTTTTCTCTTTCAGTGCAGCCCTGTTCCATTTTCCCTACTGTTCTTCCTACCATCTCCTCCAAACACATTCATGTGGACAGATGATACAGCGACAGTTAAATGACACTGGTGGCAGGAGCGACAAGTGAAAAGCAAGTGCTGCTGGTGGCAGGTAAAATCAGCCAGGTACCAGATGTAGTGGGGAGATGCTGCGAGGCTCTTTGAAATGGTAGAAACAACAAAGTCGAAGCCTCTCTTACTGAAAGTGTCAGGAAAGGAGAGGCACTGTCAGAAGGGTAAAGGCGTAACTCAGCCGAGGTCACACAGCAAATATTACACCACATCCTGAATCTAGCCCAGCTCTGAGAAGCACGGGCTTTGTGCTTACACCGCTGGATTGTGATTTAGGAGCTTCGAGGTTGGTTCTTGGCTACACCATATATGCCTGCCGTGACTTGAATAAGGTACTGAAAGTCCAAACCTGAGCTAAAGGTGAGACACCACAACCACTAAGGCGGTTTTCCTAGTTGCTGGGGAGGGCCACTTTCTTGGCATGGGGTAGTACCTTGACCGAGGTCAGGCACAGTCTCCCACTTTCTCTTCCAATGGGAAGATCTTGGATATACGCCCACTTTATGGAAATGGGAGACTCCTCCCTAGTTTGCCCGTGTGGCTGAGGGCAGGCAAAACTGAGGGGCATCTGAACCCTGAGCCTCCAAGCTTGGGTCTGCATGTAGGATGTCTGCCAAAGGATTTGGAAGCATCTGAAGCCCCAGGCAGAGGTGGAGGATGTTTGCTATTAGTAGGGCCACATGTGGTTCTTGAGCGACTCGTGGCTTTGGAATTGATTTGCCTGATTTGCTTGGAACATGAAAAATTTTCCTTAACCCTCGCAGCCCTGCCCCCCCCCCCCCAAAAAAAAAAACGCCAAGCTAAAATATTTTGGCTGTGCTGGCTGCTTCCTTAGCCCAACATGTCTGTGGGCATGTCTATGTGAGATGTTTGCTGCCAAGCTAATTAGTTCTGCAGTAAAATCTCTGCATCTACGCACGTGGCCCAATAAGGCTGCAGTAAAGTAACCAATGCCGCCAGAAGATAGTATTTGTAAACACAGGTAATAGCCTGTGGTGGTGTTATTAAGTGTGCTGGCTAGCCCCACACTGGCTCCCCGTTGTGCCCCAGTCAGCCCCTCTGCAGCACATGAAGCAGGGCGGGAGCAGCCTTGGGCTGGCAGGCTCAATCCCCTGTTTCCCTGCCAGCTGGGGCTGCTCCAGCCTGGCTCGATGGGCTGTGGCCCTAGGTGTGCTCAGGCACGTGAATGGCACATGTAGATGTACCCGGCATTCCTCGCCTGCAAGTTGGGGATGACAAAGTTCCCCCTTGCCACCCGCTTTGTCTTTAGCATGTCAGTTCTTTAGGGAGGGGACAGCCTTTAGCCATGTGAATGTCCACTCATTTATACACCGGGATCTTAATTGGGGGACAGCAGTCACTCCTGTATTTTAAAAAGCACAAAAGATCTTTGCTAAGCTCAGGTGCCCTGGAGAGGTTTGTCTGCTGAGGCGTCGCTCAGGAGAGCCGAGCCCTATGCCTTTTTCCCCAAGCGAGTCGACTTTTCTTTTTAAATCAGCCATTTTGTTCCTTCCGTCCAGATGGTTTGTTTTTTCCTTCCTCCCTCACCCCCAATTAAATCATAGTGGATGTGTCACGCTGGACACATGGATGATCTCTAAAATATCACGTGGCTCATCCCTGGGAGCTCCTAGGAGTGGCTTTTAGTAATGGACCAACTGTGACAGAGACTGGACTCCCCCAGTTTTTCAAATAGACAATTGGCATCTTCTATACTTTTAAAGCTGTAAGTACAATTGATCTGCAACCCACGGGCATTTTCCCTGAAAGCACCACAAAGCACGTTGTACATGATCCTGTTTAGTCACAGTCTCAGTTGGCAGAAACTGTATTGAACCCTGCACACAATTTATGAGACGTGTGTCTCATGACTGTTCACTACGGCTCGTATGTGCTGCGTATTTTGTTACGCCGATGGGTATTTTTTTTTCCGGGCAGTTATCTATTCGGGTGGCAGTTATTCCTTGGCCCCATTGTAGGAGAAGAAATGACAGGTGCGCAGAAGAGAAGAATCTTGGCTCAGGCAATGGCCACGTAGATGTTCTTTCTCCCATGTCCTGTAGCAATACCTGTGGCTTGGAGCTTCAGCCACCAGCCCAGAGGCTGGACCTGCAAATGGCTTTAGAGGGATGGGGCACAAGACAGAGGTCCCGGTGGCCCTCTCTGGGTCTCTGTACTGGCAAAACAGCCGTGAGGGATGCATTGGTCCACCAGTGTTGTTGCTTCTGGCCCATTACTTGGATGCTTTTAGCCCACCAAGGCTGTTTAGTCTCCTTTCGTGGCCCTTGTATGTGGCAGAAGGTGGCGTTGCATGGCAGGAGCAGGGCTTTTGAACCTTCTGGTGAAAAGCTGAGGGATTGGCTTCTTCATTTTGCTTTTTGTGATTAGAGAAGAGTCCCTTTGCGTGATGGGTATTTTCCCGCTTGCACGAGTCCCGCAGACTCGTCCAGGCTCCATTGTCATGGGGCTGCCGAGAGTGCTGTTTGCGTAGCTAACCAAAGCAGACCGGACTCCCGCTTTCGCAGGGATCCGGGTCATTCTCCTCGGAAATCTGCCAGCTCTTGTGCCAACGTAGATTCATCAAGAAGCAAGCTATCGTACAGGGGATCTTTCTGAAGTCCCCTGTGCCTTTTTTGCGTGGTCTGAAAGCAAAGGAGACGAGTGATGTGTCATATCTCTAGCTGCTTCATTCATGGCTCTGTCGGCCAGATGCAATGCAAACCACACAAGCCCTAATGTCGGGGTTGTCCTCGAGACTGAAACCAAAGCGTCCTAGCCCAGTGCCCTGAGCGCACTGGTTTTATCCCTATCATGATGCCCGTGCCCTGCAGGAGCTGCAGCCCTAAACCGAGACCTGGTTTTGTCTCTTTGGCAGGTGAGCAGGCCTGCTTTGCTGTCACGATCAGAAAACAATCGGGACAGAGGGTAACGATGAAGCCTCGTGGCCTGACGCAAGGTGACTGTGAAATGGAATCACCTGTCTTTGCTCTGAAAGCCCTTTGCTGCTTGGCTCTGCCCCGCCAATGCACTTCGTACGCACTGTCCAGCCCCTCACTTCTGCCCCCTCTTCTCCCTCACTGTCAGCCTACATCATGTGTCCAATTTCCCCTCCCCTTTGCCCTTGTTTCCCCTTTGCCCTTTTCTGAATGGTAAAAGCTCCACAGAAAAAAAACAGAAGTGCTCAAAAGCACTGCACTCTCTCTTTCCAATATCTCCGTAAAGTGCGAGACTTCAGGTGAGTCTGTGTTCTGCATCTTGGGGCTGCAACACAGGCAATGTAGCCCACCAGATTGGCAGGGGTGGGGGTGAAGCTGGTCGACACTATTGCACCGTCCTCATTTCGGGAGGTTCAGGTCAGTCAGAGCTCGAGCAGGCAACTTGCCCAGCCAAAGGACCGATAACAATGAAGCTGTGGCAGCAACTAGTGCCAGGTGTAAAACCTGCCTGAGCAACCGGGCAGATGCTCAGGGAGTTGTCGCTCGGGTGAGTTTGCCTGTGCTCGGCTCTAGCCTGCCATGGCCCCCCTGCACTAAATCAAGAAGCAGAAGGGTCTGTTGCATACTCGCACGTGGTACTTTGCGGTCGGTTTTGTTTTTAATTCTCTCTCCGCAGTGATGCTGCACTTCCCCAGGAAAGGGGTGTGAAAGTGAAAAACGGCAAGTGAAGGAGCAGCCTGTGCTGTAAGCGTGCTCGGTGGCGTCCCTCCAGCGGAACTGGATCGCCCGCTACATGATCTACAAGCGCACGCACAACTTCAAGTTGGCTCGCTGAGCGCGTGAGGATGCTGCACAGAAAATAACAGCCACTTTTTCTGAAGTCTGGGACACTTTTCAAACACTGGAACGTACAGTGCTGCTGCCTCCCTGCTGGGAGCTATCGGCAATCCTAGTCAATTAGGAGACTGTTCTCATTTCTCACAGCAGGGATGTTTCCTTGTCATCCAGTGTCATCCCTAGCATGAGGGAGAGAGCGGGGCCCCACGGACCGCAGTGAGAGAGACAATGAGAGTGAACATGCCATTGGGACTTGCCTTCAGAGGTTCCGCCCTTCCAGAGATCACAAGCATCGATCAGGTTATCACTGTCCCGGTGGCCTTAATGTGTCAGCAGTCCCGGAGAGCTAGATTAGATGAGAAAGCAGAAGCTTCTTGTTCTTCACGTGTGCTCTGAAACAGCTGGGTGTCGCACAGCGGACAACTTGCTCTCGAGCCTGCTCCCCGGTGAAGATGCATGGGTCCGTGCCCATTGCGCCCCCAGGAGCCAAAGACCTGAACCCGGACCCCCCCAGTGAAAGGCCGGGGGGTAAAAGCTGGGCCGACAGAGAGGGCAGATTAGCACAGGGGTGCTCACAGGGGTTTCAGGGTGTGTGGGGGGGGTGAGCGCACATGCGTGCATGCATATGGGGCTGTGCCGGGTGGGATGTGCTGGTTGAGTGGAGCCCAGGAGGGGAACCTCGCCCCCTCCCCTGGGTCTCTACTTAGCTGAGCCTCCCAGGAAGCCCTGTGACTGGAGCTGTGCGAACAGAGTGTTCAAACAGATGCGGCCCGACAAAGGCTCAGCAGTTTGTGCGGGAGTTTGCGTGCAGGGTCGCGGACCTGGATGGCTGGTCTGAGCAAGCGACCTGAGCCCAGAGGCCTAAAGAGAAGCTGCTGAGACCAGGTAAGTACGAGAAGTAGCTCCTGGCTATGGCAGCGACCCACCATGCCTGTCAGCATCAGCTTCTCGGCGCCAAGACCACCCAGACTGGACCTGGACCACAGGGGCTGCCGAGACCCGAGCACAGGAGCACCCACCTTAAGTGTCTGTTATTTTCTGCGTGGCATTCTCGCACGCACAGCCGGATGCATCGAAGTTGTGTGTGCACTTGTAGTTCACGTAGCAGGCGATGGAGGCCCTGGAGGGCCGAGTGCAGGAGCTCGAGGAGGAGGTACACTGGTTACACACCATCAGGGCCCAAGAAGATTACAGCCACAACTACCGCCAGGCCCTACTCCAGGGGAACAGGGGAGGAGTATTCAGGAGGTAAGTATCCCCACCTCTAGGAGGAGACGCTGGGCGATGGGAGCGGGGGACTCTCTCCTGAGAAGTATGGAGGAACCTATCTGCCATCCAGACCATGTAGCCCAAGAGGTCTGCTGGCTCCCTGGGGCCCAAATCCAAGAGGATCCCCAGGCTCATCCGTCCTTCTGACTATTACCCCGCGCTCCTCATCTGCTTGGGCATGGACGACGTGGTGAGGGGTAACCCTGACTGGGACACGAGTGACTGCAGGGCCCGGGGGGCTGGGCTCGAGGGACTGGGGCCTCAAGTCTTTTTCTCTTCTGTGCTCCCTTTTGCAGGTCACGGAGACAGGAGGGAAGGCTGCGTGGAAGACATCAACAGACGCCTCCGACAGTGGTGTGACCGCGAGGGGTTTGCTTTCTTTGACCCCAGCGTGCACTTCAGAAAGAGAGGACTCCTAGGAGAGGTAAGGCCCTGTTCTCAGCCAGGGTGGCCCATCGAGTGGACAGGGCTTTAAACTGGCTTTGCTGAGGAATGGTGATGGATGTAGCAGGGGAAACTGGAGAGGTACCTGGGGGGTCAGATGTCAGGAAGCTTATAGCGTGTCATAAATCCCAGGTCTACGTTTACTCCAGGGATGTACTTTGTAGCTGTGCCTTTGAGAGTTGTGCCGAGCTGCTCGTTGGTATGGCAAATAGATAAAATTCCTTCCCCGGAGGTGTCACACGGCAGGCAGGGAGGTAACTTGCTAAGGAGGGCCGGCCCGCCCATGCCTGCGGCACCTGTGGCCGCAGGGGGCACTGCAGCCGAGGGGCCCCGTGTGGCTGGCATCCTCTGCAGCAGGGAAGCAAAAACTGCTGTTTTAAACTCTGTGCCCATTTTAGGTGCCAGGTTGAAAGCTGCAGCTTTCACATTTGCTTCCCTGGCAGCTGGAAGCAGGACCCCTCCTCCTGGGGGAGGAGGCACCGGGCTGGGGTCTTGCCTGAAGAGCCCCATCATGCCTGGAGGGGAGGGGGCCAGGATGGGAGATGGCAGGTGGGGAGGTAAAAAAAACCTTGCTTGTTGTTGTGACATGAAGTTTAAAATCCAACACTGGCTGCAATTTGACATCGTCCGTGTTTCCAGGACGTACTTGGTAGCCGTACTGGTCCGAGACGAGAGACAATGCAAAAAGGTAGAACTCTCAGTTCCAAAATGATCCCTTTCATGAGACCAACTGGGAGATCACAAGTCAAAGCTGGACCCAGAGGGACAGCTTTCCACCTCCAGCTGCCTCTGCGCACACATGAAGTGTATTTCCTACCCACGGGGACTTTTTACCATTTTAATTTACTCAGAGCTCGACAAATGGCATTGGACCCTGAAAGCTCACCAAAAAGGACAGGTTTCTGGTGATTTCCCAGTTGGTCTCATAAAAGGGATCATTTTGGAACCAAGAGTACTACAGCTTTGCATTACTTCTATGTTTCAGCCAGGATTTCTTGTATCCGGAAGGTTGATGAAGTGCTGTTTGTAGGCTCGTCCGTGGAAAGCGTTTTGTGTGTTCCTGTGGAGGGTTCATCCCACAAGACTGGAGAAAGAGCGGTTTTCTCATGAGAAACATGCCCTATCGGTCACCGGGTATTCTGGCCTCGGATAGATTTCCAGTATATGTTCACTTTGGCTTGCAGTTGTCATTTGGTCTCTGCTATGTATTTGCCATCGGGATATTTGGCACGCCGGACAAGATAGTGAACGCTTAGGGTGGTGCTGGTGTCAGACCCGGGAGTGCCGATGATTCTGTCATGGTGTGTAGCAGTCGTGGCAGCGGCAGAGATACATTGGCAGGCTTTGCACTTCTTTTCATGGCATGGCCTGCCCCCGTTCGGTGCGTTTTGGGCCGCAAGAAGTTTGCCTTTGGCAATGAGGGCTGCGAGGCTCGGTGCTTGTGAGAAGGCCGGGAGGGGTGGCTCTAGGAAGAGCTCAGGAAGAATAGGGTCTCCTTCTAGTGTGGGCTGCAATGATTTGAGGAGTTTCCCTATAGGTTCGAGGGAGCGGTGATACATTATAACCGGCAGTGCGTGAGTCGCGGGGGTTTTACTTCTGCACTGCAGCCAATGGTCACATGGTATCCAGGCAGCTCTTTCATATGTGCAGCTATCTCACTGGAGGAGCATCCCTGCCACGTGAAAGACATTTTAAGAGTTGTGTGGCGGTGATCCCAGGTGTTGCTCGCTGTACCAACTCAGTGCTACCTGAGGGCTTGGCTGCGTATCACAGGTTTTGTGGTGTGTTTAGGGTGACTGCTGGCTCCATGCAGATATGGACATCAATGTGTGGGTTTCTTGTCTGCTGTGGCCTGTATTTTACCATTTGGGATGCCAGTTATTGCATCTCGAAAGGAGATGTTGGTGCCAGAGTCCGTGAGAGACAGTCGGACAGAGGGACAACGACTGCCGTGTTTCCAACGGAACTCAATTGGAGACGTGGCCGGTTTTCAGTGCAAACGACGAAGATGCCACCGATTTGGCTTAAGTACAGCAAGGGTTGGATGGTGCAGTCTTTGAGAGAGTCTTCTTCCAGGTGGCTCATAAACAGGGTGGTCTCCTGTTGGCCTACAGCCTGGAGGAAGCAGTGCTTGTTAAAAGTGGAATTGTTGTGTGCAAGGATGAGGCATAGCATTTCAGTCGTATCGTTGGGTCTGTAAGTCACCAGCTTGCTCTTGGAGATTGGCGAGGCACGCTGTCCTGGGGGGGATGGAGGCATATAAGGGGGTAACATCCACGCTGGCTAAGTGGACTACGCTTTGAAGTTTTTGTAGAACATCTGTAGCGTCTCGGACCAAACTAGCTCCTTTTGTAACAAGTGGTTTAAGGACCAGTTCCATGAGACCCACTGGCTCTCAGCCACCGACTCCTCAATTTGCACTTCTGCTGACTGGCTTGCACACAGGGCCACCTCCAGCGTCTTTACTCTTTGTTCCATCTGGGAAGAGCACGCACCGACCACAGAGGCTTCCTCAGCCTGATTGCAGGTGTTTAAATTGGAGAGCTGGCTAGAAAACTGTTTCCAACCATGTTGTTGGTCTCAAAAAAGATATCTGCTTTACCTGGAGAACCTTATCTGCCCCGTGTATGTGTACACTTGGCTGTAGCAGGGGTGGGGAGCAGGCAGAACTGGTGGGCATGTGCCCCACAGCCAGGCAGGGGCCCCCAGCCTCCGTTGCCAGCTCTAGGAGGGGAAGGGGCCCTCACCCGCACCCGCCTGAAGCCCAGCTCCCATGGTGGGAGGGGTCCTCCAGTCTTGTGTTTGCCCAGGCCCCTGGTATACCTTCATCTGCCTCTGTGCTTGCCACTCCTCCCCACACCCCGCCAATGCTTTCTTCGCATCAGGGGGCCCCAAAAGCTTGTGGGATGGCCCTGGTGCTGAGGGTGCACTCTATGCCATCTCCCAGGTCACCAATGAAGATACCGACCCAAATGGGCCCAGCGCTGACCCCTGAGGCACTCCACCTGATATCGGCTGCCCACCAGACATCGTGCCATCAACTGCTACCCTCTGAATTCAATGATCTGGCAGGTTTCGGTCCACCTTCCAGACCCTTTATCCGACCTGGACTTTCTCAGCTCGCCTGTGGGAATATTGTGGGAGACCGTAGCAAAAGCCCAGGTCGAGTCAAGGTCCGACGGTGTGCCCTCATGTGCAGAGCCAATCCTCTTGCCATAGAAAGCAAATTGGTTGGTTTGGTCTCGGCTTGGTACAATGCCTTTGCCATCCTTGAAACACGTATACCTATTCGCTACGTTGCTTTACCTTTCATGTTCAACATTTCAGCTGGGCTAACTAGCAGACTCTCACCACACCCCGTGAAGGTACGCAGCTGTTTGGAGAGGTAACGGACATAGAACAGTGAAGAAAAGATACAAGTCACTAAGTGACGTTCCATGGAAAGGAAGTTGTACGGCGCCTAACCGACGGGCCTGCCTCGAAATGTGTCTGTAGCGTCGCGGGATGGCTTTTGGCACCGGAGAAATGTAGCTTTTCCTTGCTGGGATTTACAGAATAACACAGCTCCCTTCATCTTTTTTCAGCGCTGTTGTCATTTATCTCCATGCAATGCTGAAATGTGAGATGCTGTCTCCGTAAACTTGCCTGGCATCTGGGATAAATACAATGCCGTGATCTCTAAACAGGCTGTCTGCAGGGAATCCATCATCTGCAAAGACCAACAGGGTAGGATGCGTTTGTCGTGCATGATGCAGCATCAGGTAAGAGATGCCCACGGTAGCTTTAAAGGATTGGGGGATAAAGAAGTTGGATCAGAGTACCCCACCGATGCCTCTAGTCCAATCCTGTTGCCCCGGCTCGCTTGGGTAAGTCCACTCCCTCAGCGCAGACGTACATGTACCTAGCAGGTGCATCTACATAAGGTGCGTTCCTGCACGGGAGGCCAGTCTACCGCATGGTAAAGGGTCACTCTGTAACCACGTGCAGCAGGAACTGCACGGTAAAACAGGCTAACGTATGCTTTCCTACTACCTGTAAATGTAGGTAGCAGAGTGACCACTAGGTAGGTAATGCGCAGTGGGCTCATCTGCATGTGTGTTTACTCTGGTCTCATTATGCTTGTATAAGCCAATCCGGAGTAAGAGTTTCCAGACAGGCATCGAGACATGCAAGGAGCAGGGAGCAGATTTGCCCCCAGGTCCCTGCAGCCCAGCAACGGGCCCCTGCAGACACCAGGGCCAGCTTCAGGCTAGCGCAGAGGGGCTGGCAGGGAGCACCGAGATGCTTGTCTCTGGGCCCCGTGTTGGCTGACTGCTGCTGGGGCAGAGCCGATGTCCCCCCGCCCTGGCAGCGGGGAGCTCCTGCCCTGGCTCCCTGAGCAGGGGTGCAGGGTGTAGAAAGAGCTGCAGGGGAGGGGCAGGGCCCAGCCCCTTGCCCTGATCCCTTGTGGGGCAGCTAGCTTGCTGCTGGCTGCCCCACCAGTGGATCAGGGTAGGGGGCTGGGACCAACACCCCCCCCCCCGCAGCTCTTTCCATGCCGCACGCCTCAGTCACTCAACTGAGGCAGGAGACTGGGACCTGCCTGTGACCGGGGCAGCTCCCCACCACCCCAGGGCATGCACAGGGAAGTCTGAACTTGCTGCCCTGAGCTGGCGGGAGATGGCCTGAAACCGGACAGTCTCCAGCCACCATCAGCCTACTCGTGCTCCCCTGTGCGGCCCAGGGCTGGCTGGGAGCTATCCTAGTCATGGGCAGGTCCCCCAGTTTCCAGTCCCAGGTGGTTCCTGGAAAAATTGAGGCTGCTCAGCTAATCACCGTAGCCTGTGGTTATGAGGGCTGGGGGCCCACAGGTGTTGTGGGGTGGATTCCCCACATGCCCGGGATCCCACGGTCCCCGTTGCTTGTGCACCTGTCACTCTCCATTTCACCGGTAGCCTGCTGTGCTTTTAGCTTCTCTCTCTGCGTGCAGTCTCAGACCAGCGGAGACTCTGTGGGCCTGAAGAAGGGGGACTGCACCCAAAAGCCTGCTAAGACCGTTTTTCCAGCTGCTTGGCTGGTCAAAAACAAGATCTCCCATCTGCACAAAGAACCTTGCCTACTGAGCACACCAGCTCCTGTGTACCGTGATGCTGACATTGTCCGGGGCTCTGAGAGAGTGTTGTGCAGCCAGATCAAGGTTCTGCCTTCAACCATAGGGTGAAGCAGGGCACCCCCGACTGCACCCTCCACGGGAAGTGCCCAAGCCCAAGTCCAAGCCTCGGGGCTGCCTCAGGGGCTCTCAAAAGGCACAAGGTCATGAGCCTGGCTGCCACTTTGCCACCTCCGGCCCAGCCCCTGAGGGCCAGCTGTCCTCACAGAGGAGTCACAACACAATGCCTGAAAAATCACCTGCGGCCCCAATGAGCTTCCATTGTCCAAAGGCACACACAAGCCATGTGCAGGGCAGGCCAGCAAGGAGAGCTGGCCCCGGCCGTGGGAGCCCAAGCTGCGGGCCCTTCCTGGAAAAAGTGAAGCTGCATTGCGCATCGCTGTCAATGAGAGGCATTGACAGGAGGATCACCTGCTGGTGGCTGCACCCAGGGACAGCCTCGTGGTCTCGCATTTCTCTGGCATTGGGAACGCTTGTCCCTGTGCACTGCCACAGCTTACAGGGCCTGATGTTTGCTGCCCAGTGCACTGTCTGTCTGTGGGTGCACTTGTGCCAGGGCATCGAGCGGGTGGCCTTGTAGCTTTCCACAGGTCTTTGCTTCCAGAGGCGGAAGCTTGTTTCTTTTCACTGAGCAAAATCCCCCAGAGGGCCACCTGGCCGGGCAGGTCTGCTTTGCAGCCTCCTATTTGATTTCTGAGCACTTGGCGCCCCCGCCGCCATTTGCAGCGCAGTGGGTTCCGCTGCCTCCTTTTCTGCCCCTGGCCAGCACGAGGTAGGTGGGCAAAGCCAAGGCCTGTCTGCCTGGGACCGGCCGCCTTTCATTTGAGAGCCAGAGCGGAGGGTGTGCTTTTAGAGCTTATCCATACCCACATCCACTCTTGACCCCTGTCGATGGCCAAGAGGCCCTGACCTTAGGCAACCTTGAGAAGGGGCAAAGCAAAGGAGGAACAAACCAGAAAAGGCAGGCATCAACTGACACTCTAGGCCTGGTGACCCAATGGCACGTATACCAAGCTTGTGGCTTCTAAGGGTCTGTGCCCAGCCCTGCAAGAGTCTCGGTGAGTGGGGTTCATGGGGGCCCTCGGGCAATGGGGCCCAAGGACGAGGAAGCTCTGTGTCTTGCTGATGTTGGGAACGGTAGCTGAGGCTTCCCCATACGAGCCTGCAACTGCGGAGGCTTCCCCTGAAGTCCAAGCATGTGCCTAATATTCCAAGTGGAGAAGAACAAACTGGAAGAGGCAGATGTCAACTAGCACACTAGGGCTGGTGCCCCGGTGGCACGTACACCAAGCTTATGGCTTTAAGGGTCTGTGCCCAGTTCTGAAAGGGCCTCATTGAGTGGGACCCATGGGGGTCCCTTGGGCAAAGGGAGCCCAAGAATGAGGGAGCTCTGCATCTCGCTGATGTTGGGAATGGTCGCTGAGGCTTCCCTGTATGAGCCATCCCCTGAGGAGGGTTCCCCCAAAGTCCAAGCACATGCCCAATATTCCACGTGACTACTCACACCCGCTGAGTCATCGCTGTGAGAAAAAAAAAAAGTTGGAAAAGTTTTTTGTGAACACCCCGTGAATGCCATCCCAGGCTCCAGGCTCCCGCCTATCCCTCATGACGATGGGCAATGTATGCCCAGCATCGCAGTGTGTTCCCTACCGAATGACTCGTGAATGTCACGTGCCCCTGGGTATTCCCCATGGAAAGCGATACGTTTCGAGTCTTCCCCGGTGCTTGTGTCTTTGCAGCCAGTCTCCGTTGGTGCTGATCAGTGCCCGGCATTCCCTGCCATTCTCTACCGCAGGGTCCCGGGATGAGGCCCAGGGCCTTGTTTTGGCTCTCACGCAAATGAATGTATCTGGTAGGAGAAAAGCCCTTTCTATTTTCTAGGAGCAGAGCTAGCGTGCAAATTCTTTCTTTTGTCAAAAGTGCGAGTCCTTTCTTGCATGAGCTAATAAGTAGACTGACTCCAGCCAGATCCAAATGACTAACACTGAGGTTGGCTATCCCAGGTCCTTGCCTGTTAAGGAAAGTGGTGGTCTTGCCGTCAATCACCTCAAATGTAAAGCAGGAAATCCAGCCCATAGCCACAATACCCTCGACGTGACGCTCTTGAGTAAGAAACATATGAAAATACAGGGGCGGCCACCTCTGCAGAGCCCGCTTTCTGAAGTGCACGATTTTCCTTCCCGGGCATGAGACCCCTGCGGAGCAAGATGAAGCAATCGGCGTGTCAATACCGACGTTGTGAGGAACGGTGCCCTTTGAGTTGAGTGCTACACTGGCAAGCAGAGGAGCCAGCTGTCATGGTCCAGAGGTCACCTCTGCCTTTCTTTGTGGGGCATTGCGAGTATGCTCTCTGCTCTCCTTCTTCAGGTGCCTGCGTTCACATTACCTAGACCGAAGTCTACTGAGGTCCCCAGGTTGGATTTGCAAGATGCAAGTCATTGTCCTGGTCAAAAAGACGCGTGAGCCTTATCCTTCATCCCGGAAAATGTGGCGGAGACCAAAATGGGGTGGATTCCGGGCCTTCCCAATGACTGCCCACCCTCTCAGAGAAGGGGGACCATAATCACCCGAGCTGTGGAAGCTCCGGTGTGGCGGATGTTCCCGACCTAGTCCCTGGAAGTACTTACTGATGTCAGGGACTGCTGATGTTTCCTATGGGTCACTCCCCGATCACTGGAGGGGCAAGAATTGGGAACTCAAAATGTCCAACAGACCAATGCAGGCATCGACAGATTCACGCTTGTGATTTCTGGCTCTTCCTTAACCTGTCCATGGCGACTGCCTCCCATCAAACCTTCCCTTGCACAGCTCGTGGCACCCGGTGGTCACCTGCTGTTGCCTGTGAATTGAGAGAGGCACACATCAGATAGCACCCTGGCGCAGTTAACAAACCCTACTCCTGCGACACCCAAAAGAAAATGTGGCAATGTCTGTGACGGCTGACTCCTCCCTTTCGTTTCTGCCGTGGTCAGTGGAGACAAGTCCCCATGGAGAGGGATCTGTCCGGCCTTTGGCCATCGAACACCATCTAACGCTTATGCACGAAAAAGCCACCCGTGCCGAGTTGCTGAAGGTCCAAGTCCGGGGTTACCATGCGTGCGTGCGAAAGAGACTGGCGCCATTCCCATCTAAAGAAATGGGCGTGGCCATGTCCATGGTCATGAAAGCATGCACAGAGATTATGGGCATGGCAGCTCCCGACAGACATGGCGGACACAGCACAGTTTTCACTTTAGTCACGTGATACGTTTGAATAGGCCGTGCACAGGCCATGTAGCTACCAAGGTGCCGCTTGCTCTACATGGAATGTTCTGCTTGCCGGTCAGTCAACACTGTTACATGAATGGGAGGAATGTGTGAATACATGACCAAATGGGAGGGAAGGACGTGCCCTCGGGGAAGCTTTCCAGTTGCCCTGTGTGCAGTGCCGGCCTGCCGCACAACCAAGAGGGCTGCCGGGGCAGCTCTCGCAAAGGGCTGAGTGACTGCGGAGTCCAGCCTCCGGGCCCAGGTTCCCAAGCCTGGCCAGCTGGGAAGCCCAGGACTGGGGAAAGGCTCCCTGGCGACAGGCTTTCCACACACCTGGTGGATAAAGGGCACGCCAGGCACCCCCGCCCCCAGGGCAACGGTCCCTGGTTCTCGGCATCCCGCAGACTGTGGTGTTTTAAAGATGGCCCATGGAAATGTTTTCCACTGATGACAGAAGCTTCCTCCACTCTGCTTTTGTCAGTCGGTGCAGCACAGTAATGATTGCGGTCTGGATGTGCTCGCCATGCTGTGGTTTTTCCTAATGTTGAGCCTGAAACGAGCCTGACACGGTCTTCCGGGAGTTTGTGACCGTGACTCCTGGCTTTCCCCAAGGGTGCCCTGGTGAACTTGTTGTTCCCAAAGCCCCAGAGGGTGTAGTGGGTGACTCTTCTCCAGCCTCTCTTGAGCTTTACCATGTCCCTCTTAAAGTGCAGGGCCTGAAACTGGACCCAGCGCTCCAGCTGCGGTCTCAGCTCTGCTGAGCTTAGTGCGGATGCGTGGGACGTGTTGCGCTGTCGAGATGTTGGGCTGTGGTTTCCTGGCCCCCCCTGCGCCTAGCTCCTTGAGACTTGGCAGGTGTTGTGCCCTCCAAAGGGACTACTGCTCCGGTGACTTTCATCCATGTTGGGCCAGACGTGATGAAGCTCGAGGCCATTTTGACCTGCCCTGTGATAGCCTAGGGGCGACAAGTGAAACTGTTTCAACAGGATGGGATGGGATGGGATGGGATGGGATGGGATGGGATGGGATGGCTGCTTCTAAGTGAAATGTGCTTGGAAATGGAACGTCACTGCTTTGCATGGCCCTAGTGCCCAGTAAGCATTTCTAACCCCCCTATGCACCTGCTGCCCACCTGTCACTGTGGGCAAAGCGACTGTCAAATTCCATCTGAACAGATGTCTTTGTCCCATGCCGGGGCGGTAGTGGTTTCTAACCACATGCTCTTTGTTTGCATGAGGGAAGGTGACTGCCCACGGTGCAGGGCAGCTGAGAATCTGGCCAGCGGATGCAATCAGCATGACCCAAGGACCGGCCCAGCAAACGGAACCACTTTGCGAGCCAAGGCCATGAGAGAAGGCCAAGCGCAGGTGGCCGAAGCTTCTGCCCAGAGCCTAAGTCATGTGCAGGCATCTACCTCTGTCCACCTGTCAAGACCAGGGCTTTATGTCAAGCGGTAATCTTGGCACACTGCGTGGTTGTTGGTGGGACTCCTCAAGGAGGACAGCAACACCTGAAATAGAAAAGCTGCCACTATGCGGCCATGCGCCAGAGCCGGCTGAGACACTGTGCTTGATGCGGTAAGGTCGGAGCCTGAATGACCGGAGCCCGGAACGGGTCTGTGATGAGTCAGTGCTATTATGCCAGCAAGCGCCAGCTGTTCACCTCTGCCAGCTGTCTGTGTGACCCCGAAACCCATCTCTGTCCTCTGCCTAGGAAATAACCCGGGACCCGCGAGGCGGGAGCAAGTGCTGGAGGGGAAAGGCACCGCTCCCAATCACGGGAAGCTTGTGACTTGAGATGTGAGCAGGAAGCCTGGGCACAGGTGTGCCCTCATATTTGGAGCTGGAAGGAATGTGATGGGCTGGCTTTCCTTTCGGGTTTGTTGTCACGAGCTTCAGGGCTTTGGTCTTTGCAGATGCAAAAAGGAACCGGGTAACCGGCCCCCAGAAATGCTTGGTTTCTTTTCCAGGCTGAGGATGAGCCTGGCTGTGGACTGCCCTGCCCTTTTCCTTCCCATGGGCACCGTGATCCACTGCCATGAGACCCGCCTTCATCTGAGATGGGCTTCTTCCTAATCTGTATTCCGAGGCCCTCAGTTCAGGCTCGCGAAAGCTTTGCGATCGTGTGCCCTGCTTCCCCTGCCGAAGCACTTGCCGTTTCCTTCCCGCATGTGGCTCTGTCAGTGCCGCCTTGGGCCAGTCTCATGGCATCTTCTGTTCTCCCCTGCCTGACCGCCCTCTGACCGTGGAAAGCTCATCAAGATGCTGAGGGCTGGCATCTTTGCCAGGGGGCTCCTGGCATGTTGACGGCAAGCCTGTTGCTCGG
This sequence comes from Alligator mississippiensis, assembly GCF_030867095.1. Lineage (NCBI taxonomy): Eukaryota > Metazoa > Chordata > Crocodylia > Alligatoridae > Alligator > Alligator mississippiensis. Next base: position 74,817,624 of record NC_081834.1, read on the forward strand.
GTCAGAATGAAGCGCTCGATGAGAGGTTATCCGAGTGAGGAATGAGGGCACGCGAGAGACACTCCCTTGCTCTGTGACCGAGAAGATGGCTGCCATTGACAGTATCTGGGCAGTTGGGTAGCTGTTGTCTGAGTCCTATGTACTGTGGCACCCTGATGACAAACAGCCGCCTGGCCAGCCACGCACCAGCGGACAGCAGGACTTCTATTCGGGTGACGGGGGAGCGGAGCGACAGCCTTGAGGAGCAGAGCTCCTAAGGTGTGTCCCATCTGCTCCCTTCCTTCTTGCACGTGCTGAACCTGGAAGGGCCCCTGGAGGGGTGTCCCCAGTAGCCTCTCTCCAGAGTGCCAGACACAAAGGCCTTCAGAGCGCTAGAGAGAGAGTCTAGTGCAAACTGTCAACTTGTAGCGGGTGCACGTGCATCCCCTGAGCATGGCCCAGCCCCCACCTCGAGGTTGGACATTGCTGCCGGTAGTGCCTGCAGACATCCGCCGCTCACCACCACCCTGGCCCCCACCCACTGCCTATGCCACTGACAGTTTTTGTGGGCACCTGTTGCTTGCCACCCCCCTGTGCCTGCCACAGCTACCACGGCGGTGGCTGCTGCTTGGCCTGCCCTCATTGCCAGTGCCCCTGGGGCTGCCAGTGGGTGGTCCCCACCCGCCGCTGCCACACCCCCATCTCTGCTATGGCCGCTGCCACCACCTAAGGTGGTTCCTGCATCCCCCCAGCTTCAGGAGGCTCAAGGTGTTGGTGCTAGTGCAGCCATGGCACCGCCTCCTGTGCCGTTTTGGTAACATGTGCTCTGCGTGACATGGTCCAGATCGCCCGGGAAGACTGCGGGTGGAACAGCAAGCCGAATCCAGGAACCTTTAGCAGGCGGCGAATCCAGCGGGTGAGGAGCCAGCGGCTACAAGAAGGGAAGGTGGCAGGGCGGGGAAGGACACGGAGGAGTCGGGCCAGCTGTAGGGAACTGGGAAGTGGTGTTTCTCCCCTCCCGTCCTGTCGGAGCCATGCAGACAGGACCTCTGAGAGATGTGCTCGTCAGGGGTGTGCAAAAGGATTCTGAACTCTACACGTTGGTGGCATCAGCTCTGGACGGGCTTCTCCATGTCCTTGGCCGGGCCTCTGCTGGGGAGCCCGAAATGGGGGTGGCGACTCGGAGTGCAGACAGAGACCCTGTCCCGATGCTGCAACGTAATGGAGCCTTTGGGTGGGTCAGCAGCATCCGGGCTCCCTGCCTGCAAGGTTTGCTCGGTGGGTCCTCAAGGACCTGGGGGTTGTGGGAGGGCTGGGAGTTGCCTTGCTTCTCTGATGTGTGCCCTGCTTGGGGTGCTGGAGGGGCAGGCAAGGGAACTTTGGGCAGAGGAGAGCTGGCTGTGGGGGAGCTGGACTGCTAAGGATGAGGTGGACTGGTAACTGTCATTCAGCATGGGATGAGGTGCCTGGCAGGGGAGTGTTCAGCTAATGGCCCAAAGCAGGTGCGGGAGAGTGGGGGATGGTCCAGACCTCTCGCCATGGAGACGGTTACTCTGGTGCAGGTGGGATGGAAATGCCAGACCCCAGCTGGCCTGGAAGGAGAGACACCATGTTGGCATGGCGGGCAACTTTCTGCCATGAGGAATGGAGGGCCCCCTCTGTTGGCCGGACCCCACCGTGTGTGATGTTTGCTGCCTTGCAGTAGCCCACAGCAGGGATGGCACGGCAAGGGTGCTGGACTGCGGCTGCCCCTGCTGTTACTAGCTCAGACTCCTCATGCACGAGGAGGTGGGGGTGCCGGCTGGTCTTCTTTGCGAGCCTCCTGGTTGGTGGTCGCAGCACGCCTTGCGTCGCCCGTGTCAGGGAGGTACACCTGTTGCTTTGGAGTGGCTGTCTGGGCGCAGGGCCCGGCTTCATGGGCCACGATGCATACAGCCATGAGGGACTTGCAGGGATGCGATGGGGGCTTCCTCTCTCCCTGAGAGGTACATGTCTCATCCCTTACAGGCTGGCTGGTCGTCCATGTTGGGCCATAGGCTCGGTTGGATGGCAGGAGGTGGTGAGAAGCCATGAGGTGGGCAATGGAACATCCGCTGTCAGTACTGAGGGGCCTGCAGGCATTGGAATAGTGGAGGGGGTCACCTAAGGCACCCTTTGGAGCAGGTGAACCCCTCTATCCTCTGAGTAGGAGCAGGGGAAACCCGCGGGAGGAGCTCGCTCTCCTGCTTGCCAACGGCACTGTAGATGTAGCGGGGTGAACTGAAACCTGGTGGGACCCTACCTGCGGCGAGGTGCTAGGCCTTAAGGGCTGTAGGCCATACAGACACGACAAAGGAGGGAGGAAAGCGGGGGTGGGTAGTGCTCTCTAGGTGAAGGAGCGGCCTCCATCCACCCGCATCACTTTGGGATTAGATTAGAAGGTGGGGGAGGTACAGCAGGTCTGGATCCATAGATGTCGGTGTGTTGGAAGGGTCTGAGCAGCAGGGGTCCGCTGCCGACTGGTGCGTCAAGAGGAAGAGCTTAGCCTGGAACTCTTGAGGTGGCTTTCAGAGGCCGCACAGTTGAGGTGCACAGTTGTTGCGGGGCACCCAAACTACCCTGACCCCTGCTTGGAGGTGCTGTCAGCCAAATTTGACACATTGTGTTGGGGTCATCACCCATGTGTGGGACTGTTGCCTGATGCGGGAGGTCTACGGCACCACCAGGGACAAGGCCTCACTCAGCTTGGCAGGGGCTGCAGGGGAGGGCCCGGTCGTGGAGCGGTGCTTCGCGGTTGTCTTGGGGACAGCGACCGTCCTTCCCTCGAATTTGCCGGGTGGCATCGGGTGCAAAAGACAACTCGGCGGGGAGAAGTGCTCAACTCGAGGAAGGCTTGTTTGAGGGGGCTCAGGAGCTGCAGGAGAGAGGAGCGTTGGTGAGATGGGAGTCTGGGAGGGGTTGGTCGGTCCCAAAGGAAGCGATCCTTTGGGCTCAGAGAGAGACAATCCCATGCCGGTGGGGAAGGGGCAACCAAATGTTCTTGGCTGAGCAGAGACATCCAGGGGCCGAAAAAAAGGCATCTATACAGCGGCGGCAGGGGGAAGCTACCGAGGAGGAGCCGACCTCATGGGCTCACGCGTGCAGGCAGGCAGCCAGACAGGCCACGACAATTGCACGGTGGTGGCTGGCGACAGAAAGCAAAAGCGGCAACGAGTGTCATTACAGGTTGGGAGGAGTCCAAGGAAGGTGCAGGGCAGCGGAGGCCTCCTCCTCAAGCAGCAGGAGCCATTAGTGATGGGGGGGAGGGGGCAGGCTGTGCGCCCCCATGACTGTTTTGCCTCTGTGTTCCAGAAGCAGCGTGCAGGCAAGTCTCCTAATAGGCCCTTAGGTAGGTGTCACGGGAATGCTGGCCTGTCAGTTGTTGGCGCACAGTCGCTCGGACGGACCAGGTGCATTTTGGTTGACGGGCCTGCAGCAGCCACCTCCGAGGGGGCCAAAGGAATCAGCTGGCAGCACAGCAGCGCCGCTGGCATGGCTGTCTGAGCGTTTGTGGAGCTCGGCTCCAGTCCCGGGGGACTGGAAAAGGGCTGTCGTGGTCCCTATTGTCAAGGATGGGAACAAAGAGGATCGGAGTCCTCGTGGGCCAGTTGGTCTCACCTCCCTCCTTGAACAAATTCTGACGGATTGTAGGCGTGGAAGTCCGGCAGGCAGTCTCACGGCAGGGCAGCTGGCTGGATGTGTAGCAGGTTGGGCGTGCCCAACTAAGCCAGGGTCATTTTCCAACCGGATCATGAGATGCCTCTCAGTAGCTCCGGCAGCAGCTCCTCTTGGCTGCCATTGCCACCAGACCCAGGCCTGCTGCCCAAACACTCTGTCCCACGTGCCCTGCACGCACTGCCTGGGAGGACCTGTGTGGGCTGGGTCCTTGGCCGGGCAGGCAGGCCAGGGGGGTGCAGCGTGTGAGAGTGAGGTGGGTGGGCCGGGCTGGGGAGCCCCAAACCCGTGCTGTTGCTGTCTGCGGGGTGGAGCCCCGGCCCTGTGGCATTGCTCTCCACCGGTCTCCATGGAGCCCATGATCTCAGGGCGGTGACAGCACGGGGTCGGGCGGACTCACAATCTTTCTCCCCGGTGCCCATGCTACCGGTTCTGGTTTGGCGGGCGGGGATACACAGGGCACAGATGCCTACTTGGCCCCAGCCCCCAAGACATCTCTAGGTCAAATGAAGTAGGAAAAAGGGGCAGAGGGACAAAGTGTCACATGGGAATGGCTGGGGTCTGGCTGATGACATCCCTGAGAAACGATCATCATGCCTGCCCGTGCCTGGGGTTGATCATGCTCCAGCGCCTCAGGGAGTGACCTCGTCCTATTGTTTGCCTCCTCTAGCACCAGGGGAAAGCCTTCTCCCATCTTTTGCACAGGCGCTTGGCAGTCCGGTTCCCTTCAAGGAACCAGTAGCAGGAGCGTGGTGGCTCCGGCTCCTTCCCTGAGGGCTGCTGACGCCTGGCCAAAGGCTCACTTTTCCCGAGGGTGCCCGTCTCTGAATGCCACCGGAAGCGATTGGCTCAGTAAAGTTGCGGCAGGGTCAAACCACCCAGTCTGGGGCCTCCGCTTCCTCCCGGGGCCGCTGAAGCCCAAACAGGGACTATTGGGGTGGGACGCCGCGGAAGGGGACCGTGCATCCAGCCTGTCCTGGATACATCCTCTCAGTTGGAGGCCCAAACTGTCAAATGAGAGCAAATGTTGGAATGTTCTGGTTTCCCAGACTGACTGTTTTGGCCCGGGATCTGAGAGTAAGGGGATGGATTGTCTGCTGGGCATGTGCCACCTATGCGTTCTCTGGCGAGCCAGTGAGCAGGTGGGAGGGTGGGTCCCAGCAGGGCTGGGAGGCAGGGCAGGGGGTTGTGGGGTGGGAGCAAGGGGCACTAGCAAAGGTGGGGCAAGGTCCTGCCATTTGGGAGTGAGGGGCGCAGGTCAGGCTGGGGTCAGCGGGTCCAGAGTGAGGGACAGCAGCAGGGCTGGAAGGAGAGCAGGCTGCGGCTTGTCAGTGAGGGGTAACAGAACGGGCTGGGGCAGGGTACAGCAGCTCCCCCCCGCCCCGCCCCACCCTGCCCCGCCCTGTATTCCCCTGGGCCTGTGCTGGGTGTTCTCCTTTTCGGAGCTGGAAAGATGGTGACCCTAGAGTCACTCCCTACTCTTTGCTGACAAAGGCAACTGAAGCTGGGCCGAGGGAAAGGCTCAGGTGCAGGGAGAGCAAGCATGCCTCAGGGATTCTGACCAGTGTTGCCCCCTCTCCTTACCCCTTTTGTGTTCTGGGACCTGTGTGGGAAGAGGCCGTGTCAGGGGGACAGTAACCCTTGCCACAAGCCGGCTCAGGCTGGAGCCCGGCCACATTGCCGGTGCACTCCGGGACAGGGCCGAGAACCCAGCCAGCGGCTGTTGCCCTCACCGCTTGTTTCGGGCTGAGCCTGGTCACGTTGCCGAACTCCCATGATTCATCTTGTTGGCGGTCGCAGCCCCGTGGACCTCGAGCGGGATGGTGCTGCGAAAGCAGTGCTGTTACCAAATTTGCCCATTACTTTGGGGTGTGCTCATTTATTAGGGATAGTTTCTAGGGTCTTGGTGATTCTGCCCTCATATGCCAAGAATCAGTTCATAAGAGCGACAATAAAATGCAGTCAAACACAAGCACACAGGTAAACAGAATCCCTCTGAATCCGGCTGGGTGTCCAGCTGACACCCTCATGGGCCAGCATTCAGTTCATAAGGGCACGTCTGAGTCAAACTGGGTCAATCAGCCTGTACAAGCTGATCCCCTTATGTGTTTCAAACTCAGCACATCCCGATCTTTGGCCTCTTGACGAGCAGACTCCACAATAATTTGGGCTTCACAGGGATCTTTAGCATAGGTAAAAGAAGCGTTGCTGCAGAGCACAGGAGGAAAAAGAAGCAGAGAAGGAAAAATATACCCAGTTACTACCAGTTTGACTATAAAAGTTATTTATTGCTAAGCATATGAAATATATAATAGTACTAGTAGTAATAGACATGCAAAAGAAAAACAAACACAAACAATGACAATACTACCCTGGTTTCACTAAGTATTTGGGGAAACTTAGCTCAAGCTTAACTGATACAGTTCAGGTTCAGAAGTTTATGCCTGGAGAGAAGAGATAGAGAGAGCGAGCGCTGGGGTCTCACCTAGTCCACGATACTCAGGCTGCAAAGCTGACAGGCACAGTTCGTAGCACAATCCTTGAAGAGAGAGATGATCTGTTCTTCCAGCGTCCCAAGAATGACAGGGGATGGTGTCAGCACAGGAGTTTTCTTCTTCTTTCCTTTTCCTCCTTTCCTCCTGCCTCTTCTTTTTCTCTCTTCTTTTGCAGTACACACACTTACAGATTTTTATACCATCAGTTCAACTGCTTCGAAGCACCCTCAGTAGTGTAAATCATTGTCTTTTCTATTGACAAGGGGTTATCTGGTTTGGACCATCTCAGGAAAATGATTGATAATCAGGAAACACTTAAGATTAGGGAGTAACCCAAATACTTGGGAGCCAGCTTGAGATTCCTATGGATGGCAGATATACTGAGGGGATATCTCATGGTTTCTTCAGGAACAATAGATAGCTTGCAGCATCAGGATTTTGGATTTTTGCTTGTTGTGCACAAGCCTTATCTTAGCATGACTTTTCCAGATCTTACTATAGTCTTTTAACAGACTTAAAGCAATTATTGGGGTGCTCATAACCTTTTGTGGAGAGGACTCCCACCAGTCGTCTCAGGAAACATATGACAACACCTGTGATTAGGGTTCCAACGGGCTGGACGCTGTGATGAACCCTTAACCATTGTTCAAATGTTGCCCATACCCCCTCTGACTCGGTCTCTTGCCTCAGCATTCCCTAACCCGGCAACCGAGTTTTAGTCAATCAAGTTTAAATAGGCCTCCCATAGTGGGACCGGGAAATGTACGGCCCGAGATGCCTATTAAACTTAGAGCTGTGTGTGTGTGTCTGGGGGGGGAAAAGTCCTTAGCAAATCCAGATTAGAACTGGTCTGATAAATGCTGAGCTGGGTGTGTGTGAACATGGGTTGATTAGCATTGGAAGCACAGATTCCCCATCATGCAGTGCTCTCCTGCTTCTCTGGTCCCAGAATTCACTGCAGTTTCTGCTTCAGGCTTTCTGTTCTCCATCTCTCATGTAAATGAATGGTCATCTGGTTCCATCTGGGATGCAAATGAGACCTAGGGCAGTTGTTTCACTCTTGTCTCCCTTATCTGGAGGGTCTTAGGTGTGTCTCTCACTGCATCTTAATCAGTTTCGTTTAGGTAGAGGAGGGGGGGGAGTGAGTCCTTGTGAGTCAGACAGACTGCATCCTGTGCCAGGGTTGCCCAAGAACACAGAGCTGAGATGTAACAGTGCACCCTTGTGGACGCTGACTGGGAGACAGGGTCCCGGTGGGCCCCATGTCGGGGCCAGCAGCATCATGGCATGGTGGTAGAGCCGAGACGGTGTGTCTGGGTCGTGGCTGTAAGCCTGGGCCCATATTGCCATTTGACGGGTGTTACCGAACTGGCCCCTGGGGCGAGGGCCACAACCCAGTCACATGTCGGCTGGCAGATGTGGGCCAGGGCAAAGCCCTGGCACTTTGTGTCATATATCTAGGCCTTGGTGGAATCAGCCTTTGACCGCCCAGGCTGGGCCCAGGGAAAGAGCCCTGGGCCCCTGTGAGGGGGTCCCTTTCACATTTCCTGCCCCAACAGAGCACTGCTGGTGGACACTAGGTGGAGCATGGGCCCGAGCCAAACGGGCTGGCTCCCCCCCGCCCCCGCTTTGTTGTTGCACAGCCATCGGGTCTCTGCCTAGTCATGCCATGGAAGCTGTTGAAGCCGAGTTGGTGCGGTGCTTTCTTGGGTGTCCGTTTGGGCCCGTGTCCCCAGCGTATTGCTTTAGAGCCATTGCGGGTCAGCGTCACCGTGTTGCAGACCCCTGCTGTGCTTTGTTTCCTGTCTCTGTGGGCCTGGTGTGCTGCGGGCCTGGCACAGGGTGCTTTTCTTTAGTTTGGCTAGATTTGCTTGGCCCTCTCTTCCTGGCATCGGGCCCAGAAAAGCTGGGATTAGCAGTCCACCCTTTGAAGTGTTTGAGGCTTGTGGAAACTGTGCTTCCCCCCTCACGTCCACCCTGGGCAAGCGCGGCTCTGCACTCTAGGTTGGCTGGGAGCAATGACGGGCCCTCTGCAATGGTGCAGGGCCTACACTCTCTAGCAGCTCCCAGCGGTGGAGGTGACCTGTGGTGCAGCTTGTTGGACCCTCAGGTGTGGGCTTCCCTTTCCGGGCTGTTGCCAGAGGGGAGGCATGGGAGAGGAGACAGGCCCCCAGAACTCCTAAAGGGCGAGTCTGGAGTCCCCAGTGGCCTGGGCACGGGTGTGGAGCCCTGAAGAGGGGACCTCCCCTAGACTGCCTGTGGTTGTTTGTAGGGCTGTCATCTTGTGGACAATGGTGACGTGGGCTTTGTTGGACGGTTTGGGGTGCATGTGGTGCGGGCGTTGACATGGTGTGTGAGATAAGGCTTCCTGGGTTTGCCCGAGATCACTTTTGGGGTGCTGCCGGTTCCTGGGGCCTGAGACGCAGCCCTTTGGAGAGCAGACAATCCCTGGACAACTTGGCCCTATCTTGGGATCGAGACCCACTCTGCTGTGCGACGGGTGAGACCCTGAAAGCCCGTGAGCCCCATGATGTGCCCAGGGCCCATTTGGCATCCTGGCATCGGATGCGTTCTCTCGGCGGTCTGCTCTCCAAACGTGCAGGAGGGCTGTATCCCTCGGTGAGACTTGTATACCCGAGGACTCTGCCGGCCTGTGGAGAGGCTTCTGGTCCGTCCACCTCTATAGGCTCCTTTGTCGGTGAGGCCAATGGGACCCCTGTCTGTTTCCTGCCCGCCCCCAAAAAGTTGGCATCTCCTTTGGGGAGGTTGCAATGAGGCAGCCCCGTGCCGAACATTGCCAGGGAGGAGGCTGCCCTCTCACTTTGAGAATGGCTAGAATGGCAATGCACTGGTTGCTCTGGCAAGGGAGTGACAGGGGATGGGGTTCTGGGTGCTGCACAGCTGTCCCGGTCCTGCGCATCCTCCTCGGGGCCTGGCTCCTGCCCTGCAGTCGGCCTCTGACCCTGAGCTGAGTGGCCCCCCTCCTCCTTGCCAGCGCAACTGGCCCCTTCTTTTCCACTCTCATGGGCTAGGGATGGGGAAGGGAACCAATGAGTCCTGGTGGCCTGCACTTTCCTCTGCATCAGGCCCTGCTCCTGGGGCTGTGGGCATTGCGTCCTATCGGCCTGCCCTCCCAGTGTCGGTTGTGCTGGGCTGGGGCCTGGGCGGGGATTTGGCCGGCGGGCCAGGAGGGCCAGGGAGAATCTGGCACTGCCAGTGGGGCCCAGCCACCAAAAGGATGCCCCGGTGGCTGATTTGTCCTGGGGGATGACAGAGGGGGAAGTGCCCGGCAGGAGTGGGTAGCATAGGCGGGCAAAGGACAGGTATCTGAAAAGCAGGTCGGTGGTGGGGGCTGTGCAGCTTGGCTGTAACCTCCTGAGGGATAGGTGGGGCAGGCCTGCCCCATCCCACTTGGGCTCGGACCTCTTGAAAGTGGCAAGGGCTGAGGAGCAAAGTGGGAAGGGGCCTCTGGAGGCCCTAGAGTCTGATCCCTGGTGTGAGGCTGGAGTATCCCCCTCCTGCATGGTTCAGAGGCTGCAGAAGGCCAGATCCGAGGTCACACCCCGGCTGCCAAATGCCTGTGGTGAGCTAGGGCCTTGCCATCCTTTGGCATGTCTCTGTGAACACACGGCACCGTGCTGGGTTTGAGGCCCACGGGCCCCACCTCTCCTGGTCCTTCTGGCATGCTGCGGCCTGGGCCCAGGCCCCTTGATGGCAGGGAGGGATGGCACAGTGCCTGGGGTCATGTGGCCTCTGAGATGGGCCTGTCCTGGGTTTTTTAGGCCATAGGCACGAGCGGCGTGTTGCCCTGCAGCCAGAGATCAAGTGGCAGGTGTAGAGAAGTGCCTGACGGCCACAGGCCTACCACCTGGTGGCGCTGGTGATCACAACATGGGGCAGGTGGGAGGGAGGACCGAATGGGAGTACTGTTTGTGGGGCAGACCTGTGGGGCGGACTGGTTGGGCTGGGCTGGGCCAGTGGTGGTGTGGGTTCTTTCAGGAAATGGGGGCCCTGGGAGGGAGTCGTGGGCAGCACAGCATGTCTCTGGGCCTGCACAGGCTGGCAGAGGCCTGTTTTGTGTGCGGCCATAAATTGAGGGCGGGGGCGGTGGTGGTGGGGGTGCAGCATTGCCCAGGCCCAGCCCCAGCTGCAAGCCCTGCCAGGGCAGTGCTGGCTGGGGGCAGGGAGTTGGATGGAGGCGTGGGCAGGTGGCTGGCTTGGGGGCTCCATGATGCTGAAACCTCAGGCTGGGGGAGCTGTGGGAGATGGTTCCGCGTGGTCAGAAAAGTGCAGGCGCCCAGTTTGTGTAAAGGGGAGCCTGCGACCGAGAGACCAGACTGAGAAGAAGGCAAGTGGCCAGGAGGTAGACTCGGGTGTCATCGTTGGTGCTGTTCCTTGCCTGTGCTGTTGGCCTGGGTGCAGCCCTGCCACGAGTGATCTTTTCTGGGACCCGCCAAATGGGGCAGCTTTTTGGCATGAGGCCGAAGACACCGGCGGGAGCTCTGGGTGCCACAGCAAGGGCCCGTGTCCCTGACAGCGAGTCTTTGAGCGCATCTCTGCTGAGATGTGACTGCACGAGGTAGGTATCAGGCGACTGGTGCCCCAAAGCATGCCTCCTGGCCAGGCGGATACCTCTCAGAGGACGCCTCATCCCCAAAGGCACCTCCAGTTCCTTGGTAGGGGTGTGAGCTTTGTGGAGATCAGTGAGGTTGCTGTCCCGAGAATGGATTCTGGTCAGTTTCCGGATACACGTAAACCTTGTCGGGCCACCGCGGGGTCTGACTGGAGTTGGTCCGATGGCTCCATGTGAGCGGTGTGCCTGTCACATCACTCTATGGTCATGGTGAGCCCGTGCCTTGGCGAACTTGTTCCGAGGTGGTGAGAGGGGGAAGAAGGAGGGGCGAACAGTAATGGTGTGTGTGGTGTGTGATGTCTTAATGTGCCGTGCAAATGTTGAACGGGTGTCCTGAGTAGTGCTGGGCGAGAGGGATGTGTGGAGAGTGGGGGCGGGGGGACCTCCTGTGTGTTGTGTGCCCATGGCTGCTGTGCGTTGTCATGTGCCTGTGGGGTCAGAGGGTGGTGGTGGAGGTGCACGGGGGGAGGCTCGGCCACGCCTCGGCCTTGCCAGCTGGGCTGGCATGACATGGCAGCTGCAAGCGGAGACTGTGAGGGAGAGGGAGCCGGGTCTGGCCAAGGTGTCGTGGCTCTGTTCCCCGTCACTGACAGCGGTCAGCACCCAGAGCATTGCAGTCTCATGGCACTTAGGGTTGACAGGGACCTTGCCGGATCGTCGAGTCTGACCTGATGCCCTGGGCAGGAGCAGGTGCTGGGGTCCTGTCATGCAGGACAACTCTCTGTCTAGCCTCCTCTCTGAGACCTGCAAGGTAGGAGAGCGCCGCCTGCCTTTGGAGCCTGTTCTGGAGCCCGGCTGCCCTAACGGTAAAGTCCCATCTCCTGACGTCCAGCCTATATTCATAGATTCATAGAAGTAGGGTAGGAAGGGATCTTGTCGATCATCAAGTCTGACCCCCTGCCCTGGGCGGGACAGGAAACCAGGCTCAAATGACCCCAGCCAGGTAGACATCGAACCTCCTCTGAAAGACCCCCAGGGTAGGAGCCGTCATCACTTCTCTTGGCAGTCGGTTCCAGATCCTAGTCACCCTGATTGTGAAGTAGTGCCTTTGGATGTCTAGTCTAAACCTACTCGTTAACAATTTGTGGCTGTTATTCCTTGTTACGGCGGGGGTGGGTGGGGGTGTTAGGGAGAACTGGGTCTCTGTCAAAGCCTGCTGGTCCCCCCTGGGGAGCTTATAGATGGGCACCAGGTCCCCCTCAGCCTTCTCTGGTGTAGGCTGAACAGGTTCAGGTCTCATAGCCTCTCTTTATAGGGTCTGCCGCGCTGCCCCTGGATCATGTGGGTGGCCCTCCTCTGGACCGTCTCGATGCTGTGGATTCACGACAAGGTACAGTTAGCCCTATCCATTGTGACCTTGCATTGTGGGCCCATGTTCATCTCAGAATGAATAATGACAGCAAGATCTCTTTCTGCCCCCATGCTCAGAAGAAGGGAGTTTCCCAGCCTCTGAGCATGCTGCTGGTTCCTACTAACCAAGTGCAGCATTCTGCACTTGGCAGAATTGAAATGCATCCTATTTTTGTGAGCCTACCGCTGTAACCTGTCCACGTCTTGCTGTCATCTGTCATCTGTCCTTCTCTACTTGCGTACCCACCTCGCCCCAAATCTCAGTGTTGTAAGCAAATTTGAACAGGCTGCTTTTTAGGCCATCGTCCCAGTCCATCTGACTGTGAAGGCATTAATATTACAGTCAGCTAGTTTGTTGATGAGAAAGGGGTGGGAGACAAAAACTGTTGGTCGCAAGCGGTGTGTGTTCCTGCCAGTGACTCTTGGCGGTGCTGGAATTGGGCACCAGACCCTCCCCCAAGGCCCACTGTTCCCCTTGGTGAGTTTGCCGATGGTCACCCGATGCTCTCACTGCCTAGTTTGGGGGAGGCTTTGCAGGTTTGGGCCCGGTTGCCTCACTTTGTAGGGCTGCCCCACTGCTCCATGACCAAGGGAGCAGCGCTCCTCCGGACCCTTTCTCTGCCGGCCACCTCCCTCTCAGGACCAGATGTGGGACTCTGACTGCAGTGGGCCCGGCACCACAGAGAGGGGTGGGATTGCCTCCTGGGGCACGCGACATGTCTGTAGATGCAGGACAGGTTGCCACAGGCCCTGTGGACCATGTCTTTGTGTCACCAGTTTGCGTTTGTCCTAGAGGTGATGCTTACTTTGAGAGCCTTGTTAGCCACTGTGTGAAGAGTGTTCCACAGCCTATGCTTGCCACCCCTGCATCTGGATTGCTGAGCGAGATGTCGAATGGTACGGGCCCTGGGTCTGAGCCCTTGGGACCTCCCTCAAGCAGATCTGCTGACTGGGGTGTCCCTGAGAGGGGTGTGGCCCTCACCCTCACTGCCCACGCATTTACTCCAAGTCCAATGAACAGATGTCTTTCTTTATTATCTGTATCACTATATACAGGAAGAGAGAGATTAATAACAAAAAAGGCATATATACATATATATGTTATCAATAGAGAATAATAAAACCAATCATTTGAATACAATCTAGCAATGTAGTCATAACTGAATCATTCTCACACAGGGGTTTGTTCCCTTACAGTAGACTCCCGCACTGATTACACTCACCTGGTCATATCCTTTTGAGACAAAAAAAACCAACAGTTTCCTTTTAGAATTAAACCTCCCCTCTCATTGTAAGAAATAGCAACACAGTTAGTTATTGCTAGGATCTTCCACTAGCTGATGTGACCACAGCGCCTGTCATTCTTGAGCCTCTGAACCCCCTTCATCAGGCTGGCCGGGGCGCCAAAACCTCTGGGCAGATGGTACAGATGTTGGCTACAAATGTCCAACTCAGGATCCTTAAAATTCTGGTTTATTAGGTGGATTGAAACACTGTAATGAAGTTAAATCATAAACCTTGGGGCTGGTCCCCCACCCCCCACACACACATGCACACACACAGTAGCAAGCTACAAGAGTCAGGTATACCTATCCTACAAGCACTGGAGTCTGCTGTCGATGACCAGCTGAGGCTTCTTTCAGCATGGTGTTATCCTCCAGGAGGGGGTCACTAGCTGGTCCTTCTGGCTGGACAGGTCGGGTGCTGGTCGAGTTGAAGATGAAGAGGGCACTGCTGAGGGTCACTTTTCACTGCTTTTTATCTGTCCTTGGCAGACTTTGGTGACTCCCCAGTTGTCAGTTTTGCCCAATCCAGGGGTCATTGACCCTAGTGGGACTTCCCCCCTCAGTGGCTACTGGATGGCATCTGTCAGCCCCAGGGGTCGTCCACATATACATGCAGGTTAGGAAGTCCATTGATGAATTTTGAATAGGGCTCTGGGAGAGGTAGATCTGGAGATATTTAGCCCAAAAGTTGGTCCCCAGTGTTGATTAACTCAGACCAGGGCTTCTAGCACTTGATCAGTGATGTTTAGAGATGTCCCGGTTGCTACAATGTCTTTTATTGATTTCTTCCGTTAGTTGATCTGCAGTTTCCTTAGGTGTTAATTGCTGCCTGCTACTGTGTTACACATTCAATCACTGATTCACTCGCTCCTTCAGGGGCCAGCCTGATACAGGGAAGCGGCAGTTTGATTCCTGCCCTTGTTAACATTGTTACTAAACACATTTATAGTTGAAAGGTGAGGAGTATAAAATATAAGCTACAAATGCCATGGCACACAAATAGATAAAAATACCAAAATACATGGGGAGAAACAAAATGCACACATACAAATTTTAAAACACAATTCCTTGTGTTAAAGTGAAAGAAAGAGGAAGGAAGAAAAGGTAGAAGAGGAAAAACATATCCAAGGAGGGGAGAGCAACTGCAGGCAAGAAGAAAAGGGGGCTTTCTTCTACACAGGTGAAGGGTTTCCTCTTAGCTCTTCTGTAAATAAAATGCCTGCAAATGCTACAGGGTTAAATGTCTCCTCACTGTGCTCACAGTCCGGCACAGGGGTTCCCCTACCCTGGCAGGTCCTTTGTTCCTGTAGCCCCAAGCCCTCCTGGCTCAGACCGGCCTCCCTCTTGCAGGCAGTGGTGATGTGTAGGGAATGCACCCCCTGACAGGGCACGCTCCCCGCTTAGATGAGCGCCAGTGCACGCCCTGTGAGTGCCAGCCAGGGAATGGGAGCACTGCATGAAGCACCATGGCTAGTTCTGGGAGCACTGTGGCCACTTCCAGGAGTGCCATAGCTGCTTCCCAGTCAATGCCATCAGCTGTGGGGTAATCCCCACCCAGTTATTGATATTGGCTGCGAGGGGACCCCCACCCCATGCAATGACTGACAGGTCACTGGGGGGGACACGTGCCCCCCCTGACTAAGATGGCACCTGTCACCCATGCCTGCAGGGTTCTGACCTGGCAGCTACCAAACAGCCTACCAGCTGAGGCTGGTCATTCCCTTTCTCTCTTCTCCTGGGGAGACCTGTGTCTAGAAGCTGCACAGCTCCATGCTTGGTGAGGAGATTAGCTTCTGATGGTCCTATACAGGCTCTTCCTTGTCCTGATGCCAGATCCCAGAGCAAGTCTTAGTGCCCATTCCAGTGGGGGGCTGGGGGGCTGCAGCTATGCCCCTCTCTCTCTTAAAGCTGGAATTGGATCCTCCTCTCCTCCTTTCCCACATTATGGGTGCTTTAAAGTGCAAGCACAGCCAATCAGAGCCTTCAGTTTGCAGCGGGGGCTCTGATTAGATGGTAAATGGTCCAATAAAAAAGCATGCACAGTTCATAGTGTATTTTCCTGATTGGAAAAGCCATGGCATCCAGTGCAAGCATTTTCCAGCCTTTCTGTAGATGGTACCAAACATGGCACGCTAACTGAGCTTGCAGCCCAGTGAGCTGTGCAGCTGTTACACACCTCTGCAGGTGCATCTCAGAAAACCACTAACCTGCACCTGGGTATGTGTATACATGTGCACCTGCATCAGGAGCAAATCTGCTCCCAGAGTGCAGTGGTGTTCCTACCCACCTGCCCTGCTTTGCCCTGCTGCAGCAGCCAGAAGGACCTCCAGGCTTCCCCCGTGCCAGCCCTGGGCTGGCAGGGGGTACAGGGATCAGGCCTGAGTTTTGGAGAGAGTGGGGAACTGTCCTGAAGTGGGGGACAGCTTCCAGCTGCATGGATTTTGGGATTCTAGGCCCTCTGACACCTTATGCCTGGACGTGGGGCTAGCAGCAGTGGGGCTGCAGGGAGGAGATGCGAGGGGGTAAGAAGCTGGACAATATATATACCTTGTACTGCATGGCACTTGAACCAGGCAGGGAATGGCTGGGGGCTGCACACTGTGTACTTATACCCAGTGGGGGGCGGGGGGTAAGAAGCTAAACAATGTATACACCCTCATGTCTCCCCTCTCCCTGGTCCAGGCAGTGCTTAACACCCTCCCACCCCCCACATGGGCACAAGGCATCACCCCAAGTCAGCACCATCGAGCTGGACTGTAACCCTGGTCTCCACACAGGAATCATGGACAAGTCCCCCACACCTAACCCCCTGTTGTCTGTGGCCCCGCACTGCCTAGGATGATGTGAGCAAATTGCTAATCTAATGCCATCTATTCTAATTCTGCACCCAGGAACAAGTAACTCCAGCAAGAACTGTGGTGGAGTTCATTCGGCTGTCCTAATTTCATGAACAGATGCACCCAAGGAACAGTGTTGTTGTATTAGGACCAAACATAGTATTGGAGGAAGCAATACTCTCCCTTCCAGTCCTAGGATCCTATGAATATTTTGAAACAGGCAAGTGAGTTTGAGACCTTCAAGCTCATTTAAAGTAAACACCTAACTTACTTTTGGGTTTTTGTTTTTTTTTTAAGTGTCAACTTGTTTAAGCAGCGGTGAACAGATAACTATGGCCCTCAATTTTTTGTCCCAGTGATATGGTAACCCTCCCTTACTATAATCAAAACACAGTATCCAAGCTGGGAGTTAATGAGATGGCTGTTTCCAAACCAGTCAAATGTAGTTAGGCACCCAACAATGCTAGATTACTTTTCAATGTCCTAGCCCTCTGAACACTGGACCTTAAGGCTTTGGTGGAAAATTATGTGCTCTAACATACAGATCAATGAGAATCTGTTCTTCAAAGGTATGCTGTCCTCATCCTTGAACCATTCCTTTTTGCCATTTGAAAAAAAAAAAAAAACCCTGTTTCTGTATCAGAAATAAGAATGTTGCCATAACCAAATCTACAAGAATGTTCTCCTTGGGTATCCTCTTCCTTGTAGTGCAAAAGAGGCGTGTTTCATGGCTAACTGTGGGCCCAAACTGACTGAGCTTCCTAATGTGTGTAGTTCTCATCTTTGCCCTGAAATCTTGCGGTCAGAGCCTGAAGGAAAAAAAAAAAAAGATGACGGAGCACTTGGGAGATATGGGCAAGGAAGCATGTTGTCATATGGAAAGAGGAAGCACTTTGCCGTACCGAGGTTTAGATAGAATATAACTGTGTTCAAAACTTAATGACGGTAGTTAATACATGGGCTAATTCCCCAAGTTTAATGTGATGAGTAGCAAAGCTGATCAGGAAATTTCCCTTAAAACACTTTTTCTTTGGAAAGTGCTGTGTTAGTATAGCCAGAGAAGTTCACAAAACCTTAGTCATGTCAACTCGAGTTCCAGCCGTTCACACATGCATGAATGACTAGGAAGACTAGTACCCATCTGTCTGTCTACCCTCCAAAAGGAAAAAGAAAATAAAAGAGATTGTGTAATAAGATGTAGAGTAATCCGACTGTCTCATTGTCCATTCACGTGCAGTTGACTGTTTTAATCCACTATATAGTCATGATGCTATTAAAATAATAATCATCATAAACTCATAGGGATAGAAGGGGCCTCAAGGATCATGTGGTCCACCCCCTACACAAATGAAAGACTGTTACTCCTAAATCATCCTTGACCAATGACTATCCTCTTCTTGAAAACCTGAAATGAAGGAAACTCCACAATGTCCCTGGGCAGTGTACTCCACATCCGCACTGATCTAGAAACAAGGGTGCTTTTCCCCCTGAAATCTAATCTAAAACTACTTCGCTGTCATCTGAAGCTTGATGTCCTTCCCTATTCAACAAGGGAGAACAATTGTTCACCCTCTTCTTCATGGCAGTTTTTCAGCTATTTCAGTACTGCTGTGATCTGCCTCTTAATTATCTTTTCTGCAAGCTAAATATGCCTACTTCTCTCCATCTCTCCTTAACATGGCTTTCCTTCCAATCACTTATCATTTTTGTCACCTATTTCTGAACTTCTCTAATTTCTTCATATTCCTTCTTGAAATGTGAATCCCAGAAATTCACACAGTAGTTTAGGTGAAGCCTAACTAGCACCATGTTGAGTGGTACTATCACCTCCCATGTTTTACATCTTTCTTAGCAAGGTTTTGGGTTTAAAACCCCTTTGTCAGGCTGGGGAAACATCTGCAGTTGGTGTGTGCTCTTCCTGGCTTTTAAACCCAAACGCTTGCTAAGAATTTTTTTTCCAACTATTTAAGTTGATCTAATAAAAGGTATCAGATTCATAAAAAAGAACCTTATCTGCCTGTGTCCTTAGACCAACGCGGCTACAATGTACACCCCTGTTTTACATCTAATACTCCTGTTGTTGCAGCCAAAAACTGCATGAATGTTTCTGTAGCTACATGAAATGGCTGGTTCATATTGAGTCTGTGATCCACCTTTTCAACAATGATACCACCCAGGGATTTATACTCAAGCTGTATTTGTGCTTTTGATTATTCTCCTCTATGTGCAGCAACTTGCATTTGTTTCTTGGCCTTCATCTTATTGTTTCAAGCCCAGCTCCCCAATCTATCCCCATCCAACTGAACTCTATCCCTGCCCCCTAAAGTACTTGATCTTCATTCCAGTTTCACACCATCTGGATATTTGCCTGTATATTCTGTCATTCGAATAATTGATTACACCAATTAGTAAACAAAAGACTTTAATTCTTCATTATCTTGCAATTGAGGGATATATTTTAGATGGTGCAAAGACAGTAAAATTGATGCATGAAACATTACTTTCCCACTTCAACAGTGTCAACCAAAATGATAAAAGCCAAGTCTTTGACCGTACAAAGTTACAGAATTAACCCACCACCTTCATTTTTAATATGTAAGATTCACACAATACCATGAAAAAAAAAATCATGTGTAAATTAGAAAAGAAAAATATACAAAAAGGAAAGTCATGAAAGAAAGATGGACATATTGTTCCTGGAGATGATCAGCCTGTGGAGCAGGTTCCTCAGGTCAGTTTGGATCTCCTTGTTTCTCATGCTGTAGATGACCAGATTCATCAATGGAGGCACCACAGAATACAGAACAGCTGGCAGGAGATCCAGAGGGGACGGGGAGATAGAGATGGGCTTCGTGTAGGCAATGCCGCCAGTGGAAAGGAACAGGGAGACCACGATAAGGTGAGGAATGCAGGTGGAGAAGGCTTTCTTCCAGCCCTGCTCAGAGGGGATTCTCCACACTGCGGTGAAGATCTGAACATACGACACAACAATGAAAACAAAACAGACTAGACCTAAACACACACTGAAGGCAAGAGCTGCCAGCTCTCTGTGGTATGTGTTAGAGCAGGAGAGCTTGAGCAGCTGAGGTATTTGATAGAAGAACTGGTTGATGGTATTTGAGTGGCAGAAGGGTAGACTAAAGGTGTTCCCAGTGTGCAGTGCAGAGTAGATGACATCAGCAGCCCAAGCACAGGCAGCCATCTGGATGCAAGCTTTCCTGTTCATTATTATCTCATAATGCAGTGGCTTGCAGATGGCAACGTACCAGTCATATGCCATGATGGTAAGGAAGGCAACACCAGCTGCACAATACAGCAAGAAGAGAAAGAACTGGGACACACATCCAGTATAGGATATCTGCCTGGTGTTCAATAAAGAGTTAAACATGGGTTTGGGCATGGTCACTGAGATAGAGCCAAGGTCAGGGATGGACAAATTTACCAAAAAATAGTACATGGCGCTGTGGAGGTGGTGGTCTGTAGTTACAACAGTGATAACAAGGAGGTTCCCCACTAGAGCTGCCAGGTATGCTGCGAGAAACATGACAAAGTGTAAGATCTGCAGCTCCCGAGTGTCAGAGAAGCCCAGGAGGAGGAACTTGGTTACAGTGGTCCAGTTGGGCATCTTCCTTCCCAGGGCACTGTGCAAGTCCTGGGTATAATAAAACAAGGGCCATGGTAAGGAGGAGAGTAACAAACTCAGTGGCTTTGATATTCCCATTAATAATGTTTCCAAATTTCATGCTAAGAATGGAAATATTCCATTGTTTGCCCCATGGAAAATTCAATTTTAATAAATTATTTTTTCCTGGCAAGATCCTACATAAAATACATTATTTTGATATTTCATTTAGACAGTAAAGAAAATGCTAGCCCAGTCACAACTCAGGATTTTTTTCTTTGCTTTAAATCTGAAAGTCTATCTTTTTCAATAGATCTCACCTAGAAAATGTAATCTGGAAACACATATATGTGAAATAAAAGATATTATATAAAAAAAGATGAATTCCTTAGAGGTCCCAATCCCACCCCTCCCCTCTTCCTACCCCACTCCCAATATGCTTTATAACATTATCTGAATTAATAGCAAAAACATTGAAAATGTCCTCATTCACTCTTGTAGACTGGAGTCTATTATACATAAAATGCAGTATGATTTCTGTAGCCAGGTTTTCCAACTTTTAATGTTTTAACATCTCCTCTACATCTTACTAAGAGAGGACACATCACCGATGCAGCAAACTTACTGAAATTGTTTTTTTGTGGAAGTTTCCTTATCTCTTGTGTCATATTCAGGCTTCCCCTGCCGAGATCCTTTGCTCTTGTCCAGTTGATCTCTCAGATCTCCTCTGCACCACCCACTAGTCTAGATCCCCAGAAGCACAGATAACCCAGAGGTCTTTCTCTGCTCCCTCTGTCACTGAATGACTGGAGTAAATCCAACCAGTTTCTGAGTGTGCAGCTGACCTCAGCCATGCCTTGTAGAAAAGGAGTGAAGCAAGACAGCAATTTTTCAATAGTTTTCTTCCAAAGGCTCATGGGACTCATTCCCTGGAGTCCTGCACAGCTCAGAAGGAAAAGCCCAGATGTAAACAGTCTGAGCTGTACAAATGTTAGCAGAACAGCAGAGCTGTGCTCTAGTTTAATCTCCCTCACAACACAAGTCATGGGATCTCCGAGAAGGCCCTGAGCTTCTCTATCTGGCTTTATTGTTCCAGTTAGCCAGTCTGGGCACCTTAGCATGCAGGGAGGCACCAAGCTGCAATTGGGTTAGTTCCTATGTAGTTTTGCAAGAGATAAAACTTGAGAATAAAAGTCAGGTTGTAAGGTGCAAAATAAATAATTTTAAGTATAATTAATGTATTCCATAGTGCAGACAAACAAGCTCCATTGCAAGGCATCACATTGACAAAATATTAGCTCAGCAATGATTAGTAGTGTCCTGGTTCTGAATCTACTGTCAAGAATATGACAGCCCCTCAGACCACTTTCCCCTGACTCGTATACATCCAAGGTCCCAGCTCCCCCTCATTTCTTCCACCATCAGCTACCCTTGAACCCAGCAGTGTCATACCCAGATGGACCCCATCTGCCAGATCAAGCCGACAGGGGTGGTCTAGTGGAGGCGCTGCACGCAAGGTGCATTATGGACTGACTACATCTGGTGCTTGCAGCTCTAGCCCTGCAGATCACATGCAATACAAACCAGTCCCTGCACCGTGCACAGCATAAGATGTGAGGGGCCAGCCTGCAGCACATGGTGCCCACAGCAGGTCACTGGGTGATGTCGTTCATCCCTGTGGCAACATAGTGTTGGCAGGCATCAACCATGATGCCACCGCTATGGTGCACTAGCAATGAGCTCCTGAGCATTGCCTCAATGCTACTGTACAGTAGGGTTTGAAATTCCCCATGTGCCTTCGGGACTGCGCAGCCACGGCGGGTACTGCATGTTCATTTAGTTCTCCTTAAAGCAAGTACTACATGACTGCACAGTAAAAACTGCCCAGTGGGGCAGACGTGTAGCTGACTGTGCACACTGGATCCTGTGTGAAGGGTGGGTCATTGGTCCCAATCCAGACAAACCCAGAGCCTAGTACACAAGGCTCGCCTGGCACAGGTGCCACATGAAGCATGCATCTCTGTGCAGCCTCATGCCATGTACAGCCCATGCCAGGCAGGCTCCAGAGGTAGCATCAAGGGATCAGAGACTGATTCATGGACCTGATTTATCTTGATCCAAACCTGACAGATGCCAGAGCCTGATCTGACAATATGCATCTTTGCCCTTCAGTCTCCATGCTAACTTACTGTATTGGCAGCTCCCACTTCGGACAGAGGCTCGTTGGAGTCCAGCAGCTAGAAGATTTATGCTGTTTGCAATTGGATCTCTTCATGGATGTTCCCATGGCCAGAAACAATGATCCCTTCATGGGAGAAATTTTAAAATATCAACCTTTCTCAATCCCTAGTTTGGGATTTATTTTATTTTTTCATTAACCAAACAGTCCCAAATGATTTCATTTTGACCTTATCAGTTTTGTCTGGACTTCATCACAGCAGTTGACAATCTAGAGCCCATGATGCCTTTGTATCCACCCTGTGGAAGAAGGTCTTTTGCTAACAGGGGTCTTCTCTTACTCTGTGCTGTGCTGTACTGCAGCTGGGCAGCAAAAAGAAGCAGCACTGACAAAAAGTGGTAGTAGTCACCTGGTTTTGGTATCACCCTAGTTTTCCCATGAGCTGGGTGAATCTCACCTAAAAATGGAAAATGTTGGTGACCCCCTGCTCTATTATATTGATGTGTCCATTACATAGCGTTACACAGATATCCCAATAGCCCTCCTTGCAACCTTCAAGAAAAAAATGGTTTTGTCTTCCCAATGTGGAAGGGGGCCACACGAAGACATGGAGACACCACCCGAGCAAGACAGGTGACACATGCAAGGAGTGCCCAGGTAAGACACAGGGGTCCAGATAGTCTTCCTAATCGGGGGGTGGAACATGCAGCTATGCAAGGCCTTAAATGCCTGTATATCAATGCTCGGAGTATGGGGAACAAACAGGAGAAACTCACCCTCAGAATAGCCAGTTCAAACCCAGACATAGTAGAGATTACAGAATCATGGTGGGATTCATCCCATGACTAGGCAGTTAGCATTAGGGGCTATAGGCTCTATAGGTGGGATAGAGAAGGAAGGAAGGGAGGGGCTATGGCGCTCTATGTCAAAGAGCAATGCACATCCTCTGCCAGCAAAATGGGCTCAGAGGAGGGGCAAGCTGAAATGGTTTGGGTCAAGATACAAGGGGGTCATGGGGAGAGGGATGTAATGGTGGGGGTCTGCTACAGATCCCCAACCAAGGGGAGGAGCTGGACAGGGAATTTTCGGGCCAGCTTGCACAGGCACTTAAGGCAAGGAATGTAGTTGTCATGGGTGATCTAAATTACCCAGACATCTGCTGGAAGGAGCAGTCAACCAGGTCAGACCGTTCCAGGAGGTTCCTGGCTGAGATACAGGACCTCCACTTAACCCAGGAGGTGTACAGTCCCACCAAAGGAAATGCCCTGTTGGGCCTGCTCCTGGCCACAGGCAATGATCTGGTAAGGGGGCTCCAGGTCCTTGACCACCTGGGTGATAGTGACCATCGCTTGCTGGAATTCATCATCCAGAGCAGGGTGACAAGGGCCTGCAGCAAGGCAGTAGCCCTAGACTTCAAGAGGGCCAACTTCAACGAGTTGAGGAGATTTGTGGGAGAGGCGCTGGGGTTCTTGAGGGCAGGGGAATTTGGTGCCCAAGATGAGTGGTCATTCCTTAAGGAGACAATACTCAGGGCCCAAGGGGTGATGATCTCAACAAGAAACAAGGGAGGCAAAAATGCCCAAAAGTCTCCCTGGCTCACCAAGGATGTCCAGCAATGCCTGGTTGCCAAAAAGGTGGTGTACACCCGGTGGAAGTGTGGGGGGGTGATCTCCAAAGAGAAGTATACCTCCACTGCTCGAGCCTGTAGGGGGGCTGTTAGGAAAGCTAAGGTGGACATAGAGCTAGGACTAGTGTCCAAGATCAAAGAGAATAAAAAGTCCTTTTTCAAATATATAGGGAGGATGAAGAAGGCACTGGGAAATGTGGGGCCCCTGCAAGATACGCTGGGCAATCTGGTGGTTGCGCCAGAGGAGAAGGCAGACCTCTTTAACAAATTCTTCACCTCTTTTTTCTTGTGCAGGGACCAAGACTTCCACACCGTGATTCAAGATGGACTCAAGGGGAACACCTCAAGACCTAAGGTTGAGGAGGACCAGGTTAGAGTGCTTCTGAAGGGGCTGGATGTATTCAAATCAGCAGGTCCAGATGCTCTCCACCCCAGAGTGTTGAGGGAGCTAGCAGGGGTTATTGCAGGGCCCTTGGCATGGCTTTACAAACGCTCATGGTGCTCGGGCCAGGTGCCAGATGATTGGAAGATAGTCAATGTGGTCCCAATCTTTAAAAAAGGGAGGAGGGAGGACCCGGGGAACTATAGGCCCGTCAGTCTTACCTCAATCCGGGGGAAACTCTTTGAGAAGATCATCAAGGAGCACATCTGTGATGGGCCGGCATCGGGGATGATGATCAAGGGCAGCCAGCACGGTTTCATTAGGGGCTGGTCATGTCAGACCAACCTTGATTGCCTTTTATGATCAGGTCACAAAAGCACTGGATGCAGGTGTTGTCATGGATGTAGTCTTTCTGGACTTCAGCAAGGCCTTTGACACTGTCTCCCACTCTATCCTCATTAAAAAACTAGGTGACTGTGGCATCGATGCCTACACAGTCAGATGGATTGCGAATTGGCTGAAGGGTCGTACTCAGAGGGTGGTGGTGGACGGGTCGTATTTGACTTGGGGGGGAAGTGGGCAGCGGAGTCCCCCCAGGGCTCGGTCCTTGGGCCCACGCTGTCCAATTTCTTCATCCACAATTTGGACAAGAGGGTGAAAAGTAACCTGTTCAAATTTGTTGATGATACCAAAATTTGGGGTGAGGTGGGCATGTTAGCAGGGAGGGAAAGACTGCAGAAAGACCTGTATAGGTTGCAGGGGTGTGCTAACAAAAACAGGATGCGTTTCAATACCGACAAGTGCAGGGTGCTGCACTTGGGCAGTAGTAACAAGCAGCACACTTATAAGATGGGAAACTCCCTTCTTGAGAGCACAGAGGCAGAAAGGGATCTTGGAGTCCTCATTGACTCCAAGATGAACATGGGCCGACAATGCGAGGTCATGGTCAGCAGGGCTAACTGGACCCTATCGTGCATCCACAGGTACATCTCAAGTAGGGCCAAGGAGGTGATCCTTTCCCTCTATGTGACACTGGTCAGGCCACAGCTGGAGTACTGTGTCCAGTTCTGGGCACCCCACTTCAAGAGGGATGTGGACAACATTGAGAGGGTCCAGAGGAGAACCACCTTCATGATCTGGGGACAGCAGGGCAGACCCTACAATGAAAGGCTACGGGACCTGAACTTGTTCAGTCTTCACAGGAAAAGGCTGAGGGGGGACCTGGTGACCATCTGTAGACTCACCAGGGGGGACTAGAAGGGTTTGAGGGAGAGCTTGTTTCCCCTAGTGCCCCCTGGGATAACAAGGAATAACGGCCACAAGTTGTTGGAGAGTAGGTTCAGATTAGACATCCGTAGGAACTGCTTCACAGTTAGGGCGGCTAGGATCTGGAACCGACTTCCAAGGAAGTGGTGCTGGCTCCTACCCTGGGGGTCTGTAAGAAACGGCTTGACGCCTACTTGACTGGGGTCATTTGAGCCCAGTTTTCTTCCTGCCCAGGGGGTTGGACTTGAAGATCTACAAGGTCCCTTCCAACCCTACTTCTATGATTCTATGACATCACTTTCTGATGGCATCTCTGATTGAGAAGCTCCTTGATATCACAGTTATAATTCTTGCCCACCATCTCTACAGCCCCATGCACTTCTTCCTGATGAATCTTTCTATCCCAGACCTTGGAACTCTCTCTCTCACCTTCTCAATATCCTTAGCCAGTTCTCTGCTGAACACCAGGTCCATGTTCTATGCTGGATGTGTTGTCCAAGTTCTTTTCTTTTTGTTCTTGCTTGCAGCTGACTTTCCTTTCCTCACCATCACAGCACATGATAGACACACCATCATCTGCAAAATACTACACTATGATACAGTATTGAACAGGACAGCTTGCATCTAAATGGCAGCCAGTGTATGGATTTGTGATTTTCTGTTTTCTGCCCTGCACACTGGTAACACCTTTAGTGTATCTTTCCAGGAGGCTAATATCATCAACCAGTTCTTCTGTGAAATCCCTCAGCTAATCAAGCTCACTTGCTCTGACTTGTACCATATGCATCATAAGATAATTACTGTTTGTGTTTGCATAACTTTAGACCTGTTTTTTTTTTTCATAATTGTATGATACATTCAGATCTTCAACACAGTGCCCATCTGAGAAAGGATAGCACAAAGACTTCTCATCTTCCTTCCTCACCTCATTCTGGCTTCCTTGCTTATAAGCATGTGTACCTTTCCCTATATGAAACCTATCTCCAGCTCCCCATCAGCTCTTGACCTCATAGAAACCATAATTTATTCTATGCTGGATCCAATAATTAATCCAGCTATGTACAGCAGTGGGGAGGGGAGGGGTGGGAGGGTTGTCGGGGGTGCCAATTGAGGCCCCAGCCTTAGCCCTAGCCCTACCCCCACTCAATCCCTCACTGATGGGGCTTCGATCACTCCCACCAAAGGTGGTGAGGGAAGGGCAAGCCCTGCACAGCCTAGGCAGGGAGGGGACAGAGCCAAAAGTGGCTCATCTGGTGGGCATGGGAAGCTGAGGCATGCAGCCCTGGAGGGCAGGGGGGGCATATGCCACCAGGTCTGTATTCAGGGGATGCATCCATGCCTCACCCTATCCCCCCCCCCCCCATAGTCTGAAGTGGCTTGCAGATGGCAATGTATCAGTCATATGCCATAACTGTGAGAAGGGATAAATTTGCTGCCAGGAAGCAGAACAGACCAAAGACTTGGACAACACACCCAGAGTAGGAGATCAACCTGGTGTTTAATAGGGAATTAGACATGGATTTGGGCACGGTCACTGAGATGGAGCCAAGGTCCACAATGGACAAATTAATAAAGAAAAAGAACATGGGAGGATGAAGTTCATAGTTTAGAGTTAGAATTGTGATGATGAGGAGATTCCCCATCAGGGCTGCCAAGTATGCTGTTAGAAAGATAACAAAGTGTAAGATCTGGAGCCCCCGAATATCAGAAAAGCCCAGGAGCAGGAATTCAGTCATGGTGGTTTGGTTGGACATTTCCCTCTTCAGCGCATAGTGCAAGGCCTGTGAAAGAAGGACAAGAACAGTTGCCAGGATTAATGTTACAACAGTTTTGCATGGTAAAAACTGTCAGCCCGCTGAACTGCACCTGAGCACATGTATACATGTGCACCTGTGTGAGGAGCAAATCTGCTCCCAGTGGGAGCAGTTGAGTGCAGGGCTGTTCCTACCCTACAACAGCCAAGGGGAGCTCCAGGCTTCCCCAGGTTCAGCCCTGGGCTGGCGGGAGGCACATGGGTCAGGCCCGAGTTTTGGAGAGAGAGGGGAACTGTCCTGAACTGGGGGACAGCTCCCAGCTGCACATATCTTGGGATCCCAGGATTTGTGATGCCCTGTGCCTGACAGTGGGCCTAAGCAGCACTGGGACTGCAGGGAGAAGATGCAAGGGGGTAAAAAGCTGGACAACATATACACCTTGTACTGCATGCCAGAAAATATAATTACAGGGCTCTGAGCTGGGGCAACACCCTTGTCTTCTGAGCAGATCTGAAAGCAGCAGAAGCTCACAAGTCCCTGCTGCAGGGGGATACCAAAATCAGCCTTCCCTTGAACCGGGCTGGGAACAGCTGGGGGCTGCCCCCTGTGTATGTATACCCCTTTAAATCGAGCAGTGCTGCAGTGGGGAGAGGAGGAACCAGGCTCAGACCCACCAGCCAGTCGGGGTACCTCATTTAGCAGGATAAGGGCATGATCCCTCCCCGATCTACCCTTCATGGGTCTGGCCTTCAATCCTCTTTGTTACATGTGATCTTCATTTCCCACCTAGCATGCTGATGGCATCTTTAACAAAGCTAACAGGAAAGGCCTGGTGCTGCTTCCACCTCTTGTCTCCCCTCTCCCCGGTCCCGGCAGTGCTTACCACCCCCCTGCCCCCACCACTCCCCATACTTGGGCACAAGGCATCACTCCAAGCCAGCACCATCAAGCTGGACTAAGATCCTGATCTCCACACAGAAGCCATGGACAGGTCTCCCATCCTGGTCTAATGATGCGGCCAGGAGAACCCCCGATCACCTGATGGAGGACTACTGTGCTCTGGGTGGCATGCTGAAGGAGTTCGGTGCCCAGGTGGTTTTCTCTTCCATCCTACCAGTGACCGGACGAGGAAGATGGCAGGAGAACTGCATCAGAGAGACCAACTGGCGGCTTCGGCAGTGGTGTCTCGAGGCAGGCTTCGGCTTCCTGGACAATGACCCGCACATAACGACGAGGGACATGCTCAGATGGGATGGGCTTCACCTGTCCCCCAAAGATAAGCGTGTGTTTTCTACTAGGTTGGCGGATCTCCTCCGGCGGCCTTTAAACTAGGCTCATCGGGGGGAGGGGAGTACGAGGGCAGGGGAAGCTGTGGACCACCAAACCATGTGGCACCCACAAGGACAGCCCAGCCTGAAGAAGGAGAACATTGGGAACCTGAAAGCCATGGGGAGGCCAGCACTACAGAACAGGTAAGAAACAAGAAGGTAAGGAACAATGGGCCCCTTGGGACTGGGAGCGGGGGGGCAGCAAAGGCACCAGTCGCAGGGCTCAAGTGCCTATATACTAATGCTAGGAGCATGGGGAACAAGCAGGATGAATTAGCGCTCCTGCTTGCACTAAACACCTATGACTTAGTGGGGCTAAAAGAGACCTGGTGGGATTCATCCCATGACTGGGCGGTACAAATTGAGGGCTATAGATTATATAGAAAAGACAGATCGGGGAAGAAAGGGGGGGGGGGGTTGCACTTTGTCAGTGAGCAATATACATCAACCCTCATTAAGACAGAATCTGAGGTTGAAGAAGTAGAAGGATTGTGGGTTAGGCTACATGGGGGGCAAGGAGAAAGGGATTTGGTGGTAGGGGTCTGCTACAGACCCCCACACCAAGGGGAAGAAATAGATGCGGGGCTCCTGAGGCAACTCTCGGAGACCATAAAAGCTAAAGAGGCGGTGGTCATGGGGGACCTAAACTACCCGGACATCTGCTGGGAGACACAGACAGCAAGGTCCCATCGCTCACGCAGGTTTCTAACCTGTGTACAGGACCTCCACCTGACACAGGAGGGGCATGGTCCCACTAGGGGGAATGCCATACTGGATCTGGTATTGGCAACGGGAGATGACATGATAGGGGACCTCCAGATCGGTAGCTATTTGGGAGACAGTGATCACCTTATAATAGAATTCAACATAAGACGGCGAGTGGGTAAGGTAACTAGTAGGATGAAAGTGCTAGACTTTAGGAAAGCTGATCTCAATGCACTCATGCCATAAGTCAAGGACGCACTGCAGAGTAGGAGTTTTGAAGGGATGGGAGCCCAAGAAGGGTGGCTGTGCCTAAAGGAAACGATCCTTCGGGCACAAAGCAAGACGATCACCGAGCGAGGCAAAAAAGGGAAAGGGGCCAGGAGGGTTCCATGGCTGACCAGAGAAATCCAGGGCAGCCTAAGGGCCAAAAGGGGAGCACATAAAAAGTGGAAACAGGGTGAGATCACTTAAGATGAATATACCTCCTCTGCTCGTGCTTGTAGGGAGGCAGTTAGGCGGGCCAAAGCTACCATGGAACTGAGGATGGCAACCCAAGTAAAAGACAACAATAAATTGTTTTTTAGATATATTGGGAGTAAAAGGAAGGCC
Source organism: Alligator mississippiensis (assembly GCF_030867095.1). Lineage (NCBI taxonomy): Eukaryota > Metazoa > Chordata > Crocodylia > Alligatoridae > Alligator > Alligator mississippiensis. The sequence continues at coordinate 74,847,369 of NC_081834.1, forward strand.
CAGGGAGGAATAGGACCGCTGCTAAATGGGCAGAAACAATTGGTGACAGATAGGGGGGACAAGGCTGAACTTCTCAACGAGTTCTTTGCCTCAGTGTTCCTAAGTGAGGGGCACGACAAGTCTCTCACTGGGGTTGTAGAGAGGCAGCAGCAAGGCGCCAGACTTCCATATGTAGATCCTGAGGTGGTGCAGATTCATTTGGAAGAACTGGATGCCTTTAAATCGGCAGGCCCGGACGGGCTCCATCCGAGCGTGCTGAAGGCACTGGCCGACATTATTGCAGAGCCACTGGCAGGAATATTCGAATGCTCGTGGCGCACGAGCCAAGTCCCAGAAGACTGGAAAAGGGCCAACGTGGTCCCCATTTTCAAAAAGGGGAGGAAGGAGGACCCGGGCATCTATAGGCCAGTCAGTCTCACCTCCATCCTTGGTAAAGTCTTTGAAAAAATTATCAAGGCTCACATTTGTGAGAGCCCGGCAGGGCAAATTATGCTGAGGGGAAACCAGCGTGGGTTTGTGGCGGGCAGATCATGCCTGACCAATCTAGTCTCTTTCTATGACCAGGTTATGAAACGCCTGGACACAGGAGGAGGGGTGGATGTCGTATACTTAGACATCAGGAAGGCCTTCGATACGGTACCCCACCCCATACTTGTGAACAAGCTAAGAGGCTGTGATGTGGATGACTGCACAGTCCGGTGGGTGGCGAATTGGCTAGAGGGTCGCACCCAAAAAGTCGTGGTAGATGGGTCGGTCTCAACCTGGAAGGGTGTGGGCAGTGGGGTCCCGCAGGGTTCGGTCCTTGGACCGATACTCTTTAATGTCTTCATCAGCGACTTGGACGAGGGAGTCAAATGTACTCTGTCCCAGTTTGCAGATGACACAAAGCTATGGGGAGAAGTGGACACGCCGGAGGGCAGGGAACAGCTGCAGGCAGACCTGGATAGGTTGGACAAGTGGGCAGAAAACAACAGGATGCAGTTCAACAAGGAGAAATGCAAAGTGCTGCACCTAGGGAGGAAAAATGTCCAGCACACCTACAGCCTAGGGAATGACCTGCTGGGTGGCACAGAGGTGGAAAGGGATCTTGGAGTCCTAGTGGACCGCAGTTGGAGTACTGCATGCAATTCTGGGCGCCACACTTCAAGAAGGATGTGGATAAGGTTGAGAGGCGACCTTGTGGCTGTCTATAAGTTCATCACGGGAGCACAGAAGGGAATTGGTGAGTATTTATTCACCAAGGCACCCCCGGGGGTTACAAGAAATAATGGCCACAAGCTAGCAGAGAGCAGATTTAGACTGGACATTAGGAAGAACTTCTTCACAGTTCGAGTGGCCAAGGTCTGGAACGGGCTCCCAAGGGAGGTGGTGCTCTCCCCTACCCTGGGGGTCTTCAAGAGGATGTTAGGCGAGTATCTAGCTGGGGTCATCTAGACCCAGCACTCTTCCCTGCTTATGCAGGGTGTCAGACTTGATGATGTATTCAGGTCCCTTCCGACCCTAACAACTTTGAATCTATGAATCTATGAATCCCACCCCCTGTTCTCTGTGGCAGCAAATTGCTAATCTAATGCCATCTACTCTAATTCTGCACCCCGGAACAAGAAACTCCAGCAAGAACTGTGGTGGAGTTCATTCGGCTGTGCTAATTTCATGAATAGATGCACCCAGAGAACAGCGTTCTTGTATTAGGACCAAACATATCATTGGAGGAAGCAATACTCTCCCGTCCAGTCCTAGGATCTTATGAATATTTTGAAACAGGCAAGTGAGTTTGGGACCTTAAATCTCATTTAAAATAAGCACCTAACTTCCTTTTGGGAATTTTCTTAAAAACCACAACTTGTTTGAGCAGCGGTGAGCAGATATCTATGGTCCTGAATGTTTTTCCCGGGTAATGTGGTAACCCTCCCTTACTATAATCAAAACACAGTAATATGTTTTGTGATGCGTAGCAAAGCTGATCTGGAAATTTCCCTTTAAACATTTTTTGTTTGGAAAATGCTGTGTTAGTATAACCGGACAAGTTCACAAAACCTTAGTCATGTCAACTCGAGTTCCAGCAGTTCACCCATGCATGAAATATTAGGAGGACTAGTTCCCATCTTTCTGTCTACCCTCTAAAAGGAAAAAGAAAGAAAAAAAAGAGATTATTTAGAAAGACACACAGTAATCCTTCTGTCTCTGTGTCCATTCACTTGCAGTTGACAGTTTTAATCCACAGTATAAATTAATGATGCTTTTACAATGGTAAATAATAATAAACTCATAGGGTTAGAAGGGGCCTCAAGGATCATGTGGTCCACCCCACTGCACAAATGCAAGACTGTTACTCCTAAATCATCTGGGAGCAATGACTATCCTCTTTTTGAAAACCTGAAATGAAGGAAACTCCACAACGTCCCTGGGCAGTCTATTCCACATCTGCAGCGGTCTAGAAACAAGGGTGCTTTTCCCCTTGAAATCTAATCTAAATCTACTTTGCTGTCATCTGAAGCTTGATGTCCTTCCCTATTCAACAAGGGAGAACAATTGTTCACCCACTTCTTCATGGCCGTTTTTCAAATATTTCAAGGCTGCTATGATCTGTCTCTTAATTACCTTTTCTGCAAGCTAAATAGTTCTCTCAATCTCTTGTTAATATCGCTTGCCTTCATTTATCATTTTTGTCACCTATCTCTGAACTTTTGTGATGTCCTCATATTCTCTCTTAAAATATGAAGCCCAGAAATTAACACAGTAGTCTAGGTGAAAACTAACTAGCACCATGTCGGATGGTACTATCACCTCCCATGTTTTACATCTAATACTCCTATTGTTGCAGCCCAAACTGCATTAATGTTTCTGTAGCTACATCAAATTACTGGTTCACGTTGAGGCTGTGATCCACCGGACCCTGCAGATCCTTTTCAAGAATCATAATACCCAGCCATTTATAACTGAATTTGTATCTGTGCTTTTGATTATTCTCACCTAGGTGCAGCAACTTGTATTTATTACCTTGGACTTCTTCTTGTTGTTTCTTGCTCAGCTTCCCAGTCTACCCACATGCGTCTGAATTCTACTCCTATCCTCCAAAGTGTCTGCGGTTCATCCCACCTTCCAGAATCTGGATATTTGTCTATATCCAAATAATGGATTACACCTACTGGTAAACAAAAGTCTTCAATTCCTCATCTTGCAATTCATGGCATTTATTTTAGGTGGCACAGTCAGTAAGATTCATGCATGAAACATTACTTCCCCGCTTCAATAGTTTTTTTTTTTTTTTAACACAAAACAACCCAAGCCAAGTGTCATTGTATGTACAAAGCTACAGAATTAACCAACCACCTTCATTTTTTGTAAATAGGTTGTACACTATAGTATGAAGACAATAATTTCATGAGTTAATTATAAAAGAAACAGAAGTAAAGCAAAGTCATGAAACAAAGATGGGCATATTGGTTTTGGAGAGGATCATCCCATGTCTTCCACTTGGTTTTGTCACTTGGGGTGCCTATAGACATGCAGCAAGGCATGTGGGAGCAGACTTGAGTCTGCTAGAGCTTGGCAAATACCATGCTCCAGCAGACTGCAGCATCACATGTATCCTTGTCCCTGCACTGAAAAATGGTGTCCAGGGTGCTTTAACGAAAGCTCTTTCAATGGGCTGTAGTTAAAGCACCCCAACTGCCATTTTTCAGCATGGGAAACTAATTATAACTCCCAGAGCATCACATGCATCAGAATGGCTCTTGAAGCCGCTCTACACATGTGCTTCGCACAGTGGTGGGACAGGGCAGGGCAGGTCTAGTGCTAGTGCTTGAGTTAAACACCCTTGGTTTTGTCTCTCACGCTGCTGGGCATCTTGCACACACTACACGGGCTTTGGCAGAGCTGTCCCCCCTCTGGCCAGGCTAGCACCCCCCCTCTCCCCTCCCCCCCCATTGTGCAGGACAGGATTGTCCTGTCCTGGTCTCTCCAGCCTCGGGCACTGGGCACTATCAGGGATGGGATACGGGATATGCTGGACTAGATGGTGAAGGGGCTGCTAAAGGCAGGGGATGAGTCCAGCTGGGTGGGGCAGTCTGTGAGCTCACAGGCATGAATCAGCAGATCAGCCATTGGACCAGAGGGGCAGTGACCTCATAGAGGGCTGACATCAGCCTGCAGGGCCAGGTCCAGAACCCCAGGCCAGAGGCTCAGACCTGAACACACCTTTGTGGTGGCAGGTCTCTCTGGCTGAAGCTGATACACTCGGGAACCAGCAGTGGGAAGGAGAGGAGTCAGCACACATGTGTCCCGCACGCACGTGTGCCCCTTGTACCAACTGACTGACTGGAGGCGGCGGCGGCAGCAGCAGCAGCAGCAGAGGGATCGACAGCGGGGGCAGCAGCAGCTGATCCCCCGAACGTAAGTGGGGCGGAGGGACCCGGCACAGATAAGCCGGATCCGGAGGGGAAGCCCCCCAGGTCCCATATAGCTGAGCCGGTAGGTAGTCGCACTCCCGAGCCGCGCGGCACGAAAGGAGCGCGCAAACAGGCGCGCTCTGTAAGAGCACGCCGGCATTTGCGCAGGCGTTCGGGCCGGCGGGTGGGCAGGAAGGGCCAGGAGTGGGACTCCTGTAGGGGTAGGGCGTAGACACCGCACAGGTCTATAAACAGCAGCTTATAAAATGGTGTCTACAAGGAGTGCTGCTAGGGCCTCTGCCCAGGGGGACAAGGCTAACTGGGGCACGTCTGAGGCCTCCACCCAGACCGAGCCCATGGGGGAGCTGATGTCCCCCTATCTCCTGGCCTGTGGGGGATCCCCAGCAGGGCCGTGGGGGGACAGAGATTGGGGGCCCCCACACCTGTCTGGCAGGTGCCCGTCTTAGGGCTCTGGAGGCGCAGGTGAGGGAGCTCCGGGAGGAGGTTAGCAGGCTGAGGGGGATCAGGGAGGCGGAGGATGAAATTGACAGATATTTCCTTTCCCTGCAGGACCAGGCACCCAAGGAAGAAGCAGCCCGGGGAATGCCCTCCACAGCAGAGTGGCAGACGGTCACAGCCAGGACCGGAGCAGCTCGCAGCAAACCGGTACCAGCTTCTCCAGTCCGACTGGTGAACAGGTACGAGGCCCTGGCGACCCTGCAGGAGATGGAAGGGGAGGAGGAAACCCGTGGGCAAGAAGAAACACCACGTTCTTCATACTCCGAACAGATCAAGAGATACACGAGGACCCAGAGGAGGAGGCGACGAGTGCTCGTCATAGGCGACTGCATCCTGAGAGGTACAGAAGGACCCATCTGTCTCCAGGACCCCTCGGCACGAGACGTATGCTGCCTCCCTGGAGCAAAGATTCGGGATGTGACGGAGGTAATCCAGGCCAGGATCAAGCCCACCGATTACTATCCAATGGTCCTAGTCCATGTGGGTACTAATGATGCGGCCAGGAGAACCCCTGATCACCTGATGGCGGACTACAGTGCTCTGGGTGGCGTGCTGAAGGAGTTCGGTGCACAGGTGGTTTTCTCTTCCATCCTACCAGTGACCAGACGAGGAAGATGGCATGAGAACTGCATCAGAGAGACCAGCTGGTGGCTTCGGCAGTGGTGTCTCGAGGCAGGCTTCGGCCTCCTGGACAATGACCTGTACATCACAACGAGGGACATGCTCAGCTGGGATGGGCTTCACCTGTCCCCCAAAGGTAAGCGTGTGTTTTCTACTAGGTTGGCAGATCTCCTCCAGCGGGCTTTAAACTAGGCTCATTGGGGGGAGGGGAGTACGAGGGCAGGGGAAGCTGTGGACTACCAAACTATGTGGCACCCACAAGGACAGCCCAGCCTGAAGAAGGAGAACATTGGAGACCTGAAAGCCATGGGAAGGCCAGCACTACAGAACAGGTAAGAAACAAGAAGGTAAGAAACAATGGGCCCCTTTGGAATCGGAGCGGGGGGGCAGCAAAGGCACCAGTCGCAGGGCTCAACTGCCTATATACTAATGCTAGGAGCATGGGGAACAAGCAGGATGAACTAGCGCTCCTGCTTGCACTAAACACCTATGACTTAGTGGGGCTAACAGAGACCTGGTGGGATTCATCCCATGACTGGGCGGTACATATGGAGGGCTATAGATTGTATAGAAAAGACAGGTCGGGGAAGAAATGGGGGGGGGGTTGCACTTTATGTCAGTGAGCAATATACATCAACCCTCATCAAGACAGAATCCGAGGTTGAGGAAGTAGAAGGACTGTGGGTTAGGCTACATGGGGGGCAAGGAGAAAGGGATTTGGTGGTAGGGGTCTGCTACAGACCCCCACACCAAGGGGAAGAAATAGATGCGGGGCTCCTGAGGCAACTCTCGGAGACCATAACAGCTAAAGAGGCGGTAGTCATGGGGGACCTAAACTACCCGGACATCTGCTGGGAGACGCAGACAGCAAGGTCCCATCGCTCACGCAGGTTTCTAACCTGTGTACAGGACCTCCACCTGACACAGGAGGTGCATGGTCCCACTAAGGGGAATGCCATACTGGATCTGGTATTGGCAACAGGGGATGACATGATAGGGGACCTCCATTTCGGTAGCCATTTGGGAGACAGTGATCACCTAATAATAGAATTCAACATAAGACGGCGAGTGGGTAAGGTAACTAGTAGGGTGAAAGTGCTAGACTTTAGGAAAGCTGATCTCAATGCACTCAGGCGATTAGTCAAGGACACACTGCAAAGTAGGAGTTTTGAAGGGATGGGAGCCCAAGAAGGGTGGCTGTGCCTAAAGGAAACGATCCTTCGGGCACAAAGCAAGACGATCACCGAGCGAGGCAGAAAAGAGAAAGGGGCCAGAAGGTTTCCATGGCTGACCAGAGAAATCCAGGGCAGCCTAAGGGACAAAAGGGGAGCACATAAAAAGTGGAAACAGGGAGAGATCAGTAAAGATGAATATACCTCCTCTGCTCGTGCTTGTAGGGAGGCAGTTAGGCGGGCCAAAGCTACCCTCAGCTATGGAGCTGAGGATGGCAAAACAAGTAAAGGACAACAAGAAATTGTTTTTTAGATATATTGGGAGTAAATGGAAGGCCCAGGGAGGAATAGGACCCCTGCTAAATGGGCAGAAACAATTGGTGACTGATAGGGGGGACAAGGCTGAACTCCTCAATGAGTTCTTTGCTTCATTGTTCCTAAGTGAGGGGCACAACAAGTCTCTCACTGGGGTTGTAGAGAGGCAGCAGCAAGGCGCCAGACTTCCATGCGTAGACCCTGAGGTGGTGCAGAGTCATTTGGAAGAACTGGATGCCTTTAAATCGGCAGGCCCGGATGAGCTCCATCCGAGGGTGGTGAAGGCACTGGCCGACATCATTGCAGAGCCACTGGCAGGAATATTTGAACGCTCGTGGCGCACGGGCCAAGTCCCGGAGGACTGGAAAAGGTCTAACGTGGTCCCCATTTTCAAAAAGGGGAGGAAGGAGGACCCAGGCAACTATAGGCCAGTCAGTCTCACCTCCATCCTTGGCAAAGTCTTTGAAAAAATTATCAAGGCTCACATTTGTGAGAGCCCGGCAGGGCAAATTATGCTGAGGGGAAACCAGCACAGGTTTGTGGCAGGCAGATCGTACCTGACCAATCTAGTCTCCTTCTACGACCAGGTTACGAAATGCCTGGACACAGGAGGAGGGATGGATGTCGTATACTTAGACTTCAGGAAGGCCTTCGATACGGTATCCCACCCCATACTTGTGAACAAGCTAAGAGGCTGTGATGTGGATGACTGCACAGTCCGGTGGGTGGCGAATTGGCTAGAGGGTCGCATCCAAAGAGTCATGGTGGATGGGTCGTTCTCGACCTGGAAGGGTGTGGGCAGTGGGGTCCCGCAGGGCTCGGTCCTTGGACCGATACCCTTTAATGTCTTCATCAGTGACTTGGACGAGGCAGTCAAATGTACTCTGTCCAAGTTTGCAGATGACACAAAGCTATGGGGAGAAGTGGACACACCGGAGGGCAGGGAACAGCTGCAGGCAGACCTGGATAGGTTGGACAAGTGGGCAGAAAACAACAGGATGCAGTTCAACAAGGAGAAATGCAAAGTGCTGCACCTAGGGAGGAAAAATGTCCAGCACACCTACAGCCTAGGGATTGACCTGCTGGGTGGCACAGAGGTGGAAAGGGATCTTGGAGTCCTAGTGGACTCCAAGATGAACATGAGCCGGCAGTGTGACGAAGCCATCAGAAAAGCCAATGGCACTTTATCGTGTATCAGCAGATGCATGACGAATAGGTCCAGGGAGGTGATACTTCCCCTCTATAGGGCGTTGGTCAGTCCTCAGTTGGAGTACTGCGTGCAATTCTGGGTGCCACACTTCAAGAAAGATGTGGGTAACCTGGAGAGGGTCCAGAGAAGGGCAACTCGTATGGTCAAGGGCCTGCAGACCAAGCCCTACGAGGAGAGACTAGAGAAACTGGACCTTTTCAGCCTCCGCAAGAGAAGGTTGAGAGGCGACCTTGTGGCTGCCTATAAGTTCATCACGGGGGCACAAAAGGGAATTGGTGAGTATTTATTCACCAAGGCACCCCCGGGTGTTACAAGAAACAATGGTCACAAGCTAGCAGAGCAGATTTAGATTGGACATTAGGAAGAACTTCTTCCCAGTTCGAGTGGCCAAGGTCTGGAACGGGCTCCCAAGGGAGGTGGTGCTCTCCCCTACCCTGGGGGTCTTCAAGAGGAGGTTAGATGAGTATCTAGCTGGGGTCATCTAGACCCAGCACTCTTTCCTGCTTATGCAGGGGGTCAGACTCGATGATCTATTGAGGTCCCTTCCGACCCTAACATCTATGAATCTATGATACAGGTGAGGGAGAATCTGATTCCTATTTCTAGTCGCAGGGCCACCCATCTTATCTGCCCATCCCTCCTGCCCCACAGATGCCACCCCAGAAGCTCTCAGATTTGGGCTAAGCGGTGCAGTTGGGCCCCTCTCTCTTCTTGGTCCCCACCCCTTCCTCATGGTTAATGAGTTCAGGGCTGTGGCCCTTCTCAGTCACAGGCTGCAATTCAGACCCAGGTCACAGGGCCCTGGCGCGCAACAACACAAGTGTAACTTTGGTGTCAGAGCCAGTTGTGATCTCTGCCAAATCTTAGCCAGTTCAGACCCCCTGAAATGTTTGGACTGGGGATGAAATCCCTAGTTGTGCCCTTTGAATGGGTGGGGCTTTGATCCCCATATTCCCCTGCAGCTCTGTCCATCTGTTCAGCTGTCTGTCACTCTGTGCTTGATCCCCAGTGGCTGAGACATGGAGCAACCCTTTAGTTTTCAGTGCAGCAGCACCAGAGTTGGACCGCTGCACTTTGAAAAAGAGCTCCCCCCACCCTTCTCTGATGTCCACAGGGCCTTTCCACCATCCCTTACCTCTCCCTTCCTTTCTCCTTCTGCCATCCCTGGTCCTACCCCTGGTTGTGCAGAGCAGCTGTGTTTTCTTGAAGGGATCTGGGGGGACTGGGAGGGCTCAGGTGGGTGGGCAGGAAAGAGAAGGCTTGGGCAGGAGGAGGAGGGGGTGAGGAAGTCAAGCCTGTGGCTAGGGACTCTGTCTCTCTGTGCCTGACAAAGGCAGTGCAAGTGAGAAGGAAGGGGGCGGTGGGGAGACACCTTTAGGGTGACTTTTTTTGGACCAGGTGTCAAATTTGGGAGCGGTGTTAGACAAGGACACAGAAGAAGGGCACCTGGTGCCCAGAAACTTCTCTAACTAAGCAAAAAGCCTGTGACAAGGAGAAAAACATGGCAGAAAAAATAGAAATTGAAGTGGGGAATTCTTTCCCAACTATATGGTTGGTCACAGAAAAGATGTCCCTAAAATCACCTTGATCCTTGCATATTGCCCAGACGACCATGGCTACAACAGTACTCCAACCCTACTGGGAGGAAGGATACGGCCTTTATCCAAATAAGTCAGTTGTAGCCAATCATGGGGCAGAGCATTTGATGCTAGGAGACAATGGCCAGGTGGTTGCTTAGGGCAAGGTGATTGTGACACAATGGGCTGTCCACGTCTCCGGCTACCAGTCTAGAGAGAGGTGTGGGGGGGGGGCACACTTTATGAGTGTGGCTCGCAGAAATTTGCTGAGAGCACAAGAGTGGGGAGGCTCATGGATATTCAGGAGTCTGAAGAGGGCTTCACTCGAGTGACCCCAGGGCCCTGTGCACACTCTCTGCCCCCAACAAGCCTGACCTCTGCTTTGGGGTCCCCTCCAACTTGACCTGGTCCCAGTGCCAGTTTTTCTCATTCCTGGCTCCCTGCCAAGCATCCAAGCACTCAGTTGGATATCTCAGGTCCCACTGCAAAGCCTTACTGTAAAATGCATGCAGAAGGTGACTTAGAACATCTCCTAGAGAAGAGAGAGATGGAGCATGATCCCCGTCCTGGCTCATCAGGGGAAAGGGCATCTTCCCCTCTCATTGTGCCTTTGCAAAGGCAGGACATGGCCCATGTTGATTCATCAGCAATACACTCCACTGTAACAGTTTGCTAACCTCCAAGCTCTGGTTCACAAATGGTATTAGCAACTTCTTGGAATCTGTTCAAAAAAGCAACAATCACTTTAGCAACAAGAAACCCGGGTAATGTGGGGAGTGGAGCAGACACTGATTGCAGCAGAAGTGATAGTAACCCACAGTTTATGTGTTTCTCAGCAGATTCAGCCAGGGTTTTGATGGAGAACAAAACACTCAAAAACTTCTCAGAAAAATATTCAGATGGATGGACCTAAAAAACGACACAGCAAAAAAACCCACAACGTGCTTTGTAAAGCAATGAAGGTTAGAAACAAAGCCACAGTACAATTTACATATATATGTGCAGATATACCTTTAACAAGGCAAGTGGTAAATGGCTAGAGTCAATAGTAGCCTATGGGTCTGCTGGCAATTCTATCTAGATGGTCACAAAGAAGTTGATGACTGCAGCCCCAATCTAACAAGATGCACGTGCCTTATTTCAAGCATGTCTGTGATCCCGGGGAGCTCAACAGGACTGCTCCATACTTGCTTCTTAGCACAGTGCATCAATGTTTGCAGGATCAGGGTCCAACGCAGAGCCGACTGGGCCCTGGTGGTTTCTAAATTTGACGAGCAGAGTGCTACAATGCTCCAAGGTCCTGATCTCCTGGTATTGTCTCCACTGTTGCATCTGTCTTTTCACTGTCTTTCCAGTAAGTACCTCGGGCAAAACTCTGGTTACACCAAAGTCACTGTCCAAACTCCCATTTAATTCAGTAGGGCCAAGCTTTTACCCTTACTCACCCCCAGAGTTGGGCTTTTATAGCAGAGCCTGCGACACAAATTCCCAGACCTGCAAGCAGTTTACACTCAACAGTTCGGACTGTCCTAGACTTTACTGCTTTTCATGTCAGGTAACCAGCAGTCTAGATTTGTGCCAATTGCTAATAAAGGCACAAACAAGAAAAGATCCTCCTCCCAGGTAAGAAGTCAGGGCATGGGGAGATGTCAGAACTGGAAGATGACCTGCACCTACCATGACATGTATTGTTGTGAAGGACTCGCCCGCCCAAATGGCATCATTCCCCACAATCTTCCACACTCTTTTCAGAAACAAATGAGCAGGATATAATGCTAGAAGATGTGCGGTGTTTGGATGGGTTGTGTGACAGATACCCTTTGCTTAACACCAAGGGAAAGAATGGCGTGACCAAACTACTGAAGGCACTACAGCTCATGGCCACAGATTAGTAGATAGTGGAACTGGGTCAAAGCTGCTCCGTGCAAAATGGGGGCAAAACTATTTTCCTCCTGCACTGGAGTGAGGGTGCTCATTAGCAAAAGCCTGTGCCGTCCTTGAAAAACATAAAAGCTGCACAGCAGACAGTGTTTAGATGCCTCATTGCGAGGAAGAGTAGGGGACGGCACTGCCCAGGCAGAGCACAGCCGTCGAGTTTTGGTAGGAGATGGATTAAATGTCTGCAAATTAATTGATTCTTTTTCCATAAGGAGAAGTGAGCTAGCTGATAAGTGCTTTCTTGGTGGAGGGGGCTTGGGTGAAAATTAAGTAATCTCTTGGCTCCTGTGGGGGAACCCTGGCCCCACCGAAATCAGTGACAAACCTCCCCTGGCTGGCCTTCAAGATGGTCAGAGTTTTCTTCCATGGTCTTCATGTCGGCCCTTCAGAAACAAGCTCAGGGAGAAGCAATGCTGATCCTAGTTGGTCCTTCACTGATCCTTCCTGAACTGGCCCTTTCTTTATTTCCTATATTTATTCTGTTGGATTTATATCCCACCCTGACCCCAGCGCTCTTTGCTGCATGGGCAGGGGGTTGGACTCGGTGATCGGTTGAGGTCCCTTCCAACCCAAGCATCTATGAATTGAGGTCGCTTTTCATGGGGGGCTATTATTATTTATCCTAAAAGTTTCAATTGCACCCAGGAGAGCACTTTTGTCCTGTGCAGAAGGGAGAATGAAGGAATTAATTAACACTTTACTGCCCTTTCTCATTTGTTCCTGCTACAGAAAAACAAGACCAAAGAAATGACCGATGCAGTTACAAATGTAACGACATGGTTTATGGATGAGGTAACAGATATCCTCTATCCAGCAATGATGGAATATGAAGAGAGAAAAATAACCGAGAAAGATATGAGAGACAAGGAGGCCGGTGCCAAAAAGGGTGTCTGCACAGGCAGAAAGATAACACCCAGCAGCTCACCAGGATGTGGGAAGAAAGGGAGTAGAGGAAAATTAACCTCACTTTTTTCTCAACACTCACCTGGCTTGTCTCCAGGTCTTGGCAGAGAGGTTTGGGAAGACAATCTTCCTGAGCCTGAACCAGCAGCAGTGCCTCCTCGTCTGGCTAATCATCTCTCCCATTTGTGCAGGGGGAGTGTGTGCAGGGCTGCTCAGCTTGAGCATCCCAGGCAGACTTTCCAAGCTGAGTGATTTCCCCGTGGCCAAAGGTACTTTCAATACAACCCGACACAAAAAGATGGCCAATTAGAAACCCATCTCATTAGGGAAGATATTTCCTCTGATGTCACACAAGATCACCCTAAAACAGGCATGCTTAGAAAGTTATTCTCACCGATCAATGCCCAGGAATGAGTGCTCAGTTCTGGGGAACAGGTCCAAAGGGAAGGGCAAATGCCACGACAGGTTCAGGTCCCGGAGCTTGCAAACCCCCACTCAAGGGACATCAGAAAGGTGTGTTACCATGCAGGAGCTCTGGGGCTCAAACCTTCTCCATCCCTCCAGACTCATCAAGCCAAGGACAGTCCGGTCCGGCATGACTCTACCCCAGCTCGGCAAATAGCTTCCGAGAAAGCCCTGCTTGTCATTATGCAGGAAAATATTCCCTGAAGAGGAAGCACCACTGCCAAGATACACCATTAAGCCTCAGCCCTGGCACTCACCTCCCGGTATCTATGCCGATGCCTTTTTCTACAAAACATATGATGACCTCATGAACAAACATGTCCCTTCCCAAAACTTCCTTGCTCAGGACAGTGTTATCCGTGGAAGCGATCCTTCACGTTTCAGTACAGAGCTGGTCGATTCGGTGTTAAGTAAGCTGTCCAGATGTCAGGGCACAGCCCGGCAGCCTTCGGAGGATCAGGGTCTCTTCCCTGACATAGATACCTTGACGGCCCAAATTCTTCACTCCAGTTTGTCTGACCTTTGGTATGAAAGTGCTCCTAATGTCACAGCTGTTGAAAACAGGAAAAGCAATAGGAGTGTGTCAGCAGAGGGGTTAAGTGTTTTGCGAAGGAGAGAAATTACTGATCACCAACGCTTAGAAAAAGCACCCCCTCCAGCTCAGTACAAACCTCTAGAGCCTGGGAAAATGGATGAGAAGCTTTTTGAGGATGCTACCAAAAGCACCTCCCAATGCCAAAGTCCCACACCATCTACTCCAGAGGTCCGGCTCAGATAATTGGAAGATATAATCAGCAGGCTTTTCTCTGATCTTCTCCCTGCCGCCGCCAGCACATCTTCCCCGAAAGAAAAGAAAACAGAGCTTGCAGGATTTGACTTGCTTCCTCTGAAGGAAATCAGATAAGTGATGGCAAAAATCTCTGAAGATGATGACTCTTGTAGCCAGCACACTGACCATCCGCATGCCAGAGAGGATGCTGTGATTCAAACCACTGCTGATTCAGTTTACAACAAGCTTTTGGCACCATTTCAATCTCAAGTCAGCATGCAGAACTGCTTAAGAAATGGGTGCCTGGTTCTTTCTGAAGTTCTTTGTGACTTGGTCTTCCAAGAGGTTTCCGCGAGTCCACTGCAGAGCTCTCTTTCTGGGGAATCACCACTTCACCACCGTGCCGAAGCAGACAATATTGTTGGAGATACACCTAGAGATGTTTCTGAGCCTCTGGAGAACCCAAACACCGTACCATCGGACCTGAGTAAAATAGTTCCTCTTATCATCAAAAAACTAGCAGGAAATCTGTCCGTGTTTTCATCCCTCTTTCCCATTGTGGAGATGGATGCAGAAAAGACTTTGTTGCTGAAGGATGCAACTGCTGGCAGAAGCTCACAGCACCAGAGACGTTTATCAAGGGCCGAAGTGAGCACACTTGCTGAGAACTTGGACCAGGCTGTGGAAGAAGGCCTGTCCAGACATCAAATCAGCCTTGTGCCAGCTACAGGGGAAGAGCCACTGTGATGTCCAGAGCAGGAAGGAGCACTTATTCCTGGAGGCCGAAAGTACTACCTGATTATGCCACAACAATCTGGATCTGAGCAAGACCTGTAGAATGACGTAACAGGTTTTGATGCACATCTTCCACAAGACGTGGTTACCGTCATAATTGAGGAACTCTCTGATGGCCCCCTTTTATGGGTGGTGAGCAACCGACTGAGCCAAAGCATGACAGACCCAGACAGGCTTGCCAACCAGGCTCTTTCCCATGAGTCTATTAGTGCAGAGTCTAAGTCATGGTGCGATGAAGAGGCAGTCCCGGGAACAAGTGCAGACAAGACCCCAACAGGGACAGAGGAGTTAGCCACACTGAGAGCTCTTCAGCCCAAGGTGGACCTCCTCACACAACTGGCAGCTCACTACACTGAGGATGAGGAGGGAGAGGAGAGGATGGAAGATGACCTCCTTGAATCAGAGCAGCAGTGGGAGGAAGAAGAAGAGCTGCAGCTGATCGAGGAGACCACTCCAGTCAAATCCTCTCCGTATTTGTGGAGCCCGCTGGGTTCATTCACAGACACTGAACCATCAAGGTAACTTTTTTCTGGCAGTGCAGCGAGAGTGGGAGCTGTGGTGGAGGGGGATCATCTGGGGTCTCTGGACAGAGCGGTCCCTATGTTAGACTGGGTTTGGTATGAAGGTGCACAGGGCTCTGCCCCACTCTCTGCTTGCTTGTAACAAGAGCAGTTCACTGGTGCAACACAGTGGGACCAGATGGTGTCAGGGACTCTGCGCTTCCTACATGGCTCATTTACTCTGCCACCATCTGTGCACTTCCTCCCCATGCCCAGATCATGCTCCACAGCCACAACTGGTGGGATGACGTGTTCAGCAGAGGGGCATTAGAGCAAGGGCATCTCTCCCAGCTACATCAGCTGTACATCCAGACTCCACTGGGAGAAAATCCTCTGTGAGGCTGGGGGCCTGGTCTCGGCCCCTCCAATATTTTCACCGGCTGCTTCCAGCTGTTTAGTTTGAAGCAGTGAATGTTTCCTGCTGTGGGAGGGGAGACCTTCCTGGGTGCATCTGTCCCAGCACACATGGGCATCCCTAGCAGCGTTGTCCCTGGGGCAGCACTTGGGCCTACAGGCAGGCCACACCTGGGGGTTCTCCACTCTGACTGTGATACGGCTAGGACAGGGAGCAAGCCCGAGGACTGTCTGCCCCTGCTTACCAGAAGGGCATTAACTGGCATGCCACCTTGCCCGGGAAGCAGCAGACATGGGTCTGAAGTCCTACCAACCCAGAAACAGCTTGAACCTGCTTCAGCTTTTCCTAGCATCATGCTCTAACCACTAGGTCATAATCTATGCCTTGCTTAGAGCTCTCCCCATCTCTCCTTTCCAAGCTTGCTCCCCTGGCAGCCAAAACAGGGAGGTAAGTGGGGATATGAGGTGGTCCAAGGTTTTATCCTGGTTCCCAATGCAAAGAAGAAACCCAGGTGTTATGTAGCCATTTCAGCCACCAAATGTGAAGCTAAGTTCAAAGGGTGGTCGTATTCCACTGCTGAGAATCACAATCTCAAACCGCATAAGGGGGAAGCAATGGCATTTCACAGGTGAACAGTACATTGGACTGGGCCTACGAGACCTGTGAGATGAAGTGCGTCACCCAAGGTCACCCAGCAGAGCAGTGGCAGAGTCCCAGGCAGCTTTCCAGCCGCTGCATCCCCAGCCATGTAGTATTTCAGCAGGACAGTGCCCTCGCCTCCTGTTTCAAAAGCACGTCTTTGTGCTGAGCACATTGTCAGCATGGAGAACAAGAAATAAAGATGAAAAATACTATTGAAATGCTAATGTTACAGCCCTTTACTCCTGCTCATCTCTAAATCCAAATGACTCTTTCCTTTTGTTTTTAGTGTGGCTGTTGGAGGACTCTCAGCATCACTGGAAGCACACACAACACTTGAAAGTATGCAATTTGCATTTCTTTTAGGGTTTCATTTATTTCCCTTAATGTCTCTACAATTGTCTATCACTTCTTTCATTCCTTTCATCCCAGCTATCATTTGGCTGGTGAAAAACCGTCTCCAAATACAGTAGTCTAGAGGATAGTTATGCTACCCATGTGGGGGATTTGTCCAGCACAGACTTTTTCTGGCAAGGGGAGTCATGTTTGAAAGGGAAGCTCGTCACACCTTCCCCATGGTTTTCCTTCTGTCTGGCAGTTCCCTGCACAAACATCCCCACTAACAGCCTGCACAATGAATCTGAATTTGCACCTGATCTGTGGGTGTGGAAGAACCAGCTCGTTCATACAGCATCCCCCACATGTGCATCGCTGTTAGGACAGCACAACGGGGCCCTTGCTTCCAGGCACTAGGCAGTATTCAAGCATGCCCCAGAGGTAGCACCAAAACACATGAAAACAGAGACAAACCTGCTCCAGAAAAAAAAGAGAGCATGCACTGGTTCGTCCTAAGCAGTGGCCATGCCTGTGTGCTTCAGCATTGCACCAGGGATCGCTGCAGTGAGGGTTGCAGCATGAGCTCTGCACAAGCTGTCCCTCCCCTGCAATGGGAATCAGGTGGTGTGTGTACATCAGGAGGCTCAGCCAGGAGTGAGAGCTGCCTGGATCCAAGCTGGGTGGGGACATGGCATCAGGCAGGGAAGGCAGCGTGTGCAGAAGCAGGCACAGTGCACCTCACCGCACCCCTCCCTGCTGGGGCACAAGCGGCCGAGACAGGCCTGTGGGCACAAAACCTCACAGGACACTTCTTTGCAGCGATGCTAAAACAACACTAGAAACATCACTCATAGAAGTGAAAATTAGTCCCAGGTGAGCTGACTGTGGATGTGCCTTGGTTTACAGGGATGTCTGCAGACACGTGGCTGGCCTGGGACAGAGAAGACACATTAGGCACAGCTGTAGTAAGGATCCTGTCAAGCCTCGAGTAACAACCTCTGGACTTTGGCCCACAAAAGGTCTCTTGGCTCCCCCAGCTGACCCCTTGCCTTTCGCAGGCTCCTCACTCTTTCATTTGCTTCTGGAATCTTTTCCATCATCTCTACACAGAGGTTGCCTCTAGCCATGCAACAGAGTCTGTTCCCCAGCCCGGTTGCTCCAAACTTGCTATCCCTGAAGTCAAGGAGTCTTTTTCCACTGGTTTCAATAGAAGTAGGGCTGAGCATCTTTTCCTAATCTCGATCTTAACAGCAATTTGAGCGTGGGCCAACAGCACCTCTATGTACAGAACGTTTCTAATTGGTAGAGGCTCTTAAATCTTCCAGAGAACGCAGTGACTGGAAGATGCATCTGGGCAGATTTGTTCGAGGAATACGGTGCACCCTATTTTCTTGTTACACACCAGGTTATTAACCGCAGGAACAACTTACCCGAGCAGGGGTACGATGAATTGTCTCCCACCTGAGGTCCTAAAATAAAGACTGGGTCTCTGTAAAAGAGAGGCTAGGGCATGACCTGAAATGAAGGATATCTGTGCTGCCTCCCCTCTGCTCAGGCTGGCTGGTTGTGCAGGATTAGTGTGGATCATCTTCCCTTCCATGCAATCTGCAGCTCTAAGCCCTACAACACAACGGGTAGCTGGGGTCTGCTCCCTAAGTGCTCCTCACAGCAATGCCAAGTGCCACACTTCATTGCTCAGGTGCCACATCCAAGAATTAATTGTGGGGGTCGAGCAATACTTCCTGACCCCAGCATTGCAAGCCCCACCACCCTGGACACGCACAGAAAGGTGCAGAGAGGAGCTAGCAGAGCTCTATTGGTAGGGAACGGAGGGTGGGCAGCAAAGACAGCAATTGACCTACAAAGCATTTTCAGGGGGGACTAGCAAGTGCAGCAGAGAAAGCAAGAGAAATCCTAGGAGTGAGGCTCAAACAAGACCTGGTCTGACTTTTCTTTTTTCCCTCTTTCCAGGGAACAGTTCAAGACGCCGTCTGACAATGCTGGACCTGCCATACCAGATGACATGGGGGTCGACACAGGTATGCATGGGGAAGCAACACTGCCTAAGTTAGGTGATGCACTCAAGGTCAGGCAGGAAGTCTGTAGCGAGGCCAGGGAGCAACTCGAGGCCTCCCGAATCTGCATTCACTGACCTCCCAGAGACCATCATTGCTGCACTACCTCCCATCTCCCATGCAGCACTGCAGGAAAGAGATAGTTAGCACCTGACCTTCAAGCATGAAAGTCTGCAGAGCTTGGATCCAGTCATGCTGGTGATCAGTGCCCCATCCTAACACACACCTTCCTAGCACACACGGCTTGTTCACTCTGCTTGTAGACGCCTTTGTGGCTAAGCGCCAGGGCTGAGCGATTACCAGAGTGGGTTGGAAATCCCAAGGTATTTCCCCATACAAAATCAAATCCTGTCCACAGGAGAGGCTTGTTTCTTGAGGAAGGGCATTGGAATAAATGACCTTTGTGGACACCCTTGCTTTATTCTTCTATATTAAGTGACTGCTCTCTTTTCTCCACAGCAGCTGGTGCCAGTGGGCAAAAAAAAACAGTCTTCCTTGTTTAACAACATACCAAATGCTCTGGCCAGAGTCCGCAATGTTACATTTGTTTTAGGAAAAATATAGAGTTAGAAAAACTGAGGTCTGGCGGAGGCTGCTAATTGTAGTTTGAGAGTGTTTGCAACTTTTTCTTGTGTAGTCAGGAATCTCCTTTCGGGATGCGTTATTCCAGAGTTAAGGTGCGCTCCCAAGCGGGTGGCTGTGCCACCGGAGGGGAGTTGGAGACAGAGGTCAGGAGCCAGCCCAACCAGCGGGTCTTGCCACAAAGAGCCAGAGCACTCCTTGAGACAACTTGGAGGTGCAACCTAGCAAGGGTGGGGGATTAAAGCCAGCAGATAATGCCATTTGGAGAGGGTCTCATTGTCCACCTGCAATCACTGGGTCATCAGAAGGCCCCTGAAATCAGAGGTGCTGACCCGTCCTTCTCCACACCACTACAGGGAACAGTTGTCTGAGTCTTTAGCTACAGCGCTGGGGGTGGAGCTCAAGGTCTCTAAGCAGAAAAGCAGCATGGCACAGCTGCCTGTGGGGAGCAAACACACCCAGGACTGAGGACCTGCTGGTGTCCCTGACCCCTGCTCCCCCTTGGGAGCTCAGGACCACCAGGGGCCACCTATGAGCTCCTGCACAGTAGCATCACAGTTAGTGCCCCCCACACTATGTTACCATATCTCATTGCTACTGTGATGGGGCTTTTCATGTAGACGTGCCCAGGGAGTGGCTGCTGAAAGGGAAAGTGAACAGGGAATGACCAGGGATTTTTTCCCCACTATTCTTGTCTTGCCTCCAGCATTTAAGATCCAGGTAATTTGAATTCAGAGGCTGTGCCCCTAACTTCCATGTCTGCCACTTGGGGCACCTATAGACATGCCACCAGCCTGCTCTGATGTATTGTCATTACCAGGGACCCGGGTTTTCCATTTCCCATGAAAAGATGGAGTTGACCCCGGATGTTATCTTTTACCAGAGGCAAACATGGATTTCTTGTTTTACAAGACAAACCCGTGGACTTTGCCTGCAGGCTGGCCATGATCATGGACATGCATGTGGCACCAGGCAGCCTGCAGACTAGCTGCAACAGGTAAGGGTGGGAGGGAAAAAGAGGGGGACTGAGGCCCCTATAAGGAGGGATCTGGGTAGGGCTGGGGCTGCTGCCCCACTGGGTAGGGGTTGGGGTTTGGGTGAATGGCAGTCACTGGCCACAGCATTGAGTGGTGCCAATCATGCAGAGACTGCAGGGGACCTCGAGGCAGTCAGTGGGTCTCTGGCCCTCAGGCAAGGCTGGGGTGGGTGGGGGAGGTTGAGAGATGAGAGGCAGTGCTGAGGTTTGCATGTGGGCTATTGGCCTGGCTGTGACTGTGTTAGTTTGAGATCCAGTCCCTAATTCATAGAGTTCAGTGCCTGGGAGAAGGGGGCAGTCTGAGTTGGGATAGGAGACCAGGCCTATATGATTGGCAGTCTGGGTTCGGATCTGGCTTTTCTGTTTCCCACAGGAAAGTAGAGTAAAATGTGGATTTCCCTTGTTACCAAGGGAAATGTGTATTTCTCATTTGAGCTGAGAAACCCATGGATTTTGCAGTTTTGCAAAGAGGTCTCTACTGCCCGGCAGAGGTCCATCCTGCCAAGGGTTGTGGGGAGCAGGAGGAGGGCCATCAGGCAGGAGGCACCATGTGCATCTATATGGACACAGGTGCCAGGAAGCCTGGAGAGCATCTCTTGCAGGTGAGGGCGGGGACTGAGACCCCCAGAGGGAGGGAGATGGGCAGGGCTGGGGATGCTGCACAGCTGGGCGGTGCTTGGGACCCGGGGCCACAATGTGTGGCTGCAAGGCCCCAGGAAGGAGTGGGACAGGGCCATGGGAGGCTCATACAAGGAGTTGGGGGGAGGGGCATGTTTGCCTGGGGATCCAGGGGGACGTGCTCCATACATTTGTGCGCGGGGCAGGGGTGGGCATGGGCTTCCCGCTACAGGCTCGGGCTCCCACCCTGCTGCCCTCCTTCAGCACCTGCACAGCGTGGCGGGTGCAGCCCAGCACTGCAGGGAAGAGTGGAGCAGCACAGGAAAGCTTCTTGACACTGATCTCCATGCTGCTTTGCTGACACGTCCCCTGACTGCGTGGCAGCAGCAGGACCTGGTGGGCTGTGGAGGGCCTTTAATTTTAATCACAGATTTGGGTATTTTATCAGAGAATTTGTGATTGATTGATTGATTGATTTTAATCAGGGAAAACCAGGCTTCCTGGTGATGGCAGTCCCTGACAGCCGTGAGTGGGCCATACTTCCCACGTAGGTGCAATGCTGCCTCCACAGAATCCAGGCTCTGAGGGTGTGGAGGGTGTCACAGGGCGGCTCACAGACCCCGTTAGGTCTGGGCAGGGTCCTCACCCTCTCACAGCAGTGCTTCCAGCACTCCTGGGCCTGCTTGCTGACATGGGACAGTGGTGGAGAAAGGAAGATCTGGGGTTGAGAGTCATCTCATGAGGGAAAATGAGGCTTCTCCACCAGTTTTATCCCCTTGGGCTGCACCTTCTAGACCAAATTACCCCGGTTCTGCTCAGCAGGACCTGAGCTGCCTGTGTCCTGCTCAGGATGTCCTGGGTCATTCGGGTTCATCAGCTGTTAGTTTTAGGGATGAAATAGGAGGAAGAAGGAAGCATCTGCTAGAAGTGCACCAATACATCAGTCCATATAGTATTGGCACCGTTAAATGAAAATTGACATTATCGGCAATTGACTTTTTTGGTTGATGTGGCCAGTAATGTCACCAAGAAATTCCACATGCATATACACAACCAGCAGTGTGGCCTGGCAGCTTCAAGAGTGGAGTCTGGCTGGTAAGTCTGTGTGGAGGAAGGGGCAAGGGTGGGACAGATAAGAGGCCTCCAAGGCGAGGGAGGGAGTGGGGCTGGTGCTGAGCAGCCAGGGTGGGGTGCAGGACAGAGTTATGGCTTGTCTGGGGGCCAGGAAGGGGGAAGCAGCTCCCACCACTCTACCCATCCCCAGGGGATGAATTGGGGGGACATGTGCCCCTCCACCCCTCGATCTGTGCGTGGAGTGTGGGCAGGCTACTCCCTGCTCTTGGAGTGCTTGGAGTTGTTTGAGGAGATGGTGAATCTCCCTTTCACAGAGTCTGTGTTGTATTCTTTACTGCTTTCCTAAGACATAAAAGTGTGACCCATTCCAGCCCTTCCCAGGAGCTGTGTGGACCCAGTACATCCCTTATTGGCTAAAGTCAAATCCAGAGCCTGTGCAGGGGAGGTGCAGAAAGTCTCCAGGCTTCCTTGCAGCCCCTCCAGACTATGCCAGCTGCCCCTGTGACCAGGCACCTGCATGGAGAGTCACTTCTAGCCAGGAGGGGTTTATGGTGAGTGAAACCAGGTGTGTCAGTCTCACCAATTTCCTGAGGGGGAGAAAATACCTTCCAGAGCTGGTACAATGAATACCAGCTGAATCCAAAGTGCAACGACCTCCCTTTGCCCCACCACACTAGCGTCTGCAGGGTTGAGTCCCCTTGTGTGTGTGTGTGTGTGTGTGTGTGTGTGTTGGGTTGGGGGTTAGTTTATCCAGGCACATGGTGACATGTCCCTCACTCAGCAATGTCATCAGGGCCTCAGCACTGGGCCAGGCCTGGAATGGAGGCAAGAGAAGGGATGGTCCCATTCCCCCTCCCGGAGCCTCATAGAGACTAGGCTCCCTGGAGGGGCAGAATCTGCATCCCTTAGGGAGTGGGGTATGCAACTCCCAGTGACATTTCCCAGTTTATATCTGTCTGGCTCTGCCCAGGCTGCACCCACAGACAACTCCTGCCTCCCCTCTTCCCTGCTTAGGTGCCAGCCAGCCCCAGAGAGAGCTTTCTCTTCAAACCCCAGTGGCTGGCCCATGGGGAGCAGGGGCTGGGCTGCAGCTCTCCATCTGAAATGTGCCCTGGCTGATCTCAGGTGGGCAGGTCATGGCCAAGCATCCCAGATACCTTCCCTGGAACTGCCAGGAGATGCGTGGCCATTGTGCTCTGAGCTCTGTCTTTTGGGAAGTGGCTTCCTTTCTCGGTAAAGCCATGATGAAGGGGAACATTCCCGGGGTCGAACCCTTGCAACACCCATGCATCAGGGAGTGAGATGGGCTGTAGCTGGGGTTTGACTCATTGTGTGTGCCCAGGACCTATCTGGAGGATGATTGCTTGGCCTGTGGGTACCCAGGGACCAGTTGTTCTGGCTGTGGCTTACCTGGAGCTCTCCCTAGGCCTGGTACATTAGCTAGAGCAGGGGAAGTGGGCAGCACCTGCCCTGAAGAAGCACGAGGCACAAAGCTGCATCCCACCCCCTGCCCTGTGTCTGTGGCAGCAGTGGCTGGGAGGCCGGGAGAGCTGGCTCTGTTGGCTGCAGGTGTGAGGGCTCCTTTGTTCAGATTGTGTCACTTTTTTGTACATGACATGCAAATGAGGGTAAAAAATGCAATGGTGAGTGTGGGGCTGTGCTCAATAGGAGGATTTCTTCCCAGTGTGTTGAGCGCCCTGGAGCCAGGCACCAGTGTTGGGACGGGGGAACGTGGGAGTCAGCACGGCAGAGACAGGGGACTCCTTGTCTGCACAGAGGGTACAGAGCAGTGTGTGAGCTGCTGCCAGCCCCTTCAGGCTCAGGAGTCTGTAGGTGCCCAGGCCTGTTGCCTGTCCCTGTGCCCAGAGGGAAATTTACCCAGGGGATCAGCCCTGGGATGTGGGGCGGGCACGGTAGTGCCCACAGCCGTTGTGCAACGTACATGTGTGGACAGAGCTGCGGTGTCTAGTCTCTAGTGATGACGGGCAGTAGGATGGTGCCTGCTTCTGCCTCACAAGGAAGTGCTAAAGTCTACATAGGACCCTGTGCCCCTTAATGGGTCCTGAGAAGGTGATGGGAATCATGCATATGACCATGAATCACTCCTTAGGATTTTTCATACTGCCTCAGCATGGAGTTGTGACACAGTCCCTATGCTGGGAGGATGTTTGCAGGTGCTGCCAACATGTCCATGGCAAGGAGAGACAGGCTGTGGGGTTTCAGGTACCTTTTAGTTAGGCAAGGCAGGAGCAGCCACAGGTGGAAGCAGAGCACTAGCTCTTGCTCTGAATCTGCTGATCAAGATGAGCAGTGGGACCAGAGCAGGGAAGAGCAGTCCTGGTGCTGCAGGAGGGGAGGCCAGAGCCAGGAGGGAAGCCCAGCTCGTGGGGGCAGCATCAGGAGCCAGGTTGGGGTAGGGAAGGACAGGACAAAGGGTAGCAGCCTCAGGAGGGTTAAGGAGGGCCCTAATCAGCTAGTGCCCATTGCAATCAGCTACATCAGCCTCAGCTGCTCCAGCTGGCTGCAGGGAGGCATTGGCTGCACCTGGCAGACTATTGCCCTGCTGCTGGGAAAGGAAGCTGAGGTGAGAGCTATCTCCACTCCCTGCCCCAGGGACCAGGTTGAGGTCTCAGATGTGAAAGCCCTGGAGTGAAATGTCTTACAGGAGCCACCCCTGGGCCTGAGGCTCGGGCGTCACTTTGTAGGTGTTCCCCTCCCTTTCCCACTGTCCAGCCCCTGTGGGTTTTGTTCTGCCCCTGGGGTAATGAGAGCTGGGGAGGGAGCTGAGCCCTGTCTGGATCTGGGTTTGTGAGGCTTTCTGCAGGCTCTTGAGAACTGGCAGTGGAGGGACTCTCAGCCCTTTCCCAGGATAGTGGGGGTGATGGGGCCTGAGCTCAGAGTTTGTGCCATGTAAGCAGGAAGACATGGGCGTTGGGGTGCATGAGCTCAGGGTGACTGTCCCTGGAGTAGGAGCTGGGCAGCACTGGAGGGGCAGGCAGGATGTTGGGGGTCAGGGCCTGGGAAGGGCTGGGTCAAATTTTGGGTTGGTTTTCATGGAGAAATGAATGCCAAAGGGCCTTGAGTCTGTGTAAAAGGAGCTTCCCCTTTTTGTGCCATCCCAGCTCTGTTTGGCATCATGGTACAACTCCCCTGTCTGGCTGTTGGGACTGCAGGGAAAGCTGGTTTTGGAGGAGGCTCCAGAGAGGGTCACTGTGTTTTGGAGAGATGCAGCATAGTCTGTGGTCACTATAAGGGAATGAAGTAATAACTTGTTTTGGAGACACTGGTGATTGTGCAGGTCAAGGTAAGGGTCTCTCCAGGCTGCACCATCCCTGGCCTGGGATCCTTTGAGCTTGAGCTGGTAGCAGAGATCTGGAAAAATCAGGGATCAGTCTGCATCCACCCTGACACATGTCCCAGTTACTGCTGCCTCCCCCAGTCCCTGAACCCTTGTAGGGAGTGGGGACGGGGTGGTTCTGCCTGTGCCTAATTAACAGCCTGGGCCCTCATGATCTGGAAAAGGAGAAGTCCAGCGTTTCCCTGAAATCAGTAGCACAAGGAGGGTAGCAGAAGGAATCCTTGCAGGTGATGACAGTTAAATCTTTCTGTCGATTGTGGTGCCCTGCTAACAGTGCTGTCTCTCCACCCCAGTCCCCAAGCCAGTGCTGCTTGTGGGACCTGGGAGAAAAGGGGTCTGCAGCTCAAGGGTTTTCCTTTAGCAACAGTAGGACTTGCTTCACAGTGTTTCTGGCACAACAATAAGAGACTGTCCTCAGGGCTCACATGCCTCATCTGTCAGTGTAGCAGGTTCTGGGCATTGCCCTTGGAGATGGTGACCCCCCCCCCCCATGCACAGGCCTGCTGCAGTGTATGGGAGGTGCAAGGTTGCTCATAGTAGCCACCCACTCCAGCCCCTCCACAGGAACCTGGGGGACCCAGTGCATGTGGGAGCTGCTGAATGCAAGCCCAGAGGCTTTGCAGGAGAGGTGCAGAGAGTCTCCAGGCTTCCTCATGGCCTTGCCCAACTCTAGCAGCTGTACCTGGGACCAGGTGTCTGGGAAGAAAGACAGGTTAATAATCATTTGAATCTCACCTGCAAAGACCCCAAGGATCTAGAGCCTCCCTGGGATTGGGATTTGCAGTGCTGCAGTCCCCATTGCCTGGAGCCCTTCCCACAGCTGCCCAGGATGCCTGTCCCCTTGCTTCATGCCTCCACCCTCTCCATTGAGTAGCCTCCTGCCCATCTTTTCCTCCCTGGATCCCATCCTACCCCTCTCCCTCCTTTCCCTCCCCCTCTCTCCTCTTGTCAGGCAGAAGCAGTGATTGCAAACCTCCAGGACGTGTCCTGCATCCTTCTCAGAAAAGGGGCTCTGCAGCCTGGCTCCTGCCCCTCAGCTCTGAGACTGCTGGAGCCCTGGCTCCCAGGGTGGCAGGAGGTAACATGGGTGCTGCAGCTCCTCCCACCCTTCCCACACTCTCAGGGGACTGAGGCTGGGTCCCAGCCAGGGGCTTTCCCAGAGACATTGGCCCTGGGCTCCACACCCTGACCGAGCAGCTGGAGCCTGTGGCTTGAGGAGGACAGTATCTGCTGGGGAATCTCCTTAACCCTTTGCTGCCTGGAACCAGATCTGCTCGGAGCTCTTGCCTCAGCCCTTAGTCACGTGAAGCTGCATCAGGGCTGTTTATCTGGATCTACAACGATGGGCAGGTTCCTAACATGATGTATTTGTGGTGAGCTCTTGCACTTCTCACCTCCATGACAGTGTCCCATTGCTTTGGTGTACTTCTGTGTGCTAGCAGGCTTGGAGTGTAGCTCTGGGCAGGATGGTCCAAGAAATGTATGTGAAGCCAGGTCTTTGGCAATTGCTTATACTGGACCAGCTGCGTATTTCATAGGCTTGGCAGACAAGCTCACAGGCCTTACTCATGTCTGGGGAGGAAGGAAGTGATGCCAGAGCTAAGTAGCAAGAAGAAGAATCAGTTGTGTTGAGTCATGTCTGCTGCAGCTGTTTGTAGACTGAATTGAAGCAGAAGTCGGGTCAGATAAGTGCAGTTCTGATCATCCAGGGAATGCGTGAGGCAAGGATCTGTTTTGTTTGGATGCTGTATTGGACTGAGAGTGCAGTTGGGAGAAGTGGCAGACAAGGCTTCTGGCCCCGAGGCCCTTTCCTCAGGTCCAGAAGAGAAGTAGGGGTTTGAGCATGTTCCTTCCCCGGTTGTACACTCTGCGAGCGCAGGCTGAGAGAGCTGCTGGCCCTTGTTCTCGATGCTGTGTGGGAAGCAGGTGACAAGTACCAGGAATGGGAAAGGGGATTTTTCACTCTGTTCTAGCTGGTCAGTGCAGTGCGTGGGGTCTGGATGCCAGCTGGGCCCTGTCGCGGTGTCTGTGCTGGGCACAGCAGATGTCACGGATGTGGTGGGTGTCCCGTGCGGTCCTCCATGCAGTTGCAACAGAGGGTCTAAGGGCCTGGCGTAGCTGGCAGCTGCTTTAGTGTTGCTGGGCTGGTAGCTTTTCTGTGACTGTCAGGTCACAGGTTACTGTGTTACTTGTGGGGTGGGAGCTGGCTGGCTGGTGGGGGCACTGGGGCAGCGCCACGTGTACCACCCGAGCCCATGTATGTTCACTTGTCAGGCAGGATCGCGGTTCCCGGTCCAGGGGGAGAACAAGGGGACCATGGGCTGAGGCTCCCTGCGGTGTGTGTGGCCATGATACAGCTGCCTGGTGCTCTTGTCAGAGCGTGCTGGAGGTGCTGTGTCCTGGTCAGAGCACTGGGAGGGACTAGGAGGATACTGGGAGATACTGGAGGCACTGGCTGGGAAAAATCAGGGGCTGGGGGTTACTGAGCCTTCCTTCAGGTACTGGGAGGTTCCTGGGAGGATACTGGGGAGCTGTGGCTGTTGGCCAGTAAACGGCTTGTGGATGATGCCCCCGCTTCTGCGTAGCAGCTGGTTCCTGGACTGTTGCCTGCTCCTCACTGGGGATACAGTGAGGCCTGGGATGGGGTCAGCAGCCTGCGCATCTGATGCGGCTGCCCCCTCCCAGCCCTGCTGGTCTCCTCTCAATCCCACACTGCAGGCCTGTCCCCCTGCTAGTGTACGGCATGCCTGGTGCACAACCCCTCCCTCCTCCACTTGTCCCAGCATAGTGGCCTGGCAACTGTGGGGCCCATGGGGTGACACTCATGGAGACCCCAGGAAAGACCAGTGCTGCCTGGGTGGGATCTGAGGGCCATGACAGTGCCCTGGTGCTCAGCACAAGAAGCCTCAGTGCCACCCCTGTCCCCACCCCCTCCCCCCCCCCACACCATTGAGTGCCTCTTCATCCTCTGGGAGAAATGGAAGGCACTGGGGGGGCTATTGAGAGGTTACTGGGTGGTTACTGGAGGAGCTGGGCTGTTTACTGGGTCTGCCTGGGAGGGTACTGGGAGGCCCTAGGGCATACTGGGAATTTACTGGGGAGCTAATAGGAGGTTACTGGGCTCTTAAGTGGGGGACACTGAAGGCTGTGAGTGCTGCTGGGAGGGGATTGGGAGGTAAATTTTGGGCACTGGGAGATGCTGGAGCACTGGGAGGTCCCTGCCCACCTGCCATGTGCCAGCTTGGGAGACAGATCATCGCTGACTGCAGATGCGAGATCTTGGACAAGACAGAAGGACCCGAGAGTAGTGGGCAGCTGCTGGACCCTGATGGGGTCTTTGGTGGTGGCTGCGGGTCAGGACTCGGGGGCAAAGGGGTAGGGGGAGAGGGGGGCTGCAGGATGGGAGTGAGGGGTACTGGCCTTGCTGTCCCCTGCCCCCACAGGCAGTGCCAGGCCCAGATGCCCGTCACGCAATTCTCCTGGACCTGTCGCTTCAACTTGTGCAACTCCTGGGGGCCAGAAGAGTCCCTTTGAATGAGCCTCAGCACCTACACAGTTTCCTGCCAAGCTGCCAGCACCCCCATTAGTGTCTGGGCTTGGCACGGTCCCAATATGTGCTTGGAGTGCAGGGCCTAAGCATCCAGGCCCCCTGGCTCCCTAGCTCTCACTCTCCAGCCCCCACCCCCTCCTAGGGAACCCAGGCATCCGGGCACTCACCCCCTCCACTCTCTCTGCCCCCCCCCAAGTTTTCACCTGCCCGGACAACAGCAACTACAACACGTATGGTTCCCACTGCCCCACCTCTTGCTCTGTGACCTCCCTGGGGGGCCGTGCTGAGGGCTGCATCTGCCTGGCTAACTCGTCTCCAGTGGAACCGACTGCATCCTGGCCTCAGCTTATGGCTGCCTTGGCCCAGCAGCACCTACCACCCGGTGAGCTGGCAGGGGCATGGTGGGGTAGAAAGGGGCCTGGATGCACCCAGATGTGGGGTGAGGCACAGCTGCGTATAGCACAGCCCCATTACAGCCAGCTACGGAGTGAGGCAACACCAAGTGTAGCAGGGAGTTGAGATGCAACTGCCTCTGGCCTGGGGAGAGTGGCTGAGTGTAGCACGTCGTCCTGGACCCTGAGTGGGATCTGCATGAGTGTTGCTGCATGTTCCTTCCTGTTTTCCCATTCATCCCCCACCGACAGGTGGGAGACGCCCAATTTGAGGAGGAGTGCTTTGAGTGCTGCACGTGCCATGGCCCCGGGGACCTGACATGCGAGTGCAGCCAGAGCCCGCCTTCAAGGACTGTTGGTTCCAGGACAGCAAGAAGGACTGCCAACCCCTTGGTGACTGCGCCTGGCTCTGGGGTGGGGAGAGCAGGGCCTGGGATGCAGACAGCTCCCCACATTGCTAAACCATGGCAGAAAGCTGCATATAGTAGCATCTCCAGCTACCTTGCAGCTAGCATTTTATGTGTACATTTTACGCCTAAAATGTATGACTTGACTTTTACCGTCCACGGAGGCTTTTTTGTTCAGCCTGTTTTGCACAAACTGATTATGCACCTTTGGGACAAAGGTTGTAACAGTATGTGCAAGAAATATATTCCGGCTTCAGGAATGCAAATGCTGCAGAGACAAGTGCCTGGGTTGAACGTGTGCCCTTGCGTCAGTGAGATATACTGTACCCAGCACAGAAGAGTGAGCTGGCCATAGACTTTTTAACGGCTTCTGTTGGACACTTGTACTTGTATAAGGATTTAGTCCACATATTTCTTATACAAAACACAGTGTGTGTCACTTTCTTTTTACAATAAGAAAATAATTGTCTATCTGCTTTATATTTTAGTGGGTAGAGTGTAGAAGCGGATTTCTCTCTTGAAAATGAAAGGTCAGAAAGAAGTGGAGGAGGAGGGGAAAGGAGGCACTGACAGAGTTGAGTGAGCTTTACCCTTCCTTTGCTTGTAGCCTGTTGCTGAGGCTTTCATGTCTGCGTTGTCTTGTGTTTCAGAGCCTGCTTTCAGGTGAAAGGAGCCAGAAAGCTCTCAACCAAAGACTGGAGGTACACTGCGTGTTATTCATGCTCCGTGTGTCAACTTGGAGCAAAAAGTGAAAGCTACCCTTCACCAGCGAAAGCTAGCAGCAGAGACACAATGCCCACGGGTCCCTACTCCATTTTAATCAGCCCTAACATCAAGGCTACACACAGTCAGTTCAAACCTCTATCGATCACCGCCAATTCCAAGCAGTCCCATCTACCTGAGCACCAAGGTTGCACAAAACTACTCCACCTATGCTGTCACATCCGTTCGTCCCACCAAACATACACCACACTACCTCCTAGCAGCAGCCATCCAAGCCAGCTACTACTTCACCCCCTGCCCTGTAGCCATCAAAGCCCAACACCCTGCCCTCTCCAAGCCTCCACACTATATGCAACCAAGCTAATACCACCCTATGCTTCACCCTCTAAATGAGGCTCCTGAATGTCCCCAAGCTTCTACCAACTCCAGCCTCATGAAAAGACCAGTCTCTACTCAAAGGACAAAAAGAAAGAAGAGGGAAAAAGAAGCCAGGATTGGAATAAAGGCAGTAGAGGCAAGATAGGAGGCAAGGCTGCAGGAGGACAGTAGACACAAGGCAGTGAGGCAGGAGGGGGGAAATCAGGACAGGGAAGAAGAGGATTCATGAGGCTGACTGGCACATAGTGCATCAAGGGGGGTCCCCAAGCAGGGCCAGGGGACAACAGCCCTGGGGCAGAGACAGTAGAGAAGTACATGGGGATCAAGGAGGAACAGGGATGACTTGACAAGGCATAGTCCAGGCTATGGTGCACACCTCCCTACTCAGCACTTGGTGCTTTGGGCTGTGTAGCTGCTGGAGCCCCACAAGGACAGCTGTGGGTGATCCTCCCTTCACACTAACTGGACCAAGTGGCACCTCCCTTGGGTTGTCTTGTGAGTAGCAAAGACAACTGTTTTTGGTTTTGCTGAATGTGCCATAGTTTGGGTGGCCTTTAGTTGGTGCTGTTGAGCTTGTCCATAGTCCATGGAAACAGGACGTTATATTTGGCGATGGGAAGGGGGAGGAGAGTCTGCAAATGTTAGAGCAGCCAGTCAGAACTTAGTTTCTTGGTTTTCTGTCTGGAGCTAGAGCCAGGGCGAGGAAGGTGCTGTTCGGCCCCAGAATCTGAACCCGGCCCTCGGTGCTGACAGAAAGTTACACTTGCTTTGCATCCCCTCTTGGTCTCTCATCCAGTGATCCTGACCAACTTAAAGGCTTGGATGGTTTGGCCTTTGCTCAGTGCTGCTGCCCTTGGGAGTGGGAGCTTTATTCAGATGCTTCTGTGTGCCCCCCAGGGGTTCATTGGTAAAGCTCTGGAAAGAGGTGTCCTGTGGTACCTTCTGTGTGGTATTCCTAATACCCTTCTTTCACGGCAAGGTACTGATAGCTCGCTATAGTCAAGTTGTGCAAGTTCGACCATTTACTCACAGCGACATACTGTATGGTGGCTCCATCCTGCTTCTGAACCCAAGTTAATCCAGAAGGAGAATGATAGCTGTGATCCCTATTTCCATCAGAGTCTGCCAAAAAGCAGTCGGGCAGGCACTCTTCTTATGGGTTAGGAATAGGAAATGTTGCCACTTTACATGATGCTGGCTGTTCTTCCCGAGTCTGTATTTAGGAGGGACTTGGGGCTGTGTTGAAATGCCACCATCACTGGAAGGTCAGGCTATCAGTGTAACGGCCTGAATTTGGGTTGGTTTGTTTTCCCAAACCATTTGTGGTGTTACGTAAAACTTGTGAGCACTGTTCTTTATAACATGCAGTATATTTGCTTTATCTTTAAGCTGTTACTTTTTTTTCTAGCATTCTGTTCTGCTGATTTCCTTGCCCTCAGAGGGTGTGTCTTCACACCTTTTGGCTTCCTGCTTCCATTTCCATGTACAGATTGTATTGTATCATTAGCGGACCAAAGATCAGGGCCGCTTTCTGGTAGGCCCCGTAGATGTACTTGTCATAGTAGCTAGTGTCTCCGAGAGAAGGAGTTTTTTTGGTCCGTTCCAGTTTCCTCACTACTGTCCGTGTGAGCTCATGTTCAACTTGTACGAGCACTAGTGCTGAGCAGCGGGCATCCAACGTCTGAAAAAGTCTACTCGCCCTTGCACTGCTGAAGAGCGAAAACACCGGGTTTGGTTTTCATTCTCATTGTTTGCAAGGAAGACTGGAGAATGGATCGGTAGGATGGTGATGCTTTTTCAGCCTTTCTTACAGGCAGGTTATTGGAGGCTGGACATGGCAGTTTGTCTTGACAGTTTTGCATCTGAGCCTTAAGGGCACCCTTTGGCCATGTAGAGCCTGTTCTCCGGAACAGCCTTCTTGCACCCCTGCTCCTCTTCAACATTTTCAGTTTCATGGGTAGCCCTGAGACTATGGCTTGAATATCTCTCTCTTGATTTATATTTCTTTAAAAAAATCCTCATGTATTGGAGCACTGGACTTAACTGCTGTTGGCAGCTGGTCTGGGAGGGTGTTATAATTGGGTCTACTTGAGCAGCTGAAACATTTTATGTTCATTAGCGGTATTTATTATGGGGAGACCGAGACACGCCTTGCACTGGTATTGGAAAGTGAGGAGTATGGTTTTTGAAAGCTTACCTGTAAGATTTCTGCTGTTTTTCACAAAACTGTCAGGTTTTGTGTCCAGCCCTAGTTATTTCAGGGCAGGGTTGCATTATGCTGGGAGTCTAAGGAGGATATGGTACTTAGGGAGGGTGATATTTAGCATATAGGGCAAATGGCATATTTTGGTAGATAGCACCTTTTACTGGACTACACTCTGGTTGTAGGTCCAAGAAGCAGGATGGCTGTTGTGTGAAACAGCATGTCTGGGCTCATGTTGCTGCATCACTGCAGCTCTCTTGTCTGTTATAGCTAGTCAGTAATGTCCTGGTTGTACCCACATTTCTTAAGCAGTGTGCCCCACTTCCTGAAAAAGATAGGTATCACTATGAAGTGATTGCTTTTTTGGGTGGATGTGTAAGACCCCTGACACTTGATGGAATGAATTGGTTGCTTAGCCTTTCCTATACCCGGGGCCATAAACCCCTGCATTATTTATTAAATAATTAGGCACTGAATTATTTATTAAATATCTACCATAAACATAACTCTGCCCCTGAGACATGTTCTTGAATTAGAGCAGTGGTGCACTGGTACTAAGATATGCATCCTTCAGTGTTGGTGTGCACTTGATTGCATGGTTTCTTTGTGAGGCGAAGGCATGCCTGTTTAGGATGCTTCTGAGACTGTCACTGCACTAGAAAAAGACATTTGATTTTTCCTAGCCTGGTTTGGTGCCACCTGTGGCCAGGAAGGGTGGTTGGTATGTGGTTGGGACAGACTGTGGGCAAAGGTAGGAGAGATCAGAGCCATGGCTTGGTTGGATGCATTGGGGAGTTTGGGAAGCTTTCCACAAAGGACGAGGGCTGGCTGGGATGGCTGCAGCCTGCATAGGATTGTGGGGCATCTTATTGGGGTTGGGATGTAGTTGTGGGGGCACTGACTAGACTTTGGGGCATGCTGGGTACTCAAGCAGTAGGGTACATAACCCTCGCGATGAGCTAGTATACACGGCCCATAAGACGCTTCAAGCAGCACAACATCAATATGGAGGTGTAGGAAAAATCCTCCTAGCCGAACAACTGGTGGAGCCATTAGCAAGGGGGCATGGGACGTTACGCGCTCCCTTTGCCACATTGTTACCCTTGCTGGATGCGGAAAGAGTTGACCCACATTTTCAGAGGGAGTCTAAGACCTGGAATACGCTAGTGCTTACTCACCATTACAACTGGCATTGCTGGAGGTTGGAAGACACGGCACCTGATCCAAGCCCAGAAGATGAGGAGAAGGTCCCTACACTGTATGGAACTTCTGCCCTGGCGTGGATGGCCTCAGATGGAACCTCCCGACATGGCGGAGACTATGGGTACTATTGCAAAGCTTGTAACGATAGGGAAATATTTCAAGCTGACCCAGATGATAATTCGGCCCAAAAATGTGAATTGTTAGGATTCCTCAAGGTACTAGAACATTGTCTGACATGTTATAACGACTCGCTCCCCGTTCCAATCATCGCAATTGATTTGCAATACATTTATAAAATTCTTCCCGGTACAGCTTTTCCCTCTGGAAATTTGAATGATTGGCAAGACATCTGGAAAACGTTAACTAAATTTGTACGCCTCCCGTTGGTTAGGCACACTAAGTCCCACCGTCCGGATACTGATCCAGTACATGAGGTCATTGATAAGCTCTTAGAAGATCCACTCCGGACCGACATAGTCTTGCCTATCACATCTACCTCCGGTCCTGAAGTAAATCCATTCCTCATGTGGCTTCACGAAAATTGGGGTCACCCAGGGCCACGGGCCTGCCATCAACGTTGGTGCCGAACCCTTATGGAGCCGGCCCCATACGGAGCTCGGCGCGATTGGGAAAAGGTAGCTCAGGCCTGTGAGATATGTGCAAAAGAAAAGTGCCATAGAACCAAGCACCAACTCGGAGCTTTCGATTCTTCACAGTTTCAGGCAGGAAAAGTTTGGCAGGTAGATCTGCTAGGACCTCTCCCAGGGTCTAAACCACCAAATAAAGGATTAGTTGTTGTCGACTTGGGAACTAGACAGTTACAAGTTATTCCCTTACGAAAAAGCAATGCCACTGCCGTTATTTCTGCCTTAACTGCTGTGTTTGCTACCTGGCAACCCCCTCATGAGATTCAGTCTGATGGGGGACCCCTGTTCAACTCTAACGCTCTAGACAAATTTGCTCGTCTTCACAATGTAGCCTGGCATCTTCATCTGCCGTACCACCCGCAGTCCAACGGCATTGTGGAAAGACACATAGGCCTGTACAAAGAACAACTTCGCATTAGAGGAGGAGGGACGTTTAAAAACTGGACTAAATTCAATCATGACGTTCTCATCTCACTGAACACTGCTAAACCGTTACGGGACGAAGCTAATGTCCAGAAACCCCCACCTTGGGAACCCAAGTTCCAGCCAGATGAGTTAGTGTGGATCTCAATACCGCACCCCCTTCAGTCTCATCCACAAGTTCACAAAGGAACCGTTCAACGGTCGGGACAATATCCTAATACCTATTCTGTCCAATTAGAAGAAAAGCCCAATCATCCTCCTATTATCATTCATCACAACTGGATGACTCGCCGTTCCGACGTTCACCCAGTATCCTTACAGTGAAATCAATTATGAGTCTCTTTTGTTTTGTGTTGTTGTTCTCTTTCTTCACAGGTCTAACCCCAGCAAAGTAGTAATCCACAACCGCCTGATTGTGAGATTCGTCAAGCACCAAACTACAGTTCATTCGAGTCAATAGAGTGATGGTTGTGAAGGAGACACTGAGACGGCGAACGTCCATTCGCTCAGGACTTACTATAACACTATTCTCTCTCATTTTATTAAGTGTTTTTTGACATTGCCTGTTAATAGGAGAAGACAGAATGACTACTAAATGAGGGGAATCCCAAGCAGATGTTCTCCAATCAGATGATAATCAATAGTTGTTGTTATATGTTCAAGTTATTATATTTTATAGTTTGTTAAGAAGACCGGTCTATCAAATTGTTTGTTTGTACATATATATTTGTATTGGTTGTTAAAGCTTTGCCAGGTCAGTAAATCCCGAAACAAAGATGCCTTATGATGTACTCATGTGTCTAAAATTCCAGTTGTGCCGTCGGCAAGGGGGCATGTCACAACCCAGTGATTTTGGTGCCTCGGCACGATGGATTTTTCCCGCCACATGAGCCTCTTGCACAGCAAAGGTTTTCTGTTGCAACAGAAAAACCCCGGTGCAAGAGAGTTCCCGCCATTCGAATGTAAATTTGTGTCCCGCTATTGGCCAGTTCTAAATTATTCCTACGTGGCAGCTAGTAATTGGCTTGCTAGCTGTTTAAAATTTCGTGCAACTTCCACCCAAGTTGGAGAACTTTGAGCACGCTGCAGAGTGCTTCTAAAAGAGATCTGACTTGCGGCTGAGCTGATCGATAGACTGATCACCTATTGATTCTTCTCCCCATCGCCAAGCGCAATCCCCGATGTACCCTTTCCCCGCCGGCTTGATTTGTGGATGGATGAGCTAGCCTGAGCCCTGCCAGTTAGAGCAACTCACATAGTTGTTCAAATGACCGGACTGTCTGCGACGCAGCTACAAGCGGCGTAAGTAAAGTTTTGCAACCATTAAGCTTTGTCCGCCTCTCTATTCACCAGCCCACCCAATGAACGAGTAATTACTAAATCACCTCGAGTCAGCTCTGTCCCTCTGAGACAATGTACATGAGAAATTAATGTTTCTGTTAGAAAAAAGAAAACTGTAACCAGATGTGTCTAAACAGCCCTCCTCAGCTATGTCATAAATACCCCCTCATTATTCTCAGTTTTTTGAATGAATATTAATAATACATTTTAAATAATACCTATCATAATATAGCGTGAGTGGAGAATAGGAACACCTCTCTAACTAATTAGAGCTGTTGAATGAATTTGGGAAAGGGTTCTGGGTTGAATCACCGTTCCTTGGACGAGATTGAATTAGCATAGATTGAATGCCAGTGATAATTCTACGCAATTGTGAGATCAGTAGTTAATGCATCTGGCAGAGACAGGGATTTTCCTTTCTCTTACAGCGCTGAATATAAACCCCTATAATCCTTTTCCTTTAGCGCTCACGTCTATCCAGGCTTCAATTTAATAAGAGGTCAAAGATATCAGGTTTCTGCTGAGCTTCTGTGGCTCAAACACAGAGAGAATGAGATGTTATCTCAGGGTGGTTGTGATTCAGAATAATTAAAAAGACAAATGGGTGGGTTGGAGGGCTATGTTTATATTTCCAATTGCTTGCATACTGCAGAAGACACCCTTCTTAACAGTAAAGTGTATATGCTTTCTTTAATCCAGTAGCCCAAGAACTAAAAGGACAAAAGAGAGCCTGGAGCAATCACTACTTCGGAGTTTTATTATTACAACATTTTGTATATATTTGTATTCATTTGTATTAGAGCTGGACCAAATCTGAAAAACTCCATTCCTATTTAGCCAGGGCAGGGTAGGAGCAGTTGAAAACTTCCTGAGGATTGTGCTTTCTAGTGCAGTACAGGTTTTAGTGATCCTATAAACCCCAGGGGTTAGGCTACATTTCCCTGAGCACCATCCACAGATACTTTATTTCTTAACTACCTACCTATAAGAAAAAGAGGTAGTTAGCTTTGTATTTTTAACTGGTGAGCCTACAAGGTGCCGCCCTGCCCTGCCTTCTGCCTAACTTTCCACAGGTAGAAACTGAGGACTGCTGGAGTTAGATGGATGGATGTGTGTGTCTGTATACAGAGCTTTCTTTATGGATGCCCCTTAAACTGGCTCATGCAGTTGTGATCTTCTTGGTTTATTGACTATAGTGAAACCTATTTGCATGACTTTTCCACACACCTGGTCTTTCATCTCTGAAGTAGCCATGAACCTGACCTTGAACAATAACCTCATCCAGAGTGGAATTCTTCTTGGCCCATTTTCTGCTTTAAATGTGCAATATATCTGGTTCTGTCTTTACTTATAGCCCGCCAACTGAGGTCTGAATGGAGCCCAACTTGTAAATGGGTTTAGAGAGTGTTTTTGGTATCTGTACTGGGTGCTGAGCCAGTAAATTGGCATGTAGGGCCAGATCCTCAAGGGATCACAGCTTCCACTTACACACCTAAATTAGCAGTTAGTTTCTCCAAAGACCTGCCAATAGTTGCTGAGCTGTTTTGAAACCATGGCCATAAATGTTTCAAGGGGAGCTGGAGGAGGCCAGCCTCTTGTGCCTGCTTGCCTCATTCTGTTTCTGGTACCCAACCTGAGGAAGAGCTGCACAGATGCAGAACACTTCACTGCAGCTGCTCTGTGAATATCAAACGAGAAATGTTTTGCAGCTTTGTTCTCCATGGTTGGCAGACTAATATATCACTATAACAAGAAAGCATTTCCTGTTAAAAGCATGATTGCAATTGGATTCTGAGTTTCACTACCTGTCTGAAATGATCATAGGTACCTAGGAGATTCCTGATTGGATTGGACTCAAAATTGAGTCCAGCATCCCATCTCTCTACCAGGGTTTCATTGGTAGATATAAACATGATGCTGTAAACAAATAAATAATAATATGTCTCCCCTTAGTTCTCATACTGGTGTGACGGACTTACCTGACTGAGACCCAATGTGTCCTGGGGCTCAAGAAGGCTTACTTTTGATTGGTGGAGCCAGTCTACCAATCAGGAACAAGCTGAGGAAAGCGGGCACCACCCTTTTCCCAAAGGGAGGGGGAGGGGAGTGGAGCTCTCCAACCTAATTGCAGACTGCAGCATGGCAGGTCTGCTGGACTTGAGGGGCAGAGCCCCTGAAGTGTACAAAAGGAGAGCATGTTCAGCATGCAGGGCAGATGCAGCATGGGGCTCAAGAACAGCGGAGCCAAGAAAAGCTGGGGAGAGCTGCCCTAGCGGGTGATAGCCCTGGGCTCCTGAAGACATCACTGGAGGAATCGCCACCAGAGCCTCGACCCTGGGAGCAGGGAGAGCCTGCTGGGGCCCCCCACATGATGCACAGCCCAGTGCATGGGGCCAACCCTGGTTGCTGCAGGAGGCAGCTTGGGTCCCAGGATACTTAGTGCACATAGCAGTGCATGGGGACACCAGACCCTGGGAGCTGCAGATGGAGGCTCAGGTTTGCTACCCTCAGTGTGTGGGTGAGAACCCCAGTGCATCTGGAGGTGCATGGAGGTCACCAGACCCTGGGATTTGCATTTGGTGGCTCAGGTCTGCTACCCTCAGCATGTGGCCAAGGACTTGGTGCACATGGTGGTTCGTGGTGCCCTAAGCCATGGGAGTGGTGCCATACCACTTGAGTTTGCACCCCCTTCCCCAGCATGAGGCCAGGCACCCAGGAGGCACCAGTGGGGTGCAGGAGAGGTCCGGCGGTCCAGATTTCAGGACCCGCATGAGGCGGCCCAAGCCCCAGCACAAGGCAGG
This sequence comes from Alligator mississippiensis, assembly GCF_030867095.1. Taxonomy (NCBI): domain Eukaryota; kingdom Metazoa; phylum Chordata; order Crocodylia; family Alligatoridae; genus Alligator; species Alligator mississippiensis. The sequence continues at coordinate 74,886,745 of NC_081834.1, forward strand.
AGGCAAGGCCTGGGCATTGGGACCCACATGTGGAGGCCTGAGCCGCAGTGGAGGACAGAAGGCAGGGCCCCAGGCAGCCCCAACAAGGCACCTATGGCTCTGGGAACTGCTCGCAGCCTGCTACCCGGATCCATGAGTACCCGGGGAATGGGTCCCCCTCCCCAGGAGGGGAGGCCCTGAAAGGGGAATCTGGCAGGATCAGGGGCCAGGTAGACCCATCTTGGGCTGAGGAAGTACTGGGACCCTCCTCCCCCAAAGCAGGTGCCAGGGTTGCCACCCTAGGGGAACAGTAAATAGTCTGTGCCACAAGGGGGGGTGGGAAGATTGCACCTCCCATTTTGTAAATAGTTATATTTTATTGATAGATAGATAGATAGATAGATAGATAGATAGATAGATAGATAGATAGATAGATATGTTGTCATTATTTTAATGTGGCCTGTGTTATGTCAGCAGATTGAGGTTTGATTGTGTTGTTGTTCTTGCTTGAACTTATCTGTGGATACCTGTGTTTATTTGCCTAGCTATATTTGCCTGTGGTTATTGTACATATTTAGCTGTGTTTTTATAAATGTGTAAATATTGATATTAGTTGTATATTAATAGCTTTTTTTTTTTTTTTTTTAAGGATTTTGGTAAACAGTAATAAATGTGTCCCTGCCTGGCTCTATAGAGACAGGAAGGAACTTCTCACTGGTGGCAGAGCCCTCACAGCACTCTTGCTTGACCACCCCATCCCTTCCACTTGCAGACAGGGCACACCCCTGGATGTACCCAGGCTACACTGGTTTCTGATAATGGGACTACTTTAAGACCAGAAGTACAAGGTTTAATCTCCTTTTCCAAATAGGTCATCATTAATTATGGTAACTGTATGTAAACAGACCCTTTGTTAAGATTTTGGCCTCAGTGCTTTTCTGTGGCAGCAAGTTCTGTGGATTAATTGCAGATTTTTTTTTTCATTCATCAGGAATGATGGATAAAAGCATAGTGTTAGTCTTCTGTAAACTTTAAGAACAGGTGCTTAAGACTGAAGGGGTATAAAAGACTGAAGGGGCACTGGTTTCTTTCTTTCCCCCCTTCTTTTTCTGTTTCCTGGCTTAGGTGGAAGATTGGCAGAGAAGGAGAAAGGCTTTGACCCAGATGAAACATTTTGACCAGTTTCATTTGATGTTTTATTTTCTCTGAGGTTGCCTCCTTTTTTGGTGAAAACAAATTTGACTTCATTTCACAAATAGTTTTTGCAAACAGATATTCATGGGCTTAAAACATGATCAGAAATATTTTTTCTGAGCTTCATTAGAATTCTTAGAAATATCTCCATGAGTTCAGATAGAGAAGTGCATAATTGTTAGGCCTGTGCAAAGTGGCTAGTATTCACTTTGGACTAGGATTTGGCCGATTTGGGGGATAGTGGTTAGATTCAGTGATTCAAATCAGTGTCCTGAACTGATTCGGGCAGATCAGATTTGGAGACTCGGCCGTGCCGAATTGGCCAAATCTCTGAATTGGACAGACCCCATCTTCCAGCCCTGTCAATGGCTGCCCCACCTGCCCCAGCTCCTGGTTCTTAAAAACAGCCTCACTGGCTCCTGCCAGGTGAGGGGAGGGGGTGATCCCTGCTGCCCACCTCTGCCCCACATTGCGTGGCAGGGGTGCTCTGCCACAAGTCCCCAGAAGCCCCGAGGCTGCTGCAGCAGCCAGTGAGTAGGGGCTTTTTTTTCTGTTAAAGAGCTGGGAGCTGGGGCTGGATGGGGCAGCCATGGGGCGGGGCTGGGACAGTGGGTGGAGACTGGGGTCATTCAGGGGACCTGGGGGAGCAGGCAGGGGATGGGGTTTGGCGGGGATTCCCCCATTGGTCCCCTCCCCCCTTCTCTAGGCCCCCCTCCTCTAGCCTCCCCTTCCCTGCCCCCTACTTACCAGCACAAAGTCCGGGTCCAGCTCCCTGCAGCAGTAAGTGGGGACTGCCCAAATCTCTGAATCTTTTCCAAATCCATTTGGAGAACTTTGAATTGATTCAAACTTTTTTATTGGTCTCCTGTTTCAATTCAGATTTGGAGATTCGACTGCCGAATTGGGCTGAATCTCCTCTGAATCAAATCGGCACCCGAAGCTTTGCACAGCCCTAATAACCATTTATCAGACTGATAAGTCACAATAGCATAAAAAGCTATATGTGTGGTTACTTAAGCTCAGTGGAAACTATGCACATGCTTCAATGGGGAGAATAAGGTTTTAATGTAATCTGAGGTTTTATTTACATCGAAGTTGGGACTTCGATATTGTATTTCTGTTCAGCATGTGGACAAATTTAATGTTCTTGGTCTCTTAACATTTAGTCGATTAATTGTCTTCCAGTGTATTGCTCATAAATTGTAGCCTAATGATGATGCTGACAAACTAGCAGACAGCAAGTCATAAAAGCATCAGGTTAATTTCAATTAATTTTAGAACTATTGTTTTATGGTTTTGGTTGGCTGAAATTTTAATTCAGGGTGAATTTAAAATAAAGTTTTGACTGGGATGGTGACTATGAAGATATGGATATAAATGGGGTGTATTATTTCTCTTCTGTTCATTCGAATGGGCATGTGCTGTGGTGCAAACTGGGAATACACTGTTGCTCCTGAAAGGTTCCATAACCCAGATCTGACACAGATCAGGCACCAAGACATGTAAAGCATAGCAAATGTCTAATTAATGATGGAGACAAGGATTTTCAAGTGAGTCTAAGCATTTAGTGGCCAGCTGAGCAAAGCTCTTTGGATGCCTAAAAAGAAAACTAGGCACCTACTGGGATCTACAGGGATAGGGACAGATACTACACATAAAACAGTTTAAGTGATCAGAAACTGGTTTAAACCTGTAACAGAACAGATGTTCAGTGCACATAAGCCAGTTTGAAAATGGCTGAAACCAGTTTGAGAGAAACCTGGTTGAATGTCATATCAGACTTAACTGATTTGGCTCAAATCTGTTTATGCAATGTCTGTCCAAGATCCTGTCCTGGTTTAAGTTAAACCAGACTCCCCCAGCATCCCGGTATACTCTCTGGGCTGGGCGGGGCTCTCTGCCCCACAGCAGTGCTGGCCCCTCCCCTCTGCTCCCTGGCTGGAGCTCAGCAGAGACTCAACAGAGGCATCTGCCTGGCTTCCCCCTGCCCCTACCCTCTCCTCCCCACTCCCTGCTAAGCAGGGATTTCCCATTCCCCTCTGCCTTACACAGATGCCTCTCAATCTTAGCTAGCAGACCATATGCTGGCTATGGTCCATGCTGTGGAAGATGTGGCAGACAGGACAGTGCTGCTTAAGGATTTTTGGAGCTAATCAACAGGTCAGCTGGTAATGTCCATCCATTAGAAGAGCCTGAACTAATGACAGAGGCTGTTGTTTTTTGATTGGAGGGGGGTGATAAATGCTGATAACAGAGCTGATAAATGCTCTGTTATCAAGGGGGCGGGTGGAACCCCTTCATAATCAGAGCATCCTGCCAGGGCCTGGCCATGCCCTGCCTCACCTCATCACTGTGGAAGGAAAGGAAGGGCTGCTCTAATGCCCCCTAGCTTCTAGCCTGAGCCACTGCAGGCAGGTGCCTGCATTTCTAGAATGTCTGTATGGTTACAAACTGATTTAGTATTGGACTGACCTGCATAGATTGAATCAATTCAGGCTAGGGCTTTTTGAATGTCTCCCCCTAGCCCAGAAGTGCCTATGCAGGGATAGAGCTAAAAATCCATTTTGTTTTCATTTGGTCACTTGGTGCCCAAATTGTAACCCAAGCCAGTGAAAATAAGGGAAAAAATCCCCACCTCTCATGTCCTAGATTCTGATGCTCAAATGTACAGGTTCACTGCAAATGATTGCAAGCTAGGCCTCTATAAGTGTTGCTAGTAATTCCAGAATGTGTTAATTAGTACTAATCAGGCTTGGCCCTGAGAGGTCTATCAAGTCATTTCATATTCCATTGTTTGAAGCTGGATGAAAATAGTTGAAATCCTAAAACAGTTGAAATCCTTTTCTGTGAAAAACGGTTTCCTTTTATTTTTTATTGCAACTTTTTTACTGTCTTGACTCTCTTCTGAGTTTATCCCCCTACCTAGCTAAAGCTAGAAAATGGTTTACTCAACCTTGAACTCTGGCTGTAAGCTGTTGCTGCATTTTAATGTTCAAAGGGTCAGGCTTCAAACTTGGTGTCAGCTGTAACTTTAATGCATAGAGGAAATCTATAATTGTGGACTGACTTGTAAGGGGGTTTCAGGTTCATTCCCATGCTGCATCTCTTTGTTTTTGCTAAATGAATTGAATTGAGTTTCTTTCCTCACTGTGCTGTGCCTTCGTCCAATAACTATTGTGGTCATGAAAGAGCACTGCTACGAGAATTTTCTCTTTCCCCCATCACCCTGTGCAATCAACCAGCGTTCGAGGATTTAAGTTGTGCGGCACTTAGAGTTACAGTTGTTGGGTTCCTTCCCACCCCTGTGAGCTTGAACATCTGGCAATAATCATGCATGAAAACAGACCCCAAATAGCCAAGATTATTCAAGAGCTGAATTGTTAGCCAGAGGTTTGAATTTAGGAATGAGATTATCATCTTGGAAAAAATCAGTTGTTTCATTTAGGTACAACCATTACATACTAAAGAGCACACAAGCTGCATGTGCAGGAGACTTGGGTACACTGTAATTACTGAAAGACATGGCAGAATTTTTTCAGCCGTTTTGAAAAATCTTAACTTTATCTCCCATTTTGACTGGGGAAGGGATTCCATGATGACAGGACTGCTGTGCTAGAGATGTCAGTCAAATGTTTCAGCATGAGCCAGGAGGAGCTGAAAACAGGATGCAGGATTTAAACAGTACCAGATGGGGATTCAGGAGAGAAATAATTGTCCTAGTCACTGCAAACACTTTAGTACTGGGGCAGCCTCTGACTGCATGTGTGACATTCAAATGAGTATTAATTTTAAAAATAGTACCTAATGTTTTTCATCAGAAAATCGGTATCACTGTAACAGTTGTACAGAAGGGTAAAGCAAGAAGGGAGGTGAGATGACTTGCCCAGTGTCACCTGGCAAATCAGTGGTGGTGCAGGTCTGTAATGCCCCCATCCTGTAGCCTAATCCCTGGACTGGGTTGACATTTTAGTAATAACAATATTTCTAAAAGTTGTGGACAGAATTGTAGATATTTTTTTACAAAGATGTGTTTTATGTTTGAGGTCTTTATTTCCCAGTAAAACCTGACATCTCTCCTCTCATCATGTAAATAATGTAACACGGGTTTTTCAAGACTTGGGAATAAAAGCTTTTTCGGAGCCATTGAATCCCTTGTTAGCTGCTAGTACAGAGGACGTGCTTTGATGATTACTTCAGACTTAAGAGGTTTGTCATTGCTTGTTTAGCCCCATTCTTTGGGATCAAAGGAGCTTGTTCAGAAGTTGTTTTGTTTATTTACAAAGATTATTTGTTAACTGGCAGTTTAATAGGAATTATAGTTAAATAGGATCACATCATTCATATTGTAGCATTATGGAGAATATTAAATGCTGACCTTGGATTAAATTGAAGACCTTCCTTTTCTATTCCTTTTACCCATGAGTTTGGAGGACACAGGTACGTTGAAACACCTTGGTATAAATAATGCAAGGCCCCTGCATTCGTTGTGGCTGGAACTCCCACTGAAACAAAAGCTCTTCAGAGGGTGATCCCGTACTACTGATGGCACTGGGGCTAGGGACAGAAGTTGCACATAAACCGGTTTAAGTGATCAGCAACTGGTTTAAACCTGCAACACAGCAGAAGCTCAGTGCACATAAACCAGATTCAAAATGCCTGAAACTGGTTGAAGATCAACCTGGTTGAATGTAGTAACAGACTTAACTGATTTGAGTCAAACCAGTTTATGAAACTTCTGCCCCAGACCCTTTCCTGGTTCAAATTAAAAAGAGAATCCCCCACCATCCAAGCATGCTTTCCAGCCCTGGGCTGGGCTGGCTGACAAGTTGGGGAGGCGGGGGTAAGCCTGGCTGGGGTTGCAGCCCAGTCCACAGGGGTGACTGTCCCCCCTCCCCCCCCCCCCAGCAAACCTGTCTGAGGTCAGGGAAAGGGTTAAACACCCTTTTCCCCAGTCAAACTTACTGTGGACTATAAATCCCAGAGGTGCTTGGAAGCAGGAAGAGGAAGTGATGAGCCATGCTACAGCATCTTGCTGCTGTAATTGTGGACTGCAAATCCCAGAGACTTGTGGGGCAGCAGGAAGAGCAAGTAAGCACACAGCCAGAGAGCTCTGCTCTAGTACCCCCTGCCCTCCCCCAGCTTCTGGTCTGAGCCATTGAAGGCATATGGCTGCATTTTCTGAATCCAAGGTAAATGTCTGTTCACTTCTTTCTCAGTTTAATCTGTGCAGTTTAGACTAATCTGCAAAGACTGAATCCGTTCAGCCTCAGGGCTTTTTGGCTGTCTGTACCTAGCCTGGGCGTTCTGCCTTTGATATTAATATGAGCAGGATCAGGGTTTTTGTGTGCAAGGAAGGAAAGAGTAGTCCCTTGTATTGTTTTTTGCCTGCTACAGCCAAAGTCAACAAAAGTTCTACCATTAACTTAAACAGAAGTAGCGTGAAGCCTCGTACAGTCTAGTATATAAATGTGTAGCTAGGACGCAAGCATGTGCGATTTAAAATGCAAGGCAGTGGTTGGGTTGCAGGAGTTGAGCGCACAATTTAAATATTAGTTCTCAGTCAGTGTGAGAGATGGTATGGAAAAAATGGCAAGGACTTGATCCGAAGTTCAGTGACTTGGAAACAGGGCCTGAAAAACTAGCATGACACTGGGCTTGGACTAAAGGGCAATGGAGAGAGACATAGATAAGCAAACAGACAAAAAGAAACCTTCATTCTTATTATGCAATCTGAGGGAAAGATCAACATGTTCAATCACCATTTAGTTATTTTGAAACCTCATAGTGCCCTGATTTTTTTTTCTATGCTGTCTCCATAAATTAACACACTGTGTGACCTTATATATTTATATTTACTTTTTGCAGAAGGGCAGTAGAAATTAATCATTTGAAAGGCAAATTATATAGCTGGATACATCCTCATCATGCTCACCAATGTCAAAAGTTTTGGGTTGTTGAGAAGTCCATACTGAAAAGTTTCCCTGAACTCATTTAATATTTCTGAATTGAAATAGTAGAATTTTTAAAAAGTTAACTTTTTGTCCTGGTTCAGGGTGAAAATTACTTGTATTGTGTTGGGGTATCCTAAGATGAAAATGTCATTTGGCCAGCTTTTCTTGGCTAGATTGGTTACATCTCCTCGCCACACTAGTATTGTAGTAGAAAGTTGCAGTAGGAAACACTGTGTGAAAGAAAATACTGCCAGAGGGAACATGGCATGAAACCAGAAACCAGTGTGCTACAAAAGCACACTAAAGCTGGCAGATTCTTGGGTCTCTGATACCTTTTTTAAATTATGTGGGGGGAAAAAAAAATCCATGAAAGCACTTTCTGATAAAGGTCTGCCTTGGCTCCACCAATACCAAAAAAAGTCTTTTTTTTTTTTTCCTTTTTCTTCTGTAAAAATAATGACTGAAGAAAAATGGGGCCTTTTCAAACTCAGATTGAAAGCCAATAGGACTTGTTACACTAACTTAGTTGGCAGCTCTTGAAAGCTCACCTTTTGGTGTTTGCCCCAGAAAACTACTCAGCTACTTAGTCTGTTCAGATAGGCCCGGCATGCATGCCCTACAAGTTATCAGACTCGGGGTTATGTCTGCTACATCCTATGGTGTTCTTTATCATCACAACTATCTGCCTATTAAGTGAAGGGTTTGTTTTGGTTTGGGGTCCCTCCCCAGTATAAAATCTGTATTTTCAGAAGGCTTTGCAGTGGCTTTAAATGCATCTTGATTACTTGTGGTATGTTCTGGGAGAAGATAACAGTAGAAAGAGTCTCTAGCAATTAGTGATGGAGTGATGGCCATCCAGTGCTAACATTGAGTGATGCCTGTTGGTAACTATAACATCTTACTGGAGTGGTTTTGTCTGTATGTCTGTCTATGTCTGTTTGTATGACTGGTGTTTCCAGGTTTATGAATCTGCTTCGTGTAATCAATAAACATGGCATTTTGCCTTATCCCCCTTTATGAGGTCTTACTCTTGATTTGAGCAATTGGCAATTTAAAGTAACAGTAGGAAACTACTGAACAAGGTTCTACCTTAGGCAAAGGGTCCTGCATGGCAGAATTTAAAACTTCCTGCATGTTCCCAGCATTGTCAACCCTTGTATGTGTTGTAGAGGTTGTCTTAAGTCTTGGCCAGTGGACTTTCAGTTATTTGAAAAGTTGCACTGCTACTAAAAATTAAGTTTCTGTCCCTTAAAGAAGAAAGCTTAAAAATAGGTGTGACAATAAATCATAAATCAACCTCCTTCCCCTCCCCCTTGCCATTTCTCCATTCCATACTGTATGGGTTTTATATTCAGAGAAGTTTTCCTAAAGATTGGTTCTCCAGGCAATGTTTTAAATTATCATTAACTTGAGATGTTTCTACCTTTTAAACAAACAACAAATTTGGGCTTCAAAGTTGTAGGTGGAAATAAAAGTATGAATGTTGAAACAGAGTAAAGCTGCTAGTTGCTCAGTACATTGGCTGCATGGGAAGTTCCTGAAGTATTGATAATCTTCAGAGGACCAAATTAAATCAATATAATCTACTGTTCATTGAATTAGCTTCTCCTTTCCTGCCTGGGCAATGCAGGATGGGACTTCTTTATAGCTCCCACTGTATGGTACGTTAAGCCTTTAGTTTAAGCTGCAGGGGCTTGTGCCTTCAGCTCTGGAGGTCCCAGTTCAATCCCGTCATGATGGAGAAGGTTAGTAGTCATGCAAACCCTATAGGTTGAGAGCATTCATAAAGGCACCCAAGCAGGTATCTGCTTGTCCAAACCAAGCAGAACAACCAGAAGAGTGAGGGTCAATACACCTCCCACTTGTGAAAATGTGATGGTGCCTGTTGAGGAATGCTTTGACTTCGTCATTTTTATCTCCCATTCTTTTGGTTAAATTGTGTTGGTGCTGAAACCCTTGTGAATTAGTCCTCACAGAGACCATTCCATCAGAAGCCTAAACAAATTTAGCTCTTTGGTAAATTTAAGGTATTCATTTCAGTAAATCCTCATCTTGGATGGTTTAGGTTTAAGACATGTCAGCGGATAGGAACATTTTGCAGACTCATTACATTATTACTCTGACATCATGTCATTTATCTTGGGATATCTCTTCTACTTTCCTAAAGCAATGTTACCAGAATGGCAATAAATAGCTTGTTGGTTTGTTTGCACAGGAGACAATGTATTATAGAAGGAAATATTCTACTTATTTGAGGTTTTTGCTGGTTGATCGGCAATTTTAATTTTAATGTGGAGGTTTTTCATAGATTTCATAGAAATTAGGGCTGGAAGGGACCTTGGAAGATCATAGAGTCCAGCCCCCTGCCCAAGGGGCAGGAAGTCAGCTGGGGTCAAAGGATCCAAGCAAGATAGGTGTCCAAATGTGTATACATATTTTTATATAGTGTCCAAATGTGTGTGTGTATATTTACCACACCTTTTGTTGTGTTAGTGATTGGTAGTGATTACTGAAAATAATTACTTCATTAGAAACTTCACTGGGTGTCTCGGTGTGTCACATTGTAAAGTCCCAGTTTATTAGAATGTGGTCCATAGGTGTGATGTAGCACAGCAATTCCTGTTTTTCTTTTGAAAGACAACTTTGTAAACCTAGCAATGTATCTAAAAGTGACTTAATGGGCAGCGTTGAATAAATCAATAGCAGTTCTATACACCAAAGTCTTGTGATAATAAAATACCTATTGTAATACAGTAAAATCTCTGTTGGTACTTTACCAACTGCAATACCTTATTAACCAGAATTTCAGTACCATGCCCCTGCCATGCTGCTGGAAGTGGCAGGACGCACACAGCGATGCACCATGCTGCTTTGCCCCCTGCCGTGCTGCTGAAAGGGGCGGGAACGGTGCTACGCCACACCACTTTGCTCCTGCCATTCCACGCTACACCACATTGCCTCTTCTTGTGCTGCTGAAAGCAGGGGGACACACACAGAGCCACACTGCTTTGCCCCCTGCTGCACCATGCCACGCCACTTTACCCCCTGCTCTGCCACTGAAATCAGTGGGATGCACATGGCGCCATGCTGTGGTGGTTTGACCCCTGCTGTGCCGCACTGCTTTCCCAGGGGGAGTGCCCCCAAAGGGCATGGGGGATGGGGTGTGTGCCCCCGGATCTGGGTGGGGCGGATCGGGGCCAGGGCTGCATGGGGCTCTTCCATAATGTTCTCATGAAAGAGTTCAATGTTAGATCATCAACGGTATATGATATCGAGGCTCAAAAGGAACAATTGCTCCAATTTGTCTCTAGCTCTGAGACAAGTAAAGCTGTGGAATAAAGGTCGTACTCTACATAAGCCTAAATTAGAGAAACTTGATAGTGTTTTATTTGAATGGCTTTCATTAAAATGATCAGAGGGTGCCCCTTTCTCTGGTCCAATGCTTGTTGAAAAGGCAAAAGATTTCTAGAAGCAAATGGATTTGACTGAACCCTGCACATTTTTGGCTGGATGGCTTACATGTTTTTAAACTTTGTCATGGCATTAGAAGGCTAGATGTGTCTGGTGAAAGAAAATCAGCTGCCCGTGAAGCTGCTGAAAGATATTGTGGATTTTTTAACAAATGAGTTGCAGATCATGACCAAATCTACAACACAGATGAAGCTGGCCTATGTTTGCTGAATTCTACCTTTGCTGGCGCAGGTGAATCTAGTGCTGCTGGTTTCAAGCAGAATAAAGACCAAATAACTGTGCTTACGTGTGCTAATGCAGGAGGTACGCACAAAAGTGAAGCTCTTGGTGGTTGGAAATTGTAATTGTCCTAGAGCTTTTAAGGGTATTACACATTTCCCTATTGTTTACAAAACCCAAAGTAATGCATGGATGGACAAAGGAATTTTTTTTTTGACTGGTTTCATCATGTTTTGTACCCTCAGAGAAAGAGCAGTTTAGAAAAATAGGAAAACTTCAAGATAGTAAAGCTATTCTGTTTATTAGATCATTGTCAAGCTCACCCTCCTGAATGTCAGTTAGTGTCAAGTAATATTCTTACCATCTTCCTGCCTGCTAGTGTTACCTCACTGATTCAACCAGTGGACCAGGGTGTTATCCAGCATATGAAGTGTTATTACAGAAGAGATTTTCTGAGAGAGTTAATCATTTATGAAGGCACCATCCAGGACTTTCACTCTTTTTATAACATAAAAGATGCAATTTTAATGTGGTCCGTGCCTGGAATTCTGTGTAAAAAACAAACAAACAAACAAACAAAAACCATGAAGGGGTGCTTGGAGAAAATTGTGGCCTAGTAGTTTGTTTGCAGAAGGGTCTTCTGCTGAAGAAGACTTTGAAGGTTTTAATGTGAGACAAAGAAAAAATACAATAGCTCAAGTTCTTGAAGTGGTGAAGGATACTCCTTCTACAAACCCAGTCAACCAACTTAAAGAAAGTGAGATCAAAGAGTGGGTTGAAGCTGACAAGGAAGTTGAACATCTTTTTAGTAATGCAGAAATAATAGAAAGGGTTGTGAATCCTGAAAAGTCTAAGGTCACTGAAAAAGACTCTGAAGAAGACAACCTTAGTGAAGAGGAGAAAATCTGTTGGGCTAGTGCTGCTTTGTAATGGACAACTTCATTATATTTGCGGAAAGGCAAAGCCATTATTCTGCACAGGAGGTTAGGCAGTTGGACATTATTCATTCTGATTTCATGCAAAAAAAGCAGGCAGCAAGTAGGAAATCTGATATCAGGGATTTCTTTTAATAAGTTTCCAGTGCTTGTCATAAAGCCAGTACAGAATCGGCCCGATCACCATCACCTTCTACATCTACAATTGATGTTGATGACCCTGAGGCACTACAAGATCCCCAAGTGCCTCTTGAATCTCCAGAGGCAGTAAATTATGTACAGTAGTGTAAATAGTTGGTTATATATGTTGTTGGCTACAAATGTCCAACTCGGGATCCTTAAAATTCTGGTTTATTAGGCAGATTGAAGCACCGTAATGAGTTAAACCTTGGGGCTGGTCTCCCCCCCTGGCCCCCCAACACACACACATGCACACACACAGTAGCAAGCTACAAGAGTCAGATATACTTATCCTACAAGCACTGGAGTCTGCCGTCGATGGCCAGTCGAGGCTTCTTTCAGCGTGGTGTTATCCTCCAGAAGGGGGTCGCCGGCTGGTCCTTCTGTCTGGACAGGTCGAGTGCTGGTCGAATTGGAGATCAAGAGGGCACCACTGAGGGTTGCTTTTCACTGCTTTTTTATCTGTCCTTGGCAGACTTTGGTGACTTCCCAGTTTTCAAGCTTGCCCAATCCAGGGGTCATTGACCCTCGTGGGATTCCCCCCCCCCCCCCCCCCCCGCTTTCGGTGGCTACTGGACGGCATCTGTCAGCCCCAGGGGTTGTCTGCATGTACATGCAGGTTTGGGAGTCCGTTGATGAATTTTGAATAGGGCTTTGGGAGTGGTAGATCTGGAGATATTCAGCCCAAAAGTTGGTCCCCGGCATTGATTAACTCAGGCCAGGGCTTCTAGCCCTTGATCAGTGACATTTATAGATTTCCTGGTTGTTACATTGTCTTCTATTGAGTTCTTCCGTTGGTTTATCTGCAGTTTCCCAGGTGTTAATTTCTGTCTGCTACCATGTTACACATTCAATCACTGATTCACTCGCTCTTTCAGGGGCCAGCCTGATACAGGGAAGGGCAGTTTGATTCCTGCCCTTGTTAACATTGTTGCAATGTATAACTTACTTATGAAACTAAACACATTTAGTTGAAAGGTGACGAGTATAAAATATAAGCTACAGAAGTAATGATATGGCACACAAATAGATAAAAATACCAAAATAGACAGGGAGATACAAAATGCGCGCACACACATTTTAAAACACAATTCTTCCTTTTTCTTTCTTTCACTTTAAGATAATGAAAAGGTAGAAGAGGAAACAGATATTTAAAGAGGGGAGAGCAAATGCAGGCAGGAAGAAAAGGGGTCTTTCTGCTACAATGTCAAGTGTAAATCGTTTTAGTTATAAGTTGCATCACTGCCTCAGGATTTCTCTTCACTCCAGTGCTGCTTTACTACTACCTGATTGGTGAATACCGGTATATGATTTTCTTCTTTATACAGTATATTATACTGTAATGTATTGTACGCTAATTCTTTGAAAATGTGCACTATGAGTATGGCACTGTATAACGCTCAGATAACTGCAATTTTTAGATACCCGTCACCCCCCCCCCCCCATTCCCAACTCATGAGGGATAACAGAGATTTTACTGTATTGGGGGGTTTCCTCCATAAGGACAACCTTTTCATCTACATTGCATAGCTGGAACAGTGCTTGGGGTTTTGGTCCATGACTGGGAATTCTAGCTGCTCCCTTAATTGAGAAAATGCATACTATTTAGGGGTGCAGTGATAGAGATTTTGGGGGTTGATACCAATAGCTAATTTTTAAGGAGGCATATTGGCTGATACCAATCTGATTTTCGATAGCAGCCTGGCAGCTTGTCTGGTGTTGTGGAAGGAGAGCACAGAGGGAAGGGGCATGGGGGTGAGCAGATCAAGGTCAACACGGCGAAGGAGGGGTGGGACTAGGGCAGGGGCTGAGGCGTGGGATGGACCCACAGCTCATCTGAGGTGTGCGGGCAGGAGGGGTGGCTTCCACCACTGTATGCTGCTCATCTGGAAACCATTGCCAATAAATGACCAACCAACCAATAAATGAATAAATAAATAATTGAGCATTCCCTGAGGGGAAACAGGATTTCCTTGGTTAGCTGTCATGGTAAATTTTTGTACCTTTGAGGTGAAGTATCCAAAAGGTCTGGGCCTGTTAACATTGTTTTCCTTTTGTGCATGCCAAACAAGTTTTATGGGCTCAATGCATGAGTAGTTCACTGTTATTTTAAATGCCAAATGGATACAAGTGTGTACTATAATTATAATAATAGTAATAATAATAATAGCATCTTTCAAGTAGAGACCTTATGTGTCATTCTAGAGTATGGAACAAATTGTTATTGCTGTAGTATGAGCTGTTCAGAATAGGGGTTCATAAAGGAACGCCTGACAGTTTAGGACAACACATTTAATTCAATGGGGCACTGATGTAATTGAAGGTTTTGAGTTTTCAGTGCCTCACTATGGCAAACATTTAACCTTACTAAGGGTGGTAAAGCCCTTATTAAAAATAGGTGGATGTGGATTGCTAGATAGCACATGGTGGCAGAAACTCTATGAACATGTTTATTAATACAGTTCTGTCAGAGAAGCAACACATTAAAAAATACTTAATATAAAAAATACTTAGGATAAACACAGGGATAAAGATATAGAGGGTATGTTCGGTAGCAGTGAGTAACATGAATGTGAAGAGCAAGTGACATTGAAATCAAAGAGAGAGTATTTTCTCGGTGGAGGAACTGGGACTAAATTCTTAGGTCCTGGTGCGCAAAGCATGTTGAAGTCTATGGATAGTCTTTTCATAGATAACAGGAAGTTTTCAAACAGGCCCAGTCTAATTAACCTGGCTTTCAAACACCTTACAAGATGCTTTCAACTGTTCTGTTGTTAACGCAGAGATGGACATGGTGGCTTGAATACTGTGACGAGTCTGTTGGAAGCATCAGGCTTGAAATCAGACAGTTACAGTAAACTGTCCGGCTTCTCTAGTCCGGTTGGACCAGTTGTCCAGAATGAAACATTAGTAAGAACATCCTCTACCCAGTGGCAGGTACCGTGTCTTTCCCCATCCAGCAATTCCTAAAGCGCACACATTACAATAGTTGGCTTTAGGAGTAATGCGTCACTGTGTGTACATAAATGTAAAAATAACAGCTGGGTTCATAGTTAGCATATTTCTCGTGTGTTAGGACTTGGTCAGGATCTTGGCAGCCTCAGCTTTTAAGAAATAGGACTTGTATACTAATGTTACTTGTGATACATAGTTCTCCAAGCGCTTTGCCAGAGAGGTCAGCCTCCTTCTCATCAGACGATGAAGAATACAACCAAACTGGATTGTGACATTATTTTTCTACGTGTCTCTCATTGTAATCAACGCATATTCTGTAGCTAGAGTCTTCCTTACTTGGTAAGTCAAATACAGTGTTGGGATTTGGGATGAAAATTTCACCTCTTGGTGCCCCTAAGAGGGAAGAGGAGTTGTGCCCATTCAGATAAGGGAAATTCTTTGGTTGCCTGCACAATCAGGGTGCTTATAGACGTGGGGAAAAAATCTGGCACTTTACTTTCAGCTCAGCACACCCACAGCCCGAGCACACCCACACCCCAGAAGAGAAATCATGTCAGTTTGACCCAGCTTGCCCAGCGTCTGTATAGCCACATGCTTCAGCATGGCTTCTTGGCACTTTTCTCTAATAGCTAGTTCAATCAGTCATCAGATAAAAGCCCCACTGAAGCACACGAGCGAGCTATAAAGACATTAGGGAGCCACGTCAAACTGACATGATTCCTTTTCTGGTAAAGCACTTTTTCCCCCCCTGCCAAGTCTATCAGCACCCACAGTCTTTTATCATGCCAGCGGACCAGCGACAATAGGGCAATATCACTTGTTAACTCATACACCAATAACTAAACTGAAATGTATTCAAGTTGCCCCTCAACAACACAAGGACTAAGAAAATGTGGTTAAGGGCGTGAAATAACATAATCAGTGCTGCGTCGCACACGCATCTAAAAATGCCCTTAGAGATTACAGAGTTTCAAAAGAACTGGTTATTTTCCTTCCCAGTCAAAAGGCTTAACAGGGTTTGTGCTTATTATGTCTTTAAATAGGTATTTCCTGGTAGAAGGCTGGTGGGAAATGATCTGAGTTACTCTGTTACTTTTTAATCTTACCTACAGTGATTTTATCAACCTGATGAGATCTGGTACTGCAGTGATCTCCATTTAAATGCATATTTTTAGGCTTGTTCTGACATGTATTGATTTTTCTCAGTGAGAAGAGTGTGCAGGCCGCGCCCCGATCCCACCTTTGTCGCCATGTGCGGTGGCGATTCCGATCTCATTCCCGTTGCCATGTGCGAGCCGGGGGTGAGCCGGGCCCGTCTTCATTGCACACGGTCTGTGGCCAGCAGCCCAGGCACACGGGGCTGGAGAGAACCGTGGGGCGGTTTAGTGCACGCGAGTTAGAATTAGTTACGGAGGCATAATGGTTGATTGAAAAGATTGTTTACTTACACCCAAAGATGGTATTGGTGTAGGCTGGATAGGTTTCCAGGCACAGCTCCTGCTTGGATCCTCACTAGAGGAACACGACAAATCGATTGCTCCCACGGAGTTGTTCAGGCTCCGCAGGTCCGGTTCAGTTAGACTCGAAAAGTTTCCCCAGAGTTACTTATGCTCCGCGGGTCCGAAGTTACAGGAAAGGGATACGTCTAGGATTGCGCTCGGCGACGGGGAGAGGCGAGAACTGAAAGCTCCGTAGGCTGGGTTCCATTGCCTCTATTGCCTGCTTAGGGGAGGCGCGTTGGGTCCGCGAGGGTCCGCAGCGCTTGGAGATCTTCACACAGAATCTCTCTCGTCCTCTCTCCTCCGGCTTGGGCGGAAACTACCCAAGCCTTTTGTACGGCTAGCAAGCCAATCGCTACCCGCCACATGTGCCTACATTAGGAATGGGCTAATAACGTGGCGCGGATCCTAAGACAAATGGCGGGAACTTCTATACAGCGTGTATCACTATGATGCAGAAGAGATGCACACTGCAAAGAAGCTATAATTTGGCGGGTAATCCCCATTGCACCAGAGTTCTCTCTTGCAGCAGAGAAATCTACCGTGCAAAGAAAGTGACAAATTGGCGGGAAATAATTTAGCAGTGCCGAAGCGCGCGCACAAACAAAAAAATCACAACTTTGGGTTGTGACAAAGAGGTCTTCTCTCTTTGAATGCAAATGAGCTTGTTGATTCCCAAATGTGATTTTTGCATTACTTTCATAGCACTAGGGTTTATCTTTCAAAAGGGATTAGAAAGTAAAATGCCATTGGTGCCTGGCAGGTCCATACATTTTGCATGAGGGGTTTTTAAGAGTACCTCAGAAACCTTTTAAATAGATAAAGGTTTCAACCTCCTCCTCTCTATGCTGGCAGTACCTCTCCAAGGCTGTTGATAAAGTGTCTGGATCCAAGACCTGGATTAACAGAGCAAGAGCCTCTATCCCATGAACTGCAGAAGTCATTTCACTGGTTGGCAGCTGTAGTAGATTATTAAGGCTCCTTGGGGAGACTGCTGTATAAGCAAGATATAACTGCATTTAACTTTGGAAGAACGCCCTTGTAATGCCTGCTCTGCACCCTTTCCTTCCCTCTCCTACGCACAAGGACCCCAAAGGATTTAGTTGCTCAAATCCTATGGAATTCCAATGGAAAGGTATACACCTCTCGGATCCAAGCCTGTAAGCTTCCTCCCCACATTTTAATCAGCTTTTAAATTCCTTTCCAAGTTTGAGAGCTTGCAAAATCCATTTCAGGTGCCTAAGTGTCAGTCCAGTTACGTGGATTTGGAACTGGGCGTGTTAACATAGGAAATCCCATTTATAGACCAGATCTAGGATGGGAAGACACTGAGGTCCCAAATGTGCCCAATGTTTTATTTATTTTTTCCTTAGATACTTTTGCAAAGTCCAGATAATTACCGATTGTCATGCATTCAGTGCTCTTAGTATTGCAGGCAGCTCTTCAGTGAAAACCAATGTGTTCTTGTGGGAGTGGAAAAATATGAATACACTGAGGCTACCATGTCAGAAGAGCAGGTAAAATTTTCCAGGTAAGGTATTTTTAATTAATACTTAAAAAATATATATATTTCCACAATATTATGCAAAAATTGTCAACATAATTCAGTGGTGGTCAAGGGGCTATAGGTCTGAGCAACTACTGATTTGCTGGAGGTTTTGCACTGAAGGAAAAAAAAAATTCTAAAGTGCACACTTGTGAAAATGATTTCACGTGCATGTTTTCGGTTACTGTTTTTGGCTGGGTCTAGTTGCAGCTTACGTTCTGAAAGAATCAAGACAGGTGCTCCATTTTACTACTTTAATCATGTTTGTAGTCTCATTTAGTTTAGACAGGTTAGGAGTAAATATACCGCTGAATGCAGTAATAGTGTGTGCATACTTACAACTAAGTGCAATGATCTTTTTCCACTCTGGGGCCTTGAAGTATAAGCAGTTTTGGGGAGGGGGACTTAATAGGTTGTTGTTTTTTTTTTGTTTGGTTTTTTTTCAATCTTATAAAGCACAAAAAAACCTTTGGGATGTAACTGCAGATATACTGCAAAAAATATGACAGGAATGGAGCCACATTCTATGTAAAAATACTACTTTGCCTTCTGGAAAAAAAACAAAAGTTTCTTTTATTTACTTTAATTAGCTCCTGAAAAAGTCCATTATGATAGTTACTGCACATAGATGTAGTAAGAGCCTGCATTTGCCCTAAACAGCCTGCGATCCAAATGCAAAACAGATTAAGGAAATGGTGTGTTAACTTTACTTGAGAGGCAAGAAGCTTGATCCTGGAAGGGAATTGGTGTTTTTTGCAAATCCTACTTGAAATGTGTGGCAGACCTGGGAGCTGAACTCAGTTCCACTCATTTCTTGGTCCTAACCACTAGATCATCCTTCTTCCCTTCTTTTGTCCTCAATTCTGTCCTGGGCTCCTGATGGAATATCAGATCTTGTTCGGTCCTGCTTTAATTATTGTTGACCATTACTTTGTAACTTCAGCACCAGCTCAAATGTGATAATCCCTTGGGACCTTCAGCATCAGCAGCTCTCCCTTTCATGTCCAAATTGATTTGCGATATATACACACACACATATATATATGTATATTATCAGGAGATCTTGAGGATGTAGCTGCAGTATTAAGGGGATTAGAAATGGCAGAATCAGGGATGTGCTACTTAGACAACCCTTCTCTTCCACACCCATGCCTGGTTTTCATGTACCATGAAAGGGGAGACACTGTTTGGGAGTTAATATTGTGTCCTCTCCAACCCTTTTCTGGGTTTGTATAAGGCATTAAACTTTGTATAAGATGCTAAAGTTGCATTGGTGAAGTAATACATGAATAAAGGTTCTAATAATTAACCAATTGTAGATTAATCAAATTCTGGAGGCAAAAAAAATGATTATAGCTGCAGTTTATAACTTTCTCCCTTTCTTTCTAGTGCTTATAATCCTCTACAAACACATGCTTACAACAAGAGTTGGGGAAATATTATTGGGTGAATAATGAGTGGTCTAAAATTGTGTTTTCAATCAGTTAAGTAATTAGAGTCAAATTTGATGTTGTCACCCCAGAAATCAGGTCTAGCTATTTATTCCAAAAGCCCAGTGGTTACAGCGTTGTGCCCCAAATGAATGCAGTTTGAAATTTTCATGCGATGGGTAAACAACGTGACGTTCCTAATGCGGAGGTACCTCCTGTTTCTGTAATAGCAATACTGCTGTCACTGCTAGTTGTAGGCAGACAATCATGGGTGCAGCCAAGAGGGAACAAATATTGAGGTTTTGACATAGACTTCGAAATGCAGTATCTGTTTCAGCTCAGGCTAACCAGGCTGTTGGAGAACTCAGTTCTGTTCCTTGCATCAGCCATCAAAAATTTCAGGCAAAACATAAATAACAATAATAATAATCTGCTCAGCATCTTTTTCCTGACTGGTAAAATGAAAAGCACCATTAAAAACAAAGCAAGTCCCAATCTTTTTCTTAAACACTGAAATAACATAATCAATATGTTCCTTTAAATTGTAATGAAGGATCTAAAAGAGGCCAACATCTGTAACGCTTGTTCCATTTTGCAATGTTTTATTATTTGCTGTGTCTAACTGTTCAATGGCAAATGCAATTTTTGCCAGATATTTACATTTATTCAGTGGACTGCTAATGTAAACTGCTTTTCTTGGCAGCCTAAAAACCAGAAATACCCACTGCACAACAGCCCCTTTCCAGGAACTGTTCATTTGATGTGTGATTGTCTAAACCAAATCACTGTGGAGGGGTGTTTTCATTTTTCACTCTGGAGAGGAGGGGGTGGACTTTTGATGAGCCAGCAGGCCTTGTATGAGGGGAGAAAACTGGCTATCTACGAACAACTGCATAATATAAAGGCATACTTGCTATACTGAAATGCCATAAAATGTAGGACATAATCCCATTCATCACTTCAAAAAAGAAAATCGGGAAAATGATTAATAAAAAGCCTCCTGCATTTACATGCACTGACTTTCCCTATTGCAGGGGTGTCAAGGCATAAGTCACAAGTAAGTCCATAGAAATCAGTGGAGTATATTGCTGATCAATTAGCCAGATTCTCCTTTACACTTAAAGCCATTTTACTGGGCTCTTGCAATTACATTGACATCCAGTTTAAGGCCACTTACTTTACACTGTCAAAGCAGTTTAAAACAAGTGTCAGGGGGAAGATGAGTTGCCCATGTATGAAGGGCTTAATCTTAACAAGGTGAGACTTGACTTCCTATTACTGCCAAACCCTTCATGTTCTTATGTTGCCCTGTCACTCCGCCTGGCTACTCCCATTTGCCCTTTTAACCACTTATAACTTGCCTGACTTCTGAGCTGCAAGCGCTCTGGGGCAGGGGCTGTCATTTTTGTTATCTTTATACGGCTCCGAGCATAACAGGGTTTGAAACTGGATTTCAATAATGCTTTTAATATGCTGCAGAGGCTCAGGCTGGAACTTTTAGCAACTAACTTCTGCACGACCTAGTCATTTTCACATGATAGTTGAAGGAAACAGGTTTTCTTCCCAGGTCACAGTATTATACAAAGATTTTTATCAATTCTGCAGCCCTGCTGATGTATGAAAATCTCATTACGTATTTCAAAACATATGCAAGCGATGTGATTTTCAGGAAGTTTAATTGCATTTAGAACTGAAAGGTATGCTTTCTTACAACAATTGACGTTTTTAATAGGCTAGGCAGGATGTCTAGTGGATGCTTATGCTTTAATGGTCTCAGGGAAATGAGCAAAAGCTGACCTTTAAATGGGATCCTACTTAGTGATTGGACCAAGAACATATTTGGCATAGGCAAATGTATAATGGAAATCTAGCCTTTTTTTCCCTTTCCATTAAAAATCTGCACTAAAATAACCAGAGAGACTCATGGTGGCTGTTTGCCAGCTGGCTGCATGGGAAAACCCAAGCTGTTTTAATTAATTGTTCATAAACAAGGATCGTTTTATATAGCTTCCCATATCAGGCCATTACCATGGCATCTGAGCACCTATATTTCTATTGCATTGTAACTGAAATGCATCAAGCTGTGCAAACTGGCAAAGAAGAAATAGTAAATGTTAGATGGTTGTTAAACCTTTTGGACTTGAACCCTCCTCAAAATGAGAGGACTATACATACCCAATTCAGCATTGTGGTGACATGGAAAAAAAAAACAATTTGATATGTGAGTCCATTCCTTAAGAGCTACAGGATATAGACACTACACTGGAGTTTTGTTCCCAGCTCTGTCACCGACTTGAGCTTTTGTTTGCTGTAGTTCAGCAACTTCCACTGCTGTCGCACTCAGCATATTCTGATTTTTGCTTGCTTGCTGCATTACATTAGTGTTCTTGTTTCTTAGATTGCAACCTTTCCTGAACAAGAATTATGGGTTTATGTGATCCTACAGGACTTCCTATCACAGGGTTTTGCTTCTCATTTAGGCCTTTGGGCTAGACTGTAATGTAAATGTAAATATTTAGTAACACTGTTACATGAGTTTAGAAGTAAGCAAATACATAGGTGCTTTGGAAAATTGAAGAGGAAGGTCACAGGAAAGATGGAAGTGTGACGAAGCTCTTAGTCTAACATAATAATAATAATAAAAAATCTATCCTATGCTTTCTTAGGCAAAACATGGTGATTTCCCAAATGGTGCTAAATCTTGTGCTGAGGATCTAGATGCACGTGGGAGTTTGTTTGATGCACTTGGATGCATCAAAAACTCCAGGCCTATACATTCGGTGCTCCCTTCCCTACAAAAAGGAGCTTCTCCTTCTGTACAACTTGTCAGCTTCTCAGCTTTGCAGTTGCAGCTGTAAAATCTATGGATCAAACAGTCAAGTCTATTGTTCAATTAAAAATGCATCAAAAAATAATTTACCAGAGTAATCCTGTTAGGCAATGAAAATTGGAGACTGAGTCAATCGGAATAAAATCAAAAATCAACTTGGACACTTGGATTTTTTTTTTCCTTTCAAAAGACGTAGAACAGACTTAGCAAGGGTTTAGGCACTCGCTGTTTTCTCTGTCTCTCATATGGTAAAAGCAGTGGATGGGTCATCCCTTGGGCATCAGGGGTATGTAGCAGAGCCTGAGACCAAGATAACGGTGGATCTGCAGCAGCCTTCATCCGTCTTCATAGCCATTGAGATTTTAACATTTTCTTCAACCTGCCCTGCCACTGAGGACTTGTAGACCCATGGCTGGAGCCTGGGTAGGCTTATTATAGTAGCAACCTATACTAGCCATGTCATGGCACTGTCAAATGATATATGTGGCTGTGCCCACCTCTATTCTACGAGGTGCTCCCTTGTGACCCTGGCCCGACTTAGAGGTTGTCTATTGCCAAGGTCTGTGGTAGGACCCCAAAGGTTACCCTGGTTGACGTTCAGGGTTCCCCTTATCTCGCCTCCCACGACTTGGATGATAACTTCAGTGGAGGGGTTCTCCCTTGGGGTAGCCTTCAGGACTGCCACGCCGTGGGGCAGGCACTCACGGGGCTCCAACCTCCCCTACACCCCGGCCAGTTGCCACCTTTTTATTGTGGGTCTTCTGGCCCTCAAGCACCTCAGGATTTCTTCAGACTCCACCCTGATCTCTCCTGGCCATCCAGCCATGAGCCGCCAGTGGCCCGGGGTCTCTGCCCAAAATACACAGACGCTGAAGCCCTCTGCACTGACCTCAGCTATTCCCGCACTCAGGTCCGTATCTGAGCCACACCACGAGTGTTGTGCACTCCCAACCACCATGATTGCTAAAGTATAGTGGATCCCCTCTAGCCCGGAGTTCCCCTTGACCTAGCGGCTGGTCCCCACTTGGGGTTTCTTCCTCTAACCGCTCTTTAGCAGCCTTCCTTACCAGGAGGCCAGTTGGCTAGCCAGTCAACCTCTCAGCCAACCTCTCTGCTGGAGTCTTTGCCGACTCCGCTGTCCGTTCCCCAACTAGGATTTCCATTGACTCCGCCGCCGGCTCTGCCGCTGGCTCGCCTGCTCGAGCCCTCGCCGGCTCTGCTGCTGGCTCACCCACTCGAGCCCTCACCGGCTCTGCTGCTGGCTTGCCTGCTGCTGCTGGATCTGCCCCCACCTTCTTGGCCAGGCCAGAGCTGCCACTGCACCCCTCGGGTGTCCCTGCAGAGCATCTGTCTCCTTCTTGCCCCCCTGCTGTGTCCTTGGGGCAGTCTTTTATCCCCACCAGGTTGCGTCTCTTGCTGACGTCACCTTGCTCCAGCTGAATATAGGTACAGCTAACAAACCGCGCAGGCGGATTTGCGGCACGTCTTTCCCCGCGTCTTTCAGTCCCTGCAGGAGGTAAGTGGGGCTTTCCTTTGTTTTTGGCCTGGGGTCCTCCGGTAGCCCCAGCTCCCCTGGGGCAGTGGCTTTTCAGAAGGGAAAACATTGCCATCTGCTGTTGCACATAGTGGAGGTCCTGGCGCTGCTTGGTCTGTGACTGCTTATTCATCTGCTTCCCTGAAGGTCATTCCATTATCCACCACCCATGGATGTGCTGGGTAGCAGTTCAGCCCTGCCCTATAGCCCATGCATGAAGGTATAATCTAAGAGTAAATCTAGAGTCTTTAGCCCTAAAAATGTCAAATTTTGCTGCATAAACTACAGGATTTACAGTTACTAGTTGTACCAGGCTGTTATCTTCTGATCGTTTTCAGTCAGTAGAAGAGGACAACGGCCTGTGTTATCCTAACCTCCAAAACAAGGTCCAGGTTCAGACATGTAACAAAATGCAGAGCTGTTAAGAATGGAGTGCTCAGTGCAAGCCCACCTCTTGTACACAAACTGAAAAAAAAACATGCAGTTTTTTCTGTGCTAAAGTCTCATGAAGTAATGAATAGGCTGGGGTCTGATTTTTATGAACTGGCATATGCAGGATGAATGGTTTGTAAGATGAGTTCTTGACTCATACTGGAAGGAGTAAGGAATTAGTGGTCAAGACATTCAGTGAAACCCCAAGATTCCTATGAAGAATACAGCTCACAGTCAGTGATCATGAGTTAAGCTATCATTTCAGCGATGCTGTGCAAAAGCCTGGATTTGGGAGGAGATTGAAGTGGTTATATGCTTCCCTTAATTGGTAGAGCAAGTGGTTGTATGCTTGCCCATCAAATGGTAGAGCAAAATTTGGCTCATTTCCTTGTCTTAGTTTTGTCTGCTGTATGTTGCTTATCTTGCTGGCAAGACCGGTTCTGTGAAGAGACTTGTTCTGCTTTCTCCCTGTTTGCGGGGTGACCGTGATGCTAGAAACAAGAGCAGGTGTATATACAGACACTACCCTAAAACAGGTGCCTTCAGGTATGTTGTTTTCTTCTCTTTTTGGTGCTCATCTCTTCCTTGCTTGTCAGATTTCTTCTGCAGCCCAGGCAATGCACCTGAGCCCTGACTTGGAATAATCTTGTTATTCCAGTCCTTGACTATTTCTTAAGCAGAGATTGATAGTCATGAAAATGGTTGGTTGATGGGCAGATGTCTGGAAGTCTAGAGCCCCCTACAGATAGCACTGATGCTGCCTGGTTTGTGAACTAAGTTTTTTCAACATTAACCTCCAGGTGAGAGCGAGGCAGTTGCATCCTTTGAAGATTTCCTTTCAGCTGAGCTGTACCAGGAATTCCTTCAGCCCCTTTTGGTCATCATCTGGTATCTCTGAATATGAACTTGTTTTTTGTTAATTTAATTTAATTGGGGCAGAGCCTCAGATGATGTAAAATAGGATGGATTTCAATAGAGTTAGGCAGACTTATGGTACCTGGTGGGATGGTCAGTAGCTCTGCCTTAATTTACATCAGGGGAAAATTTGAGACACCATTTCCTAATGAATCAAAGGCCTCTGGTGATGCTGGACAGCAGACTGCTGTGGATTCTCCGTTGTTACGGGTCTCTTCTTCCTTCCCCTAGACCAGGGGTTGTCAACCGGGGGTGCGCGTACCCCTGGGGGTACTTAGGAAAGCTCTAGAGGGTATGTGGCAGTGGCATGGAGAAGCAGGGGGTGGGGCCGCCAACACTTTGCACCACTTGTACCCCATGTGCTGCTGTTCCTTTTGTTTTCACCGCTGTCATGTGCCGCTGATACTTTACCACGGTTTTGAACAACCCCGCCCTGCTCATCAATCAGCCACTGGGGGACTCCCCACTTCTCAACCACCTGCCAGGGGTACATGGACCAAAAAAGGTTGAAAACCCCTGCCCTAGACCATAGGTCACCAAAAGATCATTTTGGTTGTCATTTCTCATTTTGAGCAGTACCTTACTCCAGCAGAACCTGGCACCAAATCTGAAGGGCAGAAAACAGCCATGGGTGGTGTATGTCGCTGTGGGGAGAGGACAGTGTGCATCTCTTCGAAGTTTTATGTTTTACAAGAACACCCAGGTTTTGTGTGTATGCAAGTGGTGAGCAGAAAAGGCATAACTAGGTTGCACAAAGTGACCCGGGTTTTGCAGGATCAAGAACACTTTTGATGTACTTCAAATGGCTGCTCCAGGGCAGCTCTCCATCTCAGCTTGTATCCATTCCTTCTCTTCCCGATTTCCTCCTCACGCCTTTTATCACAGGTGTGCTGTCTGCGTAGTTGCAACAAGCAACCCGGGCACCCTAATCGACTGGGGAAGACGCAGTGCCTGGAAACAAAATGCCAAAACAGGCAAATGGCCAAACCCAGTGACAGCAAAAACAGCTCATTCTAAGAAGAAACATGTTAAAATTATGAATAGGCTCCTGTGACATGGCTGCCTGTGACAGCATTGGACTCAGTGACCCAGGAGATCCTTTCCAGACCTATGCTCCTAAATGTCTCTCTTTCCAGCACAGGATCTACAATTAATGGCCGGCTCCACTGAAAGGTGGGGCTGGGGGGAGGGGGGGAAGAGGGGAGTGGTAAGCCTGCTCTTTTTTTCTTAACTCTCTGGAGCCTGCCTGAGCTGCACGGGGGCCTGGTGCTTCCCTCCGCAGCTGCAGTGCCCCCGGGACCACCTGGGCTGGGTGCCAGCAGTGGGTGCTGCCCGAGGAGCGCCACTGCTGTGGAGGGAACCACCAGCCCCCTACACAGCTCAGGAACCGCTTGGCCTGATGCCTCGATATTACTCTGTGTTTTTTCCCTGCTTTTGAGCAGATATACTATTTTAGTAATGAATGAGCCATCCAGAAATCTTCCTTCTCCCCAACTGTCCCTACAAGTACTGCAAACACATAAGGCAACCAATGACTAGGTTACATCTCCCCAGTCTTCCTGCCCAAGAAAAGTGTTCATATCATGAGGCATTTTACTGATTTCTGTGGGAAGTGTCAGAGAGTCTGCAACTTCTCACCATGAATAAGACTATCAGGATCTGGCCTTAAATTTTATTTTGCCATCTCCTCCTTTTAATAAAAGTAAATCACTTATATTTTAAGTAGCTGTGCATAAAATACTTCATCTATCAAACTGCACAACATTAAACTATCTTGTAAAAGAAGAATAGCATATGAGTGATGACACAAACTACAGGTAAAATATGTTGCTGAATCTGATGCAGTAATTGGAGCTCATCAATCAATGAATAGGTCAAATTCTGTCAAGACTTGCTCTAGGTCGTCATCATTTCCTTGATGTATGCTAGGCAAAGCAAGCCCAGTAAGGCAGCTCCAAGTCAAATTGTTGCTCAGCTAAATCTTTACCGTTGTCAGGAGTAGTAGGGCAAAAATGAATTCATTCCAGTGTGGTTTCTATTTATTAGTGTTTATTGATTCATGTATACCAAAGGAGCATATATGTAATCTGGTTCCTCTTCATTGTTGGGTTGTGATTCAAGAGCTCATGCTATGCTAAATACTTCATGAAAGGAGACTGAGAACTCAGGGTGGGGAACTCTGTTATTCGTATTAATCCAGATGATAATAATGGGGATAGTTTTCCACAGGCATGACTGATAGCTAGGTTCCTAATTTGCTTTGACTTTCAATGCGAGTTGAGTATCTAGCTGCCATGGATACACCTGGAAATCTCCTCCAAAGCCAAATGTCTGCAATTGATGCACATGGAAGCATTATTTAAAAAGAATATATATTGTTAGTGGATTTGCAAATGCCAGGATTTGCAGAAGTGGGGAGAGGTGACCATTGCTGGGTGTTCACTGTGCTCGTATCAAAAGTCCCTTAAAGCTGTTCCAAGCTGAGCACCCAAGAAACTGGTCGCCTTTGAATATCTTAACTTTGGGATGACTTCATGCTTCACTGAAATGCAACTAGTTCTGGTTGGAAGACACGATTGTTAATGAAGCCCATGGGATGATACACAGCATGTTAGGACTAGAAGTGGAGAAGAACGGTAGAAAAGAACCTGGTTTATATTTAAAACAAGGTGGATTTTAGGCAGGCAGGCAGTACATACCTGCCCAAATTAGACTTGGAGATCCAGACTTAATACCTGATCCCAAAAAATCCAAGCAATTTTTAATGGACATAGGCAGGTAGTGTCAGAGTATTATATCTCCTTCAAAAGCTGGCTTTATTTATTTATTTTTGGTTCACCTTTTTATTGTACCTGCTGCTTAATGTAAGGTTGACAAAAGGTACGATTGTAGCTAATATGCTAGTGACAATAATAAGACAGAAACAAAAAAGAAACTTCATCCTTGGTAGATTCAGGTTCATCCTAGGTTCTTCAGTTTTTCATCTGGCTCACCTATTGTGCAAGTCATCTCAACTTTTGCCTGAAACCCAAAATAAAACACCTGGGAGTGCAAGCCCCTGCAAAACAAAGCTGCTAATTTTTGCACCATTCTAATAATAAGGAAACGTGTGTCCTGTGCCCTTCCTCATTATTTATCTCATTATCTCCTGATTTTTCCTTTAGTTCTATAATTGCGAAATCTTAAAAATAAATTCCTCCTACAGTTCTTCAGCAGATGGAAAGTAATAATGTTCTTCTCATGGTCTCTATTTTTCCCCTCCCTTTACGTGCTCTGGGGAAAGAAATGACACATCTAAGCACTCAGTATCAGAAGGAAAAAATAGTGCTTTTCAAAATTTAGAGATCAATCTGAGTGAAATAATGGATCCAACTTACCCTGAAGTCTGAGGAAGTTCTCTTTCTGATACGAACTTCATGATTCTGGTCCTTTTTCTCTTGAGCATGTTATTGCAATCCACTGCAGAGGTAGGGTAGGTAAAGAAGAGGACTTGGCCTAATAGTTACAGCATCAGGCTGTGAATCAGCAAACCAAAACTTACGTACCCAGCCCTGTCACTGATCTGTTATGTGCATGATGTTGCTACTTTTCCCAAGATGCTGGGGTGGGATTTCCATTTTCAGTCCAAAGTGACTGTACAGCACTGTCATATCTGAATGGTAATATTTAATACCTGGCCTGGGGTGGTATAGACGGTAATGCAGTGTTACAGTTGCAAAGCTGCTGTCTGTTAATCAGTGAAGAAGACTACACAATAATGGTAGGAATATTGTGAGTGGCCTAGTGATGTGATGCAAAGTTACTTTACAAACCTGGAAATTGCTACCAATTCAGTTATGAACAAATAGAGCTAACTTAATAAAGGCTCATGGGAAGAGCCAACAAGATTGCCACTCAAGAAGTCTAGTTAAAGCGTACTTAATATTCAATGAGTCAAGCTGTTAGTGCCAAAGATCCCATTTTAAGTGGCTAATAGTTTGCCATCTTAAGGCGTCAAAGGAGAGAGACTGGAGATCAACTGAGAATGCTGAAACATTAAAAAGCCTTTTGAAAGGCAGAAGAGAAAGGGTGGTAGTAGTTGGCAGTATTAGTTGAAGGGTGAAGTTACTTCAGAGTGAAAGACGGACCTTTTTATTTAACACATGTACTCAGTAGGCCAAGTTCTCAGTTGCTCAGGTGACTCATCCCAGTGCTGTTGTCTCCAGTGGCGCAATCATTACATACCCCACTTAGCAGTGCCCAGAGACTAGTTAGCCTACCTGTCAGAAGATAGCCAGCATGTTTGAAGGTGCCACACCCTGGCACAGGCGGTTAGCCATACAGGTGTGACTTCAGTGAGTTCCCCAAAGTCACAGGTCTCTCATTTCTCAGACTAGTGACCTAAACATAGTCCCATCCTTTCCTTAACTTAAATGTCACTCTGCTCCTCTTAGGTAGCCCCAGTGAAGCTAGCAGGGGCTAATTCAGAGTTGCAAGTGTAATGTTTTGTATGGTGGTTGTAACATTACAGAGCCTTCTGCAATCTTTTAATAGTCATGGCGTGTAAGGAAGTTACTCCAAAACTTTTTTAGACCACTAGACCATTACAAATATAAGCCTGAGACGCTTTGATCTAGAAAACCAGATTTTTTTTAATCAGTGCTAACTAGCATCTACCTTTTAATAAGCTAATAACATGATCTAACAAAAAGTAATGGGTACTTCAGTTATTATAATGTTAAGATATGACATGACTGGAACATTGTGTCCCTGGGTATTCTTGACCAATTCTGGGATAACGTAAATGTAACCACATCAATACAAAACAGAAACGTTGCCTTTTAGAAGAAAAAAATTACCAAACAGCATTTTGTTTGGGAAACATATATTTCCAGACCAAACCATTTTATTTTGGAAAAAAAATGTTTGTTTTCATGGGAAAATTTAACAAGATTCATAGTTGTTAGGTGTTAGGGTCGGAAGGGACCTCAATAGATCATCGAGTCCGACCTCCTGCATAGGCAGGAAAAAGTGCTGGGTTTAGATGACCCCAGCTAGATGCCTATCAACCTCCTCTTGAAGACCCCCAGGGTAGGGGAGAGCACCACCTCCCTTGGGAGCCCATTCCAGAACTTGACCACTCGAACTGCCAAGAAGTTCTTCCTAATGTCTATTCTAAATCTGCTCTCTGCTAGCTTGTGGCCATTATTTCTTGTAACCCCCGGGGGTGCCTTGGTGAATAAAACCTCACCAATTCCCTTCTGTGCCTCCGGATGAACTTATAGGCAGTCACAAGGTCACCTTTCAACCTTCTCTTGCGGAGGTTAAAAGGACCAGGTTCTCTAGTCTCTCCTCGTAGGGCTTTGCCTGCAAGCCCTTAACCATACGAGTGGCCCTTCTCTGGACCCTCTCCAGGTTATCCACATCTCTCTGAAAGTGCGGTGCCCAGAATTGCACGCAGTACTCCGACTGTGGTCTGACCAGCGCCCGATAGAGGGGAAGTATCCCCTCCTTGGACCTATTCGTCATGCATGTGTTGATGCACGATAAAGTGCCATTGGCTTTTCTGATGGCTTTTGTCACACTACCGACTCATGTTCATCTTGGAGTCCACTAGGACTCCAAGATCCCTTTCCACTGCCATGCCACCAAGCAGGTCATTTCCTAGGCAGTAGGTATGCTGGACATTTTTCCTCCCTAGGTGCAGCATTTTGCATTTCTCCTTGTTGAATTGCCTTCTGTTGTTTTCTGCCCACTTGTCCAACCTGTCCAGGTCTGCTTGTAGCTGTTCCCTGCCCTCCGGCATGTCCACTTCTCCCCACAGTTTTGTGTCATCCACAAACTTGGACAGAGTACACTTTGCTTCCTTGTCCAAGTCGCTAATGAAGACATTAAAGAGTATTGGTCCAAGGACCGAGCCCTGCGGGACCCCACTGCCCACACCCTTCCAGGTCAAAACCGACCCATCTACCATGACTCTCTGGGTGCAACCCTCCAGCCAATTCGCCACCCACCGGACTGTGTAGTCATCCAAGTCACAGCCTCTTAACTTGTTCACCAGTATGGGGTGGGATACCGTATCAAAGGCCTTCCTGAAGTCTAAGTATACAACATCCACCCCTACTCCTGCATTCAGGCGTTTTGTACCCTGGTCATAAAAAGAGACCAAATTAGTCAGGCACGATCTGCCTACTACGAACCCATGCTGGTTTCCCCTCATCATAATTTGTCCTGCCGGGGTCTCGCAAATGTGGGCTTTGATAATTTTTTCAAAGACTTTGCCTAGCATGGAGGTGAGACTGACTGGCCTATAGTTGCCTGGGTCCTCCTTCCTCCCCTTCTTGAAAATGGGGACCACATTGGCACTTTTCCAGTCCTCCAGGACATGGCGCATGCACCACAAGCGTTCGAATATTCCTGCCAGTGGCTGTGCAATGACATCAGCCAGTGCCTTCAGTACCCTCTGATGGCGCTCATCCAGGCCTGCCGACTTAAACGCATCCAGTTCCTCCAAGTGACTGTGCACCACCTCGGGGTCTACGCATGATAGTATGGTGCCTTGCTGCTGCCTCTCTACAATCCCAGTGAGAGACTTGTCTTGCCCCTCACTTAGGAACACTGAGGCAAAGAAACTCTTTGAGGAGTTCAGACTTGTCCCCCCTGTCTGTCACCAATTGCTTCTGCCCATTTAGCAGGGGTCCCATTCTTCCCTGGGCTTTCCTTTTACTCCCTATATATCTAAAAAACAATTTTTTGTTATCCTTAATTTGGGATGCCATCCTCAGCTCCATGGTAGCTTTGGCCCATCTAACTGCTTCCCTACAAGCACGAGCAGAGGAGGTATACTCCTCTATGATAATCTCTCCCTGTTTCCACTTTTTATGTGCTCCCCTTTTGGCCTGTAGGTTTCCCTGGATTTCTCTGGTCAGCCAAGGAAGCCTCCTGGCCTTTTTCCCTCTTTTTCCTCTTATCAGGATCGTCTCCCTCTGTGCCAGAAGGATCATTTCCTTATGGCACAGCCACCCTTCCTGGGCTCCCATCTCTTCAAAACTCCTACTCTGCAGTGCGTCCTTGACTAATCGCCTGAGTGCATTGAGATCAGCTGTCCTAAAGTCTAGCACTTTCACCCTACTAGTTACCTTACCCACTCGACGTCTTATGAAGAATTCTCTTATTAGGTGATCGCTGTCCCCAAGATGACCACTGATCTGTAGGTCCCCTACCATATCATTCCCCGTTGCCAATACCAGATCCAGTAAGGCATTCCCCCTAATGGGACCATGTTCCTCTTGTGTCAGGTGGAGGTCCTGTACACAGGATAGGAACCTGCGTGAATGGTGGGACTTTGCTGTCTGCATCTCCCAGCAGATGTATGGGTAGTTTAGGTCCCCCGTGACTACCGCCTCCTTAGTTTTTATGGTCTCTGAGAGCTGCCTCAGGAGCCCCGAATCTAGTTCTTCCCCTTGATGTGGGGGTCTGTAGCAGACCCCTACCACCAAATCTCTTTCTCCTTGCCCCCCATGTAACCTAACCCACAATCCTTCTACTTTCTCATCCTTCGATTCCGTCTTGATGATGGTCGAAGTATATTGCTCATTGACATAGAGCGCAACCTCTCCCCCTTTCTTCCCCACCCTGTCCTTTCTGTACAGCCTATAACCCTCAATATGTACCGCCCAGTCGTGGGACGAATCCCACCAGGTTTCTGTTAGGCCTACTAAGTCGTAGGTGTTTTCTGCAAGCAGGAGTGCTAGTTCATCCTGCTCGTTCCCCATGCTCCTAGCATTAGTATATAGGTACTTGAGCCCTGTGACTGGTGCCTTTGCTGCCCCCCAGCTCCAATTCCCAAGGGACCCCTTATTTCTTACCTGCTTATTGCTTACCTGTGCTGTAGTGCTGGCTGCCCCATGGCTTGCAGGTTCCCAATGTTCTTTTTCAGGCTGGGCTGTCCTTGTGGGTGCCACATGGTTTGGTGGTCCACAGCTTCCCCCACCTTCATCTTCCCCTCCCCCCCGATGAGCCTAGTTTAAAGCCCGCTGGAGGAGATCCTCCAATCTAGAAGAGAACACACGCTTACCTTTGGGGGACAGGTGAAGCCCATCCCAACTGATCACATCAAAATGGTAAAAGATCAATTGGTACAAGATTGGCACAACTCAGTGCGAAAACATTAGTTGAGCCATAGGGCTTTAATGTGTTTGGGATGATAAAGGAACCTGCTGCTGCTTCCTATAGTCTTAGGGTCTGATTTTGCCATTGCAACACTGGAAAAACTTTCTGTTTAGATTAATGCTAAAAGAGAGTGCCTTTGAATATATCCCAGATGCCCTTGACAAACACACAAATATGTCACCAATAACAGCTTCAGTGAAATTTAATAATTATTAAATTATTACATGTAATAATTACTATTTCTTCAGTTTTATTAATGCTGGTATGTTTTGAAAAAGAAGAAAGCACCATGACAAGATCAGTCATTCTTAGGCAAGCATTTACATTTCATGAATATTTAAGCTGACTGGCACTATGGCAATGCTCTTGAATGCACAAAGCAATGGATAGATAATTTAAAAACATGTCAAAATGGTAAAATATCAATCTAAATTAAACTTCCCATAGGTGGCAACCTCAAAATGCAATTCATCTCTTCAGAGACGAAACAAAACTGATAATATAATAATCTACTGCTTTTTCCCTTGTCCCTCATTCTTAAACGAGCCACAAGACTCAAGTCCTGAGCACATGGGATCCATAGATTTTTTGCTCGTATCCCCACGTGAGATCCCATTTGGAGTCTTGGAAGGGTAAGCTCATTAGCTCAGATGTCCTGGCATAAATGGTGACTTGCAAAATTAGTTTCTGACAATGTAAAATTCTTCCTATGCTGTCATAAAACATATTAATTAATAAAGTGGCTGTATTTGAACTGATAGCTGAAAATATCTTAGGTATTTTAAAACACACTGTAGGTCTTTTTGGAACACAAGTGTTTCTGAAGCTGTCTGGATGACATGTCATAGACTAGGTGGAGATGGTGGCTGTGAGGAGAGGAAATGGTAGATGTTTGGTGTTTTTGCTGATGCTTCAGAAATACCCCCCAGTGAACTTAAAGATGTCACAGAATATGATTGTGTTCTAAATCTCTAAAGTTTGCAGAGTGGCTAAGTGGTGCACGGACCTTGACTTCAAATGGGCTACTCGCATGGGTAAAGTTACTTATGAAGTTCAGTTACTTGATGAACTATTGGCTACCTGATAAACCCATGGAAGTTGGCATTAGTGATCCTAATTCTAGATATTACATATTTCTAGGTTTAATCCAGACTAGAGCCATTATTATAAACATATGGACATCAGTAGTCTGAATTAAAATTGGATGTAAAGGATTAAAGTTAATGCCGACTAAGGTAGTCTGAACTAGGCAATTTAAGCCGTATTAATTAAAACATATGTACGGCAGGTATCTTGGGTGTGCTGTTGCTTGTGCCCTCCACCAGGTGTAGCAAATGAGTGCAGTTTTGTGGCCCTGCTTGTGAGTGATGGGAAGTGTCCAGAGACCACTGCCATCTCTACTGCAGAAGTGCAGAAATAGGTGAAAATCTCCCTGGTGGTCAATGATCATCTATTAGCCCTTAACTCGAATTGAAATTTGATTCCAACTGTGTGATGCAAGTCCATTAACATGGTGTAGGAAACAGGGAGCATGGCTACAAATGGCTCAAGAGTTTTACAAATTCTGACTGACCTACTGGTTTACTTAAAAAATGCTCGGAGAAAAAAGTTTTAAAAACTCCTCTTATTAATAAATCTATGCCACCACTCCTTACCTGTTAAAAAAAAAAAGGGATATTGGTGCCAATATATTTATATCATAACCGATACTGCCTTCTGTATTTAGACGGTAACCTTTCCCACAGCTGGCTCTTAGTGTGTGTAAGTGTGCACCATACCACCACACTACCACGCAGTGCAAAAAACAGGAGGCCATTTGTGTGAAGAGCAGTTTTCCCACCCCTTTTCTTTAGTGTGCCCTGCATGTAAGGTTCACATATCCCCCCAAACCGTCTGACTGGTTGATGTTTCTTTGGAGCCTGCTTCTGCTCTTACACCCCCAGTCAAACCCGTAACTGTCGACTTTAATGGATTTACTCTAGGTTTACATTAGTGCAAATGAAATCAGACCCCCAGTGAGCACCAGCTCTTGTAATTACCACAGCTGATCTCCTGGGTTCATTTATTTCTTTGCAGAGGAACAAACTTCTTTTTTAGCTGAAATAAAGTTTTGTGGAAGAATAAAAGCTTTGGCACTGGAAGCAAATGGGATTTGAAATGTTTCGTCAAGTGCCAATAGTTTTCCCTTGAGATGTGATGCAAAAACCTGATCTCTTCAACACTGCCCCTTTCCCCATCTAGACCCCACACCACACTAGGTGCTTTGGGATGCCAATTTGTTGTGGTTGTGCATTGTCTGCATGATTAACAGCACTCCCTTTGGCAAACATTTTTTGATTTTATTGACCATTAACTATTTTTGATGCCATACATCCAAGCACATACAACCCTGCAATTAGTCCCTGTCACTTAGGTTCATCAGTATACAATGAAAGTCTTTGGGCAGGGGCTAGATTTAACTAGGTCCCACTCAGCACCAGGTATGTCATTGGGCAAGAACAAAATCCTGGTAAGGGTGAGCAAACTTTTGAAAAGTGCTTCAGTGACTAAGGACACCAAGTCCTATTTCCCAGGTCCTTAGGGCATGGTTATGGTGTCTCCAAATCAAGCTAGGAAGGGCTACTGAGAATATGCCTCTCCCACTTATGAAGAAAGACTGGGGGAACCGGGCTTATTTAGTCTAGACCAGAGGAGACTGAGAGAAGACTTAATAGCAGTCTTCAACTACCTGCAGCAGGGTTGCAAAGAGGATGGAGCTGGACTGTTCTCAGTGGTGGCAGATG
The DNA here is from genome assembly GCF_030867095.1 of Alligator mississippiensis. Classification (NCBI taxonomy): domain Eukaryota; kingdom Metazoa; phylum Chordata; order Crocodylia; family Alligatoridae; genus Alligator; species Alligator mississippiensis. Next base: position 74,922,749 of record NC_081834.1, read on the forward strand.
ACAGAACAAGGAGCAATGGGCTCAAGTTGCAGCAAGGGAAGTTGAGGGTAGATATTAGGAAGAATTGTCTCACTCAGAGGGTAGTAAAACACTGGAATGGGTTACCCAGAGAGGTGGTGGAAGCTCCGTTCTTGAGGGGTTCAAAACCTGGCTAGACAAAGCCCCAGCTGGGATGATCTTGTTGGGGCTGGTCCTGCCTCGAGCAGAGGGTTGGACTAGATGTGTCCTCCTGAGGTCCCTTTGAACCCTACCTTCTTATGATTCATTCTGAACTTGGCAGTCACAGAAATAAGGCAATGGTTTGAAACAGCTTTTGGGAAGTCCTGAGTATGGACCACTAAGCATGGCAGAGATGGAGCCTGAGGAGGGATCTGGGCGCATGCTCTCCTGTTGGGGCATAGCTTCCTTCCCCAAGGTTTAGCACACAGAGAACAGGAGCGAGGGGCCTGGACCTGCATGTCAGCAGTGCTCCTCAGCTCAGGGTGCAGGTGCTGCAAACCAGCTCTTTGATGCACAGGGCCAAAGTCCCACTGACAGTCATTAGAGCTCAGGGTTCTAAGTCACTTAGGCTCTTGTGAGAATTTCTCTTCATTTCTTTGATCCCCTTCCATTGCTTCAGATAGACTGCAGTATTTAACAGGGAGCACTCCCTCGTGTAAGATATACTCTTACCTTCTTCAGCGAAATGGACTGACAGTGATTTTGCTGCATCACTACTTATAAATTAAACTTACCAATAGAGGTCTTTCTATGCAAAACTCTTTAGAATTTACCTTGTAATCATTGTCCTGCATTTTCTTATATATTTTTTTTTCTTTCTTTCTTGCCTGAAAAAAATGACTTAGTTAGAAGGAAAGCCTTGTGATTAAGAGCCTAGAGAGAGATGCAGGTGATGTGGTTGTAATTTTTGGTCCTTTCAGACTTTCTGTTCCCAGGCAGGTCAGTGATGGGGAGATTTTTCCAAAGTGTTCCAGACCTACAACTGGGACCAGATTTTGGCACTAGATGGTATTCTGCAGCCTGTACCCAGGTTTTCAAGATCCCTTGTGGAAAACCTTCACACGTTAATAAATCCTTCTGCCACAGTGCACAGAAGAACAAATTTTCCCTGCTGGGACGGGAACCTGCAGCTCTAGAAAATTGAAATGATACAGACCTGTTGCTTAGATTTCAAAGCCGTGCACTTGGCCCGTGATACCGTTTCACACCTAGGTTGAGCTCAGCATAAGTAATGACTACGGCCGTGTGTAGACGAAACAAGGGGCATGCGTGTACAACACTTGAAAATGAGTTACATGCTTTTGCGCTACTTTAATGGTCTTGGTGTTTGCACACGTTGGGAGCGTATTGCACAGTAATTTCAGCTGCTGTAGCAAATTTGGTGGCATAATGCGCCTTAAATGACTTGGGGAGCAGCAAACTAAAACTCCTTTGAGGAGTTTTAATTTGCTGCCCTACAACCACAAAGTGAAGCACTGAGCTCCGTGCAGCTCAGGGGCTCTGTAGGAAGCCCATGCAGGCAGCCTGGCAGCAGCCTGGGAAGGCAGGCTCAGCCCAAGAAAAAAAAAAAAAAGCAGCAAACCTGATCTTTTTTTTTCCCTCCCTGGAGCCTGCTTGCCTGAGCTGCATGAGGTCCCGGTGCTTCCCTCTACGGCTGAGGTGTCCCCTGGGGCTGCTGGAGCCAGTGCTTGTGGGCGGGTGCCACCACTGCCGCAGAGGGAAGCACCAGTCCCCTGCTACAGTCTAGGGACCACTCCACCCACCAGCAGCTCCCTCTCCTCTCCCCACTGCCAGAGAGGCAGGTAGGTTTGTGTGTGTGTACAACATGGGGGTTTAAAGGGCCCTAAATTGAAGCGGTGTTTTTAAAAAAAACACCACTTCAATTTAGGGCCCCCATTGCATCTACATATGCCCTATAGCATTATCATCTTGGGTTGGAGGGAAATATTTTCATTTTGCATTAACCTTATTTTTTTCATGAATTAATTTAACTTTTAGATTTCCACTCAAAAAGGGGTGGCTCGCCCAAGTGCAGTTTTATAGTACCATTTCCTAAGCAGGATAATTCTGTTACCAATGTCTGTCAAAAACCATGTAGGGGTCATCCACTGATTTTATGAACTCACCCTGTGGTTTGCCTATGGTGGCGGCAATAGGGAAGAACTGCACTGGCACCAAAGGATGACAGGTGGGAAAATATGCCATATTGTGGTCAGCAAAGACAAAAAAGATATGAAGGTGATCAGCTACTGCAACAGGAAAAATGATTTATGGGGGAATAAAAATAAAATTAAAAAAACCTACCTTGCTTATATTTTTACAACATAATGAGGCTTTTGGTAATAGCAGGGTTGACAAAAGCCCCTACTCATTGGCAGGACTTTAAGGGGATGCCACTTCAAATTGATCCATCTTGTTCACCAGCTACATTCATGTTCTACACCACATCAACCCTGCAGCTTGGCATGCTGATTAGTATTGTCCCTTTTTTTCCCCCTCCCTCTCCCTCTCTCTCTTTTTTTTTCCCCTTCCGCTTTGCTTTCCAACATGGTCACACAGTTCTATTGGTGATATATGGTTTATATCTTCTTAGCCATTATGCTGATGACCTAGGGCAGAGCCTGCCACTTTTAATAAGCTATCAGATCATTTTTGGAATATCCACATATGCTTTTCTGGAGGTTCAATTTAGTGCTATGATAATCTACTAAACTGCTTTCTGTGCTATGCCAACTCTTGAGTTGTGCTACTTTTTTTTAAAGTATTAAATCGCCAGATTAGAAGTGCATTCAGCAAATCTGAAGCAGTGCTACGTACTGTGAATGAAGCACAGATGTACTGTATAGCTGCTGCTGCTGCAATGTAGACTAGAACGATGCTTCTATGGTGTGTGTGCAGCAAATATAGTATGGTCTATTTTACATTCACCTGCCTATTGTTTTTATTTCTTTAATTAAAATGAGGTAAAAATAAAGCACTTGTAAAATTGAGCTCTAGACAATTACTCTTACAACACCATCATAATTAACTGACATTCTTCCGGCATCATAATGGCTACCAAGCATAACTTTTATGTGAATAATTCATAAACTCATGGGTCTGGAGCATTAAATAAAAACTACGGATAGGCTTGGGTATTGTGTACATTATGCATCTACCATCAAGTGTATACTCCTGCTATACATATTATGTTCTATAGCTTTTAGGTGTATTGTGGTACAACCCGTTCCCCTCCTTTTTTCCCAAGGTTTGTGATGCAAGACTGGGATCGGAGGGGGGAAACCCTTTGAAAAGCTCAAGTGTTGGGAAGGTCTGGGTAAGATGGTCACAGCTGTAGAGGTACCTAACTTACACTGGTTTCTGTAGGAGTTAGCTCCACCCCCCCCTCCCAAAAAAAGTTACCTAAACATCTTTGAGGCTCTTGATCTTGAGCACTATGATTCAAGTTCAGCTTATGCCTAAGTGCTTCATAGAAACAGGGCCAAATGGCTCAAAACGGCAGGATTTGAGCCAAGGTGTCAAATCAAGAGTCAAATGTAGCTATTTTCTAATTCAGACAGAGCAGGATCTGGCCCTCTGTTGCAAACCAGCCAGTTTTAAAGGGAACCCACTGTTTGGGTGGAAGAACAAGACTGAACTTCAGCTAATGATGATTTTTGTTTGATTCAACCTTGGTAAATCAGGACGGCTCTGGGCCCACAGTGCCAAGCCAGCAGTGGTTGCTTGAAGCTTCCCACCCTTTTTGGCAGGTATTGATTCATCATGGAAGGGTTAATTGGCTCCACTGATTGATTGAGGCAGGTGACTCATCTTGTGGAACTATAAACTGGTAGAGGGAGCTAGTTATCAGGGTTAGTCTGAAGTGGAGCAGAAGGCAGGGTAGTGTGTGGCTGGAAAGAGAGAAAATTTTAGGAGCAGCCAGACTTTGGTTTGAGAGTATCTTTGTATTTTAATAAAGACGCAAGTCCGGACTTCATACAGTGTCAGTTGTGTTAGCAGGCTAGATCCATCAGGAGAAAGCCTTGGGGATCACAACCGTGACCTCATATAAATGCCTGCTTGCTGGGATCAGAAGTTTTTCAGATAGCTCCTACTATACCAACTTTTGCAACGACTTTTAATCCATTGTACATTTTCAGCTATACAAAACATGCAGCTACCTTGAAGGACTTATTTTCTTAATAGCGCTCTGAATAAGCTTTCACTTGATTAATTTCAGGAAAAAGATGGCTGACCTAATTGGAAAAACTAATGTTGATCTTCCAGAGGTTGAACTGTTAGCAAAAATGAGTAACTGAAAATGAACACATGCAGCATCCCTCTAGAGATTAAAATTGATCTTTGAATCAGAGGATCTCTGTGTAGAAGAAAATATGAAGCCAATTTCCCTAGAGTTTCTGCTTTTGCAAAGAGAGGCTGACAGTTTTAAAATGAAATACATGGGAAATTAATGATCGGGCCTCAGAGCTTTTAGGACTCTTGCCTCTTCGTGCTGTGCTGTGATGCAGCCTTGTTTCACAACTAAGTGAGGTTGGAGTGAGTCCGTATGTGATTGGGGAAACCACCAAAAAGGTGCAAGTGCCACAGAAAGGAGAGTGGGAAATATGGTCGGTGGTGGTAGTCTTTTCAAACTACTATTTAAAATGATGAAGGTGGAGGATTAAGGTAATGACTGGGACGTGTGCGGGAACACACCCTGCTCTGGGGAAATCACTTGGGTGGAGATGTCTTAAAAATAGGAAGAGGGATAAATGATAGCAAATCAGAAGGACGTGGGGAGTGACATGAGTGACTCCTCTTGCCCCCAGCTTTCTCCCATGGTAAATAAAAGCAACACCAGGGCAGCTTCACCCTGTTTTGTGCCGGTATGTACAGTGACCAGCTAAGGGTCCTCAGTTGAATTAGGGTCTCTAGGAGGTAAGCGAATGTGATTAATAATAGTCTACCTGCTTGTAGCTGTGAAATGGATGTAATTCATTAGGTGTGGAAGGTTTAATTAATTAGAAGTCATTTATTGCAGCATTGTGGTTCTTGGGTGCACGGCGTGGTAGGAATACGAAATGGTATTTATTATTACTTATTTAGCCAAACGGTAGATGATAACTTCAGATTGTAGTTCCAATTTTCAGGATTTGTATGTAAACTGGTATTGCCTAAGAAATAACTTGACCTCAATTTCCGTTTATTGACTGTGTGTCTGCTGGCTCACCCTCCTCAGGCATTGTGGTGTGAAATGGGAGATTAAATTAAAGGAGGAATCAAACTGATTGCTTCTCTCTCTATGCTGTACCTGGTTTACAATGAAACAGGGAAGGTATTTTACAGTGAACTAACATGTGACACCCACAGGCAACACTTGGTATACTCTAGCACTAATTTCTGTCCTTTTACTGTTTTCATTCGTCCATACTCTATCCATTAAAAAAAAACTTTATTTAATTTCCCTTATGTTATGATGAAAAAATGTAATCTATTACTCCAGAAACTAAAATAGGCAATGAACCTAAGCTCTGACACTGCAAGCATCTCGGGTAGTTTTGTACAAACTGAGAGAGGAAGACCTCTCCAGTGCTCTGGGTGCCTCATTGCTATTTTGTACAAAGTACATTGCAAATGGAAGACACATTATTCCTTTATCCCCTGTGAAACCCAATAATCCAGTGGCAGCTTCAGTAAAAGAAAAGAAATGAATCCCTTTCTCCTTGCACATGTACCATCACACACAATTGCCATCGGTGAGATCTAACCCCCATCTTTTCATGGCCAAGAGAAAAATGGTCCAGCATACTCTAATGACATATAACATTACCCTGTTATAGCCTTGGGTTGGGAATGAGTGGGAAAGATGAAGCATATGATACTTGGCTTTGGTAGGGATGTCTTAAAGTTAACCGTTAAATCGTTTTTGCAAACTCTCTTGGTTTGATCATGAGTTTTGTGACATATAAGCTAGGAATCCTAGCTGTGTTGACACTTTGGATGTTTTGCCATTGACTTCACCTATGCTGTTTTTTGAGGGATGTGGGTAATTACACAAGAAAATCAACTGTTCATATTAAAAATAAGTCCTTACAAACACCTGTGAGGCAGGAATGGCTTAAGCGGGAGGTTAGTTTAGATAACTTTCTAAGATCTTATGGCCCCTTTTATTTTGAATCTCTAGTTCTCACAGTTGCAAATAAAAGTTGGAAAACATAGGCCCTAAAGCGAAGGCAGCAGCTGAAGACATCCAAATTTATTATTATTATTTCTACCTAATTACATGATCGCTGGGGTTTTGGATCATTATTTTTGAATGGTTGAGGTTGGCAGTAGTGGGCTTGATCTTTTCTTTTTGTCTCTCCTCTCCTCTCCTCTCCTCTCCGCCTTTCTTTTTTGGAAGCTTTTGAGACCAGGATAGTTGTAGCTTAGCCTGAACACTAGAAAAGTGCATTGATGTGGTAGACTTCTGAGCACTTTAAACACAGAGATGTATTAGATCCAGTGAAGCTACATAAATCCAATTTGAGCCGAGTGAAGAATTAGTCTTGTGGTTTCCCATTTCCACTAAATAGAGAGCTGAAAAATGGGCCTATTATTAAATGACTGAACAGCATGATACCCCCAAATCCACTAGGCTCTCAGTCTCTATGCTGTTAATTGTGCTTTGGTCCCACCAGGATCTGGTCAGGAACTTTTGTCAGCAGCTGTTTCCAGTAAAGCCAATGCAAGGCTCCCCCTGCTTTGCAGCTCGAAGTCTGAAATCCTCCTTTTTCGTGCTGCCAAATTTCATAATGGAAGCAATGATTTAATTTGGCTGTGGTCAAACAGCACAGCTATCCTCGCAGTGTGAAAATAACTGAGCTATAATTTAATTTGTGCTCTCCATCCATTTTTTTTTTAAAGATTCAATTTGAATAATTTGAGATGTGATTTGCCAGGCAAATATTGCAACCTCTGACACGTACAATTTCACTCTTTGTGATTTCGGTGGTGTGGGAATACGTTCATAGTTAAGTTTACTATTTAACAATTTCTCCAAAAAAATGATCTTACATTCCTCTGGTCCTATAGAGACGATTAGAGCCAATCGACCCCTATAGGAGTGACTCTGAACAGCTGTAGAATGTAATAGTGAATGATGTCCTTTCTACACATACATGCAGAAAAAAATCAATAGCAGGGATAGTATTAAATTCTGTGGATGGTCCAAAAATACTTTAACAAAATGCATCATTTTCTTTTAGGCTGCTGCTACCCATCATTAGTCTGACAGCGACAGTGTGTTGTTACGTAGCACATACATTTTCTTAGAGCAGAGTGCCCGCCAGAAAGAGAATATGCTCGTGCTCTGTTTAAAAACTACAGGCACTAATTTGTCCATCCCATTTTGTAAGTAAACCTGTACCGCATAGATTCATGATTGAAGAAAATGCAATATGAATTACTCTGCATCTTCTCTTGATACAAATCCTGTTAACATCAACAGGATTAGTTCATAAGCAAAAGGTCCACAGTAGGCACCCACTGTTATGCTCACTACCATGACTGTCACAACTAGTGCTGAGGCTGCTAGCTGGTCAACCACGAATTTGCCACCTGAACTGGAATCATGGTGGGAAAAGTAGCTGATCCCAAACATACATATATAGCTTTAATGGTTTTAACTTGTTTGCAGTAAGTTGCACATGGCAAGTTCTTACTCAGTTCAGCTGGAGGATCCCTGTGATTGCTCATCTAAGTTTTTTTACCTTTTAAGCACGTGCTGCTGACTTTAAACCTTTTTCTTCAGCAATGCTAGCCATAGAAAGCTACGTCTAAAACGTAGCAGCCAAAACCTGCTGCAATTCTGGAAGGTCTCAGGTAAGCTCAGAGCAGATGGCATTTTGCAGCTTTTATATCAAAGCACCTGTGAGTCCTCATTACTGTAATGTCTGAGCATCTCACGACCCCTTCCTTGGTGAGGTAGGGATGTGTGGTTATGGAGCACAGATGGGAAACCGAGGGGCTGAGGCTAAGTGACTTGCTCAGCATCTTGAAGGGAGTCTATGGCAGAGCAGGGTTTGTACCTGGGTCCCCCAGTCGCTAGCCACTGGGCCATCCTTCCGGTTGCTCTCTTCCATTGGAGAGTCTCTTGTTAAGGGCCAGGTTTTACATGCCAGAATTTTGCTGTCGGGTAGTTTTGGGGGAAACTAAATGTGATGTTGTTAAAAACGGAAATAAACTAAGGCAGGCCTGCTGTGTAGGCTGCTGATTTGGGCCTGCTGCCTAGCCTGAGAAGGCTGCTGGCATAATTTACCCAGCACCGGGTGCTGCGTTACACCCCTGTGCTCAAAACTGTGGTGTGGAATTGTCTTCCCACGTTTACGGCCAGTTCTTGAAGGGCTCCTGTACACTGCTCTGGCCCATTTAGACCATTCTGGTCTCAGCCAATGGGGCTTGAAGCAGGGTAAGGACCATAGGCCAGATTTATGCGTTGCCATTTTTGCCAAATCTGATTTCACCTCAGTTAATTCAACAGTTAGAAAGAGAAACAACCAACAATTTAAACAAATGCATTGGGAACTAGATTCCCAAACTCAGTCCTGATACTTCCCAAAAAAATCAATAGGAAGTGTCCCAGCGTTGATCACAGCTGATTTCAGCCCGAAGTAGGAATTTGTATGGCTTGGATCATAATCCTGAAGATCTCTTCTTGTCAAAATAGTTTGAAACCAGCAGTATTTTGTTTAAGTTTTGAGGGTTGTACATTTTAATGGAATTTACTGCTAGTTAGTACCCAAATGTCGGGTATAAATCCTGCTTCCTCACTACTAATTCAATGGCATGTCTAAAATGTAGCCAAGCTCACTGAATTTAAAGTAACTCTGATCAGTGTGTATTTATGTAACCTGTATTTTTTTAGCACCCCATTCCCCCAGCGTAAACAGCAGCCTCCTACACTGAGTAGCACCAAACCTGTGGTTACAAGGAGTATGGGCAAATAATATGCAAATCATATAGTTGTTTGGGGAGCTCTTTTATTTTTTGTGGGGGAGCGGGAACAGCTGTTCTATTATGATTTGTGAGGCTAGATGAATTCTGCAAACAGTGGAGATACAGAATTACTCTCTTAAACATCTTTGTGAGACACTGAGATGTTTTTCTGCCAAAGACTCTCTAATTTGGGAGAAAGAAGCCCCAGTGGTTGCTGGCCCAAAGCATCTTTGCAGATGGCCAAAACTATGCAGCCATTTCAATCCAAAGGGTCTGTCCCTCTTGGTAACTGCCACTAGGGCATTTCACAGCGGTTATTGCTCTCTTCCAGTCTCGGTATCAAATGTATATTTAAACTGCCCAAAAGCAATTGGGTTCAGGGCATGCTATGGGAGAAGCATCTGCTGGTGTCCTCATAAGAAGCTTCTATGCCCGTCTCTGTGCACCATTCGCTATGCAAACTTGGGCAAGGCCCATCATCTCTCTGCAAATAGAAATAGGGATATTGATACTGAGGAACCTTGAGATAAGAAAAAAAAAAGTTTTTAATAACTCAGTGTGGTCAGTGTTGAAGTTGGACATCCTCTTAAAGGAAGGAATTGACTTTTTGTTTTTGTTGACAACTATTAAAAGTGGCCCAAACAAGATGTGACTTTTCAGTTGACCAGAACCAACTTTTTTCTACATACAGGATAGGATAGTTTTATACTTGCAAAAAGAGAGGCAGAAACAAAAGTATCAATGCCAGTAGCCTGAAGTGGAAACTAAGGAAGAATAAAGCAAAGTAGGACAAAATCAGGGATGCTTTTCCCCTTTGTGCTTAAATATCAGTGCATTTTTTCATGTGTGTCTCTAGACTTCTGGAGCAAGTTCTGCACTTGCTTTAAGACAGGAGGTTCAGTTTAATGCAGCTTTCACATTTGAGTTTCTGTTCTGTGATTTTTAAATCTTGCCAGCAGGTCCCAACTGTAATGCATCCCGTCTTGCAGTTTTGGTTCTTCCCAGTTCAATCCGTTGTGAGACTGAATGTATTGGAAATTCATCAGTAGTGATGCTGAGTTTTAGGATTCTGTAGCAACAGTTTCCTGGAAAATCAGCCAAGCATTTCTAAACTTTTAGTGTTTGGTAAAAATCCTTAGATTGAAACCAAAAGGGCAATTACCTGTTCCATCCCTTGCATGGGCTGGCTCAGTAGAGACTAATTTTGGATGTAACCTGCTATCCAAACATTGTAGTCGTATCACTTGCATCACCTCTGTGTGTATTGGATTGCAAATATTTTTTTCTTGGAAACCAACCAGTATAAGGTGATGTTGCACAGACCAGTATGCAAAACCAATGCAATAAGGAGCTCCTGTGCCTACAGAGTGAAAACGTTGAGTGGTTTAGTGGAATGTACTCTAGACCACTGTAAGATGCATCTTTGCATGTCATTGCCCTTACCTATGCTGCAATGGCAATCTTACAAAAAATCTCATTAAAATAACTTGGTTGCAACCTTCAGGCCAGAGCCTGCTGCTGTGAAATCTTCCTTGGGTAACGGGGAAGGCTTTTGCAGCCTTGTGTCTGGGAAACATAAGGAAGCATTTCAGTGTCACACCTAATGAAAGCAAGGACATCTAATTTCAGGCTACTAGCATTGATACTTTTGTATTGCATTTGACTTCTATCATTGCAAAAGCTAAGATGCGAATGAATTTTAAAAACATAACTAATGAGGTTCTTTGGTTTTCTAAGGTTAACGTTTGAAATGGGAAGGAGAGTTTTTGCTTGTTTGGGTTTTTTTGGTTAAAAAACAGATGTTTCTCATTCTCTGCCAGGGCTGGTTTCTAGCCCCAGTTAACACATTTGAAAGTTTTTCTTTGTTGTGTCCAGTCCATGAAACTTATTTGATCCTTTTCCCTGATGCACAAGAACTTCATTCTGTGAATCCTGTGATGACCACTGCACCATAGGATGCAAAGTATACTTTGTCATAAACATATAAAGAAAATCCAGTGATTACATTAAATTAAAAAAAAAAAATCCAAACAAACAGAGGTCAGCTGTGGAATACCCCAAATGGCCATATTAAAAAATTTTAAAGATGGTAACAATGGAAAAATAGCAATTCCTGACAACCATGAAATCCCCCAAAGCACTTTACAAATTGTAAAGATAAAATCATTATTGTCCTTTCCTTCTCTTGATGTTGAGTGGGTAAGTTAACAAGTAGGGTGAAAGTGCTAGACTTTAGGAAAGCTGATTTCAATGAACTCAGGCAATTAGTCAAGGACGCACTGCAGAGTAGGAGATTTGAAGGGATGGGAGCCCAAGAAGGGTGGCTGTGCCTTAAGGAAACGATCCTTTAAGAACAGAGGGAGACGATCCCGATGTGAGAAAAAAGAGGGAAAGGGGCCAGGAGGCTTCCTTGGCTGACCAGAGAAATCCAGAGCAGCTTACGGGCTAAAAAGGGAGCATATAAAAAGTGGAAACAGGGAGAGATTACCAAAGAGGAGTATACCTTCTCTGCCCGCGCTTGTAGGGAGGCAGTTAGATGGGCCAAAGCTACCATGGAGCTGAGGATGGCATCCCAAGTTAAGGATAACAAAAAATTGTTTTTGAGATATATAGGGAGTAGAAGGAAGGCCCAGGGTGGAATAGGACCCCTACTAAATGGGCAGAAGCAATTGATGATGGACAGGGGGGACAAGGCTAAACTCCTAAATGAGTTCTTTGCCTCAGTGTTCCTAAGTGAGGGGCAAGACAAGTCTCTCACTGGGATTGCAGAGAGGCAGCAGCAGGGCGCCAGACTTCCATATGTAGATCCTGAGATGGTGCAGAGTCACTTGGAGGAACTGGATGCGTTTAAGTTGGCAGGCCCGGATGAGCTCCATCCAAGGGTGCTGAAGGCACTGGCTGATGTCATTGCGCAGCCACTGGTGGGAATATTTGAACGCTTGTGGCGCACGGGCCAAGTCCCAGAGGACTGGAAAAGGACCAATGTGGTCCCCATTTTCAAGAAGCGGAGGAAGGAGGACACAGGCAACTATAGGCCAGTCAGTCTCACCTCCATCCTTGGCAAAGTCTTTGAAAAAATTATCAAGGCCCACATTTGCGAGAGCCCGGCAGGACAAGTTATGCTGAGGGAAAACCAGCATGGGTTCGTAGGAGGTAGATCATGCCTGACTAATATAGCCTCTTTTTATGACCAGGTTACAAAACGCCTGGATGCAGGAGCAGGGATTGACGTCGTCAGGAAGTCTTTCCTGACGACAGGGGGAAAGGGGTTGACATCTTAGGCAGGAAGTCTTTCCTGCCTAAGACTTCAGGAAGGCCTTCGATACGGTATCCCACACCATACTGGTGAAAAAGTTAAGAGGCTGTGGCTTGGATGACTACACAGTCAGGTGGGTGGCGAATTGGCTAGAGGGTCGCACCCAGAGAGTCGTACAGGATGGGTCAGTATCGACCTGGAAGGGTGTGGGGAGTGGGGTCCCACAGAGCTCAGTCCTAGGACTGATACTCTTCAATGTCTTCATTAGCAACTTGGACGAGGAAACGAAGTATACTCTGTCCAAGTTTGCAGATGACACAAAGCTATGGGGAGATGTGGACACGCCGGAGGGCAGGGAACAGCCACAAGCAGACCTGGACAGGTTGGACAAATGGGCAGAAAAAAACAGAATGCAGTTCAACATGGAGAAATGCAAAGTGCTGCACCTGGGGAGGAAAAATGTCCAGCATACCTACTGCCTAGGAAATGGCCTGCTTGGTGGAATGGAAGTGGAAAGGGAACTTTGAGACCTATTGGACTCCAAGATGAACATGAGTCGGCAGTGTGACGAAGCCATCAGAAAAGCTAATGGCACTTTATCGAGCAACAGCTGATGCATGATGAACAGATCCAAGGAGGTGATACTTCCCCTCTATAGGGCGCTGGTCAGGCTGCAAATGGAATACTGTGTGCAATTTTGGGTGCCATACTTCAAGAGGGATGTGGATAACCTGGAGAGGGTCCAGAGAAGGGCCACTCGTATGGTTAAGGGCTTGCAGGCCAAGCCCTATGAGGAGAGAATGGGACACCTGGACCTCTTCAGCCTCCGCAAGAGAAGGTTGAGGGGCGACCTTGTGGCTGCCTATAAGTTCATCACGGGGGCACAAAAGGGAATTGGTGAGGTTTTATTCACCAAGGCACCCCTGAGGGTTACAAGAAATAATGGCCACAAGCTAGCAGAGAGCAGATGTAGACTGGACATTAGGAAGAACTTCTTCACAGTTAGTGTGGCCAAGGTTTGGAACGGGCTCCCAAGGGAGGTGGTGCTCTCCCCTGCCCTGGGGGTCTTCAAGAGGAGGTTAGATAGGCATCTAGCTGGGGTCATCTAAACCCAGCTCTCTTTCCTGCCTATGCAGGGGGTCAGACTCGATGATCTATTGAGGTCCCTTCTGACCCTAGCATCTATGAATCTATGAATCTATTCTCGGAGTGAAGTTTGCCCCTGCGCGGAGGCACAAGGGACCAGATGACCTTACAAGTTCCCTTCCAGCCTTACTTTTCTATGATCCTATGTAGGCCCAGATCCTCAAAAGTATTTAGGTGCCCAACCTGCAAGGACTACACCAGGATCAAGCTCTCTTCAGAGGCCATGCTGCACAGGGGCACATTTCACTCTTGAACACCCTATTCCACCAAGGATCTTGAAGCCCTTGGCAAATGCTAATTAATTAAGCCTTGCAGGATGCCTGTGAATGATCCCAATTTGCACCTTCTGCTATCTCATCTACTACAGTTTGAGCTGTGTAATGCCACCCCTCACTGGAGAACTTGAAAACCGTCAATAACAACAGTGAAGAATCTGGAATTTTTCTCCTTCTGGGGTTGATACTTTGCTTAGTTAGGGAGGTTTTGGTGGGCTGCTCCAGCATATTTGTATTGCAAGCATCATTTATGCTGTCTCAAGTGAGAACGTTTTGCTACATTTCCTGAAGATTGTGGGAGTGTGGATTCACTTGATCTCCTGTGGGAGTTCATCCCACACTCTAGCATGCTTTTCCTGTGTTATCTCTGTCTCTTCATAGACTGCACCACCCCTCGGCTCTCCCAACTCTTTGTCCGGAAGTTGCAAAAGCCCTGTGATGCGAAGAGAAAGTCTTCCGTGAGCTTTGATAAGGTGTTTATCTCTTATCCTCCCTTTATTTATGCCCAGCTTGTTATGGTGCCCACAAAGCTGGCAGTAGAACTGGCTTCCCAAATCTACAGCAAAAATTACCCTTGGTACAGAGCCTTATTAACCCAGAGGTGTGCAAAAAAGAGCCCAAATGGTGGGTAGCCTTTATATTGACATGTGCAGGAGAAAGTTTCGTGTTGTGACTTAAAGAAGAAAAGTTTTAATATAACAATTTTATTTTTTACTTAAGTAACGCAGATACAACCGAACTGGGAAAACATCCATCTCTTTCTGCACTTATTCAGCCAATATTCCTCTCATGTTTGTGCTGGATATTGCACAATTCATGGTTCCATTTTTGAGTTGGGATTGCACGCAGTATTCCAATTGCAGCCTGACCAGCGCCCGATAGAGGGGAAGTATCACCTCCTTGGATCTGTTCATCATGCATCTGCTGTCAGGGCCGGCTGACTTGAAGGTATCCAGCTTCTCAAGATGTTCCTTCACGAAGTCAGCATTAATGGAGGGCAGGGGATCACCCTCACCCGGACTTCCCGGCCCTGTAGCAGGCATGGGCGTCACATGGGGTTGATGAAAGACCGACGCAAAGTACCTATTTAATAGGTTGGCTTTTTCCTGGGCGTCAGTTGTCAGTTGCCCCATCTGGTTCAGCAGAGGTCCAGCGTTGCCCCTGCTTTTCCTCCAGCTCCCCACGTATCTGAAAAAGGACTTTTTATTGTCCTTGATACTCAAAGCTAGCTGGAGTTCAGTTGCAGCCTTGGCTTTCCTGGTCAGCTCCGTACAGGACCGGACCAGTGCAGAATAATCCTCCCTGGAAGTCAGTCTACTTAATTGCTTCTTTGCTTTTGCTTTTGGAAAAAAGTAATTTCCATTCACCACATCACTTAACCCGGCACTTCAAGACTACTGTTCAGACTCAGTACTGCATTAGCATACATTTGGACAGGTATCAAAAATCATCATCCTAGCTGTGACTACCTCTGTTTGTTTGGATTATTTTTTAATTTAATTTAATCACTGTATTTTATTTATATGTTTATAATAATAATGCTCACTGTCATTAAGGCAAAAAAATAAAAGGCCAGATTTTGAAAATCACTGGGAAAGTTTCTTGAAGTAAGTCCCACACTAATGAAAACCTGCCTCCAGTGGTTCAAGCAGTGGTGTACTGACAGGGTGGGCACCGGGGGGGGGGGGGGGGGGACAGGAGGGTGCCAGCCGGGCCCTCCAGAGGGTACTTGGTCCCCTGGCAGCACTTCCTTTTTTGCCACTGGTTCCACTGTTGATATTTCTGGGCTCAGCGATCGGCTGCTGGGGGACCCCTTCCCCACCCCATTCAGCAATGGCCGTGGATGGGGGGGAGGTCTTATGAATACTTATAAACTATTGTAATCCACATATAAAACTCATTAGCAAAGAATAACCGTGATTAAAACATCTACCAGCCCTTTATAAAAGATTAAAATGTGCCCTCTGTGCAAACGGAGATTGTAGAGTTAGGCTGAAATAACATAAGTGGAAAGATGAGTCTTTTCTAGGGTGCAGAGAGCGCAAGCATTTTAACATTTATACCATGGCAGCCTTCGGTTGAGGATGAGAATATAACCACACGAAACTCCACGTTTGGAGGGTGTTAAGTAGCTTGCAGGCCTCCCACTTACTGTCTACAAAGGAGTGAGTCTTACTCGCTTCCAAAATAACCTTTTTGTGGATGTCACTCCCCATGGTGGGGTAAGATTGCCGAGGCCCTGACCAGTTTGAGTGGCTTTGGTTGTAAATACTAGGCCACCTTCTTGATCCAGTAATTAAATAAGGCTTTGATTAATATCCTTAGAGAAATCATCCAGAGAAAGAGTTATGGAAACATTCCTTCTGTGGCTTGTAAAATGGACATGCTATCCCCATGTTTAGTAAATCTTGTCTTGCTTTAAAAATGGACCTGGCTGGTGCTCCACAAATGCCAGGACACTCATTTTCCACTTTGAAACATAAATGACCATACGTTAATGGAATAACCTGATACTGCAAGGCTTAAATATTTCCCTCTTCAATAACATTAGGAGTAAAGACAGGTGACTTTTTTAGCCTTTTAAATTGTCCCAAGGATGAAACATTTACATTTATTAGCAATTGCCCAGTTTGAATTATTTTTATAGAGCTTCAGGCCCAATTAACTAACTCCAGGATGATCTGCAATATAAATGATAACCTCAGACACAATTACTGTGCAGGAGAGGAATGGAAAGTGGGTACATGGCATATTATATGCCTCAGCATTGTTTTGAATTTACAGAGCAAATTTTAATTTAAAGTGGAGCGGGGAAAGGAGATGTTTCATTAGCAAAAATGTTTTTTTTCTTAATACCTTTTCCAATTGAATTGGATGTTTTCCTTTCTTTCTGAGAATTAGACTGTGATAACACCAGATTTGGTGGCTGTTACAATAAGTTGAACCCAAACTGAGTTTTAAAAAAGTCTTGTGATTATTACGGGTTCAGATCCTTTGCTGGCAAAACGTGGTGCCGTTGTGAAGCTGAGTAGAGTTTTGCCTTGCTGCGGCAGTGCTGCTGTTACTCAGAGGTATTCTGCCCTCGTTCAGCTTGTCACACCTGACAACAGGCAACAATTGACACCTGTCAGCAAGCTCCTCATTAGTACCACCGCAGTATCTACTGCTGTAAGCCTCTTAGACAAGTATTTACAGCTCCCCTTTTGTGCTGATCTGCATTTGCAAGAGCCCTCAGCCCCAGAGCCTTGCCTCCTTGTTCAGATTATATTAGCTCATGCATTTAGGTTTGGAAATCCCTGGCTCCATGTCTCTGCCAAGAAGTTGCAGCGCTTCTGAAGCTGAGAACTTGGAAGAGTGAGGATGGACTTCCTCCCCAGAGTTCAAATTTGTAATGAACCTTTACTTTGCCCAATGGAAAGTGAGTATAAAATGCCACCTTATTGCTCAGAGAATGTTTCACAACCCCCTCCCAACCTCCCCCTCTGCAGGCAGAGGGCAAGGTTATGTGAGAAGAAATGCAAGAGAAAATTAGGTGTAGAAAGATGACTAGCCTGTGCCATACAAGGCTAATCTCTGATCCCAAGCTCTGCTCAAATCATGTTTAGCTTGGAAGGATTATGGGGAGATTGGTTAATAGTCTTTAAATACTTGAACGGGGACTATAGAGACAATATGGGGATGGACTTTTCTCCGTGGTTGTAGGAGACAGCACTAGAAGCAATGGCCTCAAACTGCAGCAGAAGAAATGGAGGTTGGAGATGGTTAGGAACTTCCTGACTGTGAGGTCGGGCATTGAAACGGGCTGTGTTGAGAAGCTGTTCAGTCTCCATCCCTGGACGTTTTCAAGACAGACACTTGCTGGGATGGTTTAGTCAGGGGTGGTCCTGCCTCGAGTGGAGGGGACCAGGTGACCTTCCAGCCTCACTTTCCTGTGATCCTAGGTAGGCCCAGATTCTCAAAGGTATTTACGTGCCCAACCTGCATAGAAATTTGTTGCAGTTCCTCATGTATAAATTGTCACTTCCTTACCTCACAGGAGGAGATAAATATTCAATATTTTTAGTTGTTAGTTAAGAAAAACAAATCCCCCAAACTGAAATGTGTTCATTTTTTTGGGCAACTAGTAGTATCCTTTCTTAAAAATTGCTTATGGAGTTTGGTACAGAAGTGACAATGTGTGTCAAAAGCAGGGCTGCTGCTGACAAACCAACAAACACAACATTTTAAAATTAAGATGCCTTTTCTTTTGAAAAATATTTTGGCCATTTCCAATGCTGATTCATTCTGAATTAAAGCACACAAGAAGATATGTTCCTGATGGATGCCTGTAGACCTTCCTTTTTAAGTGATGAATATGTACTTCTGCTGCACCAAAACAGCTGAGACAAAAAATCTCCATCCCAATGGGTGGATAAGCTGATTCATGCTGTTTGAACTGGGTTTGTGTAGTTATTGCTCATTTTTGACTCGGCATGCCCGTTGTCACAAAGTAAGTGTCGCACGTGAAACCAATGCTTGGAGAACCTGGACATCGATATACTAAAGAGAGAAATAATGAATAATTTGAGGGCTTTTAGCAAGGTTCCAGGCAGCTCCGACAAATGCCGCTGGAAATCGAGGCTTTGTTTCTTGGGTGTCTTTTGAGATTCATTCTTTCAAGCAATACGGTATTTTTAGAAGCTGTAGGCATATTCAAAGAAGGCTGCATTGAGTCCCAATCAACTTGGTAGAGGTGTGGGGGGAGGAGGAGGGGTGTTTTGGTTCGTTTAATCTCTCCCAATTCACTGAAGTAGACAGAGCCTCGTCATCAGCCAGTAGGCAGTGGCCAATCATTGAGGGAAGGCACAAGAAGGTTTTAAGGGCCACATTTTAAAAAATCCCCATGTCAGAATTCCTCATCAGCGCCTTCCATGGAGGCACCAATAGAAAGATCAGATTCTGGACACCGCCCAGCTCTTTTGAAAATCTAGCCGGTTACTTGGATGTCTAAAATGCTGTTGAACCCTTCTTAAAATCTGTCCATCAGGGTGTATTTATTTAAGTGGTATATAGCATACCTAGGGCTTCCATACAGCTTGGAAATCAGGCTCATTCTGCATGCAATCAGGGCTTCAGGAGCTGGACCCTCTATTTCTGCTTGCATCTAGGCAATATTTTTCACTGTTGTTCTAAACAAATATATTGAAATACTAATAAAAGGAAAAGACCTTGCCCAGCTTCCAGGAGCTCAGACACCCACAACAGCAATATCAAATCCTTGCATACCACAAATCCAGAAGTGGAAACAGACGGAGGAAGATGGAGGCTGAAAAATCCTTGATAAATGAGAAAATGCTAATTCTGGGATGATTTTGTAGTATCATCATGTAGACATAGGATAGATCCTAAACTGCAAAAAGTTCCAGATTCTTTTCCACTGGAAAGTGTATGAAATTAGGACATGAGCTAGACAGTACGTTTCATGTTTTGTTTGACATGATACTCAAAGGGAATACTCATAGTTATGTCCCCGCTATAAAGGTGCCCTGGCCTCTAGCCCATGTGTTGCCTTTCTCTTTTACAGTGAATGACCTAACTTGGGTTTGAAGGTAGTAACAATTGCAAAATATGCTTGGACTAGGCTTCACTTCCGCATGGGCCGGAAATCTGCCTACCCGGTAGTGAGACACCTTTGTCCTACAGTGCTACAGTTCTACCTGGCGTGTAGTTTCTTGCCGAACTCCTCCTTGCTTCTGCACTAGAAATAACCTGGGTCAGCCTTTTTCATCCCACCTTTGCCTGCATCATTTGAGCTCATTTTACTGCATCTAAATGGAGATGCAGTCTAAGAAATCATCCTCCCAAAATGCTGCCAGCTGGCCAGATGCCGATGCCAGCCTTCTTGTAAATCCGCGGTGTGATATCAGTAAGACCCATCATTGGAGAAGTGTACCCACTGTCTTCTATTTGATAACAATCTCTCTGAGATACTGGAAGCAAAAGGTATTGAACAGATGGGATCTCAGTGCAGAGGGGATAAAAACAATAAATCTCTGAAGGTCATGTCCTAGAAGGCCAGAGGACTTGGAGAAAACCTCCACTTCATCTCTGTGGGACATGCACACTGCTTTCCACAGCACCTGCAAATTAGTGGTGACCTAAGGACTTTTCCCACAACCCAAGATGAACTGGAAGCAGCATAAGACCCTATATCCCTGAAGGAGGGTGAGTACTGTGCATTCACATTTGGTATTGTTAGGAGGGATATAGCAATGTTCCTAACTGTATAATTTCTTTATTCATAGATTCATAGATGTTAGGGTCGGAAGGGACCTCAATAGATCATCCAGTCCGACCCCCTGCATACGCAGGAAAGGGTGCTGGGTCTAGATGACCCCAGCTAGATTCTCATCTAACCTCCTCTTGAAGACCCCCAGGGTAGGGGAGAGCACCACCTCCCTTGGGAGCCCGTTCCAGACCTTGGCCACTCGAACTGTGAAGAAGTTCTTCCTAATGTCCAATCTAAATCTGCTCTCTGCTAGCTTGTGGCCATTATTTCTTGCAACCCCCGGGGGCGCCTTGGTGAATAAAACCTCACCAGTTCTCTTCTGTGCCCCTGTGATGAACTTATAGGCAGCCACAAGGTCGCCTCTCAACCTTCTCTTGTGGAGGCTGAAAAGGTCCAGTTTCTCTAGTCTCTCCTCGTAGGGCTTGGTCTGCAGGCCCTTAACCATACGAGTGGCCCTTCTCTGGACCCTCTCCAGGTTATCCGCATCCTTCTTGAAGTGTGGCGCCCAGAATTGCATGCAGTACACAACTGCGGTCTGACCAGTGCCCAATAGAGGGGAAGTATCACCTCCTTGGACCTATTCGTCATGCATCTGCTGATGCATTATAAAGGGCCATTGACTTTTCTGATGACTTCATCACACTGCTGAATCATGTTCATCTTGGAGTCCACTAGGACTCCAAGATCCCTTTCCACTTCCATGCCACCCAGCAGGTCATTTCCTAGGCTGTAGGTGTGCTGGACATTTTTCCTCCCTAGGTGCAGCACTTTACATTTCTCCTTGTTGAACTGCATTCTGTTGTTTTCTGCCCACTTGTCTAACCTGTCCAGGTCTGCTTGCTTATTGGAGGAACTGGGTTTTATTCCTTTTGGAAGTTTTGTTTTATTGTATGTTTGCATTGTTGGAATGATAACTTACTTTGTATCTGTTTTGCTAACTACTTTTTGCTGCTCAGGCAGTACTGCTATGTTAACATTTGGAAGTAATAAAGAGTGACATGAATTTAAGTCTCAGAATAAGCATAACTTCTGAGTGACTGCACTGCCAAAGAAATGCAATATATTAATCTCACAGCTACATTGATACAACGCTGGAGTGCTGTGACATATTATCCATTATTACTATTCTTCCAGCCCACATTTTGCAATATTTGAAGTCATGACTATCGTTCCCCCTGTAAAGTGGGGATGAGTGCCTATAAAGCATTTGCTGCTTTCCATGGAGTCAGACTCTCTTATCAGAGGTTGACTTGCAGCTTCCTGCTCCTGTGAGGGCCCCTGACCCACTCCTGGGAACAGTTATGTGCCTTTCTCTTCCAAATGTTCTGCAGTGAACAGTACACCCAGATAACATGGATGGCATTAAACTTTCAAGGTGCTTGGTAGGCAGAACCATTTTCCCTTAAATCATACAGATAAACATTCAATTACCATCCTCACAGTTGCTTAGCATGTAATTAAACCTTCTTCTGCCAGGTGCTCTTGAGTCCAGCCCATGTTTCATGAGCCAGGGCAGTAGAAAGTAGGCTGATCCTGCCACATTAACAATGTACAAGGTTAACCATTGTAACAAAGCCGGACTAACGATTGAAATAAAGCCTTGCCTTGTCCTGATTTGATAACTCTGGATCTCTGGTTGCACAACCATGTCAGTATTCATGAGCCACCTTTTCTGGTTATCTTCATGTAGGCATTACGGACCCATCGCTGGCTATCCCAGGCCTACCTAGCCATGTGGTTTGAATGCTCTTTGCTTGTGAATCTGGTGCAGCCACACTGTTCATCCCAGGAGGAGTTCTGGTGATATTATCTGCACCTGAGGTTTACCCTGCTGCATGTCTGCACGCAGCCTGTATGGTCTGCTTAGCAAGTCAGGCTACAGCCTTCTCTGGGTGGAGAGCAGATGCTGAATTGCCCTCAAATATTTCTTATACTGGCTCCTGTGCTTCTCAGGAGGTGTGAATTGCATGAAAAGCAGTTTGAATGTCTTCCAGGGTAGGGCCAATGCCTTAGTTAGCCATGACCAGCCAATACGGTTTTTTTTAATGTGATCCGTCTCTGTGCTAGGAGGTAAGCTTTGTTAGGTAACTTTCCATTTAATGCATTGCCTAAATGACATGTTTTTTCCCAGTAAGGTGACAAGACAAGGCTGTAAGAGCAGCTGTCTATTATCTGATGGTTCATAATGGTATGAATTGGCAGACATGTATGATATGTTTTAGGGCTGTGCAAAACAGCGCAGTTTCATTTCGACTTCCGTTTCACTGTTCTGATGGGACAGTGTTTCATTTTGCATTTTGTTTCATTACAAAGCACTATTCTGTTTCATTTTGTCGAGACTGTTTCGCTGTTTCGACGTTTTGCCTATAGGCTATAATGGGGAAGCACAAAACTGCCTATAACTTTCTCATTTCTTGCCTGATTTTGATGAAGCTTGCAGGGATGGTAGCCCCTTCTTGGTGGGCAATTCAGTAGTAGACTCATAGAAAGTTAGGATTGGCAGAGACCTCAGGACGTCGACTAGTCCAACCCCCTGCTCAAAGCAGGGTCATCCCAGCCAAAGACATAAGAGAAGTCGGACATTTTATTCACAGTCATTTATGAATGAAAATGACACAACTATTTAAGAAACTTTGATGTAAAAGCTGAAACAAAATTAAAATAAATGAGAAAATGAACTGTAATAGCTGGTTTGAAATAGATTTGAAGGCAGCTAATGTTTCGATGGAGGGTAGAGTATTCAGGTGTTAAAGAGTTAAAAGTGATTGATCCCTCTCCTGCACCCCATCCCTTATTTAAAGATATCTTCCTCTTCACCTTGCCGGGCTGTACTAGTGTGATGACCACCCTCTTGGCTACAGTGAAGATTGAAACAAGGACTATGAGAGCAAAAAGCAGGAGTTACTGCTACTTGAGACTAAGAACCTACCCAAGCTATCTCATTGATGCTGAAGAGTTAAGGCTATGTAGCCAGGGGTGGTAACAAACTCCTGTACTCTGTGGACTCGCACAGCATGGGATCTCAACATGAGATCACAGGTGGGTTATGCTAGCACCAGACTATAAAGGAGAAGTAAATCTGAGGGTCCTACAGACATATTTGTGCACAAGCAGTCATTTCTGAGCTATGTGCTTAAAAGATGCTGAGCCTCCATTACAGAGGTCTGCCTGAATACTGCCTGTGTCAAATATAAATAACAGTGTTCATTAGGGGGAGCAGTGAGCAACAGGGTTAGGTTGGCATACAAAGGAGGCAAGCACGTTACATCCATACATTTGGAAAATATGTGAAAGGGCTGTTTGCTGGATCACTATGGCATGAAGCAATAAACTGCAGCTCTCAAAATCCATGTGGCCAGAGCTCTCATCCTCAAGCTGTTCAGCAAAAGATGAATTAGCCAGGGGGACAGGATGCAGTAGATTCTCCATCCTTTTCTGTCTTTCAGAAATGTATGAGGCAGAAGCTGTGGACTTCATGCAGAAATGTTGGGGGAAATTTATTTGGCAGATGTTACATAGGCCTGGCTTTTGAAGTGGTTCCTCCTGGCCCTATTTTTTTAATCAGTTAAATAAATAAGACAATGACTTGGCTGAGGCAGTCATAATTTGAGCTCTACATGCACCAAAGTGATGTGATTTTCACAAAATGTAGTGAGGCAAGGAAGAGCCTTTACCCCCTTTTTACGGATATGGAACTGAGCTAGATGCCATGGCTGTGTGCTGAACCTGGGTTGGCAGCTAAGAAACAAGACCTATCCACTTTCTCTCACTCAGCGCATGCCCAAAGCTGGCCATGTGGTTTAGAAGGGTCCTTAGTGCAGGTCCTTAGCCCTTTTTGACAGAGCCTCAAGACCTCTTCAAGACATCTGTGCTGCCTCTTGACCAGGCCTGAGTGCATGCAGATTGGGAGGGAGCAAGCAGAGCTTGGCATCAGTCCTGGCCTCAGCAGGCAAGCAGTATAGACATGGTTTGCAGGGCTAAGGGGCTTACCAGAGACCAAATAAGAAATTGGTGGCAGAGCAGAGCAACCCACATTTCACAAATCATGTTAGTGCTGCAACCGCTGACCCTCCTTCTAATCGTGCCGTATTCATTAAGCTGTCATCATTATTTATCATTCAGAGGCTGATAATGAAATAATGTGGAGCTCTCAAATTACACTACCTCCTACCCTGCTTTTATAGAAAATGCCAACAGTAGGCCACGAAGAGTAATTGATATGCTTTCCTCCCTATCATCTCTTTCTTTTTTCCTGACACCTAGCACTAGAAGAGCCATAGTTTGTGTTATACATAGTAAGGACTGATAAAACAGCTAGGCTGCTGAATTGCATAACCTTTGTGCAAGAGAAAAAGTACTTGTATTATAATCATTGCCTGGGATCCAGGAAAAAAAACGCCTGCATTGGTTGAATTGTGATAGATGCAATTTCCTTTCTTCATCCCTCCCCTCTTTTTCTCTTACCCCTGTTCCTTTCCCTCTGTCACAGCTCTGTAATGCGCTGTCAGTATTTTAACTAAATTAAATAAATAATCACTTGATACCTTCAGCGCTCAGAGAAGAAGGGTGGATGAAGGGTGGAGTGTATTGAGCCGCTTCCAATGTGTTTTGGAGGAAGACAAACAAATGTCCTGACATTGGAAATGTTAGTGAGGCTTCATTCCTTCCTCAAAACTGTACTGAACATGATTCCCCTCTGTGCTTAGGGTTTGTCTCAATTGCACAAAGCAGTTCAAGGCAGACACACCCAAGCTAGCTCAGGTCCTGGAAGCAGTCTAGCTGTGGCAGCAGGTTGATATAACTCGCCTTTCAGCAACAGTGCTTCAGACATGGGCACTTTTCGGCAGGCTTCTCTGAAATAGTTGCTCGAATACAGCACGAAGGAGCACTTTGCAGTACACTGGTTAATGTGCCCATTCAAGAGGAAGTTGAGACTCCCCCTAAAACTTCTAACACTACATTAGGGCTGGGCAATGCACTTTCTTTCTGTCTGAAGAAGAAATATTGCTGAGGGGTAGCTGATGCCTTTATTTTCTTTATGGGCCAGTTACTGCTACCAGCTGCAGAACCTTTTCTCTAGCTCAAGCAGTACAGGTCTGGGCCATCTGAAGCCGTGGGGTGCAAGTCTTGTAGGGAGGGGTGTTCGTAACCAGACAAGGTTCTTTGGGTAAATCTCATATCTTTGATTAGACCAAATCAAATGTTGGAAAAATTCTTCCTTGCAAGTTTTTGGGTATAAATATGCTTCATCAGGCTGAAGAAGCATCTGCAGTTAGTGTGTGTGCTCTTCCTGGATGGAATGAATAGTAAAGTATGTGTGTGTTCATGTCATTTATATTAATTTAGATGTATGTTACCTGCAGAATCTAGGTTGTATGAGCTACAGGTAAGAGCTGCCCAGGGTAAAGAGAGTTTTGGTCCTCTCTCTTATTATACATATACCATATGTTCTTTGACATGAAATGTTCCTGCATGCTTCGTGTTTATAGCACAACTGACTTCCTGCTACTTGGTCATTTCAAGACAGGCATTTTAGGACTGAACTCAGACGGGTGGGAGCAGTACGCATTTTAGACACTAACCAGCTTTTATTACATCTGCCTGTGCTGCAGCCAAATAAGCTAGATTGCTTATAGAGTTTCTTATGTACCAAGCCTGCTCGATTCAGTTGCTAGCAAAGCCTTAGAAGTTGCAGCCACTGCTCTTTGCAGCAAGTCTTCAGCTTTTCATAGCGCTTGGGAGTAAGGAATGCTACTTCTTCATGCAATACATAACTTTGCCTTGCACTGTTCAGCTGCATAGCATAGAAATGGAAAGCTCATCCTGGTGGAGATGTCAGCAGTGTTATTGCTAGGCTGTTTTTGAAAAGGGGCCATTCTGTATGCAGAACCACATACAGAGAAGACCAGAAGATACTGATCATTGAGAATCAGGTGCTACCTACAGCACTGCATTACTTCCCTGTGTTGGAGAAATTATTCGCTTAAGCTCCCAACCTGGAAAGGGAACACCTGCGAATACTCCTGACCCCAGTGGGGCTCTTTTCCCAGCTGAGACTCAAATAAGCAGGAGACAAGGGTGTGGTCTTTCCAGTTTATTCGGCTGAAGGTCCCCCCACCTTAGAAAGGCAGAGGGGCCCCTGGTTGCACTCTTACACACGTATTTATATTCTCTGGTTACATGATATTTTCGCATGCGCAAAGCTTTAGCGGAAAATGACTAGTACTGCGTAACTCTTCTTTCACCTGCAGCGTAAGCTCCAATCAAAATAAAGTTTTAAAAAGTTTTACCAAATAAGGCACAGGTCTGCTGTTAAGCTTGTCTATCATGCTTAGTTACTATGGGGGAAGTTGTGGGCCCCTGAAGGTACAAGCTGTGCTTCCCATATTGCTAAAGAAGGAAACCCCCTTCTCTGCACATAATTTCTAACACCTGCATTAATTCTCTCTGCATTACTTCCCCACATCATTTAATGGTTCACTTGGAAAATGCCCATTTGAACTGGTACAAGTAACAAGCTGCTGCTTACGTTTCACCAGGTAAACTTAAATGCCATTGGCTAAGGTACGGTGACTCAGTAGGTATTAGGTAATTACTAAATCCTTTTGAAGAAGCTTGTGGTTTAAGGTTGTCTCTTGACTATCAAGGCAACCTCACTTAAATAACAGTCCCAAATAGTAGAATCAGAATTTGTTAGCAACCTTAACTCAGAGGAGGAGGAAAAAACACTGAAATGGGATTATGACCATGTTCTCCAAACATTGCATGTAAGGTGTTTCATAAAAAGGGAATGAAAAGAAAAAGTCCTGCCTAAAAAAAATAGAAGTCGGTTACAAATATTAAAATGCCTGTGAAGACTGTGGATTTAATATAAATTTGCTCTATCTACAAATGATGCCACACTTGGTGTGGAAGGGTCCTTTTTCCGAGTGCCATGAAGACTGGACCAGTGATGGCAAGGTCACCTTTTAGTGACAGGATAGACGCTTGGTGGCATCTTGTATCTGTTCTATGACATTAGTATATAATTATCTGTCTTTCGCATGGCACATTTCATCTCTAGATATTTAAACATTTTACTTCAGGTCAGTAGCATTTTTCCCATAAGAGAAAACTGAAGTGTGGGGAGAAGACACAACTTGACTGAGGTTACCAAGTTAGTGATGGAAGAGCCACCAATCCACATGGCACTTTTCCTGTTTCCACGTGACAAAAATCGCCATTTTGGTAGCTCCATCACATCTGAAGATCCACATTGCCACCTTTTTTTATTGTGGTAGCCACTTTGTATCATGGTAATTTAAAACACTTCTGACATGTTTTAGTTTTAGCAGCTGAATTTGTGCCAAGAGATTTTTTTTTATTGTATTATTTTTCTCAACGTGTATCTGACATATAGGCAAAAATGGCATTTTTCCCGCTTTGCAACAATTTTGTCACCAGGCGCCGCTTGGGTTCACTTTGAAATCCATGGAATTTCTGTTGCAATGCTTCAGCAAGACACCAGGTGCTAATCTTGCACGTTTTTACTGGTGATTTAGTTCAAGGTTCAGATGAATGAAGAATACAACTTTCTTGGAGTCCAACAAAAAATTGTTCCCCGTGTTTGCATACACTTTGTGGCTGGCTGGCCTTTTCCCCACTGCCACTTCTCAGAGCTGGCAAGCCGATGCAAAGTACCTATTTAATAGGTTGTCTTTTTCCTGGGCAGCAGTTGTCAGTTGCCCCATCTGGTTCAGCAGGGGTCCAATGTTGCCCCTGCTTTTCCTCCAGCTCCCTACATATCTGAAAAAGGACTTTTTATTGTCCTTGATGTTCAAAGCTAGTTGGAGTTCAGTTGCAGCCTTGACTTTCCTGGTCTGCTCCCTACAGGACCGGACCAGTGCAGAATAATCCTCCTTGGAAGTCAGTCTACTTAACTGCTTCTTTGCTTTTGCTTTTGGAAAAAAAGTAATTTCCATTCACCACATCACCATTTTCTCTTCCACTTCTGTCTGTTCTGGCTATCAAGACTGCAAGCTCTTTGCAGCATTAACTATCCATCCCTGTATGTTTGCGGGGGCCCCAATCTCAGGTGAGCTTTGCCGGCATGATTGTCACATAAAGAGTCCAGCCACATGGTGCTGGTCATCATTCTTACTTGCATGAACATAATATTTTCTTTCTCAGTTACAATACTGGGCATAACGCTGCCCTACCTGAATCTTTGATCTTGTCTTTCGCTGCACTGGTCCCAATTTTTGTGCTCTTGCGGTTTTGCCAGACAGTGCTCCAGTCATCTCTTTCTTCCATAACTATTTCTGTCTTCAAGTCATTTTTCTTCCCCTCTCACTGTTCTCCTGCCCTAGCTACATCCACTTCTGAACCAGAGCCAGATAAATTTTGGTCTGCACTGGCCTCCAAGAAGCTCAAGAAATGCGTGTGAATAACTTTGCTTCACCCATTATAGTCCCACTTCTTTCCCACCCCCGGGGTCCGTATTCATAGCAGTCAACAAAGAACATGTAGTAAATGTAGCAGCAAATGTAGCAGTTGGTGCAATGAGCTGTTTGGACTATAAATACCTAAACTGCAGAAATAAAACCAGGCTGCCTGAAAAAGAGTGACCTGTCTCATACTTATCTCATTGCTTCTCTTTAGATGGAAGAGTGTGGGTTGGAACAACCTGCTCATTTCAACTCAACAGCTTGCTTTTACTTTACACTACCACCTGCTGTAAAGAGATAATGACTCGTCTTAAGTGGAGCTTGCAGGCAGATGGCAGAGAAGGGTTGGGGGGGAGGGTTATTGCATCCCATTCTCAAATCCCCTTTGCTAAAAAAGAAAATAAAATAAAAGCAGGGGAGTGGTAAGGCACTCATTCACTTTGTCTTCATCCCTCCCCCATCTGCAAGTAAAGATCTCTGGATGCTGATCAGCAGTGTGATCTCATTCCTCCAACTTCTCTTGAAGCCAGTGATCTCACTCAAATCATTTCTAACTATCCGTACGTCCCATCCACTCCATGTTCCTGAATACTTTTGAGACAAAACAAGGGAAGCAAGGTTGATCTTAGGCGGTATTTGAAAAAGGTTTCACATTATTTGAAACAAGACAGAGACTTGTTAATAGCCTTACAAACTAGGGGTGCTCAACCCTGACAGGTGGGCCTGATTGGGCCTGCAGAGCTGTATGGTCCAACCAGCTGGGCTCCCCCCTGGGTCTGGAAAATTGCCAGTGCAGGAGCAGTGGCTACATTAGTTGTCTCTGCTGAATTAAGGACCCATGGGGAGCCCAGATAGCATGGCCTTGCACGCTAGATTTGGTGTGCAAGGCTGGGGTGGCACAGGACCTGATATGGGCATGCAGGACCAGGCCAAGGAGGTGTGGGACCCAATCCAGGCATGCAGGGCTGCGCCACGGCAGTGTGGGGCCTTCGCAAGGTGTGGGGGAACAACCTCATGCACAACCTTGTGAGGGATGTGGCCCTGCACCACTCATCCAGCTCACGGGGGCCAAAAGGTTGAGCACCACTGTTATAAACTAATAGTTGTAAAGACTCATCTGATTGTCTAGCATGGTTTCCTGCATCGAGTCCATATCGTATTAGAACAGTGGTTCTCAACCCTTTTAGACTCACCATCTCCTTTGGAAAACACCAGCATTTATAGCTTTCATTGGTGTTTTTTGGCCATGGAAAAATCCTGTAATAGAGCAATTCTCCTGTTGCGAAGAACTCAGAAAGTCCAGTACAGGTCAAAATGGTTTTGACATTATGGATCCTATTTGAAATCTCTGAGTTCATCTTGTGAAGCTTGTTTAGGTGTTTGAACGCTATGAACCGTGAACACGTGCCCACAAAACGTACTGCTCTGCGGTAAGTCCCCCCCCCCCCTCCGTTATTTGCATTAACTTGACCATTTGTCTATACCCTCACATTACAAGCCCATGTAATAAAGGATTGGTAATGCTTTTCTAAAGTCTTCCCTCACTAGAATATCTGAATGCCTTCCAAGTACTTAAAAATAGAAATTAAAATAGCAGTCTCTCTCCTCATTCTCAGCCTGCGGAAGAAATAATGTGATTAGTTTGGTTGCGTATGGTCAATGAATAAGTATTCTGTGTAGTTTTGGAAGGAAAAAGTATATTTGCCAAATCTGTTTTGATTGTGTTACTGGAACTTGTGAGGTTTTTTTTTTAAATTTAAAAATATTATTTTTATTACAAAAATATTCAGTATTCTTAATGTGAGTTTAAGGGACATTCAAGGAGTATTACCTGTCACAGTGAAAAAAACGGAAAGTTTTCAAGTGTCACCATTATATGCTATGTTTATTGTGAGCTGCGTGAGTTAACTTATATATCCTTCACTGCAATAGGCAGTGCCTGTGGATTATACAAGCTACATAGATTTTTTGGTAAATTGAACGCACCGACTGTCTGAGGGAGTACCTTTTAAATGCTTATTGCATGCAGACACACTGCAGAAAAGGAGATCTTGACCTTCAACGGGTCATTATGTAAAAAAAAAACAAAAAAAGAGAGAGAGAAAAATGATAAACACTCTGCCTGAAACCTGACTGTACTTGATGTAAATGCTTCTCGTTTCAGTAAACAAGCTCGCTGACAGATTGAAGTTCTTCCATACAGAAGAAAAAGGGATGTCCTATAAGCTACTGAATCTGATAAACCAGCCTGCAATAGAAGTCAAAACGGCGGGGGGGGGAGGCGGGAAATAAGTTTAGGCAGTCTGCAAAGCTCAGTGTAATATTATAATCACTTATATGTCAGTAACAATTTATGACCCCATCTTAAATCATGGTGTTAGGCACTGTACAAGTACATTGTCAGGGGCAGCCCTTGGCCTGAAGAACTGATAACTTGCATAAATCAAGCAAGCCAAGGGAAACAGAGGCAAACAACAGGACTTGCTCAAGGTCACACAGCAAATCAGTGGCAGAACCAGGACTGGCATGATGTTTTCAGTGTACTCTTTTACTATCCTGGCCTGGACACTGCCTTTCGGTCTTGCGTGATGTCCACTTTATCCCACACCCCACAATATTCATGTGCACAGGGCATAATGTATTTCTGAGCAGAGGGCCTACACAAGGACTCGTCAGTCCTGAGTAGCATGCCAAACTTGAGCGAGTCCTCTACGCAAAGGCAAGTTTTCCCTTGAACGGCCTTGCTCCTCATTTTCTCCTCACACCAACATCTCCTGATATTTCACTGTTGTGGTAGGTTTTTCCTTGTCTTCTAATTTAGTTCTTAGTAAAATTCCACTTCTCCTGCCAAATGATTGTTCAATGCTCTCATCTTTTATTGCATATCCATTGGGTTATTGTTGTGCTTTGCATTGGCGAGGTGTAGGGGGTGCACGTGCACCCCCTGGAAATACCTGCCATGAAACCGGAAGTGCCCTTCCAATTTCACCACTGGCTTGGTGATTGGCCCCTGGGGGGCCCCCTCCTTCCCCCCCGTCGGTGATCTGGTGCCCCCCCAGACTTAGGAGGCACCAGTCGCCCATGGTGCTTTGTGAGGTTATTTAGAAGAAACCAACATCCAATTCTTGCCTTGGTTCAACTATCATTTGTTACTGTTTTAAATGATCTTTGGCCTGAAATGTGTTACTTTTTAAGTTCAGAGTGATGTGACTGTCTGAAGCTTCTCTCTGTGTTAATTAAATCATCATAACTGGATTTTCTTGAGACTGACAGTTTATAAACAGTTCCTTTCCCTCCCCCTGCAGCAATTTGGTGTGAATGACAATCAAAGCCACACTTGTTTAAACTGTACATCTGACATGGCCCTTCCCATTTCAGACTCGTTTCTCAGCTGTTGCTCAATTGTCCCAAAATAATCAACAGCTCCATTCTTAAAGACTCCAGCAATTCCCATGCACTTTTTTGACATTATGCAAAGATGAGGCAAATTACATCCAGGGTTGGTTTTATTTATTTAATTTGACAAATTGTATGATGGGTAGAACTGATGTTTGAGTCTTCGCAGGTCATCAGTGTTCAAGCCTAAAAAAAGGAAGACTCAAGATTGCAATATTCAAGCTCTGCTCTTTCCTCCTTTCCTTCCTGAAAGTAGACTTTTCTATTTTCCAATTTATGATCATACTGTACCACAACTCTCCCTCTTTAGGAAGCTATCTATCATAAGAGCCAGGCCTCAACCTAAGAAGGGATCTAAAATGTAATAGTGGATAAATGGAAACAAATAGGACCAACAGTCATCTTCATCCTCCTTACCAAGCAAGGGACAGTGCTAGAGGTCAATGAAGCTGAGTGGGCTGGATTTGCATATGCTTTGTGCAAAATGTTCCCCTTGGCCTTTATCTGTATCTGTTTTTGCTATATTACTCCAGCTAGAATATATGAGACTACACTGCAAGGTACATTGTTTGGCAGCACCACTGCATTTGCAGCATAGTGATCAAGCCTTATATACGGGTCATTGTAAATCCCCGTGTACAAACACCTTCTGCAGGCGCTATTGCATAGGTGTACAAGGAGTCCCAAAATCGTCGTGTAGACATGCCCACATAGTTCTGTTAGATACTGTACTGATTTGTGAACAAACATCACAGGGACAAGCCATGTAACACGTTCTGCAAAGGCTCTGGGCTTGAACTCAGAAAAAACATAAGGTCAGATCTTGGCCTTCTTTCACAGCCTCTTTTTACTGCTCCATTGGCACAAAGTAACTCTAAAGCAGGTTTGACTGACTGATGTGGAGTTTTCCACATCAGAGGCATGACCAGAGTACCTTGCCTATATAAAAGACTGTTCAGCTGGTATTATTATAGTCCTTCGGCAACTTAGGACATTCCTAGCTGGCACAAATTAGAGCAGCAAAGAGGAGAGGATGAAAGCGAAGAGATGCATGTTCGGCTGTGGAAGAGTCAAAACCCCTTCTATTCACTTACTATGCATCTTTAGGAATGGGCAGAGGAATATGCTTTTCCATGGCTTTGCATCTGAACCAGGGAGAAGATAGCTGGGGACAGTGATTACCACTCAAGCGGAGTGACGTGATGGAAACCAGATGCAATGAAGCTTTCAGTCTGCTGACTGTAGTGGTTTTGAAAGTAGTCTGAGCTGGTGAAACTATGATTTAATTATTCAAATGAAAACTGAACCATAGATTCCCCCTCTCTGGTTGAGATGAAAATGAGTGAACAGTCTGTAGTTGGTGAGTCAGATGACCAATATCTATCATCATGAATGCACTTGAGAAGAAAACATTACAAGAATCTATTGGGTGAATGAGGCTTTCTTTATTTCAGCTGTGGATGAGCCAACTCTCCCTTTCCTACCTCCTTGCTTAGGGCTCCTGAAACCCTGTGAAACTCACTGGAGTCTTGTATTCTAATGATAGACTGGAGGCTCATTCTAGTGAACCAGGTATTTCTGAGCTCAGTGGAAAAAAAACAAAAAAACACCACAAAAATACCAGGAGTAACA
This sequence comes from Alligator mississippiensis, assembly GCF_030867095.1. NCBI lineage: Eukaryota > Metazoa > Chordata > Crocodylia > Alligatoridae > Alligator > Alligator mississippiensis. The sequence continues at coordinate 74,956,103 of NC_081834.1, forward strand.
TTGCAGTTCCAGCTGTGTTTTATAGTAATGAGTTGATGCAGGACTTCAGGGGGTAGAGGCAAAGCCGCCTTGGGCTATATTAGAATCTCTTGGGATTTTATAGTCAGGTGAGGAGTGGGGCAGTGTACATTCAACATAGCCTTGTCCAAATCCCATGACCTGCTCCCATAGTTATACCCAGCCTTCACCCTTCTTATCTCTTATCTCGTGACGTAAATCACAAGGAATCAGTTGAGTCCAAACCTGGTTGGGGAATGATGAATTTGCTATCAATGAAACTCAGCTAATCTTTCTTTGCATGTCTTCTGCATGTGGATTTTGGGAGTATCACGCTCTTTGAGTTAGAGCTGGATTTGAACCTGATAGACTTGGCTTCTACAACAGTCTGCCACTAATTTACTGGATCAGTTTGGAACAATCATTTCAGGGGAAATGTTTAAAGACAAAGGAGAAGTAGGTGCCCAATTTTCACTGACTGGCACTTGGTCCCCTAATATGGCCTTTGGACCTGTAAAAAGTGACTGGCATTGAGGGGCCACACTTTTGGTTGTGGTTTCATGCCACTTCAGCTAGGTACAGATGGTTAAAAAGCCCGAGGCCGAATTGATTTAGTCTTTGCCGGTTAGTCTAAGCTGCACAGATTAAATTGGAGCAGAAGTGAACAGACATTTACCTTTGGTTCAGAAAATGCAGCCATGTATCTGCAATGGCTCAGGCCAGAAGCCAGGGGGTGCTAGAGCAGGCTCTCTTACTGTGTGTTCACTTCCTCTTCCTGCTGCCCCCGAGGTCTCTGGGATTTTCAGTCCAGAATTACAGCAGCAGGACTCTGCAGGGTTGCTCATCACTTCCTCTTCATGCTTCCACGTGTCTCTGGGATGTGTAATGCACAGTTGCAGCCAGCGGTAAATTTGAGCGGGGGAAGGAGTGTTTAAACTTCCTCCTTAGTTTCAGACCCTAGCTGGAGTTTGCCTGGAAGGGACAGTCCCTCCTTCCCCCCACCCCACCGTAGACCGGACTGCATCCCCAGGCAGGCTTCCTCCCCCCAGCCAGCCCTCACTGCTCCAGCTAGGGAGCAGAGGGGCAGGGTGAGTCCTGCTCTCTGGAGCAGACAGCATAGCCTAGCCCAGGGCTACAAAGCATCCTGGGATGCTGGGGGACTGTGATTTAATTTGAACCAGGAAGGGTTCTAGGACAGAAGGTCCTTAAACCGGTTTGACCCAAATCAGTTAAGTCTGCTACTACATTCAACCAGGTTTATCTTCAGTCATTTTCAGCCATTTTGAAACTGGTTTATGTGCACTGAGCTTCTGTTCTGTTACAGATTTAAACCAGTTTCTGATCACTTTAAACGGTTTTATGTGTAACTTCTGTCTCTAGCCTTACTCACTCTGGAGCCTAAACAAACACCTACTGCATCTGGCTTTCTCCTGCTGTAAGAGCCTGCTTGAAATGGATTGCTCGGTTTTGATGTAGTATTAGCAACTACCTATTTCACCCTTTTTAAAACAGCTGTCCTTATACTCGGATGTAATGGAGACTTGCTCACAGCTACTCAGCCGTGTCCAGTGATTTTCTGTGGTGCAGTAAAATTGCTTGATTTTAATATAAATTTCTAATACTTTCCTTTTTCCAGCATTACCATTGTCTTTCCCAAAACATCTAAATCATATGTTAGGCTTTTGATTTAAAAGACCTTGTTGATGTTACATACCAAGTAAAATGGGGAAATGAAGGCAGCTCTTGTGTTCTCGCAGTAGGAACACAAATTGTACATATCAGATTAGGAAGGAAGTTACTGGCAATTTCAAATGAGTAGAAATTTGCCTAGAGAAACACAATCTCGAGATGGTCTTTTCTTTGCCTTTCTTCTTATTTGTTGACTCTATTAAGAGTCCCAATATGCAGGCAACTTCTGTAACCCAAAGAATTGATTCACCTTTTGCTGCTGTTATTGGCCTACAGACGTTTATTAGCTTTCAAGAGCTGGCTCCACTCTTCAGGTTTTGACTACCATAGGTCTGTGAGCAGCTGCAGATCCCAGTAAGATTTTATAGAGACAGTAGGAACCAAAACCATAGAAGATTATTTTCCATTATATCTTATGTCTACTGCAAACCCAAAGAAAGGGCATTTTACCCTGATGCAGATGATAGGTGTTAGGGGCAAAAGGAATCAGGAGGTTATCTACCCTCCTATCCTGCACCAAGCCTGTATCATCAAGCTAGAGTTGCACCCAGTTTATCCCTGCACTGAGTGCAGAAACTTGTGTTTGACTAAAGCATATTTTAGGAAAGGGAGCCAGTCCTGATTTGAAGATTTCAACTGATAGGGATCATTGCTCACATCCCTGAGTATCTGGTTTTAAGGGTGAATCACTGCACTACGTAAAAAATGACTAAACTGTTACAGTCATATTCTTCTCACAGTGAGATGAACCGATATCTGAGAAGGTACATGATCTAATGCTTAAGACACGCTAGAACGAGACTCAAAGTATCTCTGTTCAGTTCTCAGTCCCGTGGAGAGCTGGTCCCAGATTTTCCAAAATAGCACGTCTTTATTAGAGTCAAAAGCATTTCAATGAAGCAGAAATACTTTCTACATTTTTTTTAATTAAAATGTTTAGTATTCAATCTTGCTGTGCAACATGCACACGTATGTGCGCACACACACACACACACACACACACACACACAAGCAAATAATTTTCCGCACATGTTGGTATTGTAGTCAAAAAAAGAAACCTTCTTCACTTCTTCTGCCTCTGTGGTGCAAGTCACTGCATTTCTCTGGGACTCGGTTTTCTATCTAGAACACAGGGATTGAAATGCTTCCTTTCTTCCCATTTTTTTTTTTTTCCTGGCTTGGTTTATTTTAGATTTTATGGTCTTTTCAGCAGGGTTTCATGAATGGTAAAGTGCTGATTGACTTCAGCAGATCCTGGATTTCACCCTGTAACTCAGCCGGGTTACAAATAATAATTTGTCATCCTTCAGAGCAGTGGTTAGAGCCCATCAGTCAAAGAGTATAAGTATGCATGCACTTCCACAACCTGTTCTGTTAGTCAGTGAATGATTGGAATACACAGGTTTCCCCTGGGAAAAAAGAAAAGCTCCATATAATGTATATTATTTAGGTACTAAAGATTGTTTTCAATCACACTATACAATTTGAGTGTTTTATCACTTGTAAAAACGTAGGGGAAATGGTCAAAGAAAAGACACTTTTCATGAAAGACTTCCTTCATGCGTATATAAACTTTTTGGGTTGGTTTCTGTTAAATCCTATAAGGGACACATGGTTGTTGATTAGAGTGATTTGTTCAGTCAACTAGGTATCTACAAGAAAAAAGATGTTTGCAACATGTAGTTCATTCTGGAAGAAATACAGTCAAGGGCAAATGAAGAAATGTGGTAATGAGGTCTAATATACTCTCAAGTCTCTCTCTCTTTTAGCAAAAGTCTTGGCTTAGCAGTGGTAGAAATTACTAGAACGCACTGAAAACACCCTCCAGCCAAATAATATCTCCTTTTTTCCTCCTAGAAATCTGGCATGGGGATGTTTTTAAATAAACAAACTCAAAGGTAGGATCAGAAAAAAAAGTGCTGGCCTAAAAACCCTCCTCAGCAACAGCTGGATCCTATTCGATGCTGAATAGCCATGGCTCCCACTGGCCTCACCAGGAATGAGGACAGGTCAACAACACCTGCATGATCAAGCCTCAAGCGCCTGACACCAACACCACTTCTTCCATTTTATCCCCTATGCCCTGATCTGATCTTGCTCCTGGATCCAGTCTGCTACACAGGACCTTCCTTTAAAGCATGCGTGTTCCGGGAGTCACAAGACCTCCCCTTCCTCAGCATAAAACCTTAGCTTAGAAAGAAAATAAACCCACTGAAGTCCAGGGCCGCCTTGAGTTCAGTATGCTTCGGATTTAGGCCCTAAGTGTGTCGCTGCCGTGCACTGCAGTGAAGGGTACGAGACCTTTGAAGGCCGCAGGCGGGTACTTATGACGCTTAGAGTGGAATTAGGCACAGACGCTTATCGGTTGCAAAGCAAGATTATTTACTCACGCCGTTAAGGTGGTGAAAGATGGAGGTTAGAGATATTTGGTTAGTTACAGTTTAAGGTTCGAAGGTCAGTCTGCATGAAAGTTTTTAGTCGGGCAGATAAACGGAGAAAAAAATCGAGCCGGCAGGTCGGTGATTTACGTCTTAAGATTGGGTTGAGATGCGAGGGGGGCACTGGCAAGTGATCAAGTTGTCAGTTACTCTGATACGTGTGATCAGAGGTCTCCAAGGCTCGTACGGAGGTCCCCCTTCTTCACGGAAGTGAAGATGGGTTTTATTTGTATATTAGCCAATTGTTTTTCGCCACGTCATAAATTTAATTAGAATTGCCAATTGTATAGTGGTCTTCACTAGGGTGTTATCATAGGAACACTCCCGGACACTCCCCTGTCATTCCGACCAATTACAATGATTTATATAAAGCAAAGAAGGCAAAAGTTTTTATCTCTGTTAGTGGCGCAGTAATAAATTTCTTTTTGACATGCGCAGAAAAAACTGTTATTATCATCTTGTTAGTTAACCCTTAGTTACCTTGTATAGACTAAAACTGTTTTGATTAATATATTTCTTGCTTGTGGCATGGGCAGTACTTACTTTGGTTGTGACAAAGTGGAGGCTAAAACCTTCTTCCCAGTCATCACTCAAGTGAAGAAATAAGAAAAAAGGTGGAGCTATTCAGATGTACGTTAACCTTAACCACTTACCACCTTGTGTTTGTTGTGTTTGTTCCCTTTGCTTTATCTGCATCCTTGTCTCCCTAGACCATATGCCTTTGTCTTCCTGTCTTTACGCTTGCCTGCTTAAGTGCTACACACCTTTGGCCATGTACTAATAGATAATACTTTCTGATTGTGTTTTATAAACCATGGCGTTCATAAGCTGGGCTTTGCATAAATATACATTTTAGAAATTGCAGCTTGGTCATTTGATTGGAAGCACCAAGGACATGTGGGTATCATCTGCTTATGAATGACAGGCAGATTATAGGGTGTTAAGCAGACGTGCGTGTATTTATGGTGTGGTTCAGTAGATTCGGCACTAAGCTGGCTCCTCCATGGGTTCCCTGGGAGACCTTTATGTGACAGTTCAAGGAATCTCTCTGTACAGTCTATGAATTGTACTTGATATCATGAAACGGTTGGCCTGAAAATTGCTGTATCAGCATACAGTTTGTGTGCGTCTGCCATGAGCTTGCATCAATTTGCTTGACCAGAGACCAGAGTGGGTGCTTAGAACTACTGAAAGTGCATCACCACCACCACTGCCCCCCCCCCAACTTTTTTTAGATGAAGATCCTTCCTCCTCATCTCTGAAGGGAAGAGGAAGCAGAGAGTGTGGAAAGTACCAGCAGCAAGGCAAGGAGTAATTGTACATTGCGACCAGTGCAGCCGTTGCAGCTTATGCAAACCTATCTGAGCTAGCGCTAAGCTTGTGATTACTGTGAACAGCACATGCACAGCAGCATGTCAGTCAGCACAGGCTACAAAACACACCTGAGACCCTGGATAAATGCATGGGCTGGAAGTTTGTGTTGCGCTCCAAGCTACCTGAGCTGCATTGCTATCATTAGCTGAGCTAGCCTGCGAGCTCACATGTGCTCCCACGAGGTGCAGGGACAGCAAAAGAAAACAAAACAAGTGAACAGGAAGAGCCTTATGGGGGAAGGCTGGATGAGACCCAGGAAATTTTGGATGGGAGAAGTGGCTGAGTTTACTTGAGGGCCTATTTTAACATGAATGCTGTGCAGGGTATCTGTGTTGCTGACTACAATGGGACTTCCAAGGGGAGTAGGAACGACAGCTCATTGTTGCCTGATGTGCAGGTAAGTCATGGCATGAGCAGAAACTCTGTACCCAGTTTTTTAGTGTCTATATATGTTTGCTGACATCTTTCGCGTGGGTCCGGAGAGTGGTAGTCAGAAGGCTCCCACCTTCAGTGAGATCTGTTGAGTGATGTGTTCAGGATTTGGTTGCAGTCCGAGAAGTCAGATTTTGACTCTAGGGACAAGCGGTTGGACAGCGAGCTCCAGTTTGCGGCAGGAGATAATAAATATGAGGACTGCACCCTAGGACTCAGTCCCCAGTGGATTATGTGGAGTGTGTCCACAAAGGGTGGCTTTTCCAGAAGCTGTTGCATGTGAGCACTTGATTTCCTCTCCTACTCTCCCTCTGGGAAAGACACCTCCCTCTTCAGTAAAGTGCTTTGAGTTCTTTGCACATAATGCACGTATTTCACGTATTTTATATATGTGAAAATAGTTCTGACTCATTTATATATGTATGTATATCTAATTCTTTTTCCAAGGGCAATATTAATTAATTGGCACTTCCTCTGGTGCCTCCATACTATCTATTTACAGAAACACAAGTATACCTTTTGTGTGTGTGTGAATGCAGCAAATTATGAGGAGGAGAATGCACCCAGTTGTAACCTGTGGAAACTAAAAAAGGAGTTCTTACCTGGATCCCTAAACCATATACCAACACAGAAAAGAAGGTGAAAATATAGGCTAGCATGGTATCATAAACCAGATTAAAACAATATCCAGTTCTCCAAAAGTATACAAGAAGCAGACTGTTATTACCTTCAAGCTATTCTCATGTCAGACTTTTTAAAGCAGTGAAATTCCATAGGCAGCATGTTAAGAAAGCTAGAAATATATGGAAGGAAATGGAAATACTGACTTAACATATGACTCATTCCCAAGGTTTGAAGATGTCATCTCTTACTGCGAGCATCCATAGGAGGGATTAAGAGTTTCTTTACTGATTTCCCCCCCCCCCCCCCTCCCCCCCATGTTGTTTAAAAGACTAGAGCATGTACAGGATCACACAAGTCTGGAAACTTTCATGTATTTGGGATGCTTATTATTCTTACAATTTTTTTATAGTTTTGGACTAGCACCCAGTTAAGATCAAGGCTTTTTTATTGTTATTATTGGTGATGTATTGATGCGTAGAAGTCCTATCTGAGATTGGTGCTCTCTCATGGTAGATACTGTACAAGCACCTAATTAAGAAACAGTTCCTGCACTCAAAGGTCCCTGTGAGCAGTGGTGTGCAGTTGCTGTGGGGAAAAAAGCAGCAGCACAAATTCATGCTGGTGCTTTTTTCCCCAGCGCATGCCCCTGCAGCTTGGGTTAGAGCATGGAAAAATGTTCTGGTTGGGGCCAGTACCTGGGCTGGCCCCAGTAGCCTTACCTGGGGTCCTGGGGGCCTCCTGGGGCTCCAATGGTGGTTATCCAGGCACGCAGAGCCTGGCCAGCAACCAGAGCATGGCTCTGGCTAGCCTGGCTCTGGTTTTGGGCAGTACACACTGCTGCTGTGCGTGCCACCCTGCTTTTTTCAGGCACAGGTGTTTTTTGACATGAGGATCTCCTGGTGTCAAAAAACCCCATCGCACCACAAATTAGCAAGCAGTGCAATGCAGTTTGCATCGCTACTGCCAGGTCTTAGGCGCTGCATACTGCTTGTGCACACTTGTCTAGATGTGCCCAAAGAGTTTACACTGTAAAGTCAATACAAACAATCAATGGAAAGAGAGGTACAGGGAGGAAATGTCTTGTCTAAGATCACTCAGGTTATCAGTGGCTATTCAGGACTAAGACACAGACCTCTTGCCCACTAGGAGCACTTGATTTAGGTGTCTTGATGCAATGAATGTGTCGCTCTCCTAGCTAAAGGTAATCCCTGATATAAATTGTTTGTGATCAAGATCTGAAAACCTTGGCTGCAAAAGACTCACTTTTTCCTATTAGGTTCATTCCATAAGATTCCCAAATATTTAACCTCTCTTTTAAGGTCAGGCCTTCCTTGCCTATATGTCATTGCATTTACTTTTAGAGCACGTCTCTGTCGATATCCTAATATCATTTTAGACAATGGGGTTTAGGCACCCAAGTCATTTTTGACTGTTACTATTAAGAAAAACCTAATGGCAGTGCAAAAACCTAGTTGTCTTCACAATTTCCAATACTGTTCCTCCTCCCCTACCTCTGCCACCAAAACACCATTCAGGAGGGTCACATCTGGTCGACTGTAAGCATCTTCAAGTTCCAGTGACTTCCTTCTGGAAGTGGAGGATACTTGACTACACTACAGGATTGGACCTTTTTTCCCATGATTCCTTATAAAATGTTTTTCTTATCCATCCTTCTCTTTTGAAGAGGCACAGACACAGAATCCAAATAATGCATCAGGAATTTGCAGATATCTCCCTGTGATTTGATCCAGCCAAGTGTATATATAATATTATATTATGTTTTATGGATTATTTTATGACTTTTTTTTTTACTCTCACAATGTTACCTACATGGCTGATCATAATCAGGATATTGCCTGTAACAAGAAGGGCTGGCACATTTTATTTTCTGCAACCCAGTGCAGTGGTTCAGTGTGCAGTTGTCCTCTGTCAATCAGTGTAGTGCCAACATCTACCTTCCAAAAAAGCTACGCTTAGTGGTTCCTCTCTGTCTCCCAAACATACTTTTTAGCTATTTTCACCCATGTGACATTCACTGGGATGCATGTAACTCATATGAATTCCCATAAAGAATGATTACTAGCAAGAGGGAGGTCCTTCTCATCCCTCAGACTTGGGGAACTCAACAGGATAATTTGGAGGAGAATGTGGAAAATGGACTTGAAACTCCTAGGCACGAGCTAGGGACTTAGCTTGGCAAGGTGTGTTTTTGCATAGAATATCCTATGTGGAACGGCAGAAACCTCTTTGCTGGGGGAGGTAGCATGTTCGAACGTACAGGATCAGAGCTAACAGATTTGGATTCTTTTCCCATATTGCCATTGACCTGCCCTGGGACACTGGGCACATCGTTTTGTCTCTTTCTGCCTCTGTGTCCACACCCATTAAATAGGGATACCGAGATGTGTGCCCTCTTCTGAAGAACATCCAGATCAACATATGACGAGTGTTTGAGTTGGAGCATACAATACCAAGCCCAGGGTATCTTTCCTCACCATCCTTCTATGCGGGTGCCTGCTGTTTGGAACCATTGCCAAACAACAGGCAATGGTTCCAAACAGCAGCTCTGCCAACAGCAGAGCTGTTTGGAAAACCTTGAATATGCTTGGAAAAATAGTTGTTAATAAAAAGAAAAATGTTTTTGTGCAAATTTGCTTCAAAAGGTTTTGTTTTCTCTCCTCTCCCACTCCCCCATTTTGTCTGAGGAAGCAAACTCATTAGACCAAACATGTTTTACCAACCAAAAACTTTAAAAAATTGGACTAAATTAAGACTTTAAAAATATGCTCAGATGCATATAACAGCATAAATAACCTAAATTAAGACTTTAAAAATGTTTCAATGTTTATACGGGCATAAATGGGCACTAGATGTCCCATGCAGTGTTGCTTGCATGAAAATCCAGTGAGCCAATTTTTGCTTGAGATCACACTTCTTTGCACTTCATCGGGTTCACAACACTTCCACAGCAGCTCGCCCACGTGCACACACTGGTGAACTAGTTCCTCTCACCCAACTGCCTCTCTGAACAATTTAATTTCTCGTAGTGAGGTTTCATACTTACTAATGGAGATGGCATGCAGTACGCGTAATAGTATAGATTTACAATGAAAATATCCATTGGAAAAAATAAAACACATTTCATTTTCCAAAAAAAAAAAAAAAATCCAAAGACATCAGCTGACAGCATTCAATCAGGTCTACCAGAGCGCTTTGTCATAAAACTTTGAAACTTGCCTATATGTTTTTTTTTTTTTTAGATGGTAACACAATATAAACAATAAACCATCTGGGATCCCTTATTATGGACCAGGACTGAGTTTTACTGGGTGCTGTACAAGCACTAAATAAAAGGCTTATCCCTGTATTGAAGACCTTACAATCTAGACTTTAGATCAGTAGCTCTCAACCAGGGCGCTAGTATCTTTTTAAGGGCGACACAGGGTGCAAAGTCTTCAACATAATTCATAAGATCAACCCAAAATTTAAAATAAGAATTGGTGGTGTCCATTTCAGTTAATCTACCATGTCAAAATCATTCTTACCTGCTGCAGTCTGAGTTCTTTGCAACAGAGGAATTGCTCTACTATTTTTCCAGGTGCAAAAACAAGCGAACGCTAAGAGTTGCTATCTTCCATGGGTCTCAAGTCTAAAGAAGGTTAGAAAGCGCTGCTTTAGATGCAGGAAGCAGCACAAACCCTCAGAGCTGAGCAGTAGTCATGCCTGTTTTCAAGGAGCACTTACTTTTATTTCACCCCAAATATGCCACACATTTAATGGAATACAATATACCCTTTTTTCTCCCCACCCCAGTCAGCCCTCTGGAAATGGAGAAGCTGGTTTGTCTTTAGGGCTAAGTACAGACAGTCAAAAAGCCCGAGGCTGAATAGATTAATTCAGTCTTTGTGGGTTAGTCTAAACTGCATAGATTAAATTGGAACAGGAGTAAACAGACATTTACCTTTGATTCAGGAGATGAAGTCCCTTGCCTGCAGTGACTCAGGCTAGGTGCCGGGAGGGTGTTGGAACACGGCTCCATGGCTGTGTGTTCACTTCCTCTTCCTGCTGCTCAGTAATTTTAGCAGGGCAGGGCAGCTCGGTACTCTGGGGAAGGTGGGTTTAACCTCCTCCCTGGCACCACACCTGGTACCAGATTTCCCATTACTTTGGGGTGTGCTCATTTATTAGGGATATGTTTCTAGGGTCTTGGTAATTCTGTCAATGTGCTGCTTGTGTTACTTGTGTTTCTATACGGAGCTGTATCTCTCCCTTCTACCAGTCCTTACCCCAAATGGAACTATCTTGCAGGACTCAGTTTCAATAGGAATGGGTTTCTCCAGTCACCAAATCAGACACACACACACACACACACACACACACACACACACACACACACACACACACAGATTAACGTGACACACCTGAACTGGCCGGGTTGATCAGCATGGACAGGCTGACACCCTCCTATGCCAAGAATCAGTTCATCAGTGTGTGACAGGGTAGTGTGTGTGCCTGCCATTTTAAGGGCCTGGAGCTGGCAGCAACCAGGTGCCTGATGAATGCAGCCATTTTGGAGTCAGGGGCTGTCTGACTCCAAAACAGGGCAGTTTGGCTGCTGGAGTTCAGGCAACAGCATCGCCTAGCTGGAGGGCTGCTGAGATCATCTGGAGGTAAGGGAGGAGCTGTAGGGGATGGTAAGGAGGCTCCTGGTCCTGGGCATGACCTAAAACTGCACCCTGCTGGGAGTGGGTGGCCTGGTGGGGCTCTCAGTGACGCGGGAGCACCCAGGAAATGCCAGGCCAGTTACCACCCCGGTGAAAGGTGGGTTGGGGCGCCTTAACCCTAGCCCCCACCACTGGGTGGGTAACCCTGTTTGTGTGAAGGGCCCAGAGGGCAGACCCCGGGAAAGAGTGAGGGGCTAGAGACCTGACCCGAATCAGAGAGTACCCTCGACTGGCCCATGCTGGGGCCAGGACCAGGACGGCCAAAGGACCAGGGGCCAACAGCGAGGGATGCCCAAGAGCCAGGGGCCAGGGGTCCTGACTGGCCTGGAGATGGGCCAGGGCTGGTAGCCAGAGGTCCCGGGGGGACCACACATGAGAGGGGAAAATAGTTTGGGGGGGCTAGATAGGCAGCCTATCCACCTTCATTCAAGCTGAGTGGAGGGATCATGGAGGGGTCCTGTTATGAGGATTCTGGGGCCCAGTGTGGGGGCCGTTGATTATGTGTGTGGCAGAAATGCCACTGTCTGTGCCCCTCTCCAGAGATCTGTCTCTGCCAGCGTGAGAGGCTGGTGTTGAATCCCTCAGGACAGGGATCTCCCTCCCTTGTCTACAAGACAAAAGCCTGGTGCCTGTGAGGCAGATGCTCTGGTCACTTGGGGAGGGTGGGGGGGGAAGCCCTGCTCACCAGCCCAGGTAGCCAGTGATGCTTTTTTAGATTGGTTGGCTTGTGGCTAGCACTGGCAGCTTCAATTGGACCGGTCTGCTGAGGTCAGAGAGGGGCTAAAAAAACCCGTTCCAGGAAGAAGGGCAGCCATTAGCCATGTGGTCATCCAGGTGAATCTGAAACTGGCTCTCTCCTCATAACTGCATTCTCCAAGAGTGACCTGTCTCCAGAGGAAAACTCCAACCACCTCTGGATGATGCATGTGAGTAAGCTACTCGAGATCAGACTAGATATTTAGCTTACAGTAACTCAGATGCGTGATCAAAAGGCTACCTCAGTCATTATAGTTTGCTCTATGGGATTCCTCTGATATTGTTCTACCTTTTACCCTGTTTCTGCCCTACCCCCTGTAATCAATAAAGTTCTCCTTTGTGACCAGTGTGGGAGACTTATTGAGGGGTGGGTCTAAATTATGCCTAGGAGGCCCCTTAGGTCTGTGGACTAAGGGAGGCTTCCCTTATAATCCCCTGACTTGGGAAGTGCCCCAAGTGCTGGTATTGGGTCTAGTACTCATTGGACGATCAGGCCTGTGTTCTCCAAGGTGCGCAGATCCAGAATTGAGTCCAGAGCCTTGGATAGTGGCAGCGGGAACCCCAGGCTAGTGGGTGTGCTCCAGGGAAGGGGTGGGCCAGACGTGAGGCACCCCAGGGAGGGCACTCAGAGCCTGGAAGGTGGTTGGGTGCAGTGAGGTGGGTGGCTCAATGAAGGAGTGCCCCCTACTGGCCTGCCACAATGTGAACATCAAGATGCCGTCTGCGAGGCTTGGGCTGCGGTATAGGGGAGGAAAGGAGCTGCAGAAAGCGCCCCCTGGTAGCAAAAATGGGTAGCCTCCTTGCCAATTAATTAATTGACATCAATTAATTAACATCAAGGCATGGCGGATGAGAAGGCAGGTGGTTGGCCCAAGAACAGGTGGGCGGGCCATGGAGATGGGCCAAAGTAGGCCCCCTGTTACACAAAGCAACAAATAAACTGCAGTCAGACACAAGCACTCGGGTAAACAGAATCCCTGTGAATCTGCCTGGGTGTCCAGCTGACACCCTCGTGGGCCAGCATTCAGTTCATAAGGGCACGTCTGAGCCAAACTGGGTCAATCAGCCTGTACAAGCTGATCCCCTTATGTGTTTCAAACTCTGCACATCCCAATCTTTAGCCTCTTGATGAGCAGACCCCACAATATTTTTGAACTTCACATGGATCTTTAGCTTAGGTAAAAGAAGCATTTCTGCTGAGCACGTGGGGAAGGAGAAGTAGAGAAGGAAAAATGTACCCAGTTACTACCAGTTTGACTATAAAAATTATTTATTGCTAAGCATATGAAATGTATAATGGTACTAAAAGTAATAGACATGCAAAAGAAAACAAACACAAACAATTGCAATACTACCCTGGTTTCACTAAGTATTTGGTGAAACTTAGCTCAAGCTCAACCAATACAATTCAGGTTCAGAAATTTATGCCTAGAGAGAAAAGAGAGAGAGAGCATAGTGGGATCTCACCAGTCCAAGGTACTCAGGCTGCAAAGCTGACAGGCAAAGTCCGTAACCCAATCCTTGAAGGGAGACGATATGTTCTTCCAGCATCCCAAGAACAACACGGGATGGTGTCAGCACATGATTTTTCTTCTTGAAGCACCCACACTGCTGCTTTTTACAGATTTTTATACCCTCAGTTCAGCTGCTTCGAAGCATTCTCAATGGTGTAAATCATTGTCTTTTCTCTTGACAAGGGGTTATCTGGTTTGGAACATCTCAAGAAACTGATTGACCACCAGGAAACACATACGGTTAGGGAGTACCCAAATACTTGGGAACCAGCTTGAAATTCCTATGGATAGCAGATATATTGATGGGATATCTCATGGTTTCATCAGAAACAATAGATGGCTTGCAGCATCAGGATTTTGGATTTTCACTTGTTTTGAACAAGCCTCAGCTCAGCATGACTTTTCCAGATCTTACTGTAGTCTTTTAAAAGACTTAAGGCAATTATTTGAGTGTTCATAACTGTTGGGCAGGAGGACTTCCACCAGTTGTCCTGGGAAAAGCATGACAACACCTATGGTTAGGACTCCAATGGGCTGGACACTGTAATGAACCCTTAACCATTGTTCAAATGTTGCCCATACGCCCTCTGACTCTGTCTCTTTGCCTCAGCATTCCCTAACCCGGCAACCGAGTTTTAGTCAATCAAGTTTAACTAGGCCTCCCATAGTGGGACTGGGGAATGTACAGACCGAGATGCCTATTAAACTTAGAGGTGTGTATGTGTCCGGAGGGGGGGGGGGGGAGTCCTTTGTAAATCCAGATTAGAACTGGTCTGATAAATGCTGAGCTGGGTGTTTGTGAACATGGCTTGATTAGCATTTGGAGCACAGATTCCCCATCATGCAGTGCTCCCCTGCTTCTCTGATCCCAGAATTCACTGCAGTCTCTGCTTAGGCTTTCTGTTTTCCATCTGTCATGTAAATGAATGGTCATCTGGTTCCATCTGGGATACAAATGAGACCTAGGGCAGTTGTTTCACTCTTGTCACCCTTATCTGGTGAGGGTCTTAGGTGCATCTCTCACTGCATCTTAATCAGTTTTGTTTATGTAGAGGAGGGGAGGGAGGGGTTGAGTGCTTTGTGAGTCAGACAGGCTGTGTCCTGTGCCAGGGTTGCCCAAGAACACAGAGCTGAGACATAACACACCCCCGCCAGGTTTTGCTGGGGGTGGGGGGCAGTCCCTGCCTCTCTCTTCTTCCCCCACATACAACTCTTCTCCACTGGAGCCTGCAGCACAGCCCAGCCCAAGGCTGCAAAGCATGCCGGGATGCTGGGGGACTGTGACTTAACTTAAACAAGGTAGAGGTCTGGGACAGAAGTTTCATAAACCGGTTTGACCCAAATCAGTTAAGTCTGTTACTACATTCAACCAGGTTTATCTTCAGCCAGTTTCAGCCATTTTGAAACTGGCTTATGTGCACTGAGCTTCTGTTGTGTTACAGGTTTAAACCAATTTCTGATGATTTAATCTGGTTTATGTGTAACTTCTGTCTGTACCTTAGCAGACTTGAAGCAGGATGAAGTACTGTGAGTAGACCCTCTGACTCTAGGTTCCCATGATGGCTGTCACCCTTCCCCAGGGCTGTGGGCAGCAGGGGCAGAGTCCAGTGTGGCAAGGTACCAGCTGTTGGCTGGAGAGCCCTGGAGCCAGCCGAGGGTGAGTGAGCTACAGTCATGTCCCTCGGTGGAGCCCGGGGTGTACAAACACCACTTGATTACTTAGAGGAGTGTAGGTAAAGAAAGGACTTAGGACATCAACAACATTGTCTTGCTGTTTCCTTCACAGGACCTGATGCTGTTATCAGCCCCCCAGCCGGCTTGCTCGCCTGTCAGTTTGCTGCAGACTGTGTGACGAAGCAGGGAGGGAGATTGGAGTGAGAGGGAAGGAGGACATAAATTCAGGAAGTTTAAATACCTAAAAATGCACACGTGGGCATAGATAGATATTTACTATGGGAATATCCATTGGAAAGATAAAAAATATTTTAATTGGAAAATAAATTCATGTGACATCATTCAGTCAGCTCTACCAGAGTGCTCTGGACTTAAACCTTGAAACATGGCTAGGTTTTTTTTGAAGACGGTTTATTATTTATAATATGTTGAGGCAAGGATTTCTTAGGGTGGTATCTTGTATTGGTCCACCTGAACAGTTGGGATAGAGCCAGACAAGCTTGGAATGCAGTTATCTTGTGTTGCCATCTGGGATCGCTTGTTGTGGACCAGGACTCAATATGTGCTGGGTGCTGTAGAAATACAGAATAAAAAGCTGATCCCTATATCAATGACCTTCTAAGGTGTGCTTTAGATGTAGGATGCAGTATGAAAACTCACAGGTAAGCAGTAATAGTTACTGTTTGCTGTGAGGACTTCTTTATTTCCTCCCAAATATGTCAGAGAAACAAATGACTGTTCTCCCTCCCCTCTATATATTAGGTTCTCTCCTATCGCCTCCCCACGCAAAGCAGGGGCACATAAGAATAGGTGTGATCCTTTCCAATAAAAAAAGAGCTTCTGATTTGTCTATCTTGTCCTTTCTGCTGTCTTAATTTTTTATTAAATATCAATCAAATCTAGTAGCATACAATTGCATTCAGCTTAAGGGAAATACAGAAGCCTTCCCCCCCCCCCCTTTATATAATAGCAATATCTTTATTTATAAGCCAGTGTTGCACTATTTCCCATCCATTTAATGGCAGCACCTTTACTGTTAGCAGCAAGATTATTATTTCAGGTACATTAATTTTCTGTTATTGCATTTCAGCCCAGGTTTGGTGTGGGATATTTCTTTTCCTCCGCAAACACTTCGCCCCACTTTCCTCCCCAGGCCATGGTCCTTTCTCAAGCAGGATCCTATTTTTACTTCTATGCAACTACAGCTTTCTTTTCCCAGCCTGCCTGAGTAGGAAAGAGTGCCTGGGAGGTTTCCAGTTTTGTCCACCGTCTATGCCTTAATGTGGAAGTTTTCCCTGTGCTGAACCATGCAGTTTTCTTCCAGTATGCTGCCACAATAGCAGCAATACATTTCCTCTGGCACTTTTGCCTCAGCAGCAACTTTGACACCAGGCCAACCTTTAAAAAGAATAGAAAAGAAAGAAAGGAATAGGGATGTTAAAAGCAGGCTCAGTCAAATAATGTCCCAAGCTATGTGAGCGCACCTTCCTCAAGCAGAGAGGGCCCTTATGGTGTCCAATTAGGCAAGGCACAAAGACAAGCTTCTGAATGTGCCCCTGATAAACAAATTGGAGTACCTTGGTTAACAGAGTGAGTTTTAAATACCAGGAGTTATTTTACAAAGAATATATGTATATATGCATGCATTTTTAACAAACAGAATAGAAATGGAAATGAGGGGGTGGATTTGTGACTTGCACATGGTGGTTATTAAAAAATGTCTAATTTGAGCCCTGGATTATATTGACTTGATGGAAAACAATGATTTGAGGCAAACAGTGTATCAGGACAACAAGTCTGGCATCTGGATTTTGCACATAGACCACTGTTCTTGCAAGGAGGATCTTTTAGCATCCTGGCAAATGCGGCTTGCATTGTGAAGATACTTATGTATCGCAATGGTGGGCCCAATATAAGCATCTGTGATGAGAGACAGGTACGGGGATGGATAAGTGACGAATGCATCATAGCATCATAGGAAGTGAGGGTTGGAAGGGACCTCCAACCCTAGTCCAACCCCCTGCTCAAAGTAGGACCATCCCCAACTAGATCATCCCAGCCAGGGCTTCGTTGAGCTGGGCCCTGAAAACCTCCAAGAATGGAGATCCTGCCACCTCTCTGGGGAACCTGTTCCAGTGTATTACTACCCTCCTAGTGAGAAAATTCTTCTTAATATCTACCCTAGACTTCCCTTGATGCAACTTGAGCCCATTGTTCCTTGTTCAGTCACCTGCCACCGCTGAAAATGGTGCAGCTCTGTCCTCTTTGCAACCTCCCCTGCAGGGAGTTGAAGGCTGCTATCAAATCCCCTCTCACTCTCCTCTTCTCCAGACTAAATAAGCTCAGTTCCCTCAGCCTCTCTTCATAAGTCATGTCCCCCACCTCTGGACCATTTTTGTTGTCCTCTGCTGGACTCGGTTCAATTTGTCTGCAGCCTTTCTATAGTGGGGGTCCCAAAACTGGACACAGAACTCCAGATTTTACTTCTCCAGTGCTGAATAGAGTGAAATAATCGCTTCCCTCGATCTGCTGGCAACACAACTACCAATGCAGCTCCGTATGCCATTAGCCTTCTTGGCAACAAAAGCATACTGTTGACTCATATTGTCCACTGTAATCCCCAGGTCCGTTTCTGCAGAGCTGCTGCTTAGCCAGGTGGTCCCAGGCCTATAGCCGTGCATGGGATTGTTCCATCCTAAGGGCAGGAGTTTGCATTTGGACTTGTTGAATCTCATGAGATTTCTTTTAGCCCAATCCTCCAATTTGTCTAGGTCACTCTGAATACTAGCTCTACCCTCCAGCGCATCTACTACCCCTCTCCCCCCCCCGCCCCTGCAGCTTGGTGTCAACTTGCTGGGGGTGCACTTCATCCCATCTTCAAGATTGTTAATGAAGATATCGAACAAAATTGGGTCTAGGCCCGACCTTTGGGGTACTCCTCTTGCTACCGGCTGCCAACTACACATTGAACCATTGATCACTATGCATTGAGCCCAACAATCCAGCCAGCTTTCAGTCCACCTTACAGTCAGTTCATCCAGCCCAGACTTCCTTAACTTGCTTGAAAGAATGTGGGAGACAGTATTGAAGCCTTGCTAGTTCAAGGTATATCATATCCACTGGTCTCCCCGCATCTACAGAGCCAGTCATCTCATCCAAGAAGGAGGTCAGGTTGGTCAGGCCTGACTTGCCCTTGGTTAAATCATGCTGACTGTTCCCAATCATTTTCTTCACCTCCAAGTACTTAGAAATGAATTCCTTGAGGATCTGCTCCATGATTTTTTGGGGGCCTGAGGTGAGGCTGACTGGTCTGTAGGTCATGTTTTCTATGCCCCGCTTTGAATCTCTAAGTCCAAATTTCCAAACCTGGATATTCTTCTACAGGCAGGTCACATATTTAGGCTTGTTCATGTGCAAGACGTCCCATTGTACACGCACTTGCAGGTGTAAATGCAGGTGCATGGGCAAATGTTTCAAGTTCAGCACAGGCAAGTCCTTCTCCCAGTTAGTTCCATCATGTTCCCAGCCTTTATTTTTTCATTTAATGCTCTTATGATGCAGCTTAGTTGCTGCTATAATTTTCAGAGCTCGCTCTGCTGACCTAACTGTGGTCCCGCTGAAGTCAATAATAAAACTTGTATTGAGTTCAGTGGAAACCCTCTTCAGTCAGCATGAACCACTTTGGAAAATGTGCACCTGTATAAAAGATATGAAACTGTCCTCGGACAAAAAATTGTAGATAAGTGCAAAGAGATGTCTGGATTGGAGCTTTTTGAAAAGTCCCTCCCCCTCCGAAAAATGCTATTTTGACCAAAACCCGCCTCCAAATTCAAACTTTCACATATTGGTGTTAGTTTTCAAATTATTTGAATCTTAATTTCTGTTTCCTTCTGTCTCTCTTTCAAAATAGTCTATCTTCATCTACGAAGGAATAGGATAATAACAACAAGAGGAGAGCCAGGAAACAAAATAAGCACAATTAAAATTCTTGTCCTGAATTAAAAAAATCATTTTGTTGAATCAAAAATAGTTTGGGGGCTTAAATAAAAGGTTAAGTTTTCAATCAGTGTAGTAGAGACACAAATGAGAAATTTATCAGAATGACATACGGTGTTAGAAAGCAACTGCACGGTCATTTTATAGATTGGCATGGTGAGGTTAAGTGACTCTGCAAAGGCCACCTCAGAAGGTATGTGGCAGATTGAGTAACAGAAGCCAAACCATAAGACACTCTGTCCCGTGCTTTAATCTTTAGTCCTTGATGCTTCTGCACTGTACGAGTGTTAACGTTTAAGTTTTGTTGGGTGCTTCTTATCAAGGAAGTGAATGTGATCTTTCAATGACATATTAAGTTACACTGCTAAATTTCTGTTTGGTTACATTAAGCTTTCTCGCCACCAAACTCTAAACCTTTCCTACAAGGTGATACAGCATGCCATGTACCACAGTTTGGTGCTGAATATCTTGCAAGGTACTTGGAAGCTTGGCAGTAACAAAGGAGACTTTGACCCTGACACTCCTGAAGTAATTAATTTAAAGGGATTTTTTTTTTTTGCTTGGAGATCTGTAGAAGCTGGGTTATTTTTACTTCCATCCAATTAAATTCTCAAGCCTTCGCTTTATCCATATGCTGCTGTCTGACTACAACTCTGTTGAGCTGTACTGGGTTTAATTCTTTTGTTTTTGTGTCATGTACCCTTTAGTTAAAGTCTGGTTGTCTTCCCAAATCAAAGGTCTTTCTGTCACATGAAAAGAGTTTTGCAGCAGCTTAGGACCAGAGTTGCAACATTTTTCCTCTCTCGTTATGAATGTAAAAACAAGGGATTTGCACGCTAGAAAACACACATTGCAGTTGAGGGAATCTTTCATTTGTATTCTTCCATTGTTCCCTTTGGTCTACAAGGTACAAGATTCTGCAGCTCCCCTTGATGGGCAGGAAAGCCAAAATGATCATTAACCCTAAAGATGCTTTCCAATACCATGTAGCAATTCATCAAGCACATTTTATATTTAAAGATACAGTTTATAAAGTGTTATTAAGTGATTAATAGATTTTAAAGATGATTATAAGGACATCAGCATGCAGCTGTTATATATGTTAATATGCTGATTATAGGATTCTGTTAGCATCTCCAGCTAGTGAACATTTGTTAAAGCATTGAATGACCTTTTATTACCTCTCTACAAACTACTTATAAGTGTGCCTTCAATAAAAGCTAGTCCCAAATCAGCTGAACAAGCTCACAAAAGTATTATTTGCTAAATACAAGTAGCACACTGATTTGGCCTGGGTTGAACCAGCTGCACATTATGACTATAAACAGAATTCAAGCCCAATTCTTGAAACTCAGGGCCTAAATTTTCACAAAAAAAAAAAGAGTTTGTATTTGGGATCTATCTGGTTGTGGGTCCTCATCTTGGGGCAAATTAAAGGCATCCCTGAATTTAAAAAAAATTATGAACATTAGGCTAAGTAGAAATTAGAAGCTGATTTTGAACGCATCAGAACAGTTAGATCCTCTCAAGATACTATACCAAACTTGGACAAATGTAATTATACTTGTAGAGATTAAGATGTATATCTTCTCTGCCACAGTCTCCCCATTTTATATGGTGTAATCTTAGACAAGTATAATGTATTCCAGTGTAGGAAGTGGAGTAAGCTATTCTGCCAAGAGTCATCTTTATCCCCATTGAACTGGGCCTACACTACGGGCTGTGCTGATGTAGCTACTGGGCTCATCCACACAAGATGTTTTACTCTGCATTACACTAATGAGCTGTGCAGTAAACATCACGCTTTTACATGTGTGCCCCTGTTATGCTGGAGTAAATTAATTTACTCTGCAGCAGGTAAATACAAGTACTATCCTGCTGTGGCATTTTTTACTCCACAGCAACGCACATGTAGATGCTGCCTTGGCTAGCTGGGGCATGAGGGTGCTTCACTGCTGGCTAGCTCTGTGCTGAAGTACCCTTGTACCCCAGCCAGCCTGTCCACAGCCCATTGAGACCTGCCAGCTGTGTCTGCTCCAACTTGGCTCAACGTGCTGCAGTCCTGGGTGTGCATTCAAATGGTGCACCTGCAACAATAAACTCTGGAGCATAAACTTCAGAGTTTATTGCTTCACATTAATATGTACACGTAGATGCGCCCAATTTGTTTAAACAAATCACACCCTTAATACAAATAGTTACACTAATACAAAATGTGGGTACATGGGGGCCTAGTGACAAACAAAACTCTTGGCCTTGCTTTTTAAAATTAGGCATCTAAATCCATATGTAGGCACAACAAGGGTTCAGGCCACCTGCAAAAGAAATAAAAGGCACATTGCATTCAATTAGCACTGCAGATCCTCAGTACCTTGGAGTATCAGCACAGTTTTTTGAGTGCCTTAAACTAGAGATACTTTATTGAACTTGAGCACAGGCATCTCAACACACTGGTTCTGACTTACAGTTTCATAGTTTCTAGGGTCGGAAGGACCTGAACAGATCAGCAAGTCTGACTTGGTAACATATGATTTTTTTTAAGCATTTGTGTTACACTAGTGTTAGAGGTCCTATTGGTAGAAGGGTCCCATGGTTTTATATGCTGGACAGACATATTGACAGATGTTACCCTAAAGCCTTCACCATCTATGGAAGTAAAACTGATTCAAATAGGTTTGTCAAGCCCTACACAAGCCTAACAGGCGATTGGGTTGTTGTGATAAGGACCATTGGTTTCATCTGCTGAGGTCTAGCCTAACTAACACCTTTCCTCCAGAAATATTGTCCCATACCTTCCTTTTAAAATGAAATAATCATTTCCAGGAAAGAGCCATTGTTTTCGTTAGATCCAAATGCAAACTGCTGCATTTGGTGCATAGGGATACAGAGCCTTCAGTTATTAATGTGTGAACTTTGCTCTTTAGATGCCACTAAGCATTTGCAGTGCTTTCAGATCCCAGGAAAGAAAACAAGCTTTCCCTCTGTGTATTTATGTTTACTGAGCCAATATTGATAGATCCCAGTCTCATTGGAAGCCAGTGTCACGGTCAGTTTTCCCTGTGCATCATGCCATGGCTTTGTTTCCATATGCAGTGATATTACTCTCCTCTGCTCAGGTAGGCACTTAGGTACTTGCTCTGCTTTCCTTGTGTTGGTTGCTAATCAGGTAGATGCAAGGTCTGCTTTGTTTGGTTTCAAAAGTATTGGCTTGGGACTATGCCATCATCATCTTTGCATCAAGCAACGGCATGAATATCATAGAAAGAGCTTGCTTGCCACCCGTCTTCCTTCCATTGCATCGGTTCTGATTTTTCATTTCCACTTCTGCATCCTTTTGATGTTTTATCATCTGTAGCATTTCTTTTTTCCCTCTCCCTTTTTGGCCTCTCCTTCTGCCTACCTCTGAGCTTCGGCCAATTTCTTTAAGGAAGATCCTTGAACCTGCCAGCTTTCTTTGTAGGAAGGATCCTGTGAACAGGCTACTGCTCTGTTGCTGTCTATTTTTTTTTTTTTTTGGCTTTCTTTTTATTTTAAGGAAGCTTGATATGATATTTTCCTCTCTTATTTTACAAGAGTATAGAAAAGCCTTTGCTCTGAAATTTAATATGAGCTGAAAAGATTTATTGGGATTTCTATTCCATTCTTGCTTTGGCTATAGATAATAGTCATTTCTAGTTATAATATTTGAAGGTGGGTCTAAAGGTCTCAGATCTGACTGAACCCTATTTTGGCAAGGTGCTATGTATGAGGACTGAGAGGCATTCTGTGCCCAAAACAGTCTGTAATCTCAATAGGTAAGACAACCAAGGGTGGGGAAAAGAAATAGTTCATAGAATTTAAAGCCAGAAGCAACCATTCAGTCACCCAGATTAAATTTTGTGTCCTAGGCCATTAAATTTCACAGTTATCTCTATGCTGAACCATATGTGCATTATGTATATGTGAAGACACGCACACAATATAAAATACTTTTAACTATAGCATGTCTTCTAGTCTAGACAGACATCCAGTCTTGATTTGAAGGCATCAAGAGATGATGAATCCATGACTTTTCTTGGCAGCATGTTCCTCACTAGTTTTAAATCCTTTGTCTTATTTCTAATTTAGATTTGTTCAGCTCCAGCATCCATTCATTTATTCTAATACGGTATGTCTCTGACAGATTAAAGAGTCCTTTTAAGGTTGTTTCCCTTTTAAGGTATTTTTCAACTGGAATTATGGTGTCCTTTAACTGCCTTTTCAATAATATGACTTTCAGGAGTTTCAGTATGGTGCCTTGGATGCATCTCTGCAAGGCAGCACCCTGCATGCAGCATTCACTCTTGACAACATGTCTGCATTGGCCTGGTGAATACTGGATGTAGAGGTAAAATCACCTCTCTGTCCTATCTCGCCACTTCATGCATCTGGGTATCACATGATGCTCGAGCATCTCTCAGCTTCTTTTATGCAGAACCAAGGCACTGAGAGAGTTTAACTGACTTACCCCAGAAAGTCTGTGTTAAAGCCAAGGATTTATTTCCAGTCCCTTGAGTCCCAATCTGGCACTTGCACCACAAGGCCATCATTCTTCAGCCAGGCTCTTTCCTGTTGAGCTAGTAAGTGAACAAAGATTTTGACTGTACAATGTTTCACAGCTTCCTTACGTGTGTGCCAAATCCCAATGAAATCAAAAGGACTCCTGGCAGGTGAGGGAGTCCAGCCACATAGATCACATATCCAGTTGCTGAAAACAGGCTCTCTATTCGAGGGAATGTACTAAAACAGGGGTGGGAAATTATTTTGGGATGAGGACAGCTGACTTTTGGCAAGCCATCAAGGCCTTGACAGGTGCCCCACCCCCTGGTCACTATTTTGGGACTGGAAGTCCTGTCCCCTAATCCCCGACCTTTGCCACCAGAAGTCCCAACCTTTGTCCCCCAGAAGTACTCCTTTCAGCAAGGGGGTTTGTCATCTCCAGTCCAGAAAAGTACCAAATTATATTCTAAAACTCAAACATGTACTACAACATTAATTAATCTCATTTAAAAAAAAAATAGTTTTTGTCCTGATTTACATGCGTTTGTGTGGTGTACATAGGCATGATGGTATAATAGCTTCAAATGAAATCTTACTCTTGTATATCGTGGGAGGGTGTGGGTGGGTGGGTAGAGATTTGTGGTGGTGTGTGGGTATGTGGGAGAGGGAGCATGTGGGGATGTGTGGAGGTGTGGGTACGGGGTTTGTGGGGGACTCTGAGTGTGTTGGGGGAGGGTGGCTGGGGAAGGTTGTGGCTTGTTTGGAGGGGGAGGGTTTGCCCACAGCCCCCTGCAAAAGGCAGAGCCCTTGCCACTTCTGTTCCAGGCCCGGGCTCCATGGTCTTGGCCCTAGGGCCCTGGCACAGGCACCAGCCCCATGCTGCTGCTCACAGACACTTCTCCCCACTTTGCCACTGCTGTCCTTCTCCTACCACTTCCCCATCCATCCCCTCCCCCTCCCTCCCCCCATGCCGCTTCGGCACCACATCCCAGCTGCTCCTGTAGTCCCAGCGCAGCATCTGGGAGGAGAGGGGAGCAGGGAATGGCAGCAGAAGGCAGGAAGAAAGGGCAGAAAGTGGGTGCGTGGAACACAGCAACAGCTGAGTGGAAGTGCGGGGCCTGTGCTGGTGCACCAGGGTCAGTGCTGCTAGCACCCCAGGTGGGGTGGCAGGAGAATGGGCCCTGGGCTGGCAGGGGCTTGATGGAGCCAGGCTGGGCTGTGCCAGCAGGGACGGGGGGATCGTCTTTGACAGGCAGCCAGGGGCAGATAAATATTAATTTTCTGAATGTTTTAAGTGCCCCGGGGCTGGATAGAATGGTCTGGCAGGCCGAATGTGGCCTGAGGGCCATATTTTGCTCACCTCTGTACTAAAACATCTGGATTCCCCAATTTTCCCTTTCTTACCCTCAAACCTTTTTCTTAGTGAAAACTCGCACACAATTTGGTGTAAAACAGCTTTGTCTTAAGCTTTTTGTTTTCTTTTTTTCTGACCAGCGTTTTGAGTGTCACCTCCTCAATTGTGCGGCGAGCCCCATGCAGCCAGGGCTTCTGCCAGACTTCACAAACAGCATAGGAAATTCAGACTTATTTACTTTCAGCTGAGATCAGCATGGCATTCCCGCTCACTATTTTAGCAGCACCTTGCTTCCATCCCTGCCAGCAAGCAGTCCAGTCAAATTTTGGAACCCTGCAGTATCTCGGAGACTTCTCTGCAGACATCCAATCCTCTATGAGTATCCCATTAAACATGGGGATCACTGAAGGCTTAGGCCTCTTCTGGATTCCCTTTAATTAATAAGCACAAGTATGGCTTTCACGCGAGCTCTACTGCCCACTGCCTTTGGTATGAATCCAGGTTTCTCCTGGCATTGAACTGCCTGGCCATTCCTTCAAGTACCCATACAGCAGTGGTACCAAAGAACCCTCTTAATTAGCTCACCATGGCAGAAAGGGAAACATGATAATTAAGAAATGATTCTGATCCTTTGAAAATCATGGGGATATGTTGTTCTGGGGAGAAACACTCGTTTACCTTTTGTGAATTGCTATAAAAAGATTCCCAAGGCAAAATTGTATTTTTTTTTAAACACTTTAGATATCATATATAGCATGATCAACTCATCAACTGATTCAGCAGCTGTTACAGAACAGAAAGCTAGCCGAGGGAGAACGAAGGACCCGGCACAGTGCTCGATTCTAGGAGCTGTCGACTATATCTTGCAATTCACTGAGTCCCTTTGTTGTGCCCCAGCTCAAGTCTGGGATCGTGCCCGGTATGCAAAGGCCAATAAAGATACCAGGGGTGAAAGTACAAAGAAGGTTTATTGCTAGCAATAAAAGGTGCAAGCGGAATAATTCACGTAACAAGCACACCCACTACTACTTCTAAGCATCTTTTATACAGGAGTTTTCAAGCCTTCGCAAGCGTGCTTGTTTGATGATTGTTTATAAGTGAGTGACACAAGAAGTTCTTTACTGAGCATGTCTCTATACCTGTGTTTTAGCCATGTATCTCATTTACATACATGTGTGTTTCATTAGCATACTTTTTTCCCCACCTAGGGGTGTGATTTTTAGTATTTTAATGAGCCCTTTAACCTAGTACTCTGTTTCTTCTTTTGGTTTTCAAGCCTCCTTTCTCTAAGACTGTCTCCTCCTTATCATTGCAGATGGGCATTCTTCACATAGCATTCTCTTCTTCTTCGTCTTCGGGTAGAAGTTTCTAGGTCACTCCTTACATTTCCCCCCTTTGGAGCATTTTTAATTATTATTATAATTGCTCCATTCAATTTGGTTTAACACAAATCTAGTATCATCAGCTTTCTTTGTTTGTAAAATCATTTGATTTACCTTAGGCCTGAAGATAGATATAAAAACACGTAAGCATTAGATATAGCAACAAACCATGATTCCTATAACACAGAAAGAGACAACTATACTAAAAAACTGTCTCAAGCATCTAAAATTGGGAAGCCAGGAACTTAGCCAGGAAAAGTCTAAGCTGAAAAATCTAAGATGATTCTTTTAATGTCTGTGCCAATTGTTGTAAGGCACCAATTTTGTCTTCAATTAGCACAGAATTATCGGTGAGGTTAAAACAACACATTCCTTTTAAAGTTTCACACCCAAGATTGTGTCGTAATAAGAGATAATCAATAATGGCTCTATTCTCCAAGACGGCGTCCCTTAATTCTTTTTGTTCAGCATTCAGGGCTGAAAGAGCTCGGGATGTAGCGTTTAGTCCTTTTGCTAGAACACAGGCAACTGCATTAAGATTTCTGCTATTACTTACAGCGAGGCCCGGAACCCTCACCATAGATACAGCTAATGCTACTTATTCAGCCTTAGATAATAGTCCAGGGGAATCATTCTCATCACAATCAATGGTGAGAGTAGTGTATGCCCACTTATACCTCCCACTGAGAGGGGTTTGTTCAGTGTGCATTAGATCAGTTTTCCTTGAAAGAGCTGCAGTTACCAGGGCAATGGTGTGTTCCCTCCAGTAGTGTTCGCTGGGAGGTATGAATATATTATTCTCCCGCAGGCTAGAAACCATCCTCGAGGAAGGACGGTATGTGCGTATGCATAGGATATTTGACTGGTCTCATTACAGAGGACATTTTTACCTTGGTTCAATTTAAGGCAATTACCAGTACAATTAACCATTAGGAAACATTTGGAAGCATTAGCTGTTGCCTGAACCCGTAAGGAGAACATGTTTCTGCTTTTATCTTTTACAATAGTCTCCCAATTATATATATCCTCATATGTACTTTCCTTATCTATATCTTTCAGCATAGTATAATTTTGTAAAATTTTCAAATGGGTTGGTACTGCGATTAAGCATGAGGTAAAAACCAGGTGAGCATTGATCCCTCCAGCTAAGCAGAAGTCCGTTGTATTTAAAATTTCCCAGGCCAGATAAATCCAGACATTTTCCTGAGGGTCAAATTTTTGTTGTAAAAGGTTTTCCCCTCTTATGAGAAGGAGTGGACAGATCAGGATGCCCCACAATAAAACCTTGACCAATTTCATGATAAGGGTTGTAAAACTTGATCAAAAATTGACAAATTATTTAAAGTTCCTTTCGTTTGAATAGGAATTTTAAGTCTCTTATTGGCTCCACCTTCCACTGTTCTCTGCCTCCAGTCCTGGAGTCTGCAGGGGTTCCTTCTTGTTCTGGTTCAGCCACCGGCTTTAGGCGACTGGAATGTATCCAAGTCTTGATTCCCTCGAGCTTTGCTGCCGTCGGGGTCGTCAAGAGTACCCTATATGGGCCCTTCCATCTGGCTCGAAGTGGTTCCTCGTTCCAGTCTTTCACAAGGGCGTAACTCCCAGGTAATAGTCGGTTTTCTGGGGCAGAAGACTGATCCTGTCACTCTAGCATGTCCCGTACCTGCTGGTGGATGGAAGACAAAACAGAAACCAAGGACCATACATATTCTCTAATCATTCCCTCTCCTAAAACATGCAACTGTTGTTCAGTACCCATGGGCAGACTCAGAGGGTAAGGCATACCATACATTATCTCAAACGGGCTTAATCCCAATTTAGAATGTGGTGCAACCCTTACTCGTAACAGCTCCAAGGGTAGGGCCTCTAGCCATTTGAGTCGAGCTTCTTGGCAAATCTTTGCAAGGTGTCTTTTTAAGGTCTGATTCATACGTTCCACCTTTCCACTGTACTGGGGTCGCCAAGGGGTGTGTAAATGCCAGCTGATTCCCAGGAACTCAGAAACCTTCTGAGTAATTTGTGCAATGAAATGTGGGCCATTGTCTGACCCTATTCCTTTTGGAAGTCAGAAGTGAGGTATGATTTCTTGTAGGAGCGCCTTGACCACCTCTCGGGCTTAGGCAGTCTGACATGGGAAGCACTCAACCCAATTAGAGGAAGTGTCCACAAAGACAAGGAGATATCTCATCCCCTGTTGCCGGGGCAACGCGGTAAAATCCACCTGCCATTCTTCTCCTGGCCCATTGCCTATTCTCTGATCTCCTGGAGTTTCTTTTTTCCCTCCTTTTGGGTTATTTCTCTGGCAGACCTCACATGTTTCTGATACCTTCTTGGCAGCCTCTTTTAATCCCACTCCAGTTACATAATGACTGATCCATCTTACCAGGGCCCTGGGTCTGTAGTGGGTGCCATGATGAGTGCTCTTTACTACCACATGAACCCAGGCAGCTGGGATGATAATGCGGCCATCCTTTGCTACTAACCACCCGTGCTCCCCCTTCTTTGCTTGAAACTCTTTTATTAATTGTTTGTCTCTTTCCCCATACTGTGGTGTCACAGGCTGGTATAAGGCTGGGAGGAGAGGTAACAGATTACTTACTTCGGGCAGCAAGTCTGTCTGAGGTCTTTTAGCTGCTCTCTTTGCCATAGCGTCAGCAAATTGATTACCTTTTGTGGAGGGGTCATTCCCTTTCTGATGTGCCTTACAATGCATTACCGCTACCTCCTTCGGTTCCCAGACTGCCTTGAGGAGAGATTTTATTTGCTTGCTATGTTTAATGCTTGCTCCTTTAGCATCAAGTAGACCCTGCTCTTTCCACAGCGCTCCGTGAGCATGTAAAACAAGGAAAACATGTTTAGAATCAGTATAAATATTGACAGTTTTGTTGGCCGCCAATTACAAAGCCCGAGTCATAGCAATGAGTTCAGCCTTTTGAGCTGAAACAGATGGGTTTAAAGGTCCTGCTACTATCACATTCTGTGTAGTCATGATAGCGTATCCGGATTTTCGAATGCCATTCTCCATACTCGAGCTGCCATCCGTGTAGAATTCCAGTTCAGCATTGTCAAGGGGTCGGTCTCTCAGGTTTGGTCTTGAGGAGTAAACAGCTTCCAATGTTTGCAGGCAATCATGTACAAGATCTGGTGTGTCAGCCATAGGTGGCAAGTGTTGCTGGATTTACAGTGCGAGAAATGGCCAATTTTATTTCAGGCTTATCGAGGAGGATGGCCTGATATCGAGCCATTCGTCCCGGGGTTAACCAGTTCCCTCCTTTCTGCTCCAGGACTGTAAGCACTGCGTGAGGCACATATATAGTCATTTCATGGCCTAGGGTTAACTTTTCAGCTTCTTGTATTAGCAGACAGGTGGCAGCAACAGCCCAGAGACAAGCAGGCCATCCACATGACACAAGGTCTAATTGCTTAGAAAAATATGCCACTGGTCGTTGCCAGCTACCTAATTTTTGTGTTAATACTCCAACGGCCACCCCCCTTTGGTCATGCACAAAAAGGGAAAAAGGCTTACTCATGTCCGGTAGTCCTAAGGCAGGTGCTCCAATAAGAGCCTGCTTTAACTGGCAGAATGCTTGCTCACACTCTTCGGTCCATTCGAGCACCTTTTCATCACCTTGTGTAGCTCCATACAGAGGTTTTGCAATAACCCCAAAATTTGGAATCCAAATCCTGCAAAAACCTACTGTACCTAAGAAGCCCCATAGTTGCTTCTTTGTTTTTAGGGTTGCTAGCCGGCATATAGCTTCTTTTCTTTCAGGCAACAGGGCTCTCTGACCAGGCTGTAGTTCAAATCCCAAATATGTTACCTTCTGGGACATTGGTTGCATCTTACTTTTGGACACCCGGTATCCTTCTTGTCCCAGAAAATTAAGGAGGCAGATTGTTCCTTCCAGGCAACTTGTTTCAGTGGTGGCTGTTAAAAGCAAGTCATCCACATATTGCAGAAGGGCACAGGACAGTGGCAGTTTTAGCCTACGTAAATCCTTGCTTAATGCAGTGCCGAATAGGTTTGGGCTGTTTTTAAACCCTTGGGGTAAGACAGTCCAGCAAAACTGAGTCTTAATGCTAGTATCTGGGTCTTCCCATTCAAATGCAAATATATCGTGAGATTGCCTCTCTACCGGTATACAGAAGAAAGCATCTTTTAAATCAATAACCGTAAACCAGTTATGATCTGGGTTCAAGGCAGACAGCAGGGTGTATACTCATGACCACTTTATTTACAGCTCTCAGGTCTTGAACAAAATGATATTCATCACTCTTAGGCTTCTTCACAGGCAAGATGGGTGTGTTAAAGGCTGATGTGCATTCACGGAGAAGGCCATACTCCAGGAACCGTTCAACTAACGGCTTCAGTCCTTTCCTGGCTTCCATCCGCATTGGATATTGTTTCACACATGGAGGTTGGGCCCCTGGCAAAAGTTGAATCTTTACAGGGTCAGCATTTTTAGCCCTCCTGGGTCGGTGAGCTGCCCATACCCATGGAACAACAGCATCGAGCAGGGGTTGAGGAATATCCGGTGTACTTTCCTCTCGGAGAAGGCCGAGAAGGCAGGCCTGCAGGTGCCACCCCTTTTCAGGAGGCACCGTTAGGAACATTTGCCCATCCTGAAATGACAACATAGCTTGCAGTTTACAGAGGAGGTCTCTCCCTAAAAGGGGAATGGGGCAGTCTAGCATATACAAGAATTGATGGGTGACTTCAGCCTGCCCAAGATTACAGGCCATTGGCTGTAGGAAGGGCCGTGTTACTGCTTACCACCGGCACAGTCTTTTTACTTAAAGGTTTCAGTTTTTGAGTTAAGACGGAATGAGTAGCACCTGTATCGACGAGAAAATCTACCAATTCATCTCTGTCCCCTAGTTGCATTTTAACCAGAGGCTCATCAGGGGACACCAGGTTATCTTTCCCTCCCGGGCCTCCGGTCCCCTTCAATCTGAATCCCCTCCAAAAGCAAACAGTCCACTGCTCCCCTCTCTTTTCTTTTCACCTTCACCTACTTTCCGATTGGGATATTCCTGCTTCCAGTGTCCCTTTTGTTTGCAATAGGCACACTGATCTTTCTCTAATGTACCCCGCCTCTGAGGCTGTCTCCAGGATCCCTCATTTCTGGGTTTTCCCATGATTGCAGCCGCCACTAGGGTTGCCTGCATTTTCATCTTTCTCTCCTTTTTCTTGTCCTGTTTCTTTTCCTGAACAATTTCTCGGTTAGTAAATACTTTGTAAGCAATGTCTACTAGTTGGGAAATAGGCATACCTGCTGCTCTGTCTGTCGTCTACAATTTCTTCCTAATGTCCGGTGCACTCTGACCTATGAAGATCATATTTACCATGTGAGCATTTGATGCATCCTCTGGGTCCTCGTAGGTGTATTGTCTGAAAGTAGTGTAGATTCTTTCCAAGAAGGCACCTGGGGGTCTCATTTGTCTCCTGTTGAACCTCATACACCTTACTGAGATTGTGAGGTTTTTTCACAGCACCTCTCAATCCTCGGAGGATATATTCTCGATAGGCGTGGATAGAGGTCATATCTTGGTCTGGGTTCCAATCTGGCTTCTGGGTGGGGACATGATTGTCCTTATTTCCATGTAGGCGCCCTGCGGTAATTTCCTTTTCCACATACTCACGGGCTTTGTTTACTACCATCCTCCTTTCCTCTGATGTCAACAGGACATCTGAAAGAGACTGAACATCTGCCCGAGTTGGGTTATGGGTTTTGAAAACCATTTCAAACAGGTTTCGTACCTTTTCAGGATCCTCTCTCAAGCTGGGGGTATTGTTCCACCAGTTATACAAATCTGAGGTAGTGAAAGGGGAACGTGCACAAAGGTTCGACGGTAGGTTGGCTCACCATCATCTTCGAGTGGCCTGGGTACCACTTGTTCTCTTAGGGGAAATACCCCATTTCCCTTCCCATGGCCAGGATCAGATTCCCTGTGACGTTTTCCCTTAACCCCAGAGTCTGCTCCTAACTGTACTCTCCACCCACCTCCCGGGGTTATATCAGGAGAAGTCGGGGGTTCTGGAGATTGCCAAGCACCTGACGGCCATGGTCGGTGCTGTTCCAGATCCCTGGGTTGGGGAGTGTTCTCAACCTCCCCCTCGGGGGGGGGGGGGAGAAGGAGGAAATGCGGATGCCAACGAGGAATCAGATGAATGAGGAGGAGGATAAGGTGGAGGTGGCAAAGGGAGTGGAACCTGCGGCTCCGGACATTCCAGGACAGGATTTTCAGTTGGTCGAGCCACTGCCACCTTACAGATCCCAACCCCCTCCCCCAATCCACATTTATCCAAAACCTTTCTATCCCCACAGAGAGACATAAACACTTGCCCTCCCGAGGCCAATGTTCTTGATCATCTAGCTTATAGCGTGGCCACACAGTTTCACAGAAGAATTTAGCTTTCTTCTTAGTCATTGGATCCCCACCGAACTCTGCCCAATGTTCCAATACACAAGAGAGGGGGGTAAATTCCCTAACCTTACTGTTAATAGTACCCATCTCAGGGCTACCTTCCTGGTTCTGACCGTCCGACTTACCTGGGATCCAGGGATCTGTTCTTAGTCCTTGTCCTCACAGGGGAAAAATCACTGGTCTTGGACTCGGGCCAGACAGAATACTTACAGAGATAATCCCAGGTAAGCATACTGATGGTAGGCCTTATGCCCTTTCTACCCTCTCACCCAAGTGCCTGTTACTGGTACTTTCACTCTATGGTGTTGCACCATTAGGCTACTGATGCCTCAGTGATCCAGCTCCCCCTGAAGCAAAAGTCTTACCGGGAAAAGAGATCCTGGGGTGTGCCTGACATTTGTTCCGGAGGAGCGGTCGGCTGGTCGTCAGTTAGTCCGGGCAAAGCCTTATCTAAGATAGTCCCATCTGGGGTGCCAAAAACTGTTGTGCCCCAGCTCAAGTCTGGGATCGTGTCTGGTATGCAAAGGCCAATAAAGATACCAGGGGTGAAAGTACAAAGAAGGTTTATTGCTAGCAATAAAAGGTTCAAGCGGAATAATTCACGTAACAAGCACACCCACTACTACTTCTAAGCATCTTTTATACAGGAGTTTTCAAGCCTTCGCAAGCGTGCTTGTTTGATGATTGTTTATAAGTGAGTGACACAAGAAGTTCTTTACTAAGCATGTCTCTATACCTGTGTTTTAGCCATGTATCTCATTTACATACATGTGTGTTTCATTAGCATACTTTTTCCCCACCTAGGGGTGTGATTTTTAGTATTTTAATGAGCCCTTTCTTCTTTTGGTTTTCAAGCCCCCTTTATCTAAGACTGTTTCCTCCTTATCATTGCAGATGGGCATTCTTCACATAGCATTCTCTTCTTCTTCGTCTTCGGGTAGAGGTTTCTAGGTCACTCCTTACACTTTCTTAAAGTCAGCAGGGGCTGAAACATCTCAGAGCTTTGTGTGAGGCACTCAGCACCTTTTGAAATTGGGTCATAAATCAGTTAAATCCAATTTGCACCTATGAATTGGCTGGCAGAGGCAGCATGGGATCACATGTCAGGGGTGTATGGTAGAGGGAGGTACTCCAATTGTTGCGCATTGATGCAGTTGTGTGAGACAAGGGGACAAAAGTGATGGTTAATTAGCAGATCATTTCCCCCCTCTACTTTGTCAGTTTGAATCTCGTCATGGCGGCTAGTGAGTGAAAGTTTCAGCACTGGCTGATTTTTTTCTGGGCTGCATACAAGGAGTTTACTACTGTTAGCTCATTTTTCATTTGACAGGTCTTCATATTTTTCTGCTTGTACAGCACATGACAAGGGTTCATTCACAAGGATTAGAGGCACAATCACATAACAAATGATATTAATAATAATGGTATAAATTGCTTGGGACAAGTGGAAAATATGTTGGCAGCTACAGAAGACACATCAACCATTAGGACTGAATTAATTATTCCTGTATCTCAAGATTGAAATGCTCTGTGGAGGGGATAACATAGCTGTGGCACCTCTTTGGTGGCTACAGCTAGGACTCCAGGCTCCAGGGCTGTCAGTCTGGGAGGCATTCAGGAATATTAAATTCCCACACAAAGAATCCATCTGCTTCAGCAATACATATTCCAACTTTGTTAT
Source organism: Alligator mississippiensis (assembly GCF_030867095.1). Classification (NCBI taxonomy): domain Eukaryota; kingdom Metazoa; phylum Chordata; order Crocodylia; family Alligatoridae; genus Alligator; species Alligator mississippiensis. Next base: position 74,990,682 of record NC_081834.1, read on the forward strand.
GCAGCTTATTTAAATCTGTACTAAATGAAAGAAGTAACTGAGCTTGCCCCAAGCTTTGTATTCCCTTTACAATAATTTAAAATGCATGGTAGAATAATTAAAGACATTCTTTGGCAAAAAAGTTGTCAGTCTAATAAAAGATCTCATCTCTACTATAAGTCCTGATTGCCAGTAGAATAAGCAGGATCGTACCCTTAAATACTAGGATTGCAACAAGGAAGTTAATCAGTTCTTGTATCCTGAAATTTCTTGTCCCAGCCTTCACCTAGTCTCACAATTCCCTCCTCCCTTGAAATACAGAAGAATAGATAAACTACTTCTAGCTTCTTTAGTACCCAGAGTTGCGAGCTTGTCCAATTTCAAGTCAGTCTTATGCTGTTTGGTGTCTTTCTTAAACCTCTTTTCTTAGAGGCAGAGGATTACTTGAGAATCTCACCATTTATCTTTCCTTAAATAAGTTTCTAGCATTTGTGGCTATGCGGAAAAGATGAGAAGTGTCAACAATGAAGTCTGAAAAAGGAGAAGACAAGAAGATAGGGCTCCAAATGTATTATTTTTTGAAAGTTTCATGTGTTTGGGGGGGCCTTGACCTATTTTGTACACTTGTGACTGGCCCTGAGGTAAGACCAACTGTTCGGGAGCTCTGTCTTCCCCTGTTACTTGTTTAAAATGTGTTTTAATTTAATCTGTCTTCCTGGAGTGCCAATATTGTAAGACCAAAATTAAGCCACGTCTGAGGACAGGAGCAAACCTCTTGCCTACCTATTCTTTCCCATTTCCTTGTGGCAAACTCAAGTCACAAAATGTGGGTCTGGATCTTGATCCTGAACTAGCACAAAATTAGCCTGCGCTACAAAGATCAGAGGTGTGTGGAGTCTAACTTTGAGAACGTGCTTCTGCTCCAGTCCTCAATATTTGCCCTTTCCTTATGACTGGTGAAGAAATGTGTTAACTAGATTATGAGAGAGCCTTGTGATACTTGGGTACCTTTCAGCTCCTTTGGTACCTGCCGCGGGTACCAAAGCACACGGGTTTGTAACAAAACGGATGCAGTTGGGATCTGCTGATAGGCACTAGGGTTGGGGAACCAGGCGCCTCGGGTTGTATTCTCAGCTCCTCTGCTAACTGCTGTGGGACTGTTAGCAAATTCTTGCATTTGCTCTGCTTGAGTGTCTCCTCCTATCCTTTGTCTGTTCGGAGTATAGACCTTTTGTGAAGGGACAAGGTGCTTTGTATGGGTTTTCACACAATGGGCCCTTAATCTTCATTGGGAGCTTTATGCTAATGTAATGTAAATCATCATAAACCTGCCCTTTTCACAACACCCTTCCCTATCTCTTTAGTGCCATTTAGAAGCATAGACAACACATAACCATGTGAACATGTTATCACCAAACATTTGTCTCTCTGGTGCCCAGTGGGGTCTCATAGGATGCTATCTGGAAATGCCGTGCTAAGTAATGGGACCTGTTTAGCTCTGTTATGTGATACGATTGCCAAGCAGGATGATTAGAGAAGGGACCAGGAAAAGCCAGAAGAAGTATTGCACAGACTGTTGAACAGGGGAGGTCATCTAAGTTGTTTTAATCCAAAGGGAAATAAGAAGAAAGATGGATGTTTTAAAAGATTATCTCTATCAATAGTCTCCTCTTATTCTTCCCTTTTGCTGTTTTTATGGGCCTGAGCTGGCTTTTTTATTTATTTTTTTTATTTTATTGTATGATGGGCTTTGGCCTTTCTTGTCAGTAATGGCCAATATATTTAATTGAGCAAATCTCACGTTCCTCAATAATTAATAAAAAGATTTAAAGGGTATCTAAAAATAACAGTTGGTGTTGATGTTGATTTTTAATGAACAACATAATATTCTCTGGGTGTTTTAGGATTTACAGTGCATATCTAGCCGGGGAGACGGTCATAGATGAGTTACATTTTCTGAATGTCTTAAGACTTTCTGGAAATAACAGAATGTCTTAAGACATTACTTGAACCCTGATTGTACATAATAAAGTACTTTGAGATGCTTGGATGAAAAGTATTACATCTAGGTAAGCATGGGTTTATCAGATATCTTGGGATGATATTTTATAATTGGACTTTGAGATAAACCAGATGAGTTGCCACGTGAATTTGGTTCAGATGCCATTGATGTTTGGATAAACTTTTGAGAAAGTTTAGTGAGCCAGGATATGAATAATCTGCATTTGCCTGAAACAGGGCCTGATCCCAAGTCCTCTCCTGAAGTCTGTAGGAGTGAGGTTTGTCCTTACGATAAAATTGGCCTTCCCAACAAGATGGGTAAGACTTTGCATTGATGTTTCCTTGCTGTATATTTTTTTAGTCATTTGGCAGCTTTGTGGGCTTTGTAAGAGTCCAGATGAGGTTTGGTTCTTGATGAAGGGCAGAATTAGAACTGGAGCTACCTATTTGTCTGTAGTTCCAGCTGCATGTTTTTAATTACTGTTCCCATTTAGAAAGGTGGCTGATGAGAAATCGACCTGCCCTGCCAAAGGCATGGCACCTACTTACCCAAGGGATCTCTCTCTGTGTGACACTGCCTCTGGGAGGGCCTGGCCCCACCTCTAAGAAATAAAACCTACCCAGCCAGGCCCACAATTAGGCAATGGAAACAGCTTTAGCCTGAACCCACTATATGATCTAATTTTCAGACTTGAGTATGGTATTTTAGGTGAAGGCAAGAGAAGGGGCAGGGGGTGATGGGACATTCTTTGTCAGAACCATGTGTACCCCCTCCCAGGTCTACAGTGGCCTGAGCTGGGCTGGTGGGTTGGGGAGCATGGTTTGCATTCTCTTTTCTGCCAGTTGGTGGAACAAGGTGGCTCTTGCAGCTAAAAGCCACAGCTGACCAGAGCAACCCATGCGCTGGCCCGCAGCTGGGATTGCAGCAGAACCACCAGACTGTGAGGTGCACAGCAGGCCCTCCCCTCCCCAGGTTTCCCTTTGTACCAGGGTCACAGTGCTGCCTACACAGCAATGGGCTAAGGGGCAGGGAGCGAAGCTGTGTGTCCTACCCAGCCCACGTGGTGCACTGCACTAGGGTGCCTTGGGCATTTCCTAGGGGCAGCCTGGCTCTGGATGCTGAGCCTGTGTTTTGTCACCACCCATGAGATTGGCTGGCTATGGCAAGTGTGCACCGGAGACCTTCAGTGTCCTCCCCATGACCTCTTTGTGCAGCAGAGCAGCAGCCTGTGTGGCTGGGAGTCACCGTGTCTCCCCATGCCTGGCTTTTGCTTAGCTACTGTGCCAGGACAGGGAGCCCTTGGCCCATGGCCTCAAGGAGGTCCTTGCATAAACCAGGGGGTTAAGTGAGGTCCTTATGTAGTGCTGTGCCTTCCTCCAGGACTCCAAAGCAGTCCTCCCAGAACCAGAACTGGGTCTGCAGTCAGGGGGAGCCAATTAGTGCTTAAGAGGGCAGGAACAGGAGCAAGCTTCATCGAGGGGGCCAATGAGTTCTTCCCAGAGTCTGAACCAGGTCCTGCCTGCAAACTGACATCTGCTTCATTTCCACAGAGGCCTTGGAAGGGGCAAGCTTCACTGTGGGTCGAGCGAGCTCCTCCCAGACCTGGAGGAGGCCCTGCTTGCAACCCCAGGGTCCAATTTGTGCCTGGGCAGGTGTGGGTGGAAGCAACTTTGATTGAGGGGAGAAGCAAGCTCCTTCCAGGGCCTGAATGAGGTCCTGCCTGCAGCCTGGGCTCCAGTTAGTGCCTGAGCAAGTGGAGGCAGGAACCACCTTGGTGGAGGAGCCAATGAGCTCATCCTAGCTCTTCAGCAAGGTCCTGTTTGCAGCCAGGGGTTAAATCAGGCCCTCCCAGAGCCAGGAGGGTCTACAGTTCAACAGGCATCACAGGGTGTCATTCTTGAGGGCGAGTGAGATCCTGGCTTCCTGCAGGAGTCAGATGGCCTGAGAATCGGGATTGCTGCAGGCCGCAGTGGCTGGGCCAACACCACAGGAGAAAGGGAGCAAGGGGTGGGAGCGAGGTTCATTTAGGTGGTGGAGGTGGCCACAGCCCGGCTAGAGCAAGGGTCTGCCTTGGATCAGGAGCTAGAGGTGATCACGCTGCTGGTCGATTTGCCTTCAGCCAGTGACCGTGTGAGATTGTGATAAAACACAGGGCAGGGGGCAGCAGGCAAGGAGGATCTGAGGAGCTTTGAAACAGACCCAGGGTAGCGAACACGAGTCACTTGGGGTTCAAGGAGGTCTCCTCACAGCAGGGTGAGAGGGGTGTGGGGAGCAGTCTGGTTCCTGGCCCACCCCTTGCCCAGTGGCTATGTGCTTTCTGATGGCAGAAGCGTGTTATGGCTGTGGGCGTCCTCCCAGGCATTGTGTCACAACCATTCTGTGAATAGGGTGCTGGGTGGGTGGAGAATCAAACCCATAGCCCCTGCCTGAAAGGAGGTTCTTGGCTGCCAGGCCACAAGGCAGGCAGGGGTCTGCAGCCTTGCCAGGGCTTCTCTTGTCATGGGACTAGTGTGTGTCCTGGTGGGAAGAGGGAAGGGGGCCAGGAGAGAAACTTGGGGCAGGCACTGTCCCGTGGTGCGTGGTGCAGCAGGCCCTTGCTGCTGATGTGCCAAGGCTGTGGGGTCTGGCGTTAGGCCCGGTGGCTCGGCTTGTGAGCCCTGTGAGCTGGCAGCTCGGACTCGGTCTCAGGCAGGCGCACGGGTCAGCGCCTGCCCCTTTGGCTGGAGAGGGTGTGACAACCTGGGTCCAAGGGGCATGCCCAACTGTGAAGCTTGCAACCCTCATCAGTAGTCTGCTTGTGGGTTTGCATCCCCAGCCAGCTGGAGCTCTCCGTCTCCTACCCAGGTAGCTCTGGCCCCCAGGCCATGGCCAGCAGCTGGGGTGTTGGGGTGACTCTGTTTGGGTGCGAAGAGTGCTAGGAGGGGCCCGTGCTGCTTTGCATTACAAGCAGTAGTATTGTAGCAGGTAAAAGGGAGGAAGGAGGACCCAGGAACCTATAGGCCAGTGAGTCTTACTTACCTTGGTCCTGGTGCATGTCCACGAGGGACCAGCAGGGGAGATCATGCTTAGGGGCAACCAACATGGGTTCATTAGAAGCAGGTCTTGTCGACCAACCTGGTGGCCTTCTATCCAAAATCCTTGGACACATGTGTCACGGTGGACATAGTCTTTCTGGACTTTAGGAAGGCCTTCAGCACTGTCCCTCGCTCCATTCTCATTAAAAAACTAGGGCACTGTGGCGTCGACACCTGCACAGTCTCATGGGTCACTAACTGGCTGGACGGCCACACCCAGAGAGCGGTGGTGGACGGGTCTTATTTGACCCGGAGGGACGTGGGCAGTGGGCTCCTCCAGGGCTCAGTCCTCGGGCCGGCACTGATCAACATCTTCACCAGTGACTTGGATGAGGGGGTAAGAAGCACCCTGTTCAAATTTGCAGACAACACTAAGATGTGGGGAAAAGTGGGCATGCTAGAAGGGAGGAATAGGCTGCAATTGGACCTAGACAGGTTACAGGGGTGGGGGGATGAGAACAGGATGGGTTTCAACACTGACAAGTGCAAGGTGCTGTACCTGGAAGGGAAGAACCAGCAGCAGACCTACAGGCTGGTGAACTCCCTTCTCGTCAGTGCAGAGACAGAAAAGGATCTTGGAGTCATTAGTGATGCCAAAATGAACAGGGGCCGACAGTGTGGGTACGCGGTCAGGAATGCCAACCGCACCTTGTCATGCATCGACAGATGCATCTCAAGCAGGTCCAAGGAGATGATCCTCCCCTTCCATGCAACACTGGTCAGGCTGCAGTTGGAATACTTTGTCCAGTTCTGGGCACTGCACTTCAGGAGGGATGTGGACAGCATTGAGAGGGTCCAGAGGAGGGCCACTTACATGATCCGGGGTCAGCAGGGCACGCCATACAAGGAGAGGCTATGGGACATGAACCTGTTCAGCCTCCACAAGAGAAGGCTGAGCGGGGATCTAGTGGCTGTTTACAAACTAGTCAGGGGGGACCAGCAGGCACTGGGGGAGTTCCTGTTCTCCCGAACACTACCAGGAGTGACTAGAAATAATGGTCACAAGCTGGCAGAGGGTAGATTCAAGCTAGACATCAGGAGGTGCTACTTCACTGTCCAAGAGAAGTTGTGATGGCTCCTACCCTGGGGATCTTTAAGAGGAGGCTGGATGAACACCTCACCAGGGTCATTTGAACCCAGTACTCTCTCCTGCCATGGCAGGGGTCGGACTTGATGATCTGTTCAGGTCCCTACCAACGCTACCCTACCAACTAGGTAGGAAGATAAGATGTGAACACCTTTCAACTGACCTTGGATGGAGATGCATTCAACTCCTTGCACAAAGCTCCATTATCTTCATGCTTTGGGATGTCCCACTCAAGATCCCTCATCCCACACCCCCTTTTTTTGGTTGAAATCTTCAGCCTGATCTCTCTCCAATCAGGCCTGTCAAATGTCTGAAGGACCCAAGCCTCGATCCCCCATTTTAAGCAATACCCCATAATCATGGGCATTGCAATGCATTTTGCTGACTGCTGGCCTGGGACAATGTGAAGCTGGGATACCGAGTAGGGTAAAGGACTTTGTGATCAGTTTCCAGTTTCAGTGCTAACTCTTTATTAGTTAAAAAAAAAAAAAAAGGCTTTAACTGTATTACTGCCACTTGTGGAGGAAGTTATGTGGGCATTTACATACTCAGAAATGGACTGAGACCCACTCTTTGATTGCACATAAACTACAGAGTAACCCCAAAGGTGTGAGCACTTGGTGAGCTAGTTAGGCTTAGTCACATAGCAGGAAAAGCCACCCCCCACCCCCAAATGTTAGTCTACGCACCAGCCTATTCCTTGTATCATTTTGAATCACTAGGCAACAAGTTCATTGTGTTCTCTGACTTCCATTAAGCGCTAAGTGGTACTTGCTGTAGCAGGTACCCACCCCTGTTACTGAGATTGGGGCTGGGCAGTAGATCCTCAGCTTCCAAAAACTGCAAAGGAAATAGCCTACATGGTGCAGAGCCCCAGGCAGCTCATTAGGTAATGGCTGCTGCTGATAGTAATGGGAAACACCTGTAACTAGCTAAGAGCCTCAGTGGTCACATGACTGGAAGGGGGCAGAGCCTAGGGCTATATAATCCTGAGCCCAGCAGTATGGAGTATGTTTGTTGCCTTGGCTAGTAAGCGAGTGTTTGTGTGAGTACACTGTAGACTAAAGAAACTACAGAAAAAAAATAAGGTGTTTTGAGGGGTTGGCCATGTGTTAGCTGATAGTGGGGAAGGGGCTTGTGACTTTTGGTATCAGGTGCATGGGTGTTTTTTGTAAGCTGTGAGGCATAGGGTGGCTTAGTAGGTAATGTGGAGGCTGCTAACTCGATCTAGTAGAGAGGTTCTGTGCTTCTTGCAGTGACTGAAGGGCTGATAGTCCCAAAGGGTACATGGGGAGGATGGAGACCCCCTGGGAGTGAGAGGATGTTTTCACCCACACTCCACTTCTATGGGAAGGACAGTCCAAGCCAGGCGTGCTCTAGAGGGCAAAGTCTGAGCCAGAGTGAACTGCGGAAAGGCTTAGAGGACTGAGCCTGAGACCTAGGTAGAGGAAATATGATGGCAACTGCAGGCCTGTGAAAGAGACCTTTGAGTGCTAGGATGATGTTGAAGACTCCTGGCTACTGCTAACTACCTAGGACTGGAGAGGGAGTCCTGGATCAGCAATGCTAGCTGGGGGGCCTAGGAAGAGAGGGTAGGCGAGGGCTGAGGGAACAGGTTGGTAGAGGCCAGCGGAGCTTCAGAGCTCATTGGTCTGGAGAGGCCGGCTGATGGTGAGCAGGGGTGGGGGCAGCACCCGAAGTGTCACTAGTGACTGGGCCACCTCCCCAAGGAACAGCCTACTTGAAAGGTGAGGGGGTGGTGAGAGGAGATAGGAAGGTAGCGAAGAGGCTGGATGGGGTGGCAGGTAGGGCTGGTTACCAGGGGCATAGGGTTTGGCATTGTAATGCCTCACCTGCAACGCCTATACTGCATCTTCAGACCAAATATTATGCGGGTTGAGTCCTGTGCTTGCAGCTTTAAGAAACAAATGGTTTGTCTCTTCACGTGCAGGCTGCTGCACCCGTTGGAAGAGTTGTAAATACTCTTCTGCAGAAACCGTCCGTTCTTAGGTATTTCTCTTGCCCGCTGCAAACACTAAGCAGGTCTCATGAAAAGCCCATATTTAATACAAGCCAAAGACTTGTTTCACCCCATCTGCAAAGCCTTCATCTGTTGCTGTGGCAGCAGTATTATCCAATGTTCCTATTAAATACTGTACATATTTATTGTGAGTAGGGGATGGAACAGGTTGCAATCTTGATGATTGCTGCATAGTGGGGGAAGAAACACCCGTTACTTCTTCCCTTATTGTCATAATTTTTGCCTGATAGAAGCTATGTGCTCAGGTTCCTAAATGTGACATGGGATCTGAGCAGAGGCTCTGCTTCAGTTAGCAGTCAGTGCTTTAATGTGACATCCAGTCTGAAAATATAAGGACGGGGTGTCTCCCGCATGGAGATCCAGAAAGGGGCTTGGCACTGGGGAGCAGGTTCAAGCTGTTCCAGAGGTCTCCTCACTTAAAGGAGCATTGGGGTTGCTCCAATTGATGCGAGCAAGCCATGCACCCTAAGCCTGGTCCATGCTGCCTGAAGATCCATGCATCCCAAGCAGCCATTAAAGTGAGGTGGCACCTAAACACCTTTATAGAACTGGCTTGAAATCGCTTATTTTCAAAACACGCTGGGTGCAGTTGAGGGACCTGCTGGTACGTTCCTCCTGGCTCTTTACTTTATGATGTGGAGGATAGCTTGCATAGAAATGCCCTGCCACAGGCCAGTTTTTCAAAGCACAATACAGCTGCCTCAAGGTCCTCTGCCCCTTAGTGAAGGATTTAAATGCAAACAGCCTCTTGAAAAGGGCACTTGGATCCCTGAAGCTGGAGACCGTGTAACATACCTAATGACCTGTGGAAATGTAGTCTTGTGTCCCTTTGACTTGCATTGGGTGGGGAATGCTGTGGATCATTGGAACCGATCCTAGGGGAGATAGGAGTTTAATTCCGTTAGAGCTGAAATAAAGAATTTAGGGCTTCTCCTGGATCCCCTCCAGTGGCAAACCAAAGCCAAGTTTGCATTTTTCTTGACAGGTGCCCACAATGTGATCTTCTTTTCCAGCAAAAAAGATATGCCCTAAAATGCACGTACAGCAAGTGAAAAGAAATATTGTGCCCACAGAACAGTAGCAAGGTTTAAAAGGATGTTTCTCTTCTTCAGTAGTTTTCAATAGGAGAAACAATTTGAGTTACTGATTGAAGGATCAAATCAGCCCATAGTGGAAGTATTGGGTTGTGTGATTTCCACACTGCCTCCCTCTCCCCCTCCCCCCCCCCCCCTGCAAATCACTGGACTAGACTGTCCCAACAAACAATGTAGTGGAAGGTCTGAATTTGTAGTGGCAGGCACTATTATGGCCTGGAGAGAAATCCTTTGATCTCTCCAGACAAGACTTGGGCGGTGGGTGGGGGTGGGGAGAGAACAGGACTCAGGTTTACCTGTTGAGCTTTAAAGTGAGAGGAATGTCAAAGGATGACATCATGTAGGAATGTGGACTGGGAAATATCCTGCTGTAATGCACAGGAAGCTTATTGGTTTCTCCTATATTATAAGTCATGTGTGAATGTGTAATTTAGGATCGGTGTACATGACTAATCACTTCTTATAGACTTTTATATCTTCCTGTGTGCCTGTAGGCTGCTTATAAGCAGGGCATAAAACCTCTGAGCACATTAATATGCTTATAACCTCCTCTAGCAGCCTGTCGCTTAGCTTCGTATAACAAATGCCTGTCAGTACGTCTCTTATTCTTCAGTTAACCACATGTAGAACTTTATTATGAAGTGCGGCCGGGATAGCTCATAGTTGCAGTGCCTTCTACCTGGAACCAACCTTCATGTCTGCTGTCTCTCAGCTGTTTCATAATAGGACCACAGGGTGCTCTACTTTCCTTCTAGTTGTGATCTCCGTCCCACTTCTGTACGTGGGAAGGCACTGGTGTCGACATTTCCACATTGATTTGCAAGCTCTGCTTGGAAACTGTGTCATGTCTGTCATGACCCAATGATTGTGTGTGCACTTCGGCACTGCAGAATTATTTCCCACCACATGGAGCTTTCTTTGCACGGTGCAATTCTCAGCTGCAGAGAGAAAACCCCGGTGCAAAGGAGTTCCCACCACCCATATGTAAATTTGTGTCCCACTATTGGCTGTTTCTAAATTATTCCTACGTGGCAGCTAGCGATTGGCTTGCTAGCCATATAAGAGGCTTGAGCAGTTTCCGCCCAAGTCGGAGATCTCCAAGAATCTCAGGAGGATCCTGAGAACCCCGATTCCGAGAATTCCAGGAGAAATCTGAGAGAATTCCGGCAAGGAGTCCATGATTACCTCGTGGATTTCTACTTAAATCTTGGACCAAATGGTGGTTTGATCACCCATCAAGAATCTCTCCCTATCACCGGATGATCCTTGACGTACCCCTGCCCTGTGCGCTCGTTGAGAGTCACAGCACGGACTCTCGTATCGGTTTAAATAGCTCTCATCATTCGAGTTTTTCTTCTTTTCTTCTGTCTACAACTGTAATCAAACAAGTTTTCCTGCCTGCACCGTGACCATCTACGGTGTAAGTAAAATAATCTTTAATAAACCTCCACGCGTCAGTGCCTAATTCTAGTTTGCCGTGCCGACTTCCCCGGCCCACGTGCCCGGGCTGCTGGCCACAGCCCCTCGGCCCCGACAATGTCAAGAAGGTTTACAGACTAGAGGCAACTGAATATGTGGATTATGTGGTTTAAGCTATATGGGAATGGGTCCCCTAAAATATAGAATAGACATCACCACTGTGTATGTAAATCACTGGCTGTTAGGTTTAGGCAGGTGATCTCAGATCCATTTTTGGGAGAATGTGGATCTGTTGCGGGTGTCAAGTGCGCGTCCAGGGTCTTGAGATAAAGAAACAGCTGTTTGTGCTTTGAGGACCCGGTGGTTAGAAGTACTTAGGTGCCTAATGCCCCCTGAAATCAGAATAGCCTATAGCCATTTAAATTGAAAGTGTTTGAGAAGATGAAATAGCTCTAAGGGCCAGGGTCTGGGAGCCTCTCTATGGTTATGCAGATCAAGTCATAGGATTGTAACACGTGAAGAAAGGCAGGGGCATGAGGGATGCAAAGAGGAAGAGCGAGTGACACAAGGCTGACAAGGCAAGGAAATGAGACGAATTGGATAAGCCAAGAGTTGGAGTAAAGGATGGAAAATTGCATAGATGCCCTGAAGAGAAAAGATGGAGAATGGAAAAATGGGAATAAAAGATGCATCAGGATGCAGACGGGAAAGGGGGAGCAGGAAGAAAATGGGTGACGTGGAGGAGTCAAGGGAGGTCACTTACTGGTATGTGCTGTGACTTTTGCTTTTGGCCCATGTGCACACCCATACGTGCACATACACCCACACGCCACAAACACAGTTTTTTCTTGGTTGGATGTTGTCACTTTTTGAGTGCAGGCTGTTCAGTCCTCCTTTTCCTTGGGAAAACTGACAGGTACAAAGCTAGCAGATCTCTGTGTGATGCCACGTGGTCTCTGGTTTCTGTTGGTCCCCACTGGGAACTCCCTCTGCTCGTGCAGTCACGACTCTGTAGCAAGTTTTGCCTTGTGCACTGTGCTAGCTGTTACCAGATTTGCCCATCCCTTTGGGGTGTGCTCATTTATTAGGGATCCGTTTCTAGGGTCTTTGTAATTCTGTCCATGTGCTGCTTGTGTTACTTGTGTTTTTATACAGAGCTGTATCTCTCCCTTCTGCCAGTCCTCACCCCCAATGGAGCTATCTTGCAGGACTCAGTTTCAATGGGGCTGGGTTCCTCCAGTCACCAACTCAGTCATAACACAAACACACACAGATTAACATGACACGCCAGACCCAGCCAGGTTGATCAGCACAGACAGGCTGACACCCTCATACGCCAAGAATCAATTTATCAGAGTAACAATAAACTGCAGTCAGACACAAGCACACGGGTAAACAGAATACCTCTGCATCCAGCTGGGTGTGCAGCTGACACCCTCGTGGGCCAGCATTCAGTTCATTAGGGCCCATCTGAGCCAAACTGGGTCAATCAGCCTGTACAAGCTGATCCCCTTCTGTGTTTCAAACTCAGCACGTCCCAATCTTTTTGTCCTAACTGTCCTAGTAGGGGTAGCCTCTTGATGAGCAGACCCAACAGTATTTCTGGGCTTAACAGGGATCTTTGGCTTAGGTAAAAGAAGCATTGCTGCAGAGCAAGTGGGGAAGGAGAAGTAGAGAAGGAAAAATACACCTGGTTACCACCAGTTTGACTAGAATAGTTATGTATTGCTAAGTATATGAAATGTATAATGATACTAATAGTAATAGACATGCAAGGAAAAACAAACAAAACAATTACAACATTACCCTGGTTTAATTGAGAATTTGGGGAAACTTAGCTCAAGCTTAACTAATACAATTAAGGTTCAGAAAGCTATGCCAGGGGTTATCTGGTTTGAACATCTCAAGGAACTAAATAACAACCAGGAAAAACATTGAGTTTTAAGGAGTAACCAGACATCTAGGAGCCAGCTTGAAATTATTGTGAATAAACTGGAAGGGATCTTCTCAGATGCTCGCACTGTGAAGTCATCCTGAGTGTTTTGTACTTTACCTGTTGTGAACAAGCCTCAATTTAGCATGACTCTCAGATTTTACTGTAGTCTTTTAACAGACTTAAGGGGATTACTTGGAGTGTTCATAAACTTTGTGCGGAGGACTTCCACCAGTCCTCCCAGGAAAAGTATGATGACACTTGTGGTCAGGCCTCTAACGGGCTGGACGCTGTGATGAACCCTTTACCATTGTACAAATGTTGCCATGCCCCCTCTGACTCGGTCTCTTGCATTCTCTAACCCAGCGACCAAATTTTAGTCAATCGAGTTTAACTAGGCCTCCCATACTGGGACCGGGGAATATACGGCCCGAGATGCCTATTAAACTTTACTTCTGCCTACTTCTGGCTCGATGAGGTGTGTGTGTGGCGAGGGAAAGGTCCTTTGTAAATCCAGATTAGAATTAGTCTGATAATTGCTGAGCTGGGTGTGTGTAAATATGGGTTGATTCACATTTGGAGCACAGCTTTCCCATCATGCAGAGCTCCCCTGCTTCTCTGATCCCACAATTCACTGAGGTTTTGCTTCAGGCTTTCTGTTTTCCATCTCCCATGTAAATGAATTGTCATCTGGTTCCATCTCACATCCAAATGATGCCTAGGGCAGTTGCTCCCATATCTGGAGGGCTTTAGGTGCATCTCCCACTGCATCTTCCTTGTCTTTCATAATCAGTTCTTGTTCAGGTAGAGGAGGGGAGGGAGGTGGGGAAATCCTTGTGAGTCAGACAGGCTGCGTCCTGTGCCAGGGTTCCCCCAAGAACACGGAGCTGAGAGGTAACATAGCTTAGGCTCTTAAAGGGTCCGGCCTTACTGTGTATTGAATGCCAGCAATGAGGTGCTCCATTCAGTGCTGCCCAGAGAACATCTTTGAGACTAGAACTCAGCACCACGGAGGATTGGACCTCTAGTGAAAGCCTGTGTTTTCCTTGTCTCTCTCAGCTCCCAGCAGCAGCTGCTGATACGATGTGGTGAAAAAGGGATTGAGGAAGCTAGGAAGTGACTGTTCTCTGGCCTGGAAGGGCAGTTGAACATGAAGTGGCAGTTGAATTCATTGTGGGCATGACCTCTATTTCATCCAACGAGATGAACCTTGTTCACTGCTGGAAGTCTAGGTCAGGCTCGTTTCGCACTGTGCTGAGGTGCTCGGTTGGCGGGCTGTCAAGGTTGGTTGCAAAGGTTATGAAGCATTGAGATGGGAGTTAAGGCAAGTGTCTGACCTGCAATGCATTCCAAATTCAAGCAAATTCCTTTTGCTGAGAGGTTTTGTGTACTGTTTGTAACGCTTTCTAAGGTTTCCTGTGAGACTTATAACACCACCCGGTAAAACTGATGGAAACGTAGTCAAAGTGTTCCATCAGTTCTATTGCGCACATCCTTGCCTTTGGTTAATAGCCATTCAGGCTGTGTGAAGCCTCGGGTGCCGATTCAATTCAGAGGAGATTCGGCCCGACTTGGCAGCCGAATCTCTGAATTGGAGTCGAATAGGGAGACCAGTTAAAAGATCAGAATCGATTTGAAGCTCTTTGAATTGATTCAGAAAAGATTTGGAGAGCTTGGGAATGGGCGAGGAGGGGGGAGCTGGAGGAGGGGGAGGGGACCATGGAGTACCCCCTTCCAGGATCCATCCCCTGCCAGTACCCTCTGACCTCCACCCACTCTCCCAGGCATGCCCCTCACCCCCATGGCTGCCCTGCCCAACCCAGCTCCTGGTTCTTTAAAAATAAGCTTCCACTCTCTGGCTGTTGCCAGGTGGGGGAGCGATCCCTGCTGCCCCCCCCCCCACTGTTCCATGCTCTGTGGGGGGCTCTGCCATGGGCTCCCTGACCCTTCCCTGCTCTCCCCCCCACCCCTTTGGCTGACCCACCCACCCCAGCTCCCAGCCCTTAAAAAAAAGAACAAAAAACCCCACTCACCAGCTGCTGCAGTGGCCTCAGGGCTTCTGGGGGCTCGTGGCAGAGCCCCCCACACAGGGCAGGGCAGTGGTGATTGGCTCCTTCCTGGCAGCAGCCAGCGAGTCAGGCTGCTGGTAGCTGGGAGCTGGGGCAGGGCAGCCATGCGGGGTGGGGCTGGGAGAGTGGATGGGGATTGGGTGCTTGTGGCAGAGCCCCCCCATGCAACGTTGGACGGTGGGGAGCAGTGAGGGAGTGGGGCTTTTTTTTAAAAGAGCCGGGAGCTGGGAGAGCGGGCGGGGAATGGGGCTGATTTGGCTGTGGCTGAATCTCCATATCAGATTTGGCCAAATTGCTTCGGGACTGCGATTCGAATCCCTGAGTTGAATCGCTGTCCCCAGAATCGGCCAACTCCAAATCGGAAGCTAACGCTAGCCACTTCGCACAGGTCTAATAGCCATAGACATGGATGGTAGTCTCTCAAGATCAGAATCAGCAGTATTATTAATGCAGAAAATGCTCGCCGGGTTTTCCCGTGGATGTAGGCCCCCATTTCAGGAAACACTAAATGTCTTCAACTCATCTGTATTAAACCAAAAAAACAGAACTTAGGAATATGCTGACATCCCAGTTGCTTTCAAGGACTTAAAAAGTTAAGCCACTTTGACATGAGGTACGGGCATATGTGCTCTACTGAAGAGCGTTCCCAGGGCTGTTGACCTTCACCTTCCAACAGCAGCAAATCCCCTGGCGTTGTTTGTATCAACTGTATCTGGCTGATGTTTCTGTTCAGTCCATTTTTTAGGTGAGTCTGGGTGCTCCTTAATCTTAGAAGTATGTCTGTGTGGCTTGCATCTATTTTTACTCAACTAGATAGGCGGTTTTAAATGCACGTCAAAGTAAATCTACCAGTGGCCTTCAGAGGCATTCCGCTACAAAGCCATGGGTGACAAAGACTAAATATTAGCACTGGTGAGAAAACGCTGCCTCTGTATTTCACATCTGTGAGTTTTCAGGACATATGGACCATTTGGAGAGTAAATTTGATTGGACAAAGCTGGTTTCAACTAGTGGCCCTCGTGTAATCATGTATTAAACAGGCCTTTAAGCGCCAGTGGGGTTCCCCTGGATTCCAAGGCAGCCACAGAAGTGTAACCCAGTAGAGCTCACAAGCGGCTAAGCATTTGCACACTTGATTTTTGTTGTCTAGGGCAAACAGCTCCGTCTAGTTCGAAGGGGAGGTTATTGAGCTATTCTGTTTTCTGCCAGGCTGAGGGGAAGAGGAGCTTAAAGAGTATGTGAAGAGCATGGTCCTTGTATTTTAAGAAGACTGTGGAAAAAAATGACCTGCTTATTATGGACCTAAAGAGTGCAACTGTGAGGCCCAGTTTTTTGCCAAGCTGAGGAATGACTCAGGAGGTTGCGATTGTTGCATGCCCAAAGGCTTTGATTTTCAGGCACTGCCTCACTGTCTATCCATATTATGCAGAGGACTTCCATCTTAACATTAATGGAGCAGCTCTCCGTCTTGACGTATTTGTCCACACTGCACTCGTGGGAGGGAGGGAATTACTACCGTTCCCGTTCTACTGATGGGGAAATCTGGCAAAAGGGGACTAAAGGACTTCCTCCGGATCTGTGGCAGCATCTGGAACTTGTGGCTGGTTTTTCCACTTGGTGAGTTGCCTACATTCTTAGGACAAAATTACTTTCCTGCCTGTTAGGCATGGAAGTGCAATCCTATTCCTTCTTTTCATGTCTCTGAGAACCTGGTAATGATGCTCCACAGTTGCAATGCAATTGCATCTGAGCCTCACAGCCAGCAGTATATCTGTTCCACAGTGGCAGTATGCCCTTGCTGGGATGTTCCCTATCATTCCCTGCCCTGGTCCACCCGCTCCTCTGTCTCGGTGTGCCTCAGCACAGGGTTTCTGCAGTGGAGCCCCCTGGCTGGGGCACATGGAGTCCCCGCTGCAAAGCCCACGGGCAGGGGCACAGATTTATGGTGCTACTATTTGTGCTGCTGCACACGCGTGCCCGTGCTCATGCGGACACTGCCCAGTTGTATGTGACAGAAGACTTCAGTTGTCAGTGATTGCGAATGATATCCCTTTCACTGATGGTGCATTTCCATCATCATCCTATCTTATTTCCCCAGGTGCTGTCCACCTATGGCTCTCAGGCTACTGAGGACCTTAGCCCACTGGGGGCCAAAGTTCCCTTCTGAGCCAATTGCTTTAATTTCTAAGAGCCCCAGGGAAAGCAGGCATCTCTGCAGTGGAACAAGAAATTCCACCCTTCAGCTGCATTTGCCCATTTAATTGAGAAAAATCTCAGCTTGCCTCAGAGTGCCGAGCAGCGGGCTGTTTGAGTGCGTGTGCTTCGCTGTCAGTTGCTGGCCATCTTTCGTCCTCCGCACAGTAAAGTGTGTGCGTCTCTAATTTCCCATCCACATGAACTGTGTTGGCGGGCTCCTTCTTTTTCCCTCTGAGATGGGGCCCAGTACAGTTGTTGCTGGTGCCGCTTCATTATGAAGAGGCAGAGGTTGCCAGTCGTCTGAGATATGCTACTGTTTCCACGCGCAATTGGACCTAGACAGGTTACAGGGGTGGGCAGATGAGAACAGGATGGGTTTCAACCCTGACAAGTGCAAGGTGCTGCACCTGGGGAGGAAGAACCAGCAGCATACCTATAGGCTGGGGAACTCCCTTCTTGTCAGTGCAGAGGCAGAAAAGGATCTTAGTGTCACTATTGAGGCCAACATGAGCATGGGCCGACAGTGTGGGGACATGGTCAGGAAGGCCAGCCGCACCCTGTCATGCATCCACAGATGCATCTTAAGCAGGTCCAAGGAGGTGATCCTCCCCCTCTATGCGGCACTGTTCAGGCCGCAGTTGGAGTACTGCGTCCAGTTCTGGGCATTGAACTTCAGGATGGATGTGGACAGCATTGAGAGGGTCCAGAGGAGGGCCACCCACATGATCGGGAGCAGCAGGGCAGGTCCCAGAAGGAGAGGCTATGGGACCTGAACCCATTCAGCCTCCACAAGAGAAGGCTGAGGGGGGGATCTAGTTGCCTGTTACAAACTAGTCAGGGAGGGACCAGCAGGTATTGGGGGAGTCCCTGTTCCCCCGAGCACTAGCAGGAGTGACTAGAAATAACGGCCACAAGCTGGCAGATGGTAGATGCAGACTAGACATCAGGAGGTGCTACTTCTGCATCAGGGTGGCTAGGACCTGGAACCAACTTCCAAGAGAAGTGGTGCTGGCTTCTACCCTGGGGGTCTTTAAGAGGAGGCTGGATGAATACTCTTTCCTGCCATGGCACAGGGTTGGACTTGATGATCTGCTCAGGTCCCTTCCAACCCTACCTACTATGAAACTATAATCGATGCTGGCAGTTTTAGAAGACTGGGCCGAAACAGTGGAGAGAGGTGGGGAAACATCAGAACAAAAATAGAAATGGAGAAATGGGAAGTAAGGAAGGGTCAAAGCCTTTATTGCCAGGGTGCTTGTTGCAAGCCCTGAGTATTAAGATGAAACTGAATGTGTGCCTCGGTTAATGTTGAAACAGGAGGAGAATGCTGCCTGGCTCATATGGCACCCAGATGCCCTTACATGGCATGACATCAATCCAAATCTTGCGGTGCACGGTAATCAGCTCAAGTGAAAACCCTAAAATGTCAACGATATTCCAGCAAGGTGTCTTAACAGGCAGGTTGTGGGGAGGGTGGTGGGCTCACTGCAGCGACCCCGGCAACCAAATTGAGAGATGGGCCATAGAACAGTGGCAAGGAGAAACCCAAAGATGGGTCTAGGAAGATGCTGGCCAAGCATTTGTCTGCAAGGTCCTACGCTGTGTCAACACCCCTGGGGAAGCCTCTTCCCTTCCCCTGTACGGTCAGCCGGGAGCAGGCGCTATTGGGTGTTGCAGTATCTTGGGCGTGCGTTTCTTTCCCATCTCTCCCTGAGGCACTGGGTGCAAGCTTCAGCCCAGGCTGGGGATTGAGACGGGGCCGTGCCAATGCTTCGGCTGGAACCAAAACCTCAGGGTCCCGACTAGAGGGTCTGGCCCCTCCGCTCAGGCTCAGACTGACATTGCACTGGGGGCAGGCAGGAATTGTACCCCTGGTCAGATTGGTACGGCCTTTAGGCAGGAGGTGTTGCCTTGCTCTGCAGCAGGGGCACGGCCTCTGCCTGGGCTCTCTCGAGCATCTATTAACTATCTTTTACAGCGGGAAGATGTCGGCTGCTGTGGTTCCCTCAGTTTCCTGGGGGCAGACTGGGGTGCGATATCTGGCATGGCGTCAGGGCTGATGGTCATTTTGCTAAGAGGCCAGGCAACGGTTTGGTATGGGTCGGTGTGGATGAGGCTCACCTGCCTCGGGCAAGGATCGGACCCGAAGTGAGCTTGGCGCGTGTGACCAGATTTGCCTGTTGCTTTGAGGCATGCTTGTTTATTAGGGGCACATTTCTGGGGGTCTCTGTAATTCTAGCTGTGTACTGCTTGTCTTGCTTGTGTTTCTGTAGGGTGCAAGTCCTTACCCCAAGTGGAGCTATCTTGCAGGACTCAGGTTGAGTGGGGCTGGGTTCCTCCACCCACCAAATCGGTCAAACACACACAGATGAATGGGACACACCAGAGCCAGGCCGGAGTATTTGGTATTGATGGGCTGATCCCCCCTTGGTCCTGGATCTCAGTTCCTCCCTTACATCAGCAGAACAACAACCCACACAGTTAGAGACGCATGCACACGTGCTAACAGAGTATGTCTGAGCAGGCGGGGCCCAATCAGCACTCTCAGGTGATACCCTTGTTTGCCTCAAAACTCAGCACGTCACAGTGGCCTGCATTGTATTGCCCTTGATGAGCAGACCCCACTGCGGTATTGGGCCTTACCGAGATCTTTGGCTGAGGCAAAAGAAGCGTGGCTGCAGAGCCCACGGGGAGGTCAAGGGGAAGGAAGAGGAAGTGAGGTACAGCAGCCGGCTTGACCATAAAAGTGATGTAGTTTGCTGCACCCCGAGTTATTTAAGGCACGTAACACTGCTGAATTTGCTACAACGGCTGGAATGACTGTGCAGTACGCCGCCCACGCATGCAAGCAGCAACCTCGTGGAAGTGATGAATAAACATGCAACCTGCTGTAAAGTGTCGTGCACACGTGACCCTTTCGTCTATGCACGGCCTTGGTATGGTTTGGGTCTTAGGGAGTTTCTGGTGATGAGGTTGGTGAGGTGTGGTGCTTGTTCACAGGCTAGGCTGGGTGGTTCTGGGAAGAGGTCTTTAAGACTCAGGTTGTCTTCTAGTATGGTGGGCAAGTGTTGAAGGATGTTCTGTATAGGTTCCTGGGAAGGGTAATACATCATCACTAATGGTATGCGTGTGGCAGGGGTGTTGTTTGTACTGCAGCAAATGTTCACGTGGCTTCTGGGTGTTCTATCTCTCAGGCGGAGCATCCTGGGTGGCTGAAGGCCCATTGGAGATTGGTGTGGCAGTGATCACGGGTCTTCTCCTCGATGCATGTTGGGTGGCAGCGGGAAGCCTGGCTGCAAATGACAGCTTTCTTGGTGGGCCTGGATTGGTCACTGGTTCTGTGTAGTTGGTCCATGGGTTTTTTACTTACGGTGGTTTGAACTTTTCCCTTGTGGATAGTGATCTCAGTGTCCTGAAAGGAAATGATGGTGATAGTCGAGTGATAGGCTGCTGGAGAGGCGATGACGGGTGCGTTGTTGGTGGAAATCCATGTCTGCAAGGCAGGTTTCATGATGTGGCAGTGCCCAAACCAGTGTTGAGCGTTCACTGGTGGTGCGGTGCCCACATGATGTGGCAGCAGCTCGTTTCTGACCAGAGCGAGTGAGGCTGTGGCTCTGAAGACACCGCCCTTTATGTAGCTGTCCCTGAGAGCCAGGTGGGGTGAGGCCTGGCACAGCACCGGGACTCCTTGGGATCCTGTGGAGGACAGGCGGGTCAATTTGAGGTGGGTCAGGTGCTGAGTCCCACCCTAAAAGAAAGAGCCACGCGCTTGCGCTCCCAGGGCTGGGATAAGAATAGAGCATGGGGAGGAGTGCCTTGCCAATCCCAGCGTCGGCTGGGGCTTGGAGCAGCCCCGGCTGTCCCAAATGACTTCCTGCCCCGTGGCCCATGCAAACATGAGGCTGAGAGTCTCGTCACTCTGCTCATCGTCCAGGGCAATGCAGTTTGCAGTCGCCACCGGCTTTGAGTGGGCGTTGCCTACGGAGACTGTTGCGTAACCCACAGCCTTAGGGACAGGGGCAGGGCAGTGGCACCCTGAAGCCAGGCTGTAGCCCAACTGAGCATGGGTCTTTGCAATGGCATGGCAGTCATGCACCACCCTGGATGGGGCGGTGTCTACACAACCCCTCCCCTCTCCCCCTGGTTTGCAGCATGAAGCTGTAGCAGCCCATGAGCTGCCCCAAGGGGCCGGTCCCTGGCCAGACTGGAGAGGTGATGCTGAGGCCCACACAACCACAGCAGGGAGCACAGAGCTGGGCTCCTCTCTTTCAAACATCTGTGGAGCACTCTCAGACTTGCTCAGGTGGCGTGAGCATCCCACATGGTCCGTTCGGTGGGTGGGGCTCTATCATAGGCCTGGGGCTGGTGCGTGGGATGGCATTCTCTTCTGGCACCTGGGGCAGGCAAGGGGCAACATGGGCATTTGCTGCAGGGGGCAGGCCAGGGCAGGGAGTCCAGAGAACTCCAGCTTGGCCTCTGGCCAGTGAGCGCCCTTGAGTTGGTAGGGGTCAGGGCCAGTGCCTGGGCAGGAGCATCCCCTGCCATCCCGAGTCCCTGGGATAGTGCTTCTGGCTCCCCGACCCCAGAGCCAGGCCTACAGTGAGGCCCCCGCCTCCTGCCCCTGCAGCCAGCTGTTCTCCCCTGCTGAGGAAGGCAGGCAGATAGAGAGCTGTGCAGGGCCCTTTCCCCAGCATTTCTGGGGGAAGTGCGCCCCCCCGGTTCCCAGGCGTGCCCTCTCCAATGTGTTGGGAGGTGGGGGAAGGCATGCCGTGTGCCCAAGCCATCACCCGTCACTGCCAGCTAAATCAGAGGGGCGGCGAGTTGAGGGGTGAAGGTGGGGCCATGGGGAAGGTGTGCACCAGGTGGCGTGGAGGCAGTGCGGTCCGTGGGACAGGGCAGGACACGACGGGATGGGATCAGTCATGCCATTGACAGGAGGATGTGAATCTCTGTCCAGGTGTGCTCTGGCTCCAGCTGCATTGGTGTTGGAGCTGGCGCATGACTCCAGGAAATGCCCGGGGGTCGATCCAACCAGTGGCTATCACGGGTCCCGACCTCGGGGCCTGGAGCACTGCCATGGTGCTGGCAGCAGGCTGCCAGGTGGGCGCCTGCTTGAGATTCAGTGGAAGGCGCCATGCAAACGCACCTCTACAGGATTGCACAGCTTTCACAGAGACATTGTGCAGCCTCTTTCCCATGCTGCCGTGCCACGAGTGGGAAGGAGGTGTGGCCGGCTCAGTCATTAGGAAGCAATGACCTGGGTGCTCCTGTCTCCCCTGTTGTGTGTGCGTAGGGCCCAGTCTCCCTGGCCCTTGGCCTTCATGACAGTGACCATAACAGAAGTCTGGCAGCACGATAGATGGCAAATACCACGACATGCAGCATGGCACTGTCCTGTTGCCAAGGTCCTCAGCAAAGCAGAGTTAGGATGGGCCATATGCGGGCATGGGATGCAGGAAAGCTGCGTTTCCTGGCAGAGGCCCGCTGGGCACAGTGAGTGCAGCAGCTCAGGCTCAGAGCGTGTGGCAGTCCGGGCTCGCGTGAGCATTTCTCCCCATCCCTTGCCTCTGGCAGCTGTCTATCATCATGACGCTGCCTCGCTGTGCTGCAGTGCTTGTCCCGCTTGCGCATCAAGGATGTGTGGCACAGACCAACCGAGCAGAGCCCTAGCGATCTGGCCTGGCATGACATGGGGCAGGGTGCTGATCGCAAGCCACCCGCAGTCCCCAAGGCCCCCCGAGGGCTTTGTGTCCTTTGGCTGGCATGGGCACGCCGCCTCAGCCTGTGTGGCTGCTCACTGACAGGCTAGTGAACAGCTGTCCTGGCAGTCAGCTAAGGTGTGAGGGAGCTGGTGGGACAGGCCTGTGGGCATGCATGGATGCGGTGTCGTGGCTGAGGCCTGAACAGCAGCCTCGGCATGGTGCCTCACCCACTGGACTGGCCTGCTGTATGGCGGGCTGTGTCTGGGTCCTGGATCACCTCCATCCTGCATGGAAAGGGGCTGGGGAAGGCAGGGACACTTCCATGTGTAAGGTGAAGTGGGCGGGCAGGGCCACAAAACAGAAACTGGAGCAGGGAAACTGCCGGCTCCAGGTGAGGGAGAGGGTCGTGTGGCACATGAGCCAGTGGTTTGTGAAGTCCTCACTCCCCCCGTGGTGGGTGGCAGGCCTGCCAAGGGCTGTGCAGAGCATGCCTTGCTGGTCACCTGGGGCAGATGAGTCCTCTGTGCTTGAGGTGAGGATGGCTCCGTGGGCAGCCCTTCCCAATGTGGGACACCCCCTCCTGGCATAGCAAGTCGGCAGAGCTGCTCTCCTATGGCGTGGTTCTTCTCTGAGGTTCATAGATTCATAGATTGATAGACGTTAGGGTCAGAAGGGACCTCAATAGATCATCGAGTCCGACCCCCTGCATAGGCAGGAAAGAGTGCTGGGTCTAGATGACCCCAGCTAGATACTCATCTAACCTCCTCTTGAAGATCCCCAGGGTAGGGGAGAGCACCACCTCCCTTGGGAGCCCGTTCCAGACCTTGGCCACTGTAACTGTGAAGAAGTTCTATCTAATGTCCAATCTAAATCTGCTCTCTGCTAGCTTGTGGCCATTGTTTCTTTTAACCCCCGGGGGTGCCTTGGTGAATAAAACCTCACCAATTCCCTTCTGTGCCCCTGTGATGAACTTATAGGCAGCCACAAGGTCGCCTCTCAACCTTCTCTTGCGGAGGCTGAAAAGGTCCAAGTTCTCTAGTCTCTCCTCGTAGGGCTTGGTCTGAAAGCCCTTAACCATACGAGTGGCCCTTCTCTGGACTCTCTCCAGGTTGTCTGCATCCCTCTTGAAGTGCGGCGCCCAGAATTGCACACAGTACTCCAACTGCGGTCTGACCAGCACCCAATAGAGGAGAAGTATCACCTCCTTGGATCTGTTCATCATGCATCTGCTGATGCATGATAAAGTGCCATTGGCTTTTCTGATGGCTTTGTCACACTGCCGACTCATGTTCATCTTGGAGTCCACTAGGGCTCCAAGATCCCTTTCCACTTCCATGCCACCCAGGAGGTCATTCCCTAGGCTGTAGGTGTGCTGGACATTTTTCCTCCCTAGGTGCAGCACTTTGCATTTCTCCTTGTTAAACTGAATTCTGTTGTTTTCTGCCCATTTGTCCAACCTGTCCAGGTCTGCTTGCAGGTGTTCCCTGCTCTCCAGCGTGTCCACTTCTCCCCACAGTTTTGTCTCATCCACAAACTTAGACAGTGTACACTTCGCTCCCCATCCAATAGGGGGGAACCCTGAGCAGACCCGGCTCGCTGCCTTCTGGCCTCTGCTCTCTGCTGTTGTGCGGCTGGGTAAGATGAATGGCAGTTTTGCTGCCCTTATGTTTGTCTGCGCCAATATGTGTCTGGCATAGGAGCACTTTCCTCCAGGGCCTGCTGTGAGGTGCTAGTGCTGCAGTGATGGGACCCCCCATGAACGCGGTGCTGCTCTGAGTTTTCCAGGACTCATGCTGGAGAGCCAAGGGTGGTGCTTGCTGCAGGCCTGGGGCCTGTGTCTGTGGCCCAGAGATGCTTTGGGCTTAGTCTCGCTGTGGGGAGCTGCTGCGTGCAGGATAGGGGCTTGGGTAACAGAGGGCCAGGTGGGGAGTAAGGAAGAGTGAGTCCCAAATGCGTCATGGGGTGGCGACAAATGAGCGAGGCATGTCCAACAGCCATACCAAGCCTGTGCTGGGATCGGACGGTTGTGGCAGTTCCTCTGTCTCGAGTGGAGGAATGCCTTGCCTGCATGCCCCCGTGGAATCCAGGTGTGTGAGACCCGTCACATGAGGTCCAGCATCTGCCCTCAGCTGCGGTGCTGGGAGGGCACATGTTGGGGCGGCTTGGGGTGAGGGCCAGCGGCAGGGTGGCTGAAGTCCTGAGGCCCCCACGTGGCAGCAGGGCACCCTCTGTCGAGGGCCTACCCACCCTGTGTGCGGTGGTTGTAACTGGTGGCACAAGGACAGCACCCCACTGTTGCAGAGCGATGCTGTGGCATAGAGGAAAGTGGCATGCACTGGGGTCTCTGGTAGCAGTGGCCTGTGATGAGAGGGGCTGTGTTGGAGGTGGTGACGGGCCGGGCTCGCAAAAGGGCTGGGCGGTTTTTAGGAACACAGTAGTTGCACCAGTGTGTAGCAGGGTAGCTGAAGCAAAAGCTACTTGTAGGCCCTGCGCCTGGCTCTGTCCCTTCGGTTGCACATTCCCTGCCTGCAGGAAGCTGCCTAGGTGGTGTTCCTGTATGTGGGGAGACGAGCTGTGCATGGGGAAGCTAAGTGTCTGGCTGCTCCTGATGTTGCCTGCCGAGCTGTCCCCCAAGCAGTTATTGCCTTGCTGCTTGTGCAGCACAGGAACGAGGACCCGGGTGTCCGGACCCTGAGCCTCAGGGCCATCATTGGTGGCGGTGACGCCCGGCTGGACTGACGGAGGAAGCCTGAGGGTTACGGTGTGGGCCCCACCGAGGGCCAGCAGAGTGAAGCTTGTGGCCAGTCTGATGCCCTGGCAGGATGGGGACGGTTGGCCTGGCCCAAAGGGAGAGGGTGAGTCTGGATGTGGAGGGTTCCTTTGGGGAGGCCTTGCCCCCCACCTCTTTTCTCCTGACCCCCTGCCAAAGACTTTTGCTGGCCCTGTGCACAGTGCAGGGATGGCAGTGGCGCCGGCAGGCAGTTACATTTCTGTCTCAGCCTAGACTGCCCACGGTGAAGCCTTGCGCTGCTTCGGCAGCAGAGCATCGGTCACATCCCTCTCTGCGGCATGTCCTGCCGGGCTGTAGGTGGCCATTGGGTCCTTTGCGGGCAGTCCCTGGAAAGAGAGGTGCCACGGGGGCCAGCAGTACTGGGGGCTAGGGCTGCGAGTGCTGGGGCCGGATCCATGCTCCATCCCATGGGGAAGGAGAGGAACTGACTGGTGGCCGTATGAGCCCAGCGAGAGTGGTCGCTCGGTCCCTGCAGCCCTGCTCGGGGAGAGAGTGTGCTCGCCACCAAGGCTAGGCTCACTGGGCAGAAGGGAGGGTCTGGGGGTTGTGGAATGGTGCTCTAAATGGGAAACCCTGAGTTGTGGCTGCCCAGCTGACCTTGCTACCTGTGGGCATGGGAGTAGCCCGGTCAGCCAGGCCCTGGGCCCATCTGGCAGAAGCCCCGGAGGCCCGAGCTGTTTTCTGCCCAGTCACATGCAGGCCAGCTCGCTCGTGAGTTGTGGGCGCTGCGGGCTGGGCGGGTGTGTGAGCGGGCACAGGCCCTGGCATAAACTGTTGGCCCTTTGGGCCTGTGCAAGGTGCTGAGCATGGCGTGCAGCTGAGAGTGGTGCTCTGGCTACCTGTCTGTTTGTGGAACCCCTCTGGCAGCTCACAAAATGGCTGAGTCACCGTGGAGCCAGCTGCACCCTATGACTGCACCTCTGAGGGATCCCCAAAAAGCGTCATCTTCCAGGAGCAGGGAGACTAACCCCTCACTGGCAAAGGGCGGGTGACGGTGGTGGCAGGCAGTACCCATCCCCAGAATGAGGGTGTTCCCAGAGGCAGGGCTTGGGCAGACGGAACCGGCTGCACTGGGTGTGGAGCGGCCGGTCAGCCCTGCCTGACTCCCAACCCTCCGCCATGCCCGGAGCCAGGGGAGCCTCCCCCTCTGACCGCTTCCCCATCCAGGTGGCTCAGTATGCAGCCTGGGCAAAGGCGGGGACCTGAAGCTGCCTGCCGCTCATGGGTCATTGGACGAGCGCTCGAGCGCTCGAGATGGGCTCTGTGGATGGAGAGGGCTTTTGCCTGGTGCCACGAGTGGCCTGAGCCCCGGCTGCGTGAGACGGCATTGGAGCCAGAGTCCCTGCCAGAGTCCCTGCAGGACATCATGTCATCAGAAAGCAGGAGCCAAGACCACGGGGTAGTGCCGGATGACGCCCACTGCACCCATTACTGGTTGCAATCGAGGGCAGGATGGGTGAGGCTGTTTTGGGGGCAAGGGCCCATGGGACCCCGGGCCCGTGGGAGAGCTGCAGCAGGCCCCTTCTGCAGGCAAGTGTCAGTGGGCTAGTGCAGGGAGGTATGCATTGTGGCTGCCTTGCCGTGGGCACAGATGTCTTCTGAGAAAATGCCCGCAATGGCGGGGCACATAGGGGAAAGGCTGCAGACCTGCACCTGCTCGCTTGGTTCCTCAGGCCCTGGCATCAGAGCCGTCTCCTGCCTGCCTGCTGGGGGTGGGGGGCAGCAGGTCAGTCATGACGCACGGCCCCCGCAGTGTTGTCCCTGACTCGCAGTCCCTTGGACGGCCCTTCTGTCGCAGGATGCAATGCGGGTCGAATAACGCTGATGTCAAGGTGTGCCACTTTACCTTTTGTGGGCTGAAACATCAGCCTCCAGGATGGCGAGCAGTAGTCCAGGGGTGCTATTTGAAATGGGCAGGAGCAAATCTGTCTTCCAGGCTGGGTGGCACCAGTGCTGCATGGCAGCAGGAGGGGAGCCAGCATGAGATGGGGGGGGCGGTGCCCGAGGGTGTAATCCTGTAATCCTGGTGGGGCTCTCAGGCGCTGTTGCAGAAGAAAACCCCCTGTCCCGGTGTATCGGTACTGCCGGCTGCCTGGTGCCAAACTGGGGGTTGCTTGTATGGAGGCGGCGCCTTTTGCCAGGGGACATTGACTGTGCTAGGGCCGCAGGAAAAGATGCGTCGGCAAAGCTGCTGCTGAATGGAGCTGAGCAGGAACTGAACTATGACGGGGGGGCAGTGCCAGGACGGTGGTGGGGTATATGATCCGGGTGAACTTAGCGTGGAGGTCTCGCAGCCCCTCTGATGGCACAGAGCAGTAGCCAGGGTGAGCAGCTGTTGAAGTGGGAGCAGGAAGCAATGGGCGATCAAAGTGTGGCAGGCCCTCGGTCTCTTTGAGGGTCAGGAAGTCTCGGCGTGGTCCCTTGAGAGTGGCTCTGAGCACGCCGGAACGTAGTGGGGAAGTGGCCACCTGTCCTGGGTGTCGCGCAGCGGTCGGGGCTTGTACTGGTGCGGCTTCCACACTGGGCAGGCTGCACTCGGGGCAGCACAGGGAGACCCTGCCATGGCCTGGGGACCTGGGCGAGGCCGGCCAGCCCTCCCCGTCCCGGCAGACAGCAGCGCGGCTGACAGACTGCCAGTGCCAGGGCTCACCCGCAGAGGTAGAGGTGTGTCTCGGTGTTGCGGGAGCCTGGATCAATGGGATTGAGGAGAAAGACTGAGGAAGCCGAGGCTGGGGGAGGTGTTGAGGCTGCCCAGGAGCTGCGTGCGGACAGGAGCCATGGGGCAGGTCCCATGGTACATGGCCCGCTGAGAGGCTGTGAGTCGTAGTGTGCCATGGTGAGGCCCTGGGTGGGGGCCTCCACCTGGCGGCAGTCTGTCAAAGACTCCTGCTGGTACGTGTGGAGGCTGCTGTGGGGACAGGAGGGGAACCCTCCTTGCCATGCGTCTGACTTGTGTAGTGCATTTTGTCACTGAGAGCTGCTGCCAGCTCTATCATGGCTCAGAGCAGGGCCTCCGTGCAGGGCTGCCTCTGCCTGCCAGACTTAAGTAGGAAGAGTGGGGTGGGGTGGGCACCGGAGTGAGGGGAACAGATACGGGGTGGGGTGGGCATGCACAGGCTTTGAACTGGCCCCGGGGCCCTGGCTGTAGCTGGGGAGTCTAGGTGCCCGCTCGCAGGGGCACACAGACAGAAGGCCTCTCCGCCTCTGGTTCTGCATGGTGCCGGGAGCAAGCCACCCCCTGCCCCCTGAGAGCCGAGCGATGGAAGGACAGGCCGGATGAGGGGATTGGAAGGCGGATCGGAAATGGGTTGGGGCCTCAGGCTCAGAGGGTTGTCATCAATGGCATGCGGCGTGGCGCGGCGCAGTCAGTGTGTGGAATCAAGCTGAGCACCCCAGGGCTCAGTCCCTGGCCTGGCTGTGTTCTCCCCTGGCATGGTGCCTGGACTGAAGCTTCTCAGGCACTCTCCTCCTGTCGGTGAAATGATGGGGTTTGGGCTTCTCTGGGCAGAGAAGAACAAGGCTCGAGGCTGGGCTCTGGGTGCTGCCACCAAGGCTGGGGGCAGGGGTGTCTTGGCTGCTGGCCCTGTAGCTGGTGCCTGGGTGCCGATGCTTGCGCTCCTCAGTCTGTCGCTGGTGTCACGCAGTGGTATGGGTGGTCTGAGCCGGGGAGGGCTGCGGGGCAGGGTGGGGGCCTGATGCACTTTGGAAGTTATCTGGTGGGTGCCAGATGCGCGGGTCAGGGTGTGGAGGGGGCAGTTGTGTGCCGTGTCCTGCCACAGGTGTCCTGGGCGGGGTCGGAGGCTGGTGCCTTGGCAGCCAGATCCCGTGGCAGTAGTGAGCCAGGGCAGCTGGGCCTGGCTCCGTGGAAGTGTGAGTGCTGAAGCTGGCCAGGATGTGTGGTGGGGATGCTGGAGAAGGGGTCAGTGTGTTATGTGCACATGTGTGGATGCGTGGGCTGGTGGGTGTGGTGGCTGGCATGGGTGCTGGCAGCTTTGCTTGCTGTCTGTTGAAGTGTGCGGGCTGCGTGTGGGGTAGAGGGGCCCCTGTCAGTCACTGGTGTGGTGGGAGCCCAGGCTCAGCTGTCGCAGTCTGGCATCAGGGGCCTGGGGCAGGTGGAGCTTGTAAAGAAGAGACCAGAGGCTGCCCATGGTGAGGAGAGGTGGTGGCCTGTTGGCTGCTGGCCTGAGATGGAGAGGCCTAGCGAGGGCCTGGTGTCGCGGGGAAGGGAAGGGGCAAGGTGTGGCGGGTAGGTGACAAGCGTGCCAGTCAGCTGATGCCTCCTGGGCCCTGTGTGCTCTTCCCTGGTGTGGTCCCTTCTCCTCTTGCTGGGGACCATGAAGTTGGCATGCAAGAGATGTACCCCGCCGGGGCCAAGGCTGGCAGGGGTGGGGAGGGGCTGGACAGTCCCTGGGCTGGGGCCGTGTGGAGAAGGGGACATGTGGAGGATTCTGAGCAGGACGGCAGGGGTGCGATGGGCTGTCGGGCCAAGTGCAGGTCTCTGGCTGCTCTGCACCTGGGCGTGAGGAGGGCCTGTGGGGACGGGTCTGGCTCTGCCCTTTCCTAGGTTGTGCCCTCGTTGACCTCCTGCTGCTTGTAGGCAGTGGCAACGAAGCTGAGTAGCAGGCCGGCCAGCTGCGGTGGCTGGAGTTGGTGGAGCGGTGCTGTGTTTGCCCGAGGTGCTTGCCGGAGAGAAGCTGCTCGAAGGGTCCCCTTGTCATGGTGCTTGGGGTGAGACGTCCCATGGGACCTGGGCAGCCCTCCTGGGCCCAGAAAGGGAGCAACCCAGGCCCCCCTGGCAAGCTGAGCACCTTGGCGAGTGGTTGGAGGTGCTGGGTCTGCCTGTCTTTTGGCGCCCTGCTGCTGGCAGCTCAGGAGCAAGTGGGCTGCCTGGGGTCACGGCATCCGGGTTGTTTGCCCTCCCTGGAAGCGGTAGGCATGATACAGCTTCTGCCGGGAGAGAAGTGTGGAGCTCTGTGGTGTGGGGTTGTGTGGCTGGACCTTGGGGACCTGGGCATGTGGGAGGAAGCAGTCTACAGAAAGGAAAGTGGCACAGTGTGGGGAGGAGCTGCATGCCTGGAGCCGGGGCCCTTCACGTTGGGAGCCTGCAGGATGCTATGGCCTCTCCCGTGGACGGCGAGGGTCAACGTGGCTCCAGACCTGGGCGGGAGGGAGCTGGTGCCTTATGTGTGTGGGTGCCAAGTTGATGGGGTGCCATCCAGTGAGGCAGGCTGTGGGCAAGGTGTGTCCAGAGTCAGTAGGGAGTGGGGCTCTGTGGCCTCCATGAAAAGGGGCAGGAGGGAAGGGTGAGGCTGTGCAGAAGGGAGAGGGGATGGCTGGAAGTAGCTGGAGGGTGCCTGGGCTGAACTGGGGCAGAGTGGAGCGGAGGTGTGGCGGGAGCGGGATCTGAGGGGTGGCAAAGCCTGTGTGGGCAGGACAAGGAGGAGAGTGGAAGGGGAGGGCTGTGACTGTGGCTGCGTGAGGCCCGATGTTAACATCTTTGACTGGGCATCTGGTGGACATGGGGCCAGGCCGGGCAGCCTGGCATTTTGTGTGCTCCCCAGAGCTGTGTTTCTGTGTGTGGAGCTTGCTTGGGACAGGTAGGGGTGGAAGTGGCTGATGGTGTTGTCTGGGCAGTGTGCATGCTGGAGGTGGAGCGGTGGGGAGAGTGTGAGTGTCTGGTGGCGGGAAGCTGGGGAGATGCGTGGGGCTAAGAGAGGTAGTTTGCGCAGTGACTGTGCTGGACCAGGCTGTGCATGGCGGCGGGGAGTGGAGGCTTGTGCTTGGGCCAGGCATGCACTGTGTTTGCCAAGCGTTGACAGGTTGGGGTGGTCTCCATGGCCCCTGGCTCTGGGAGAGGGGGAGAGTCTGGGGGTGTAGTCTGTGGGGGTGGGGAAAGGGCACTCTGCATGCCGTTGAGCTGCTTGGCTCCCGTGGCTGTAGGATGCTGCTGTGCTCGGGCCCCTGTGAGCCCCCTGCAGTGCCACCTGGTGCTGCCAATGACACCTGGGAAAGCTTGGACAGCGTGCATGTGAGACGACGGCTGGGGTGAGGTTGGATGGCGGTCGCCAGACTGGCCTGAGATGGGCCGCCTCCCCCAGGGCTTGTGACCTGGTAGGTGTCGAGAAGGCGGAGCACTTGCGGTCCTCGGGAGGGGACCTGTGATGTTCAGTATTATTAGGGGTTGTGACGGTTAGCGGAGACCTACCCTGCTTGTCATATCTGCGTCATTCCGGGAGCCGGGAAAGGCAAGGAAGCGATTCCTGCATGTCGAGGGACCTAGCAGCGAAAGGAAAACGGAGCCTGAGTGGGCAGCCAGGGCGTTTCCCGTGTCTCTTTTGGGCAGTGCGTACCTGGAGTCCTGTCAGGTGGCCCTGAGTGGTGCAAGCTCTTGCCGGTGTGGTTTGTTGATGAAACCAGGTTCCTCTTCCTGGCTGGGTACCCGTGCCTCTAAGCATGCTGTTTGACCCTGGGAGGCCCGTCCTGTTGGACCAGCTCATCAGCATGGGGGCTGAAGGAAAAGATGAGCCTCGCCTCCGGAGCGATCCGAGGACGGGAACCCGGCACGGAACTGCGCGATACAACGATCTGCCTTTCTGCCCTGCATGTTGGGAGTCACCTCGGCCCGCTGTCAAGGAGAGATGCTTGGAAGCTCTCATGGTAAAGAATGCAAAAACTGCATGGGCTTGCCAGTGAGAGGCGTGCCGGAAGCCGGCCCACCATGTGGCTGACAAGTGAAGGATCTGTGCCAGGAGGCTGTCTGAGAGCGACTTCGTGTGTGTGCCGGGTTGGGACATGTGGGTAGACCAGGTAGTTGAGGCCAGGTAGGTTGTGTTATATTGGGAAGGAGCATTTTTTTGGTCGTGTAGTGTAGTTGCTTGTCGGAAGTCAGTAGCAGAAGCCTGTCTGCTCATTGTCGCCTGAGCATCATGGAGTGTCAGCAGAGCACTCGGTTGCAAAACCTGCTGTCTAAGTGCAGCCCCCGGGGCTTCCTGGGGCCATACCTGGGGATCCGGGACTGGGAAGCCATCCTGTTGGGAGAGGTGGTGCTTGTCCGGTGCGAAAGGCAGGGGCTGCTGTGCCTTGGTGGCAGCGGCCGCAGGCAGGCGGTTGCGTGTGGTAGAGCCTCGGGGTTGATGTGAGCAGTTGGGGACAGAGGAGTTGGGGGAAGGCTGGCAGGAGTGTGGATGCAGTGTCCAGGTGGAGGCTACTCGGTGCTGTGGGGCAGGCCCCTGCTCCTGTCCCCGGTCCCACCCCCGCCTGCCTTTGGCTGCCTGGGCAAGGGTTTGGAGGAGGCCAGGCAAGGGGATGTGTGGGGGGAGGGGCTGGGGGTGTTAGTGGGAGGGGGGAGGGGTGTGGTTCTTGGAGGAGACCCTGGAAAGAGGACTGTGGGGGGGCTGTGGCCTGGGCAGTGGGGCTTTGAAGCATGGGAGGGCTGGGTCTGTGGTATGGCTGTGTGGAGCAGGTGTATGGGGAAGACGATGCAGGTCTTGTTGGTGGGGGTCCCGGCAGTGGTATGTGGGACCTGAGCAGGGGATCTGCTGCCTGACAGTGGGCTGTGTGGCACAGGGGGCAGGAGGGAGTGGGGAAGGTGTCGAAGGTGCGGGGGCCCGGCTTGGCTGCTTGCTGTGCAGGGTCTGTGGCGTGAGGCCGGGGAGCTGTGGTGCTGGGCGGGGATTTGGGGCCTGGGGTGGGCTGTGAAGACTTGGTCCTGGCATGTTTGGCCTTTCTTTGGTGCCGGGCCTCCCCCGGTTTGCGGTGCTTCAGTTTTGTGGGGGGCATGCGTGTGTGATATCTTTTATTAGACCAAATAAATAGTTAGAAACATTTTTCTCAGCAAGCTTTTGGGTTTAAAAACCCTTGGTCAGGCTGGGGAAGCCTCTGCAGTTGGTGTGCGCTCTTCCTGGAGGGAATGAATGGTAAAGAGGCCAGCGACTGGTCTGCAGCAAGAAGGGCAGGCAGTGGAGATGTACTTTGAGGTGTCAGTGGATGAGAGGCAGGCCAGGACTGTGTGGGGGAAGGGGGATGAATGTAGCAGGGGAAAGTGGAGAGGTACCTGGGGAGTCAGATGTCAGGCAGCTTATAGCGTGTCATAAATCCCAGGTCTGTGTTTAGTCCAGGGATGTACTTAGTAGCTGTGCCTTTGTGAGTTGTGCCGAGCTCCTCGTTGATATGGCACGTATGTAAAATTTCTTCCCCGGAGGTGTCAGACGGCAGGAGAGGAGGTAAAAAAACCTTTGCTTGTTGCTTTGACACGAAGTTTAAAATCCAACATCGGCTGCAATTCTGCGTCATCCGTGTTTCTGGGATGTACTTGGTAGCCGTTTTGGTCCATAGACAAGAGGCAATGCAAAAAGGTAGAACTCTCGGTTCCAAAATGATCCCTTTAACAAGACCAACAGGGAGATCGCAAGACAAAGCTGGACCCAAAGGGACAGCTTTCTACCTCCACTGCCTCTGCACACACATGAAGTGTCTTTCCTATCCACAGGGACTTTTTATCATCTATACTTTTCTCAGAGCCTGATAAAGGGCCTTGGAGCCTGAAAGCTCGCCGAAAAGGACAGGTTCCTGGTGATTTCCCAGTTGGTCTCATAAAAGGGATCATTTTGGAACCAACAGTTCTACAGCTTTGCATTGCTTCTGTGTTTCGGCCAGGATTTGTTGTATCCAGGAGGTTGATGAAGTGACGTTTGTAGGTTCGTCCGTGGAAAGCGTTTTGTGCATTCCCTTGGAGGATTCATCCCGCGAGACTGGAGAGGGAGCGGTTTTCTCATGAGAAATGTACCCTGGTCACCGGGTAGTCCAGCTTCGGACAGATTTCTGGCATGTATTCACTGAGGCGCGCGGTTGTCGTTTGGTCTCCACTATGTATTTTCGATCGGGGCTTTGATGCTCCGGACAGGATAGCGAATGCTTAGGGCGGTGCCGGTGTCAGACCCTGCAATGGTCTGTTGTGGCGTGTAGCAGTTGTGGCGGCCGCAGTGGCAGAGATACGGCTTTGCATTTCTTTTCATGGCACAGCCTGGACCTGTTTGGTGCATTTTGGGCTGCAAGAAGTTTGCCTCCAGTGATGAGGGTCGCGAGGCTTGGTGCTTGTCAGAAGTCCGGGACGGGTGGCTCCGGGAAGAGCTCGGGAAGAATAGGATCTCTTTCTAGTGTGGGCTGCAATGGTCTGAGGAGTTTACCTATAGGTTTGAGGGAGCAGTGATACGTCATAACCGGCAATGCACAAATTGCGGGGGTTTTCCTTCTGCACTGCAGCCATTGGTCACGTGGTATCCGGGTGGCTCTTTGAAACATGCAGCTATTTTGCTGGAGGAGCGTCCCTGCCGCGTGAAAGCCATTTTAAGAGTTGTGTGGCTGTGATCCCGGGTGTTGCCTGCAGTGCCAACTCAGTGCTACCTGAGGGCTTGGCTGCGTATCACGGGTTTTGTGGCGTGTTGAGGGTGACTGCTTGCTTCGTGCAGATATAGACATTGATCCATGGGTTTCTCATCTGCCGTGACCTGTATTTTACCATTCGGGATGCCGATCATCGCCTCTCAAAAGGAGATGTCGGTGCCAGAGTCCGTGAGAGACAGTTGGACAGAGTGACGACGACTGCCGCATTTTGACGGAACTCAGCCAGAGATGTGGGTGGTTTTTGGTGCAAACAACGAAGATGCCATCAATCTGGCTTAAGCATAGCAAGGGTTGGATGGTGCAGTCTTTGAGGAAGTCTTCTTCCAGGTGACTCATAAACAGGGTGGCCTCCTGTGGGCCCACGGCCTGGAGGAAGCGGTGCTTGTTAAAAGTGGAATTGTTGCGTGCGAGGATGAGGTGTAGCATTTCCGTCATATTGCTAGGTCTGTAAGTCACCAGCTTGCTCTTGGAGATAGGAGGAGCATGCCGTCCTGGTGGGGGATGGTGGCATATAAGGGGGTACCATCCACGCTGGCTAGGAGGCTGTTGCTGGCAAGGTGGCCTACGCTTTGAAGTTTTTGTAGAACGTCTGTAGCATCTCGGACCAAACTCGCTCCTTCGGTAACAAGCGGTTTAAGGACTGGTTCCACGAGACCCACTGGCTCTCAGCCACCAACTCCTCAATTTACACTTTTGCTGACTGGCTTGAACGCAGGCCCGCCTCCAGTGTCTTGACACTTTGTTCCATCTGGGAAGAGCACGCACCGACCGTAGACATTTCCTTAGCCTGATCGCAGGTATTTAAAATGGAGAGCTGGTTAGAAAACCGTTTCCAACCATGTTGTTGGTCTCAAAAAAGATATCCGCTTTACCTGGAGAACCTTGTCTGTCCCATGTATGTGTGCATTTGGCTGTAGTAGGGGTGGGGTACAGGGATAAGTGGTGGGCATGTGCCCCACAGCCA
Source organism: Alligator mississippiensis (assembly GCF_030867095.1). Lineage (NCBI taxonomy): Eukaryota > Metazoa > Chordata > Crocodylia > Alligatoridae > Alligator > Alligator mississippiensis. The sequence continues at coordinate 75,026,435 of NC_081834.1, forward strand.
GGCAGGGGCCCCCAGCCTCCCTTGCCAGCTCTAGGAGGGGAAGGGGCCCTTACTCCCACCTACCCAAAGCCCAGCTCTCATGGTGGGAGTCTTGTGTTTGCCCAGGGCCCTGCTACACCTTCATCTGCCTCTGTGCTTGCCACTCCTCCCCACACCCGACCGATGCCTTATTCGCATCAGGGGGCCCCAAAAACTTGTGCGCTGGCCCTGGTGCTGAGGGTGCACTCTATGCCATCTCCCAAGTCACCAAGGAAGATACCGACCCAAACGGGCCCAGCACTGACCCCTGAGGTATTCCACATGATATCGGCTGCCCACGTGACATCGTGCCATCGACTACTACCCTCTGAATGCAACGATCTGGCAGGTTTCGGTCCGCCTTCCAGACCCTTTATCTGACCTGGACTTTTTCAGCTCGCCTGTGGGAATGTTGCGGGAGACGGTAGCAAAAGACCAGCTTGAGTCAAGGTGCGATGGTGTGCCCGCATGCACAGAGCCCATCCTTTTTCCGTAGGAAGCAAATTGGGTGGGTAGGGCCCGGCTTGGTACAATCTCTTTGCTGTCCTTGAAACACGTATACCCATTCACTACATCACTTTACCTTCCATGTTCAACATTTCAGCTGGGCTAATGATTAGACTTTTACCATACGCCGTGAAGGTACGCAGCTGTTTGGAGAGGTAACGAATGTAGAACGGCGAAGAAAAGATACAATTCACTAAGCGGCGTTTCTTGGGAAGGAAGTTATACCGAACCTAACTGACAGGCCTGCCTCGAAATGTGTCTGTAGAGTCACGGGATGGCTTTTGGCACCGGAGAAATGTAGCTTTTACTTGCTGGGATTTATGTAATAACATGGGTCCCTTCATCTTCTTTCAGCGCTGTTGTCATTTATCTCCACGCAATGTTGGAATGCGAGATGCCATCTTCGTAAATTTGCCTGGCATCCAGGATAAATACCACTCCGTGTTCTCTAAACAGTCTGTCTGCGGGGAATCCATTGTGTGGAAAGACCAACAAGTCAGGATGCACCTGTCCTGCATGATGCAGAATCAGGTAAGAGATGCCCACGGTAGCTTTAAAGGATTGGGGGATAAAGAAGTTGGATCAGAGTACCCCACTGATGCCTCTAGACCACTCCCGTTACCCCGGCTCACTTGGGTAAGTCCGCTCCCACAGCGCAGATCTACATTTACCTAGCGGGTGCATCTACACGAGGTGCATTCCTCAATTGGAGGCCAATTTACCACATGGTAAAGGGTCGCTCTGTAACTGCGTGCAGCAGGGACTGCGTGGTAAAACAGGGTAATGTATGCTTTCTTACTACCTGTAAATGTAGGTAGTAGAGTGACTGCATGGTAGGTAACGCACAGCAGGCATGTCTGCACATGTCTTTACTCTGGCCCCGAGTTACACTTGCGCAAGCCAAGCTGGAGTAAGGGTTTCCAGGCAGGCATTGACACATGCAAGAAGCAGGGAGCAGAGTTGCCCCCAGGTACCTGCAGCCCAGAAATGGGCACCTGCAGACACCAGGGCCAGCTTCAGACTAACCCAGGGAGGCTGGCAGGGAGCACCAAGATGCTTGTCTCTGGACCCCTGGGGGGCTGCCTGATGCTGGGGCAGAGCTGAAGTCCCCCCTCCCTGGCAGCAGGGAGCTACTGCCCTGGCTCCCTGAGCAGGGGCACAGGGCGTGGATAGAGCTGCAGGGGAGGGGCAGGGCCCAGCCCCTTGCCCTGATGCCCTGTGGGGCGGCTAGCTGGCTGACCTGCCAGCAGATCAGGGTAGGGGGCTGGGACCGACACCCCCCTGCAGCTCTTTCCATGCCCCATGCCTCAGTTACCCAATTAAGGCAGGAGACTGGGACCTGCCTCTGACTGGGACAGCTCCCCGCCACCCCGGGGCTGCACAGGGAAGTCTGCACATACTGCGCTGAGCTGGCAGGAGATGGCCTGAAACCGGACAGTCCCCAGCCACCTCTAGCCTGCTCATGCTCCCCTGTGTGGCCCAGGGCTGGCTGGGAGCTGTCCCGGTCATGGGCAGGTCCCTCAGTTTTCAGTCCGAGGTGGTTCCTGGAAAAATTGAGGCTCCTTGGCTGGCTAATCACCATAGCCTGTGGTTATGAGGGCTGGGTGCCCGCAGGTGTTGCGGGGCAAATTTTCCACATGCCCGGGATCCCACGGCCCCCGTTGCCTGTGTGCCTGCCACTCTCCATTTTCACCAGCAGCCTGCTGCACTTTTAGCTTGTCTCTTTGCGTGCGGTCTCAGACCAGCAGAGACTCCCCGGGCTTGAAGAAGGGGGGCTGCACCCGAAAGCCTGCTAAGAACTTTTTTCCAGCTGCTCGGCCAGTCGAAAACAAGATCTCCTGTCTGCTGAAAAAACCTTGCCTACCGAGCATGCCAGTTCTTGTGTACCACGGCGCTGACATTGCCTGGGGGTCTGACAGGGTGCTGTGCAGCCAGAGCAAGGTTCTGTCTTCACCCATCGGGTGGAGCAGGGCATCCCCCGCTGTGCCCTCCCCTGGGACCTGCCCGAGCCTCGGGGCTGCCTCTGTGGCCCTCGAAAGGCACAGGGTCATGAGCCCAGCTGGCGCTCCACCACCTCCGGCCCGGCCCCTGAGGACCGTCTGTACTCATAGAGGAGTCGCAACATGATGCCTGGAAAGTCACCTGCAGCCCCAATGAGCTTCTGCTGTCTGAAGGCATGCGTGAGCCATGTGTGGGGCAGGCCAGCAAGGAGAGCAGGCCCCGGCTGTGGAAGCCCCAGGCATGGGCCCTTCCTGTAAAATTGAAGCCATGTGCCATGTCGCCGTCAATGAGAGGCACCGACAGGAGGATCGCCTGCTGGTGGCTGGGCCCAGGGACAGCCTCATGGCCTTGCATTTCTCTGGCATTGGGAGGGCTTGTCCCTGTGCACTGCTGCATCTTATAGGGCCTGATGTTTGTGGCCCAGCGTGCTGTCTGCCCGTGGGTGCACTAGTGCCAGGGTGCTGAGCGAGCGGCCTGGTATCTTTCTGCAGGTTGTTGCTTCCAGAGGCAGGAGCTTGTTCCTTTTTCCCAAGCAAAATCCTCCACAGGGCCACTGCCCAGGTGGGTCTGCTTGGTGGCCTCTCATTTGATCTTCCAAGCGCTTGGCCCCCCCACCATTTGCAGGGCAGTGGGTTCCGCTGCCTCCTTTTCTGCCCCTGGTTGGCACAAGATAGGTAAGCAGAGCCAAGATCTGTCTGCCTAGACCCAGCTGCCTTTCCTTTGAGAGCCAGAGCGGAGGGTGTGCTTTCAGAGTTTGTCCATCCCCCCAGCCATTCTTGAACCCTGCCGATGAGCAAGGGCCCTCGACCTTAGGCAACCTTGAGAATGGGCAAAGTGGAGGAGAAACAAACTGGAAGAGGCAGACGTCAACTGGAACACTAGGGCTGGTGCCCCGGTGGCATGTATACCAAGCTTATGGCTTTAAGGGTCTATGCCCAGTCCTGAAAGGGCCTCATTGAGCGGGGCCCACGGGGGCCCCTTGGGCAAAGGGGGCCCGAGAACGAGGGAGCTCTGCATCTCGCTGATGTTGGGAATGGTCGCCAAGGCTTCCCTGTACGAGCCATCCCCTGAGAAGGGTTCCCCCAAAGTCCAAGCACATACTCAATATTCCACGTGATGACTCACACCTGATGAATCATCGCTGTAAGAAGAAAAAAAAAAAGTTGGAAAGGGGTTTTTTTTTGCACATCCTGTGAATGCCATCCCAGGCTCCAGGCTGTCACCTACCCTCATGACAATGAGCAACGTATGCCCAACGTCGCAGTGTTTTCCCAACCGAATGACTTGTGAATGTCACATGCCCCTGGGTATGCCTTGTGGAAAGCGATACATTGGGAATCTTCCCCAGTGCCTGAGTCTCCACAGCCAGTCTCCATTGGTGCCAATCAGAGCCCGGCATTCCCTGCCATTGCCTACCGTAGGGTCCCGGGACAAGGCCCGGGGCCTTGTTTTGGCTGTCACACAAGTGAATGTATCCGGTAGGAGAAAAGACCTTTCTATGTTCTAGGAGCAGAGCTAACGTGCAAATTCTTTCTCTTGTTGAAAGTTTAGAGTGAGCCCTTTATTGCACGAGTTAATAGGCAGACTGGCTCCAGCAGGATCCAAATGACTAACACTGAGGTCAGCTATCGCAGGTCCTTGTCTGTTAAGGAAAGCAGTGGTCTTGCTGTTGGGCACCTCAAACATAATGCTGGAAACCCAGCCCATAGACACAATACCCCCGATGTGATGCCATTGAGTAAGAAATGTATGAAAATGCAGCAGTGGCCACCTCTTCAGAGCCCGCTTTCCCACGCGTGCGAGTTTCCTTCCCAGGCACGAGACCCCTGCGGAACAAGATGAACCGATTGTAGTGTCAATACCGACATAGTGAGGAACGGCGCCGTCTGAGTCGAGTGCCACGCTGGCAAGTGGACGAGCCAGCCGTCACGGTCCACAGGTCACCTCTGCCTTTCTTTCCCAGGCAGTGCAAGTATGGTCTCTGCTCTTCTTCAGGTGCCTGCATTTACGTTACATAGACTGCAGTCTACCGAGCTCCCTGGGTTGTATTTCCAAGACTCAAGTTAGTGTCCGGGTCAAAAAAATGCATGTGCCTTATCCTTCATCCCAGAAAATGTGGCAGAGACCAAAATGGGGAGGGTAACAGGCCTTCTGGATGACCGCCGAGCCTCTCGGAGAAGGGGGGCTGTAATCACCCGAGCCGTGGAAGCTCGGGGGCGGTGGGTGCTCCCGACCTAGTCCCCGGAAGTACTTACTGATGCCAGGGACTTCTGCCATTACCTACGAGTCACACCCCCCCCCCCTCCCCGATCACCGGAGTGGAAAGAATTGGGACCCAAAACATCCGAGAGACCAACACATACATCAACAGATTCACGCTTGTGATTTCTGGTTCTTCCTTACCTGTCCATGGTGACTGCCTCCCACCGAGCCCACTACATGCAGCCCATGGTGCCCGGTGGTCACCTGCTGTTGCCTGTGAATTGAAAGAGGCACGCATCAGATAGCATCCCATCACATTTAGAAAACCCTACCCCTCTGACACCCAAAAGAAAATGCGGCGGGGCCCATGACGGCTGACTGCTCCCTTTCATTTATGCCTTGGTCATTGGAGACAAGTCCCCATGGAGAGCGATCCTCCCAGCATTCAGCCAATGAACACCATCTAACACTCACGTATGAAAAAGACACCCATGCCGAGTCGCCAAAGGTCCAAGCCCGGGGTCACTCCAAAGACACCTTTGCTGCACGTGTGTGTGCAAGAGACGGGTCCCATTCCCACCGTCTAGAGAAAAGGGTGTGGCCAGGTCCACGATCATGAAAGGGCATGCTGAGATTACGAGTGCAGCAGCTCCCGGCAGACATGGTGTGCACAGCACGGTTTTCACCTTAGCCATGTGATACGTTTGAATTAGCTGTGCACAAGCCATGTAGCATGCGAGGAAAGCGCGAGCCCACCACCAAGGTGCCACTCGCTCTATGTGGAACATTTTGGTAGCCGGTCAGTTGACACTGTCACGCAAATGGCAGACACATGTGAACGCATGACCAAACAGAGGGGAAGGACGTGCCCTTGGGGAAGTTTTCCAGTTGCTCTGTGTGCAGTGATGGCCCGCCACCCAACCGAGAGGGCTGCTGGGGCATCTGTCACAAAGGGCTGGGTGATTGTGGAGTCGAGGCTCGGGGCCCAGGTTCCCAAGCGTGGTCAGCTGGGGAGCCCAGGACTCGAAAAAGGCTCCCGGATGACAGGCTGTCTGCACACCTGATGGATAAAGGGCATGCCAGGCACCCCCACACTCAGGATGCCGGTCCCCAGTCCTGGGCGTCCCACAGACCGTGATGTTTTAAAGATGCTCCATGAAAAAGTTCTCCTATGGCAGGTTCCCCAGGCGCTAGCCTGTGCATCATGGGATCTGAGGGCTACTGGCAGTAACCGCACCCGTCTACGGACAGCCGCAGGCCCGACGGAATCTGGGAAGTTTTGTACCAAACCGTTCTTCAGACCAAGACGCCGGCTGGGTCCCCTTGTCAACATGGGCTGCGCCACAGCCAGACTAATGCGCTTGGATGAAAATGCAGAAGGAACCTCTTAGAGGACAGCACGCCCAAAAAGAAGCCCGGTTGGGACACTGCAGGCTGAGAAGTTCTCCACGGACTGGAAAGTGTTACATACGGTCTCGGGTGGGACGCTGGACTCTTCTCCCAGTGCTGAGAGCAGCCTTTTTAAACCCTGGGTCCTTCAACGGGTTACTGTATGGCTCTTCTGTCCCCTGCCCTGACTGCCTTTTCTGGCAGCGCCCCCTCTTTTTCCTGCCAACTCCCCCATCCTCCCCCGGTGTCTTAATCGCAGCTTTCTCATTAGAAGCTCTGCTTCCCGCAGTCCCTTTGATGGATCAGAGGAATGCAAGCACAGATCTGAGTAAGCTGCCGATGATGGAAGCTTCCTCCTCTCCGCTTTTGTTCGTGCGGCACAGGAATGGTCGTGGTCTGGACTCCCTCGCTGCGCTGTGCTTTTCCTAATGTTAAGCCTGAAAAGAGCCCAACACGTTCTTCTGGGAGTTTGTGACCGTGCTTACTGGCTTTCCCCAAGGATGCCCTGGCAAACTGGTTGTTCCCCGAGCCCCAGAGGGATGCCCCGGCATAGAGACCGGCTGCTACCCAGTCCCCTGTCGGTCTTCTCTATTTCAGGCTGGATAGTCCAGGCCCTGCTGCCTTTCCTCGTACAGCTTGCTGTGCGAGTCTCTGAGTGTACAGGTGACTCTTCTCCAGCCTATCTCGAGTGTTACCGCATCCCTCTTAAAGTGCAGTGCCTGGAACTGGATGCTGCACTCCGGTTGCGGTCTCACCAGTGCTGAGCTAAGCCAGAGAGGTGCTTCTTTGTGGTGGTTTGGCTGGAGACACAGCAATTTTGACCTGCCCCATGATAGCTTAGGGGTGACACGTGAAACTGTTTTGATGGGATGGGATGGGACAGCTGTTTTGAAGTGAAATGCACTTTGAAATGGAACGCTGCTGCTTTGCATGGCCCTAGTGACCGGTAGGCACTTCTAACTCCCCTACACACCTGCCACCCATCCGTGTTACCGTGAGCAAAGTGACTGTCAAATCACATCTGAACAGATGTCTTTGCCCCGTGCTGAGGCGGTAGCGGTTTCTAACCATGTGCTCTTTGTTTGCGCATGGGAAGATGACCACCCACAGTGCAGGGCGGCAGAGAATCCGGCCAGTGGATGCAATCGGCATGACCTGAGGTCTGGCACGGCAAACAGAACCACTTTGCGAGCCGAGGCCATGAGAGAAGGCCAAGCACAGGTGGCCGCGGCTTCTGTCCAGAGCCTAAGCCGTGTGCAGGCATCTACCTCCATCCTCCTTTCAAGACCGGGACTTTACATTGAGCGGTAGCCTTGGCATGCCACGTGGTTGTTGGTGGGACTCCTCAAGCAGGAAAGTGATGCCCTGAAAGAGAAAAGTCACTGCTACAAGACTGTGAGCCAGCACTGGCTGAGAGACCGGGCTTGAAGCGGTAAGGTCGGAGCCAGAATAGCCGGCACCCAGAATGGGTCTGTGATGAGTCAATGCCGGCGAGTGCCTGCTGTTCACCTCTGCCAGCCTTCTGCATGCCCCTGAAACCCATCTCTCTCCTCCACTTAGGAACTGGGCAACCAGCCCCTGAAAATGCTCAGTTTCTGTCCCGAGCTGAGGGTGAGCCTCGCTGTGGATTGCCCTGGCCTTTTCTTTCCCGTGGGCACTGTGACTCACTGGCACAAGAGCTGCATGCATCTGGTCTTCTCTGCTGTACTTTGTCCCCTCTCCACTTTACAGTGCTGAGAGTCAGGCTTCCCGGTCTGGCTTTGCCCAAGCCCTGGCTCTCTGTGGCGCTCAAAGAAGCGACTTGGCAGAAAGGCTCAGCCCCAGCCATGGCACATGCATCACAGGGAGAAAGCATTTGGCTGCTTTTGGAGCATCCTGTGCTTGCTCGGACGAGCAGGGAGTATCGCCATGCTCGGGACCCTGGCCTCTGTCTTGTGCAATGCAGGCTGCCATTCTGAGCGGACACGGAATGAGAATCCAAACCCCGTATTGGGAATCTGATCACTAAACAGTGGCAGGTTTTGGGAGGAACATGGGGTCACGTGGGTGGGAACCTGGACAAGCAAAGCCTGCCTTCTTGCACATCCCAGTGCCTCCCAAGGTATTTCTGGGGTTCAATGTGCCTCTTGCAGCCCATCACATGAGAGTGAGTGATGAGTCGGTGCCGACCGTGTGAAGCCAAGAATTTTCTGCCATGGCCCTGGCGACGAGAGCTCCCTCTCAGGCCGGCCCCCCGCGCTGTTGGTCTCTACAGACAGTGAAGAGCAGCAGAAAACGAGGGACGTGCACTTCCGAGGAGAAACCAGTGGCCGTTTCTGTGTGTATTGTGGTGGGGCCGAGGGGGTCCACTCCATTGAGTGGGACCCAATTGGGACATGGCGAGGTGAAGCACTGTGCCCAAGGCCGTACGGCGGTTGGCGGGAGCAGTGGGACAAGATGGCCCATTACCCGGGGTCAAAGCCACAGCCCTTTCCAGTGGAACATGTGGCTCCCTCAATGACTAGCACGATGTCATGACTGAAGGTTTCCCTCCTGTCAGGGGCCGAGGGCAGAGCTTGAATTTGGGCACCCAGGACCGAGGCTTCAGACGCTGACCGAGCTCGGCCTTAAAAAGAATGGTGCGACACTAAGCTAGCGAGGGTCCTTGCGAGCCCCAAGACAGTTACATATCAATGTAGCTGTGCGTGCATGCTTCCTGGCATGTGTGGGCCAGGTATAGAGTACACACCGCGTGGCCTGGAAAGGTCTCGGTGCCACAGCCTTCCCTGATGAATGCTATAGATGGGTGCTTTGCCTTGCAATCCTGATGAGGAGCAACTGGCTGTGAACCGCTCATGGTGTTTGGGGACCTCCAGAGTAAGAAAAGGTGGCCTAAGGCCTCTGGCACTATTCGGGGATGCCTTAGGGGTGGTGGCCCAAAGCAGGACATTTGGAAGAAAGCGTAACGTCTACTTTCGTCCATTTGGGCAAAGCGAATGAAAGGCGTCCCATTGTTCTGTGAGGTGATGGAGGCATTTGCAAAGGGTTTGGGCACAGGTGTGTGGAGCTGGGAGGGCAGCTGTGCCCAATGCCTCATTTGCAACAACCTTGCGCTCTTGCGACGGGAACAAGGCAGACGAACAGCTTGCCAGGCAGTTCGGGGTGCTCGCCACCCTGGGCAGAGGCATGCACGGTGCAGCCAGGGGCCCTGTCTGGCCCCAAGCCTGCCCCATTGAGTGAACGTACGGGCTCGAGGTGAGATGGGCAGAGATGGGTGTCCCATTGCATTTCGTGCCATACAGATGTGGAGCAACTGTCTACGGTGTTTCCTCTGGATGTGCGCGGGACCAGCCGAGGAAGGGGCGGGGGGAAGGAAGCTTCATCCTCCCGATGTTCAAGACGGTAAGCAGAGGCGCTGAGAGAAGCCATCCCTTGCCGGGCCTCTGTGAGCCACGGGTCTATTTAGGTCTTGGCTGCTGAACGGAGACTCGGTTGCGGTGTATTGAGTGCCAGCTCTGGATCTCGTGTCTTAGCCCCATCCTTTCCCTACGAGGGCTGCCTTCCTCTGAGATGACCTTCTTCCTTATCTCTGTTCTGAGGCCCTCTGTCCACGTGAAAGCTCTGTAATCACGTGTCCACCTTCCCCCGCCACCGTGCTCACCATTTCCTTCCCGCGTGTGGCCCTGTTGGTGCTGCCTCGGGCCTGTCTCACGGTGCCTTCTGTTCTCATCCGCCTGACCATCCTCTGACTGTGGACAGCTCATCAAGGTGCTGGGGGGCTGTTGACAGGCTGACAGGAAGCCCGTTGCTCAGTTCAGAGTGAAGCACTCGATGAGGTTTTCAGAATCAGGAATAATGGCGTGCTAGAGATGCTCCCTTTTTCTGCGAGCAAGATGGCCACTGTCGATGGTAGCCGGGTAGTTGGGTAGCTGTTGCCTGAGTCCTGACAAACAGGCCCCTGGCCCCCCATGCGCCACTGGACTGCCGGACTTTCATTCGGGTCATAGGGAAGAGAAGCGACGCAGCCCGTCCACACAAGCAGTCTGTTTGCTCGACGCCCCCGGGAAGCGGAGCTCCCAAGGTGCATCCTGCCCACCCTCTTCCTTCTTGCACGGGCTGAACCTGGAACCTCCCCCTGGAGGGGTGCCCCCAGTAGCCTCTCTCCAGAATGCCAGACACAAAAGCCTTCAGAACAGCTACAGAGAGACTCTAACACAAAGTGGTGATGTGGAGGGGGTGCACATGCATCCCCTGAGTTTGGCCTGCCCCCCCCTCCCCCCACTGAACTTGGATGCCGCTGCTGGTAGCACCTGTGGGCAGTTGCCACTCACCGCCACCCCTGGCCCCTGCCCGCTGCCTATGCTGCCAGTTTTGTCTGCGGGCAGCTGGCACTCGCCACCCCCATGTGTTCCCCACAGCTAACACCAGAGAGGCTGCACGATCGAGGTGCACGGTTGTTGCAGGGGACCCAAACTGCCACGACGCCTGCTCAGAGGCTCTGTTGGCCAATCTGACCCTTCGCATGGGGCCATTGCCTAATGTAGGAGGTCTATGGCACCGCTGGGGGCAATGCCTCCCTCGGCTTGGCGCGGGTTGCGGGGGAGGGCCCGGTTGGGGAGTGGCAGCTTTGTGGTTGCCTTTTGGACAGCGACCGTCTTTCCCTTGAATTTGCCGGTTTGGGCACTGAGGGATACGATTCCATGCTGGGGGGGAACGGGGCCCCAAAACATCCTTGGCTGAGCAGAGACATCCTGGGTTGCAAAAAGAGGCATCTAGGTGGTGGCGGCAGGGGGAAGCTACCGAGGAGATGTCCTCCCGGGCCTGAATGTGCAGGGAGGTGGCAAGACAGTCCATGGCAACTGCACAGTGGCAGCTAGCAATGGAAAGCAAAGGCGGCAATGAGTCTTGTTGTAGGTCGGGAGGGAGTCCAAGGAAGCCACAGGGCAGAGGAGGACCCCTCCTCAAACAGTGGGAGCCATTAGTGATGGGGGAGGGGGCAGGCTGAGCCTCTGTGTTCCTGAAGCAGCGTGCAGGCAAGTCTCCTAACGGGCCCTTAGCTGGGCTCCATGGGAATGCCGGCCTGCCGGCTCTTGACGCTGAGTCACTAGGATGGACGAGGTGCATTTTAGTTGGCAGGCCCAGAGGAGCTGCTTCTGAGGGGGCCGAAGAAATCGGCCGATGTCACGGCAGTGCCATTGGCAGGGCTTTCCGAGTGCTCACAGCATTCGGCTCCGGTCCCGGGGGACTGGATAAGGGTTGGTGTGGTCCCCATTGTTGAGGAGGGCAGCAAAGTGGATCGGAGTCGTTGTGGGCCAGTCGGTGTCACCTCCCTCCTCAGACAATTCTGACAGATTTTAGGCATGGGAGTCTGGCAGGATTTGCATAGGTTTCATAGATATTAGGGGTGGAAGGGACCTTGGAAGATCATCGAGTCCAGCCCTGCACCCAAAGAGCAGGAAGTCAGCTGGGGTCATAGGATCTCAGCAAGATACGCATCCAAATTTCTCTTGAAGGCTTTCAATGTAGGTGCTTGAACCACCTCTGATGGCAGGCTATTCCAGACCTCGGGGGCTCGGACAGTAAAGAAATTCTTCCTTATGTTCAGCCTGAAATGGTCTTGCCATAGTTTATAACTGGTTGACCTCATCATCCCTTGGGGCGCCGTGGTGAACAAACGTTCCCCCAGATACTGGTGGTCACCCCGATAAACTTATAGGTGGCCACCAGATCACCCCTGAGCCTGCGCTTTTCCAGGCTGAAAGCGCCATAGCTCTCAGCCTGTCATCCTAAGGTCTGTTTTCCTGCTCTCTGATCATGCACATGGCTCTCCTCTGCACTGCCTCAAGTTTCTCCACATCCTTGAATTGTAGAACCCAAAACTGGACGCAGTACTCCAGCTGTGGCCTCACCAAGGCCAAGTACAAGGGGAGAATGATGTCCCGGGATTGGCTTGAGAAGCATCTCTCGATGCAAGCCAGCATTTTGCTTGCTTTACTAGCCGCAGCATCGCACTGAAGGCTCACGTTCATCTTGTGGTCAATCCTGACCCCCAAGTCCCTCTCGTTTGTAATGCTAGTCAGCGTAGCTCTGCCAAGCCTATAGGGATTCTGCAGGTTTTTGCTCCCAAAGTGGAGAACCTTGAATATTTTGGTCTTAAGCACCATCAGTTGTCATCTGCCCATTTGCTGAGCCTGTCCAGGTCAGCCTGGATTGCCCCCCTGTCTTCAGGTGTGGGTGCTCTGCCCCAAAGTTTGGTGTCATTGGCAAACATGACCAGTCCGCTGGTGACTCCAATGTCCACATCATTAATGAAGTTGTTGATCACTATGGGTCCAAGGACAGAGGCTTGGGGGACCCCACTGGTCACAGGGCACCACGACTATTGACTTCTGTCAACCATCACCCTCTGGGTCTGACCACGGAGCCAATTCCCCAGCCAGCAGATCTTGGTAGACCCAACGCCACAATTGGCCAGTTTCACCAAGAGGTGATCATGGAATACCTTATCAATGGCTTTTTGAAGTCAAGATATACGACATCCATCTCCCCTCCCTTGTCCAGGTGATAGGTCACCTGGTCATAGAAGGAAACGAGATTGGACAAGCAAGACCTACCCACAACAAACGCATGCTGCCTATCCCTCAGGATGTTGGCGTTGGCCAGTCCATTAAGAATGGCCTCTTTAATAATCTTTTCTAAGACCTTCCCCGGGATAGAGATCAGGCTGATGGGCCTATAGTTTGCCGGATCCACTTTCCTCCCATTCGTGAAGATAGCCACCACTTTGGCCTTCTTCCTGTGTTCGGGCACTTCACCAGGACTTCTCAAAGATCCGTGCCAGAGGCTGGGCTAAGGTGCTCACCAGCTCCTTGAGTACCCTGGTGTGTAGATTATCAGGGCCAGCTGACTTGAAGGTGTCCAGCCTCTCAAGGTGTTCCTTCATGAGGTCAGTATTGATGGAGGGCAGGGGATCTCCCTCACTCAGATCTCCCTGTCCCGTAGCAGGCACGGGCGTCCCATGGGACTGATGCAAGACCGACACAATGTACCTATTTAATAGGTTGGCTTTTTCCTGGGCATCAGTTGTCAGTTGTCCCATCTGGTTTAGCTGGGGTCCAGTGTTGCCCTTCCTTTTCCTCTGGCTCCCCACATATCTGAAAAAGGACTTTTTATTGTCCTTCATACTTGTTGGAGTTCAGTTGCAGGACCGCACCAGTGCAGAATAGTCCTCCTTGGAGGTGAATCCCATCCTCCATCCTTTGTAGGCCTTTCTTTTTACCCTCAGGAGGTCTGCTAGATCTCTGGGGAGCCTAGGGGGCTGCTGTGCCCACTTGCTGCCTTTCCTCTGAGATGGAATAGAATTAGCTTGTGCATTGAGGATTGCTCCCTTGAGGAGCTACCACTGTTCCTGAACTCCCCGCCTCCTGGAGTTGTGGTCCCTTAGGGCCTCACCGACAAGCCTCCTGAGCTTGGCAAAGTTGGTGTTTATGAAGTCAGTGTTGCTGACTGACTTGCCAGCTTTATGGCGGATGGTGAAGGTGATCAGGTCATGGTCGCTGTCACCCAGCTTCCCATCGATCACTAGGTCACCAATTAGGTCATCCCCAGTAGTCAGTACCAGGTCGAGCAGCGCTTTACCTCTCATTGGCCCATAGACTTCTTGAGTCCGGTAGAGGTCATTCACACATGATAGGAAGCTTTGCAACCACTCAGATTTTGCTGAGTGATCTTCCCATGAGATGTCTGGGTAATTGAAGTCACCCATGATAACTATGGTCTTGGAGCATGCGGCCTCAGGCAGTTCCTGGGCGAACTCCTAGTCAAGCTCTTGACTTTGGGTGGGAGCTCTGTAGTAGACTCCCACCGTTGTGTCCCCTGTGCCGTGTTCCCCAAGGATTTTAACCCAGAAGGTCTCTAATAGTCCACTCTGGTCAACAACATCAGCTTGCAGGGACGCATAGCTTTCCTCGACATAGAGAGCTACACCCCTGCCCCTTTTATCTACTCGATCCCTCGTTGATTGATTGTAAGGACATCTGAGCAGATGGTACATGTTCTTATTTAATCATTTGCTAACATTATATTGGCCCTTTCTTAAACTTCAAAGCAGGAAATAGAGGAAAGAGTCAGAAAAAGAAAGACAAAAATAAATGGGAAATACTACCATGATGGACAGCAATATAAAATCCTAGGCCCGCTCACCAGAATATGGGAGGATCATGAAAAACACTATTCTGCTCTGAATATCCCAAGAGAGTAGGGTTGTGTGAAATTTTGGCAGCTGTTTCACTTTGGAAGCCTTTCAGCCCATTTTGACGCCCAAAACACCAAATCCGAAATGAAACGAAAGTCTCCAAAACATCTCTGAAACCAAACCAAACCATCCAAAACATTTTGGATGTTTTGGAGTGGGGCTTATAGGGAAACAGAAACTAAGAAGAGGGAGGGGGAAGAGGCAGAAGGAGGGCTCTGATATTGGCATCTGTAGCTGACCAGTGTCTGCGATCTGTCCCTGAGTTCCCTTCCAGTCCCAGTGCTCTTGGGGAGGGACGGCAGCCTACTGTCATCCCACGCGCAGATCCGGGGCACTGCATCACCCTGGAAGAGTCTGACATAGCCCTACAGCCCCCTGGAGGGCACAGGCCCCTGGATCCGGATGAGAGTATGCTGCCAGCTGGGGCCAGCACCACCACCCGAGCCTGATCGATGCAGTCTGCACCAAGCAGTCAGAGGAGCCACAGGAGAAGCCCCATGGCTTCCCTGCCTGGCCCCAGTCTCCCAGCACTTACTTAAAAAAAAATAATAATAATAAAAATAAAAAAAATATATCTCTCAGGAGGCTGGGGACGGGCAGGGCATCCATGGAGGATTCTCCCATGGCTCCCCCCACCTGGAGAAAGGCAGGAACAGCTGGAGGAGCTGTGGGAGAAACTGCAGCTGCCCAGCTGTGCCTGCCTCTCCCTAGCTGATCCGAATCCCCGAAACAGCATCAAAACTCTGAAGCAGAGTTGGTCAAATTGAAATGTAACGGTGATCCAAAACACCGAAATGAATCCCTATCCCTTTGAAATGGCCTAATCCAAAACTGAAACAAAACGGCCGTTTCGCACAGCCCTACAAGAGGGTTCGGTTGCATGCTTTTGGGCACAGACTAAAGAGCAACTTCCCACTGTAACTCATCGTACTTTGCAGGAGGTGTTCTGAGTTGCATCGATCCCCCAGACCGAGCAGAAGTTAATTGTTGGGTCCAGGGAGGAGGGAGAGTTTGGGAAATCCAGCTGCTGACTTCCAGCCTGCAGCTGGTTTCCCTTAGCAATGGCCCCTCCTCCCCCCCAGCCCAGGCACTGTTTTCAGAGTGGTAAGGGGGGCAGGGAGCAGAGGGAGATCATTCTTGGGGTTCCCCAGCCAGTACTGGAGGGTGGGGTAGGTGGATTGGCGCCCCCACCCCCACCTTAGGATGGCTTCAGTTCACCTGCCCCTCTTCCAGCGGAGGCTGAAAAAACCCCAGACAAAACTCCCTCTGCTCCCTTTCCCCCTCCCATTCTAAAAACAGCTGGGAGGCTGGGAGGCAGAGCAGACACAAGTTACTGAAGACGTTGTTTTGAAACCTCTTCCTCTGAACCCTCATGCAATGGGGGTTCAGATTTGTGTAGGATTGGGCCCTTTAAAGTATTTGCACCCGTACACTTCTGTTTGGTCATGGCCGTAGAGTGCTTTCAGGGGCCAGATTGGGCAAAAATTGGCATTTCTGTCTGTGCACTTTACCGCTGTACTTTCCCCCTACTCCTTGTATGCCTTTTCTGTTTTTGTACCGTGCTCAAGCAAGCAATATTTGCCTTGGTCACTAGGTACTTTCATAGGTTAGAAAGAAATCCTTAACCTGACAGCAGAAGCTAAGTAGAAGCTATGAGCTCAAAAAAATAGAGCACAGGCTTGATGTACTCATGGAGGAAATCAATTGTCACACGGTGCAAATGTTTGAGAACTAGAGGGGTGTGTGTGTGTGTGTGTGCAAGAGAGAGAGAGCTAGAGATTCCAATTCAGTGAATTTAGCCTAAAGGAAGTTTAGTCTGGGTACAATGTATTTACTTGGCATACGTTGGGCTCAGCAGACTCTGCTTCTTGTTCTGTAGAGGAAGCACAGTGAGAGTCATTCAGAAGTACCTTCTCTTTGTCCTTGTAACTCATGCTCTGCTCCCTGTATTGTAGGTTCCTGGTGTTGTCCACATAAGAGAGCAATTTGCATTGTAGAGCATCAGTCTCTGTTCTGATTAAGAACAACACGTACCTCCTCCATCCTGTTTGCATGGCTATTTAACTTAATTAAGCCCAGCAAAGGCCTTATTTCAGCCTAATGACTTGTAAATGTGACTTCTTATGTCCCTGAAACCGAGTGAAAGGCAACAGGCACGGCTTTTTAATACATCTAATTACTCAAATGCCATATGGATAGATATGGGAATGGGCTTTCAACTTGACAATACTTCACTTTTCTGAGCTGCTGTTGGATTGTTTCGAACTTGAAAATGGGTGTGTGTACATGTGTGCGCACATGCATTTTGCCTGCTTCAGTATTAGATGTATTGTATAAGGCTGTACTTTGATGCAAAGAGCTTTACTTTCACAGGGTTTTAATCAAACAATGCATGTCATTGCTAAGAATATGTGACCAAACTTATGGAAAGTATGTTACGGTAATCCTGAGACTGGCAGAAGTAACAAAGCCCTTTTGCTTCTATACGTTCTTAAAGCTCAAGTAGCAGTTAATGGCACGTCTGCTCGTGTGCGCGCTTTAGATGTCACAGATAAGGCAAAAGAAAAAGATCAGATGCCCCCAGGTGTTAATGTTCCCAGATTTCTGTGGTTCGTAAACAGTGGGAGGAAAAATCCCATGCTTTTGCCATTTATTGGGACAGCTATGCCTAGTGGAATAAACTGCCCAGAAACAGAATAGTTTTGTTTCCTGTGTGCTAAATAGGCCCTAATTCAGGAAAGCACTTAAGGACATGCCTGGATCCCACCGATTCCAAGTCTTGTCTGTGTTACAGTGTGTGTATGTAAAATGCTGGATTTACATTCAAAAATGTTAGGTTAAAGATCTAGACCAAGATGATTACAACTGACTTGCAATCTAAGGTGTCTGAATTTGGGCGCCCAATTTGAGCCACATGGGGGAGATACTCTGGAAATCAATCTTGTTCAGGTGCCGGAAATCGGACACCCTAAAATGAACGCATCTCTTGAAAATCTCTGCACTGGTATCTGATGTTTATTGAAGTCCTTGGATATAGACACACAAAACAGTCAGATATGATGTTAGAGGATGGGCAGGTGAGCTGGATTGTTCTGTACTAAATTCATGAGTGGTCTCAGGTTGTAATAATATGTGATTTTTCCATTCCTACAAAGCATGTGGTGAGGGGAGAAGATGCAATCCTTTCTTAAGCCTGTCTGTCTCGACGCAATTGAAATCCAGCTAAAAGCGCTAAATTGATGTGTAAGTAGGTGAGTCAAGTGCTAACAAGCTGTAGATGTGCTGTGTTTCTAATTGATTTCTTCATGACTCCCGTAGTGGAATAAATTGTACACAAGGGATATAAATAAGTAGATTGGTAACAAGGAAGCAATGGGATATAGGTTTAACTGAAGCTTGTGCCCCTAGAGAGAAGTGACAATTGAAACCGGGAAAGCCTATTAGAGGGATGCTCACAGCCGACAGAAGATGGTCTCCTGGGAAAAGTCCAGAGGGGCATTGGGAAAGTAGTCGTGCCTGACATCAGATCTGGATTCTTGTCTCATTTTTCCACCTATTTTGCTGCATGACTGTGGATGAGTTACCTGATCTCTCATTTCCTCCGCCTGTAAATGCCACTATCACCCGTTCTGAACGTATTGTTCTCCTGCTGGCAATGGCGTCGGTCCTTCTTCAAATAATAGCAGAACTATGGAGCCTTACACTTCAGCTTTGCAATGGAGAAGGAAATCATAGACTTGTTGGTTTGTAAAGGACCTCAAAGGTAGCAGTGGTGCAGCCTAACTCATTTGCTTTCTTTACACACCAGCCCTGAAACAGAGGTGGTCACAAATGGCACCTGGGCAGGGTTTGCACACCAGTTTCTGGTTCCTAGTACCTGCCTTTCAATATGTTACAAAGCAGAAAGTCAACTCTGTGCCATCTGCCACAGTGCCTCTCTCAAAGGATCTCTACATAGTAATAGTTTTTCAATGCTATCTGATATTTCTTGAACATCACGGTACAAAACACTAGTGAGATTTCACCTCAGATGCTCTGAACAACATGGTCACCTATGTTTAAGAGAGAAAAAAATGGAACAGGATTGATTTCTGAAAAGAATCAAGTACCAGGCAAGTTAATAAATCCCGGGCTTGGGAACTCAGTTCAAAAATCAACTTCATCCAAACTTGCAGTCTGTTCTCTTTGGTTACCTCATTGCTAAACTGAAGGGAATAATATTATACGTTGTTCAATTTTGTCACTACGCTGTCCCTTCTGAGAGTAAAACCATACTCCTACGTGAAGAAAAAAGAGCGTGTGAGGCTGTTAGTAATTCCTGCCATAACATTATCTGAAAAAAGTCTGACGGGATTAGCTCATTTAAATATTTGTAACATGCTTCAAGATCTTCAGATGGACAACTGAAGTATCATCAGAAAGTATAGAGGGGATTCCCACAGAAATGTCTTCAGTGGAGTTTTCCCTTCTTCTTAAAAGGTGGTGGAGGGGCAGGGGGTAGATATATATTTTACCAAAGCTTTTGAATAAGAAAATGAGAACTTGTTGAATTTTATATACAACCTTTTTTTTCCCCAACTAAAGCATTGTTTTTTTTGCCAACCTTGCTCCCTGAAATCAGGTCTCTGAAGCTCCATACCCCAAATTGCTAGTCACTTTCAAAAAATATCGGCGAAAGGTTTTTGGACCCTTCTTTGAAAAAGGCCAGCTTTCTTTGGTTTCAATTTGAACAACGAAGCATGTTAAATAACGAGGTTTCACCAAAGAAGATTATGGTGGGGACAGCCTTAGTAGTATAGAGGCTGCACAAGAAAACAGGACTGGAAGGGGCCTTTGGTAGGTTGCTGCATGGAAACAGTTGTAGCCTAAAAGTTCAATGAAAGATAAACCTTAAAAAGCCCTCTAGATTTTGTGCTTAAGTAATTATTTGTACTAGATTATGATGAAATGAATGCATATTATAAGAACCGTTTCTTGCATCTACTTTAAATTTATCTTACTGCCCGTGGGGAATTCCCTGTTGGGGATTTGGGGATGTTCTTTTTCCTGATAATCTTGACATATTTGTAGTTGCATTTTGCAAGATGCTTTCTGTGTTGATGGGGATGTGAAAAAGTAAGCAAATGAGATTTTAGGAAGCGTGCAATGAGATTTCCACTGCAGGGATCGTTGTGAATCGGAGCATTGCTGTTTGATTAGAAAGAAAGACTAAGAGAGATGGAATAAGAAGAAAGCGGGGAGGGAAAATGGTTTGTTTTTGGGGGCAGGATTCAGCACAGCACTTCAGCGCATGAACAACTTTGAGCCTTACTCTTCGTGTCATCCTTATTCAGGCTAACATTTTAACTAGATTTCCACAAATGTTTAAGGCAATATGCAAACAAGGTTCCTTGGGTGAATTTGATATCTTTTATTAGACCAACCCAAATAGTTGGAGAATAGTTATTAAGCAAGCTTTCGGGTTCCAAAACCCTTCATCAGGCTAAGGAAGTTTCAGCAGTTGGTGTGTGCTCTTCCTGGATGGAATGAAAAGTAAAGAAGCCAGGGGCTGGGCTGGGCTGGGGAGTCAGTTGCCAGGCAGATTATAATGTATCAAAGATCCAATGTCTATGTTTGGTCCATGATCTCTGGTATCCAGGAGGTTGATGAAATGGAGCTCATAGGCTCGTCTCTGGGCAGTGTTGTGTCAGTTTCCCTTGAGGATCAGGACTGAGAGATTGGAAAGAGAGTGGCCCTCCTGTGAGAAATGTGCCCCCACCAGTAATTGAGTGTTTTTGTCTTAGATGGATTTCCGGTGTGCATTCATTCTGGTGTGCAGTTGTTGTCTGGTCTCTCCTACATATCTTCCATCAGGGCATTTGGTGCATTGGATGAGGTATATCACATTTCTGGAGGTGCAGCTGTAAGATCCTGGGATGCTGATGGCTCTGTTGTGGGGTGTAGTAATAGTGGGGGTGGTGGAGATGTGTTGGCAGGTTTTGGATTTCTTGTCCTGGCACGGTCTGGATCCTTTTGGTGTGTCTGGGCTTGAGGAAGTTTGCTTCTGGTGATGAGGTTGGTGAGGTTCGGTGCTTGTTTGAAGGCTAGGATGGGTGGCTCTGGGAAGATCTTTTTTAAGAATAGGGTCTCTGTCTAGTATGGGTTGCAAAGTTTTGAGGATTTTCCATACCAGTGGTGGTTTCCCTGGATTTCTCTGGTCAGCCAAGGAAGCCTCCTGGCCCCTTTCCCTCTTTTTCCTCGCATCGGGATCATCTCGCTTTGTGCCCGAAGGAACATTTCCTTAAGGCACAGCCACCCTTCTTGGGCTCCCATCACTTCAAAACTCCTACTCTGCAGTGCGTCCTTGACTAATCACCTGAGTTCATTGAAATCAGCTGTCCTAAAATCTAGCACTTTCACCCTACTGGTTACCTTACCCACTCGACATTTTATGAAGATTTCTATTATTAGGTGATCACTGTTCCCCAGATGGCTACCGATCTGTAGGTCCCCTACCATGTCACCTCCGTTGCCAGTACCAGATCCAGTATTGCATTCCCCCTAGTGGGACCGTGTACCTCCTGTGTCAGGTGGAGGTCCTGTACACAGGTTAGAAACCTGTGTGAACGGTGGGACTTTGCTGTCTGAGTCTTCCAGCAGATGTCTGGGTAGTTTAGGTCCCCCATGACTACTGCCTCTTTAGCTTTTATGGTCTCCGAGAGCTGCCTCAGGAGCCCCGTATCTATTTCTTCCCCTTGATGTGGGGGTCTGTAGCAGACCCCTACCACCAAATCCCTTTCTCCTTGCCCCCCATGTAGCCTGACCCACAATCCTTCTACTTCCTCATCCTTCGATTCCATCTTGATGAGTGTTGATGTATATTGCTCATTGCCACAGACTGTCACAGACATATACTGTGGTCTGTATTTTATCCTTCTGGATACTGATCGTTGTGTCTAAAAAGGAGATGTTGGTGCTGGAGTATTCCAAAGAAAGTCAGATAGAGGGTTGGTGATTGTTGAATTTCTGATGGAACTCAATCAGAGATTGCAGGTTTTCAGTCCGAATGATGAAGATGTCATCGATGTATCTTAAGTATAGCAAGGGTTTGATGGTGCAGTTCTTGAGGAAGTCTTCTTCCGGGTGGCTCATAAAAAGGTTGACATACTGCGGGGCCATTTTAGTGCCCATAGCTGTTCCCATCATCTGGAGGAAGTGTTGATTATTAAAAGTGAAATTGTTGTGTGTGAGGATGAAATGTATAATCTCAGTAATATCTTTGGGTCTGTATTCTGAGCTGTAATCTTGTTCCTGTAGATATGTAAGGCAGGCTTGGATGCCATCCTGGTGTGGGATGTTGGTATATAGGCTGGTAACGTCCATGGTGGCTGGGAGTGTGTTGCTGGGAAGGTGGTTTAAGTTTTTAAGATTCTGTAGAAAGTCTGTAGTGTCTTGTACAAAACTTGCTCTGTGGGTGACAAGCGGTTTTAGGACTGATTCAACAAAACCTGATATTTCCTCAGTTAGGGTCCCATGGTTGGATATGATAGGTCTGCCAGGGTTCCCTTGTTTGGGGATTTTAGGGAGCATGTAAAAAGTCCCCGGGTTAGGTAGCGGGGGGATCAAGGTCTGTAGTTTTTCTTGTAGTCTTGATGGAAATGATTTGATGATATTTTTGAGTTTTTTGGTGAAAGGGGGAGTAGGATCTTCTTGTAGTTCTTTGTAGTAGGTGGTGTCAGAGAGCTGTCTCTTGGCTTCTTTGTGTAATCCTCATGGTTTAGGATGACTAGGGCTCCTCCTTTATCTGCCGGTTTTATTCCTATTTGGTGGTTAGATCTTAGAGATTCTATGGCCTATTTCTCTGATAGAGAGAGGTTGTTGTGGTGGAGTGTGTTGCTGATTATTTCATTGTTCATTCTTTCCCCAAAGCAGTCAATGTGGCGATCAAGGTTACAGTTTCATCCACTGTGAGGTGTCCAATCTGATGTTTTTTGGGGCTTTTTGGCATTGATCCTTTCCTGAATGTTGTCACAGGATGAGTTGTTGTTGGGAGTGGGTTCAGTTTGGTCGTGGAAATATTATTTGAGGCGCAGGCATCGGAAGAATTCTTCTAGTTCTCCACTTTGAAGTATTTTATTAGAGTATTTTTCTGGAAAGAAATTCAGGCCTTTAGAAAGGACAGATTTTTCAGTTTTGGGAAGCATGTGTGTGGAGAGATTGATAATATTTGTGGGTTGGTTGCTGCTTTCAGTTTCACTGAGTCTGAGGTTGGAAGGTCGTAAGGTGTTGGTGTTGTTCCTCTGATGGTTGTTTTGTGGCTGGGGAGCTTGTTCTTGGAGTAATTTGTTCCATTTCTTCTTTTTATGTAGGATGAATGCTGTAGAAAGTTTTTCGTAGTCTCTATGTATCCACTGTATATTGTCAGGGAACCTGCATGGATTTCTGTCTTTTAAGTTGTTGTAGTGTATGGTGATTTCCTTCCTGAGTTGGTCTCTTTTGGAGTAGAGTAGGTGAAGTAGATGATTTCTAATTTTCTCTGAAGTTCTTCTGCATAGCTGTGAAGCATATTTGGAGTTGTGTGTAGTAGTCAGGGGATTGTAGATGTTTAGTCCTTGGGGAATGTTGTGTTTCTTGCAAATGCTTAGAAAATATATGTCGCTGTTGAGTCTGGCTTCTTTCTTTTTCATGTTGTACAGTTTCCATTTCAGACGGCTGAATTTCATATCTTCCATGTTGCAGGGGTTTAGGTTGCAGCCGTGTTGGTCTAAGGACATAGGCAGACAAGGTTTCTTGGGTGAATTTGATATCTTTTATTAGACCAACCCAAATAGTTGGAGAATAGTTATTAAGCAAGCTTTCGGGTTCCAAAACCCTTCATCAGGCTAAGGAAGTTTCAGCAGTTGTGGGGTGTAGTCATTGTGGGGCTGGTGGAGATGTGTTGGCAGGTTTTGCATTTCTTGTCCTGGCATGGTCTGGATCCTTTTGGTGTGTTCTGGGCTTGAGGAAGTTTGCTTCTGGTGATGAGGTTGGCGAGGTTCGGTGTTTATATGGGAATTAGGCACAGAGTTAACAGAGCAAAAATACGGCTTTTGTTACTCTAAGGGGCCATGCGCCAGAGCTGATAAGGGAATGGGCTTTAACTTGAGAGAGCTGAGCTCTGCTCCTAGTTTGACTGCAGATCGCTCCCTACAGATGTTGTGGGACAAATGTCCGGCGCATCTAAGCCTTCTTCAAGTGACTAGACACGTGAAGAGTGCCGTTGACTCCAGTCAAGTGTAAAAATCTTCACGTGCATTTACTAGGGACGTGTGCGTTGCGGTAAATGTGTACACAGGAGCTCAGTTAGACCTGTAAGCAGTCACACCTCCGTAGGTGTGTTTCTGAAAATCATCTTTCTTCATATGCCGTTTTCAGTTTTACTGATTGACAAAGGTAGGAGTGGCAGGCTCTGGCATCATGCCTGGATCTAAGCATCGATAGATTTTGAAATGCTTCTACCTTCTCCCCGACTCAGTGTGCATAGAAAAGGAGGTCGCATCTAGTCCAACCCCCTGCTCAAATCAGGGCCATCCCCAACTATATCACCCCAGCCAAGGTTTTGTCTGAGAACTTCATTCTCGATTCCGCAGGGAAAGGCCATCAAACCAACTCTTCCGCTTAGCTATTTGTATTATTGTCTCCTCATGTGACTTCTTTATAGAGAGCTAGTGCAGTACCCGTGGCTCCTGGTCTGAAAAAAGAGAGTGGGTGGGAATAATCACTGAGTGGTACTAGGCTGGTGAAGTGGGTAATGAGACGTACTGCTGGTATGGTCTTTGCTTCCCATGTAAAGGTACACCAATGTGTTTTCTATGATAAGTTACAATCAGTTTCTTTTTCCTTTTGCACCCCTGTGCTTCACTTAGCAGTTATTGGTGCTTAGATCCAGGAACGATGATGGCTGGCATGGCTGGAGCAGACTTATCCTGAATCCTGCTCCTGACAGCGGCTAGTACCAGCTGTATCGGAGGGAAGACCAAAAAAATTAAACACACCCTGAGAAGGCATTATGGGATAACACTCCTTGGGGCAGACTGTTTCCTGACACTGATTAATTAAAGTTGGCTCTTGTCCTGAAGCCTGAGGGTTTAGTCCAGGTCTAAAAATCTTGTTGGTTTGATTTTTAACATGGAACGTAACCATCCCGGGCAGTCTCATTATCCGTAGAAAGACCTAATCCTTTATTGAAACCTGCAAAGCTATGTCCTCCGTTGATTTCCTGATGCAATGCACAGCTTCAATTAATCCACTGAAATGTCATCCAAAGGCACAGAGGCCATTATAAAATGAATCCTGTTCAACGAAGGGTCCAGGCTATTTCTGGGCCACTTCATCCAGTTCCTTAACTGCCCTGACTTGCTATTTTTGCTAGAAAGAAAGGAGTTGTAGGATAACATCTGCTTTTTAATTGTAATGAATAATCGGTGCAGAATAAGCTGTCTCTTTCTGGAGAGCCCTTTCATTCAGTGGATCATCTGGCATGGAAACACACTGTGAAGCCACAATATTCATTCTGTCTCCGGTCTTGCTACCAGTAGAATGAGTGGTAATTTTTTTCAAGAACTGGCAAAATGGTAATGATAAGAAGGGCAAGGTAGTGCCTAGGATGCCCAGTCATGGGGTGGCCTCTACTGTAATCCATCAACAGTTGTCTTTTTTCCAGCATTTAAAACTGTTAGCTAATCTGACATTTTACAGTATTCTCTATGGATTTAAACCATAGCACACTTCCAAGAGATTCCCTCAGAGGATCCTCTTGGGCACACCACTTTTTAAAGCTGCAACAGTGAAGCAAATCTGGTCCAGCTTTAACACCTGTAGCACCATTGCCAGGTAATAGAAATGGAGTCCTCCAGGAACCTATTTAACTGCCCCTAAGAGGTGAAATGACCGACCTTTTCCCACAAGCACACAAATACTAAAAGTAATCACTTTATTAACTCATTTGTGCCTTTTAACTGGTGATGTTTGCATTCAACCAGATCATATTATGTGCTGGAAAGTAAAGGCAGTGAATGCACCATAATGCTGGTGAACTTCTATTATATTTTGTCTGTGGAAAACAATTATTTGTTAATGAGACTATTCCAATTCACGTAGTAATCATTGGGATATGTTGCACTTTTGAAGCATTAAGGGCATTTGCATATGCTTTGGCCTGTAGTTAATGAGAGCTTTTCTGCTGACTTCTCTGGGAATAGGAATAACCTCTGCAGCAACAGAAGACCACCAAATCCTATAGATTACAGCAGGATTCTGCAATAAAACTAGGCTTCCATAGAAATTACTCTTGAAATGTTGTGTTTTATACACCATAGCTTCTTGGTAGGAAACATAGTTCCTAGCAGAAGGATACAAGGGAAACCTGCAAGGGAAATGTTACACTGCAACGTTTTTTTCTCTGATCACGGGGTTAAATGTGTTGGGTGGTAACAGCTGCATGCCCACTGCAGTCTACAGAATACTACAAATTAGCAGCAAAATGGATGAATAAAATAAAAAATAATGTCAAGGCTATTGCATTATATCAAGCATGCCTGGGATATTTTGGAAAATGCAGCTTGATTTTCGTCTGTGTTCATGTAATGTTCTTCAGCCCTCACTCATCTGAACGTGGACTCTTGACAGTCTTTGGTTATTTAAGGGTCCGATTGTACTCCCACTGAAGCCAGTGGGAATATGATGGCTACTCACCATAAGATGCATTATCTGTGAATCTCAGTTAGCAATCACTCATCTGAGTAATTCCATTGTCTTCAATGTACAGCTTCTGTAGAGTAAGGGCTCCCCAGTAGTGGTATAGATAGGGTGCTTATGCTAAAGCAGTATTAAGGTTTTGACTCCCTCTAAGCAAGATCTACATCTTACTGGACAAGGAGCTGGCAGTAGCATTGGGCATCATTCCCGAGTACTAAGATGTGCCGCAGCACTATGTCCCATTTCAGAGGACTTTCTCTACAGTGACGTGCTGCTTTGCAAACCCCAGACTTTGATCCAACATCTTGTTTAGCAACCCATTGGGGACGGTCCAGTGTGGATAACAAAGTCTCTTTCAGAGACACTTGTTAAAAGGACCATTTTCCTCAGCTACTGACTCTGATCCTGGCTTGCGATCCCAGAGGCAGGGCAGGACTGCCGCATCCTTGCTGAGTTCTGTCACGTTGTTGCCGAGGGCACTAGGGTCAGACGCGGGAACACTAGCTTCAAATTATTGCTGTGATGTCACGTCAAATCTCTGGGACTTGGTTTCCCCACCTGTGCTACGGGGATGTTGATACTTCCTTGTTTTGTGGAGTGCACTGAGCTGGAAAGAGGAATGTGCTGCGTGGGAGCTGAGGGCAGAAGGCTGTTCTCTTTAGTGCAACTGAACGGCAGTTTTCTAGCCACCCAAGTGGTGTTTTTGGCACGTATACCCAGGTTACAATTCTATCCCTGCCAGCAATTACACAGCCCACGTGATTCAGTGATCTGTACTGTGGGACATGCCATACTGTAGTTTGTGAGCGATGTAGATTTACTTATTCCACTGTATTTTAATGTAGAGAGATGGTGTTCATTGTCTCTGACCAGCTGTGCACTCAGAGGAACCACTGACACACTCCAGTTCAACATATAGTCAATTAGACAAATGGTGTTTTAGAGCATCCTAAATCACAAAACATTGCTAGGACAGCTGTCCGTAGCCTTTATTTCTGTTGCACGCCAAGCTGTTACACATTTTGCTGGCTTATTCATTTGTTGTAAGTATTAGTGTCAACTATCTTCACTTCTACCCCATATCAGCAGCCCCCAGTTCATTCCTCTCTCTCTCTCCCCATCTCATGACTAATGATTGTAAGGAAAAGGAGTGCATTGAAACACAGCTTCAAAGGGGATACAGCCAACCCCTTTTAACGCTTCTTTTATGCTGCCTAGGTGATGTAAATAAGCTTTTGAGTAAATAAGTCAGACCCAAAACTATTCTGCAGAATCAAGCCACCTGAGGGGAAGGGCCTCATGTGATATCACAAAAGTGTCCTTACTGGGAGCACTGAGTAGCACGTTCACAATGCCAGGTGAGTAGTCTGTGCGGGAGTCAAGTGAATCAAAAGCTTTCTTACAGGTTAAGCCAAGGAGCGTGCTGAGGCCTTTGCTGTAAAAGTATTCTGGCACCTTCGTTGTGTTTCGGGTTCGGTGTCGCTGACAAACATGACAGAAAAGGTGTGGCGGAGATTTTATGCTCGAAAGTCAGTCTTCCTTCGGCTGCTTTATAACAACAGAAATGGTCGTAAAACAGAGTATTGCGATTGATTGTACCAGCTCTTGTCAGGTAAAGAGAATGTAGTTATCCAAATTGGGATCTGGACCGTGTACCAAGTCAAGTGTGTGGCTATTTTTCAATGCTTGTCTTTTTACCAGTCAGTGAATCATCGTCCGTTAAATATCATGGCACTTCTGTGTGCGTTGTCTTTGTTTACCGAGCAATATAGATGGGATTTCTCTCTTCTTTCTTTAGAAGAAGTTCACCTAAAAGAAAAATCCAGGTTGCATGCAGAACTTTTTTCCTCCTCCTATCATCACAGCAGCTCTGAGCTTTTCAGACTTTTCCAGATGAGACATGGCATACTTCTTTTATACAGCTAGACACATCAAAAAAAAAAAAAAAAAGCCAGTATCTTGGAGAGTCTGAATTTTGTCCTTCAATAAGCTCCCAGGTGTACTGGGTAGGCTTTGGTGATTGCAAATGGAGATTAAGGAAACGGTGAGTTTTCCACCAAGAGCACCAGCATCTCCTCCTCCTTGTGTTTGTCTGCTGCCTTTAGACAGAGGGCTCCAAGTCTAGGACCTGAATGGGCACCTTCAGCTCAGCAGCACTATGTTTACTGCTCTACTTCCCTATGTGCAATTAGGGTCTCTTGTACACGTGATGATGTGACGATGGACACGTTACAAAAATGTCACTTTGTGTGACTTAATGGTGTCACACATTGCGTGTACATGAGTTTTGGGGTTTTAGATGAGTTTGCATCACTGCAAACTAAACTACACCCTGATGTAGTTGAGTTTGCAATGATGCATTGCAGCTATTAGTCAGCTCGCTCTCCCAGCCGTGGTAGAGGCGGACAGGCTCCACCAAAAAAAAAGGATCGGGCCCCTTGCCACTTGTGCCTTCAACAGGTGCCTGGCTTGAATATTCAGAGTAACGAGGCCCTCAGGGATGAGCAGAAACCATTTTAAGTGCCCTTCTTACAAATGGGAAAATATACAGGAACCGGCTGCTCCAAGAGACCCGCTCTAGATTCTTGTGTGTGTTGCGGCTGCTTTGCTGGCACGGTATCGGCCCCGGGTAGACTGGAGTTATTGAGAGGCAGTCTGGACTTCCTGGTCCTTAGGCTCGGTGGGCTCCCGATGCGTTTAAACTGTTGTTTTGATCTGCCGTCCATCAGAGTGCTTACGTGTTATCATACCCAGTATTTCTGTGGAGCGCTCCTTGCCCTGAGTGGAGTGTATGAAATGGCTGGATCTGCGGGGAACCATCTTGTAGCGTTTTCCTTGGTTCTTACTGTTAAAATAGTAATGGCATCCCCAAAGCATTTACAGTAGCTGCAATGGCATTCCCTATACTTGACATGAAGGTTGCTATGAATATTGCAGATGCACTGTCGTTTTGGCTAAGTATGTCTTTGTATAATGGGAGCACCTTGCTTTAGAAGGCAGGGCAGCACGAGAGGCAAGTCCATTTAAAAAACTTGGCAGAGCCACCCGGGTCAGTTGGGAAGACAAGTCTTTTGTAACTCGGTGGTGCACGAAATGCATTTACCGGCTTAAATGGGGTTCGGTCAGAATTGACCGTTTAACACCCAGACTGCAATGCTTCAGTCCCAATACCATTTTCATGCTGATGTATGGCCACGAGAGGTGGGGATTCACCCATGATCTAGACATCTAGACTCTCTCAAATCAACAAAAAATACCATCTCAATGGGAGGCAGCTGAAAGAAAAACCTGAGCATCGACCTCATCGCGATCGTCATTGCACAGCATGCGGAACAGTCGGGAGGGGCTGGCCGATGGAAACCCTCCACCAGACACTGCTGAAAGTGAAAACTGAGGGGATTTCACCACGCAGAGGATATGGACTGAGTGGCAGAGCCGAGACCAGCATAGCAGAGACTAGGTACAGACATTCACTTTCTCCTGGAGGAGTCGCTGATCTCCTAGGAGAAAGCCCAAGCATGTAGACATTAATTCTTTTTCACCCACAGCACAAAGGGCTGCTCGTGGAGAAGAGTCACTTGGGAGCAATGGTTCCTGGGAGAATCTGTCTTGGGAGACCATATGTCTGTCTTGGAACCCAGTCTTGGTCAGGCTTCTGGCATGACTTGACTATGGGCATGTCTGCGCATGCACGGTCACCGGTTGAACGTTACTGAGTGGTAAGCGGAAATAGGCCGATGTCTATAGACACAGGTACAGACACAAGCTGATTAGCACGTTGTTCCAGAGTGAGTCTCTGTGCCATAGCCTACATCAGGTCTCAGATCTAGGGAGCCTGACCCCTCCCCAGGCATAGGCTGGTCACATTATACCAATCTGTTGGCCTGTGCAGACCCCACCAGGCTCCTCCCATCCCCAGAAGCATGTGGAAATCCAGCTTCAGCTGCATGCAGCTTCTCCTGGCCGGTGCTGACCCGGCTGGGTCCGTCCCATCCGGAGCAGCATGCGGCTGAAGCTGGCTTCTCACAAGCTGCTGGGGATGGGAGGAGCCTGGCCAGATCAGCACCGGCCAGCAGAAGCGGTGGTGGAGCCATGTTCCACTCGGGACTGACCGTTGCAGGCAAGGGAAAAATGCAGCTGAGCCCCTGCCAGTCTGGCCGGGCTCGTCCTATCCTGAGTGGCACACGGCTCTGCCACTGCTTCTGCTGGCCGGGGCTGACCTGGCCAGGCTCCTCCCATCCCCAGCAGCTTGTGGGAAGCCAGCTTCAGCTGCATGCCACTTTTCCTGGCTGGTGCTGACCCGGCTGGGTCCATCCCATCTGGAGCAGCATGTGGCTGAAGCTGGCTTCCCATGTGTTGCTGGGGACGGGAGGAGCCTGTCAAATGTCCAATACCATGTCAATGCCTTTGCAAGCCTGTCCATGTAGGCTTTGGACCTGTTCCTTGGGAAGCTGAAATAGGTCTGAAAACCCGTCACTTTTACTGGGGCAGCCAGCAATAGTCTTGAGCATCGTGCCCTAGTTAGAACAAATGTCAATAAGAGAAGAATCATCATTTTTCAGAAATCTAATTCTCATTCTAACATGGCAACCTGTTTCTGAGGATCTACTTAAAAACACAGGTGAGGAAAATCCACTTTTAGGCACCCTTATTCAAAGCCCTGTGCCTCGTTGAGATTAGATTAAGGACTTTGTTTCCCTGGACAGACTCAAGGATTTGATCCCATTGTTAGAGATCACCAAACCATAGCTTCACACGCTACCTATGCTTGGTTTTGCCTAGCAAGATAATCTCGCTCCTTCACGAGGTTATGTGCCTGTTGAGATCTGATGCCCGATGGATGAACAGTCGCTGCTGAGAGGAAAAAATGTACAGGCGCCTGAAAAAGAAAATTTGAGATGCAATTTCTTATCGCAAGGAATGCTGCCGATGCATTGCTAAGTGATATCGCCCCTTTCCTTTCTTTTCTTTTCAGTAAAGGTGAAGAGCTGAGCTCCTAAACTGATATCCGGGGTTGATCTGAAGCTGCTTTGGAAAAATAAATGGCTTTCACAAGGGTAAGGGAATATATCTTAATGGAGCAAAGTAACAGCTAGAAAGCCCCATGCTGCTCACCTGCTCCAGTGCCCACCCTCACATAGCTACCTCATTGAATGGGCTCTGCTTAAAACCATTGGCTGTACCATCCTGAATGTGCATTGCTTCAAAGAGAGAGATTGCACGCGACATTGAAAAAACTGGGCTTGTGCCTTTTGGGGGCTGCTTTGTGTGAGAAAGGTTGCGGTGCTGCCTGTACAGGCAACCCCTGCTTAATGCCGTTTCATTTAGCACTATTTCCCTGGAAAGCTCCACTTGGAAAGGATATTCCAGTTCACTTTGTTCTCGGTGTGTTTCATGATAATGCTCACCGTTGCCATCGTGGGTCATGAAAAACAACCACGGCTGTCATTTTGGGTCATCAGATACTTTCGGTTTCGCTGAGTGCTTGTTTAGCTTCACATTGGTTTTTCCAGGGACTAATTGAGAGCGCTAAGTTGGGGTTGCCTGTACTGCTTTACCCGTGAGCCTGTCTGCCTTGGAACAAATGGGAAAATCTGGAGAGGGCGTATGGAGTCCTGGAACAGAAGTTAAGAAGCTGGGGACAGATTTTTCAGGGTGCCTAGGAAATTTTGAGGAGGAGCTAGAGTTGCGTGGATGCTTGGGAAATGCCACTCAGCACCTCGACCCCTTTGAGCATTCCTGGCTTTTGCCACTGTCTGCTTGGTAACTTGGGGCCAATGGTTTCTCTTCCCACACGTTTCACTCCTTGTGCTTTGTCTAAGTTAGCTTGCATGCTCTTCAGGGCAGGAGCTCTCTCTCTCTCTTGAGGTATTTTTCATCGCATCTCATGCAACTGAGCCACTTGAGTCCAGTTTTCTAAATGGTAGTTAGGCCCACAGCTCCCCTAAAAATCACAGGAAATTTGTCACCTGAGTTGCTTTAAAAAGACCAACCCCAAGCCAGCGTGCACCACTCTGTTGGCAGGACTGGACTCCCAGCTAGTTTACATTTTTAAGGGTTGCGGTTTCCTCAGAGTATCAGCTGCTCTAGTACCTTAGCCCTGAACTCGCGCAATATCGATCCCAAAGGATGCCAGGTGAAGCAATCGTGTATATCCCTATCCTGTATGAACAGCACAGACAGTTCAAAAGCAGTACGTCGGAGATGGTAGAGAGAGAATCCGGTATGCTTTCTCTCTAGTGCATCTTGAGTTTATGTTCTGTGCCTGAAATGACTCTATTTGGTTTGACAGTCTTGCAAGCATGGAGTAAAGTTCCCTCCATTATCTGTTTGCCCGTATCCCAGTTCCTTCCCCGCAGAAGCCTCTGGTTGGATTCATGCCATAAAGCAGACATATTTACCGTTCATGAAGTGGTGCGAGCTGCCAAGCATGATGCATGCAACAAATGGACATGGGAAGAGAAGGAGGCACACCACCATTAGCAGACCCGAAGCCTGGCCGGTGTTTCTGAATGTGGGCTTCATTGGCAAGGTTTCCTGCACCAGCCACATGTCATCTGAAGAGCTACATTCCCCATTGCCCCCACGGTTGAAGTGTTACACAGGTGTTCTGGTTTTGAGGATTAAAACATTCTTTTGATGTTTCCACTGTCTCTCAAGTCAGGAAATGTAGCCTGCCAGATTGGCAGAGCTAGGGGTAAAGCGGGTCGACACTACTGCACCGTCCTCATCTCGGGCAGTTCAGGTCAGTCAGAGCTCGGGCAGGCGCCTTGCCTAGCTGAAGGACCGATAATAGTGAAGCTGTGGCGGTGACTAGCGCCGGGTGCAAAACCTGCCTGAGCAACCGGGCAGATGCTCAGGTATTTGCCGCTCGGGTGGGTTTGCCTGTGCTCGGCTCTAGCCTGCCATGCCCCCCCCCCCCCCCATGCTAAATTGAAAAGCGGAAGGGTCTGTTGCATACTCATGAGTGGTAATTTGTGGTCGGTTTTGTTTTTAATTCTATCTCTGAAATGATACTGCACTTCCCCAGGAAGGAGCAGCCTGTGCTGTAAGCGTGCTCGGTGGCGTCCCTCCAGCGGAACTGGATTGCTCGCTACGTGATATACAAGTGCACGCACAGCTTCGGCACATATCGCTGCACGCGAGGGTGCTGCACAGAAAACAAGAGCCACTTTTTCTGAATGTCGGGACACTTTTCAAACACTGGAATGTGCGGTGTAGCTGCCTCCCTGCCGGGAACCATCAGCAACCCTAGTCAATTAGGAGAGTGTTCTCATTTCTGACAGCGGGGATGTTTCCTTGTCGTCCAGTGTCATCCCTAGCACGAGGGAGAGAGCAGGGCCCCTTGGATCGCAGTGAGAGAGAGAGGCAGTGAGAGTGAACTTGCCACTGGGACTTGCCTTCAGAGATTCCGCCCTTCCAGAGATCAGAAGCATCGATCAGGTTATCATTGTCCTGGCCGCCATAACGTGTCAGTAGTCCTGGAGAGCTAGATTAGACGAGAAAGCAGAAGCATCTTCTTGTTCTTCACGTGTGCTGTGAAACAGCTGGCTGTCGCACAGTGGAGAACTTGCTCTCAAGCCTGCTCCCTGGCAAAGATGCACAGGTTCACGCCTGTTGCGCCCCCAGGAGCCAAAGACCTGGACCTGGACCCCCCAGCGAAAGGCCGGGAAATAAAAGCTGGGCCGACAGAGAGGGCAGGGGTGCTTGCAGGGGTTTGAGGGAGTGTGTGTGTGGGTGCGCAAGTGTGCGTGCGTATGGGGCTGTGCCGGGTGGGATGCACTGGTTGAGTGAAGCCTGGGGGGGAACCCCACCCCACCTCCAGTCTCTACTTAGCTGAGCCCCCCCAGGGAGCCCTGTGACTGGAGCTGTGCAAACAGAGCATGCAAACAGGCACAGCCTGACAAAGACGCAGCAGTTTGCACAGGAGTTTGTGCAGTGGGGTGCGCACTAGGCACCTGAAGGGCTGGTCCGAGCAAGTGACCTGAGCCCAGAGGCCTAGAGAGAAGCTGCTGAGACCAGGTAAGTACGGGAAGTAGCTCGCGGCCACGGAAGTGACCTGATGTGCCTGTCAGCATCAGCTTCTTGGTGCTGAGACCTCCATCCAGACTGGCCCTGCACCATGGGGGCTGCCAACACCCGAGCATGGGCGCACCCCCCCTTGTGGGATGCATGCCTTGGTGGAGTCCCTGGAGGGCTGAGTGTGGGAGCTCGAGGAGGAGGTATGAGAGCTGCCATGACAGGGACCATGAAGATTACAGCCACAACAACTGCCAGGCCCTAATCCAAGGGAACGAGGGAGGAGGTGGCCACAAACCGCTCCACAAGCTCCCTGGAAAACGGTTGTCTCCATATCTGGGGCATGCAGAGCTAGGGCTGCTCCTCCCCTGGCACTGCACAACAGGTACGCTGAGGAGACTCTGACAGAGACACCGAAGGAGGAGGTAAGTATCCCTGCCCCTAGGAGGAGACACTGGGCGGTGGCAGCGGGGGGACTCTCTCCTGAGAGGTACGGAGGAACCCACCTGCTGTCTGGACCCTGTAGCCCGAGAGGTCTGCTGGCTCCCTGGGGCCCGCATGCAAGAGGATCCCCAGGCTCATCCATCCCTCCGATTATTACCCTGCACTCCTTGTCTGTGTGGGCACGGACCATGTGGCCAAGGGTAACCCTGACTGGGACATGAGTGACTGCAGGGCCCTGGGCTCAAGGGACTGGGGGCTCAAGTCATTTTCTTTTCTGTGTTCCCTGTTGCAGGCCATGGAGCCAGGAGGGAAGGCTGCATGGAAGATATCAACAGACGCCTCCTACAATGGTGTGACCACGAGGGTTTTGTTTTCTTTGACCCCAGCATGCACTTCAGAGAGAGAGGACTACTAGGAGAGGTAAGGCCCTGCTCTCAGCCAGGGTGGCCCATGGACTGCATAGGGCTTTACACTGACTTTGCCGTGGGACAGGGAAACTCCAAGTGGAGCGTGCCAGGGGACCGGCACACAGGAAGGCTCCCATGTGGAGGACACTGCTTTTGAAAATGCAACCCAAACAGTTCTCCCATGGCATCTCAGGAAATCGAGGGTGTCAGCTGGGGGCCTCGGCTGCCTGGACACCAATGCCAGACGCACAGAGAACAAGCCAGTGGCAGTGTGACCTGGTGGGGATCACGGAGACCTGGTGGGACTCCTTGCATAATCAGAGCGTAGCCCTAGAGGGCTGCACCCTGCACGGCAGGGAGAAAAGGCAGAGGGGTAGCTCTCGATGTGAGAGAGCAGGACTCCTCTCCAGAGGCTGACACTGGCTCTGAAGAGAAGCAGCTTGGAACACCCTGGGTCAAGCTACGGGGTGGGTGTGAGGCAAGAGAAACCTAACTGTAGGCGTTTGCTACAGGCCCCTGAACCAAGCAGAGGAGCTGGATGTGGACTTCTCTAGAGAACCGACAGAGAGGCTGGGTGTCCCAGGGTGACTTCAAGTACCTGGACTCAGCTCGGGAGGAACGCTCGGCTAGGTTGGATCAGTCACGCAGTTCCCTGACTGCGATAGAGAACCTCTTCCTGATCCGGGATGTGCAAGGGCGAAGCAGAGGTAATGATCTCCTAGACCTGCCCTTGGCCCAGGGAGATGATCTGGTGTATGGCTTGAACATCGAGGGTAGCCTGGGCAACAGCAACCACGAAATGGTCGGGTTCACTGTCCTCCATAAGGTCAACAAACTGACCGACAGGCACAAGTCCCAGACTTCAGAAATGCTGACTCTGACAGGCTCAAAGTATTAGGAGGGGAGGGGATGTGGGACCAGGAAGGCAAGGCGAATGGGGTACACAAAGAGAAGTCGTTGCTCAAAGACAATCCTTTCGGGGACACGGCCGCCTCGACAGCACGCACCTTCCAGCAAGAATGTTTTACCTCCTATCTCACCCACACTTCCCTTGCTGTAGCGTAAGCTCCTTGCCCTTGCTGAGAACAGCCCTGCTCCATCCTCTTTGGAGCCCCTCCCCCCGCAGGCTGCTATTCAATCCCGTCTCAGTCTTCTCTTCCTACGACTAAATCAGCCCTGTCCCCTCAGCCTCTCCTCAAAAGTCACGTGCCCCAGCCTCCTAACCTTTTCCATTGGCCTCTGCTGCACTCTCTCCAAGTTTTCCACATCCTTTCTGTAGCGGGGGGCCTAAAACTGGACACGGAACTCTAGATGTGACCTCACCACTGATGCATCGAGGAGCGTAATTGCTTCCCTTGCCCTGCTGGCAACACACCTACCCATGCAGCCCAGGATGCCGTTAGCCTTCTTGGCAACAAGGGCACACTGCTGGCTCCCCTTCAGCTCATTGTCCCCTGTCACCCCCAGGTCCTTTTCTGCAGAGCAGCTGCCCGGCCAGTCAGCCCCCGGCCTGTCCCAGGGTGAGGGACTGTTCCAACCTAAGTGCAGGGTTTTGCACTTGTTGAACCTCATGAGATATAGTTTGATTTGGTCCTCCAACATGCTGAGATCTCTGAATCCTAGCCCTACCCTGCAGCATGTCTACTACTCTCCTCAGCTTGGGTGTCGTCTGGACACTTGCTGAGCAGGGCCGGCCTGCCCATGCCTGTGACACCAGTGGCTGCAGGAGGCCCTGCAGCTGAGGGGCCCCATGCGGTCAGCATCCTCTACAGCAGGGAAGTGAAAGTTGCTGTTTTAAACTCTGCACCCATTTTTGGCACCAGGTTGAAAGCTGCAGCTTTCCCATTTGCTTCCCTGGGAGCCAGAAGCAGGACCCCTCCTCCTGGGGCAAGGAACTCCGGGCTGGGGTCTTGCCTAAAGAGCCCCGCCATGCCTGCAGAGGAGGGGGCTGAGCTGGGCAAGGAGAGTCCTGCCTTCCTGCTCTCTGCCAGACCCAGCCCAGCCAAGCCCTGCCCTGCCCTGCCCACTGCACCTGTGGGCTGCTCAGGATGGCCAGGCAGCAGCTCCCTGCACGTGAGTGTAATGGAGGTGGGGGGGGGAGTGAGACTGAGGTGGCTGGGGGCAGGAAGGGGTCCTGTGTGTGTGTGTGTGTGTTAGTGTGAGAGAGATCTTTTATTAGACCAAATAAATAGTTAGAAACATTTTTTCTGAGCAAGCTTTTGGGTTTAAAAACGCTTGGTCAGGCTGGGGAATCCTCTGCAGTTGGTGTGCGCTCTTCCAGGAGGGCATGAATAGTAAAGAGGCCAGTGGCTGGTCTGCAGCAAGAAGGGCAGGAAGTGGAGATGTACTTTGAGGAGCCAGTGGTGGGATGGGGCTATGGAAGGGGGATGAATGTAGCAGGGGAAAGTGGAGAGATACCTGGGGAGTCAGATGTCAGGCAGCTTATAGCATGTCATAAATCCCAGGTCTGTGTTTAGTCCAGGAATGTACTTGGTAGCTTTGCCTTTGAGAGTTGTGCCGAGCTTCTTGTTGGCATGGCAAGTAGGTAAAATTCCTTCCCCGGAGGTGTCAGACGGCAGGCAGGGAGGTAAAGAAATCCTTGCTCGTTGTTCTGACACAAAGTTTAAAATCCAACATCGGCTGCAATTCGGCGGCGTCCGTGTTTCCGGGATGTACTCCGTAGCCATGCTGGTCTGTAGATGAGAGGCAATGCAAAAAGTAGAACCCTCAGTTCCAAAATGATCCCTTTTACAAAACCAACTGGGATATCGCAAGACAAAGCTGGACCCAGAGGGACAGCTGTCCACCTTCAGCTGCCTCTGTGCACAAATGAAGTGTATTTCCTTCCCACAGGGACTTTTTACCACCTATACTTTTCTCGGAGCCTGATGAAGCGCTTTGGAGCCTGAAAGCTCACTAAAAAGACAGGTTTCTGGTGATTTCCCAGTTGGTCTCATAAAAGGGATCATTTTGGAACCAAGAGTTCTTCAGTTTTGCATTGCTTCTGTGTTTCAGCCAGGAGTTGTTGTATCCGGGAGGTTGACTAAGTGACGTTCATAGGCTCGTCTGTGGAAAGCATTTTGCATGTTCCTGTGGTGGATTCATCCTGCGAGACTGGAGTGGGAGCAGTTTTCTCATGAGAAACGCGCCCCTACCAGTCACTGGGTACTCCGGCCTCAGATAGATTTCCGGTGTGCGTTCAGTGCAGAGTGCTGTTGTTGTTTGGTCTCTGCTACGTATTTGACATTGGGGCATTTGGTGTGCCGGACAAGATAGCGAAAGCTTCTGGGGGTGCTGGTGTCAGTCCCGGGAAGGACTACGGTTCTGTCGTGGCGTGTAGCAGTCATTGCAGTGGAGATACACTGGTAGGCTTTCAACTTCTTTTCATGGCATGGCCTGGACCAGTTTGGTGCATTTTGGGCTGCAAGAAGTTTGCCTCCGGCGATGAGGGTTGCAGGCTCGGTGCTTGTCGGGAGGCCGGGACGGGTGGCTCTGGGAAGATCTCGGGAAAAATAGGGTCTCCTTCTAGTGTGGGCTGCAATGGTTTGAGGATTTTCCATGTAGGTTCAAGGGAGCGGTGATACGTCATAACCCGCAGTGCGTGAGTCTTGGGGCTTTCCTTCTGCACTGCAGCCATTGGTCATGTGGTAACTGGGCGGCTCTTTCAAGCATGCAGCTATCTTGCTGGAGTGTCTCTGCCATGTGAATGCCATTTTAAGAGTTGTGAGGTGGCGATCCCGGGTCTTGCCCACAGCGCCTATTCGGTGCTCCATGAGGGCTTGGCTGGGTATTACAGGTTTTGTGGCATGTTTAGGGCAACTGCTGGCTCCGTGCAGACATGGACATTGGTCCATGGGTTCCTCATCTGCTGTTGCCTGTATTTTATCATTCGGGATGCCGATTATCGCGTCTCGAAAGGAGATGTTGGTGCCAGAGTCCACGAGAGACAGTCGGATGGAGGGACGACAACCGCCGCATATCTGATGGAACTCAGTCGGAGATGTGGCCAGTTTTCGGTCCAAACAACAAAGATGCCATCAATCTGGCTTAAGCACAGCAAGGGTTGGATGGTACAGTCTTTGAGGAAGTCTTCTTCCAGGTGGCTCATCAATAGGGTGGCCTCCTGTGGGCCCATGGCCTGGAGGAAACGGTGCTTGTTAAAAGTGGAATTGTTGCATGCGAGGATGAAGTGTAGCATTTCCTTCGTATCGTTGGGTCTGTACTCTGAGTCACCAGCTTGCTCTTGGAGATAGGTGGGGCACGCTGTCCTGGTGGGGGATGGTGGCATATAAAAGGGTAACATCCACACTGGCTAAGAAGCCATTGCTGGCAAGGTGGCCTGTGCTTTGAAGTGTTTATACAATGCCTGTAGCGTCTCGGACCAAACCCGCTCCTTCGGTAACAAGTGGTTTAAGGACCGGTTCCACGAGACCTGCTGGCTCTTAGCCACCGTCTCCTCAATTTACATTGTCGCTGACTGGCTTGCACGCAGGCCTGCCTCCGGCATCTTTACTCTTTGTTCAATCCGGGAAGAGCGCGTACTGACCGCAGATGCTTCCTTGGCCTGATCGCGGGTGCTTAAATTGAAGAGCTGGCTAGAAAAGTGTTTCCAACCATGTCGTTGGTCTCAAAAAGATATCGGCTTTACCCAGGGAACCTTGTCTGCCCCGTGAATGTGTACATTTGGCTGTAGCGGGGGTGGGGAGCAGGGAGAAGTGGTGGGCATGTGCCCCACAGCCAGGCAGGGGTCGCCTCAGCCTCCCTTGCCAGCTCTAGGAGGGGAGGGGGTCCTTACCCCCCTGCCGGCCCAAAGCCCAGCTCCCATGGTGGGAGGGGGCCTCCACTCTTGTTTGCCTAGGGCCCTGGTACATCTTCATCCGCCTCTGTGCTTGCCACCCCCACACCACTGCCGATGCCTTCTTCGTGCCAGGGGACCCCAAAAACTGTGGGCCGGCCCTGGTGCTGAGGGTGCGCTCTATGCCAGGTCACTGATCGAGATAATGACCCAAACGGGCCCATTGCTGATGCCTGAGGCACTCCACCTGATACTGACTGCCCACCGGACATCACGCCATTGACTGCTACCCTCTGAACACGACGATCCGGGCAGGTTTTGGTCCTCCTTCCAGACCCTTTATCCAACCTGGACTTTCTTGGCTTTCCTGTGGGAATGTTGTGGAAGACTTTAGCAAAAGCCCAGCTTGAGTCAAGGTCCGACTGTGTGCCCACATGTGCAGAGCCCATCCTCTTGCCTTAGAAGGCAAATTGGGTGGGTCGGGCCCGGCTTGGTACAATCCCTTGCTGTCCTTGAAACACGTATACCTGTTCGCAACGTCGCTTTACCTTAAACATTGAACATTTCAGCTGGGGTAACGAGCAGAGTTTCACCACAACCTGTGACAGTACGCAGCTGTTTGGAGAGGTAATGGACGTAGAACGGTGAAGAAAAGATACAATTCATTAAGCGGCTTTCCAATGGGAAGGAAGTTGTACAGTACCTAACCGACGGGCCTGCCTTGAAATGTGTCTGTAGAGTTGCAGGATGGCTTTTGGTACCTGAGAAATGTAGCTTTTACTTGCTGGGATTTATGGAAAAACACAGGTCCCTTCACCTTTTTTCAGCACTGCTGTTATTTATCTCCACGCAACTCTGGAATGTGAGATGCCGTCTCTGTAAACTTGCCTGGCATCCGGGATAAATGCCACACCCTGCTCTCTAAACAGACTGTCCACAGGGAATCCATCGTCTGGAAAGACCAACAGGTAAGGATGCACCCGTTCTGCATGATGCAGCATCAGGTAAGAGATGCCCATGGTAGCTTTAAAGGACTGGGGGATAAAGAAGCCAGATCAAAGTACCTTCATGATGCCTCTAGGCTGCTTCCGTTGCCTCGGCTCGCTTGGTTAAGTCTACTCCTGCAGCGCAGATGTACGCGTACCTAGCGGGCATGGATACACGAGGTGCTTTCATGCACGGGAGGCCAATCTACCACACGGTAAAGGGTCGCTCTGTAACTGCATGCAGCGGGGACTGTGTGGTAACACAGGCTACCATATGCTTTCCTACTACCTGTAAATGTAGGTAGCAGAGTGACCACGCGGTAGTTAATGAGGAGTGGGCATGTCTGCATGTGTGTTTACTCTGATCCCAAGTTACGCTTGCGTAAGCCCAGCCAGAGTAAGGCATTCTGGGCAGGCATCGACACATGCAGGGAGCAGAGTTGCACCCAGGTACCCGCAGCCCAGCAATGAGCCCCTGAAGACACCAGGGCCAGCTTCAGGCTAGCGCAGGGGGGTGGCAGGGAGCACCGAGATGCTTATCTCTTGGCCCTGGGGTGCTGTCTGCTGCTGGGGCGGGGCCGACATCCCCCTGACCTGGTAGCAGGGAGCTCCTACCCTTACTCCCTGAGCAGGGGTGCAGGGTGTGGAAAGAGTTGCAGGGGAGGGGCAGGGCCCAGCCCCTTGCCCCAGTCCCCTGTGTGACAGCTCGCTTGCTGCTGGCTGTCCCACCAGAGGATAAGAGTAGGGGGCTGGGACTGACCCCCACCCCCCTGAAGCTCTTCCACACCCTGCACCTCAGTCACCCAATTGAGGCAGGAGACTGGGACCTGCCTGTGACCAGGCCATCTCCCAGCCACCCCAGGGCTGTGCAGGGAAGTCTGCACATGCTGTCCTGAGCTGGTGGGAGATGGCCTGAAACCAGACAGTCCCCAGCTACCTCCAGCCTGCTTGTGCTCCCTTGTGCATCCCAGGGCTGGCCGGGAGCTGTCCTGGTCATGGGCAGGTCCCCTGGTTTCCAGTCCCTGTTGGTTCCTGGAAAAAGTGAGGCTGCTCGGCCCATCACTGTAGCCTGCAGTCATGAGGGCTGGGGGCCTGCAGGTGTTGTGGGGTGGATTCTCCATGTGCCCTGGATCCCACGGCCCCTGTCGCCCGTTGCACCTGTCTCTCTCCGTTTTCACCAGCACCCTGCTGTGCTTTTAGCTTCTCTCTTTGTGTGTGGCCTCAGACCAGCAGGGACTCCCCAGGCCTGAAGAAGGGGGACTGTGCCCGAAAGCCTGATAAGACCTTTTTTCCAGCTGCTCGTCCGGTCGAAAACAAGATCTCCCACCTGCTCAAAGAACCTTGCCTACCAAGCAGGCCAGTTCCTGCGTATCATGGCACCGACATCGCCCAGGGCTCCAAGGGGGCGTTGCACAGCCAGAGCAAGGTTCTGCCTTCAACAGCATGGTGGAGCAGGGCATCCCTCACTGCGCCCTCCCCCGGGACTTGCCCAAGCCTGAGACATGGGGCTGCCCCCGGGGCTCTTGAAAGGCACAAGGCCATGAGCCCGGCTGCTGCTCTGCCACCTCTGGCCCAGCCCCTCTTGCTGTCCTCGCAGAGGAGTCACAATGCGATGCCCAGAAAGTCACTTGTGGCCCCAATGAGCTTCCGCTGTCCAAAGGCATGCACAAGCTGTGTGTGGGGCAGGCTGGCAAGGAGAGCGGGCCCTGGCTGTGGCAGCCTGAGCTGCTGGCCCTTCCTGGAAAAAGCGAAGCCATGTGGAACATTGCTGTCAATGAGAGGCACCAGCAGGAGGATTGCCTGCTGGTGGCTGGGCCCAGGGACACACTCGTAGCCTCGCATTTCTCTGGCATTGGGAGCGCTTGTCCCTGTGTGCTGCCGCACCTTACGGGGCCCGACGTTAGCTGCCCAGTACGCTGTCCTCCCATGAGCGTGCTTGTGCCAGGGTACCGAGTGAGCGGCCTTGTATCTTTGCACAGGTCATTGCTTTTGGAGGTGGGAGCTTGTTCCTTTTTGCCAAACAAAATCCCCCAGAGGGCCACCCAGCCAGGCGGGTCTGCTTTGTGGCCTCCTGTTTGATTTCCGAGTGCTTGGTGCCCCCGCCTCCATTTGCAGGGCAGTGGGTTCCGCTGCCTCCTTTTCTGCCCCTGGCCGGCACGAGGTAGGTGGGCAAAGCCAAGGCCTGTCTGCCTGGGAATGGCCGCCTTTCCTTTGAAAGCCAGAGCAGAGGCTGTGCTTTCAGAGCTTGTCTGTCCCCACATCTGTTCTTGACCCCTGCTGATGGGCAAGGGGCCCTGATCTTAGCCAAACTTGAAAAGGGGCAAAGCAGAGGAGGAGCAAACTGGAAGAGGCAGGTGTCGACTGGTACACTAGGCCTGGTGCCCCGGTGGCACGTATACCAAGCCTGTAGCTTCTAAGGGTCTGTGCCCAGCCCTGCAAGGGCCTCATGAGTGGGGCTAATGGGGCCTGAGTATGAGGGAGTTCTGCGTCTCGTTGATGTTGCGAACGGTCGCCGAGGCTTCTACATATGAACCCACAACTGCGGAGGGTTCCCCTGAAGTCCAAGCACATGCCCAATCTTCCATGTGACTACCCACAGCAGACGAGTCATCGCTGCGAGAAAAAAAAAAAGCTGGAAAGGGTTTTTTTTTTAACACTCCGTGAATGCCATTCTAGGCTCCCACGTACCCCTTGTGATGATGAGCAATGTATGCCCAGCATCACAGTGTTTTCCCAACTGAATGATTCACAAATGTTGCGTGCCCCTGGGTATTTCCCATGGAAAGCGATACGTTGTGACTCTTCCTCGGTGCCTGCGTCTCCACAGCCAGTCTCCATTGCTGCCAATCAGTGCCCGGCATTCCCTGCCATCCCCTACCGCAGGGTCCCAGGACGAGGCCCGGGACTTTGTTTTGACTATCGCACAAGTGAATGCATCCAGTAGGAGAAAA
Organism: Alligator mississippiensis; assembly: GCF_030867095.1. Taxonomy (NCBI): domain Eukaryota; kingdom Metazoa; phylum Chordata; order Crocodylia; family Alligatoridae; genus Alligator; species Alligator mississippiensis. The sequence goes on from NC_081834.1 coordinate 75,070,102, forward strand.
GCCCTTTCTATTTTCTAGGAGTAGAGCTAGCGTGCAAATTCTTTCTCTCATTGAAAGTTTAGAGCAAGCTCTTTATTGCACGAGCTAATAGGCAGACTGGCTCCAGCTGGATCCAAATGACTAACACTGAGGCTGGCTATCATAGGTCCTTGCCTGTTCAGGAAAGTGGTGGTCTCACCACTGGGTACCCCATATGTAATGCTGGAAACGCAGCCCATAGACACCATACCACCAATGTGACGTGGTCAAGTAAGAAATGTATGAAAATACAGTGGCAGCCACTTCCGCAGAGCTTTCCCACGTGCATGATTTTCCTTCCTGGGCACAAGACCCCTACGAAGCAAGATGAACCAATCGCTGTGTCGACACTGACATAGCGAGGAATGGTGCCCTTCGAGTTTTTTGCCACGCTGGCAAGCGAAGCAGCCAGCTGTCATGGTCCAGAGGTCACCTCAGCCTTTGTTTCTGGGGCAGCGCAAGTATGCTCTCTGCTCTCCTTCTTCTTCAGGTGCCTGTGTTCACGTTACCTAGACCAAAGTCTACTGAGCTCCCCGGGTTGGATTTCCAAGACACGAGTCATTGTGCGGGGCAAAAAGATGCATGTGCCTTATCCTTCATCCCAGAAAATGTGACGAAGACCAAAATGGGGAGGATTCTTCCTGATGGCTGCCAAGCCTGTTGGAGAAGGGGGGCTGTAATCATCCGAGCTGTGAAAGCTCAGGGGCAGCGGGTGCTCCTGACCCAGTCCCCGGAAGTACTTACTGATGCCAGGGTCTGCTGATGTTTCCTATGGGTCACCCACAAACGCTGGAGTGGAAAGAATTGGGACTCCAATTGGGACCCCAAATGTCCGGCAGACCAACGCAAGCATCGACAGATTCATACTTATGATTTCTGGCTCTTCCTTACCTGTCCATGGTCCCTGCCTCCCGGTGAACCTTCCCACGTGCAGCCCATGGCACCTGGTGTTCACCTGCTGTTGCCTGTAAATTGAGAGTGGTACGCATCAGCTAGAACCCCCATCCCGGTTAGCACACCCTACCCCTGCGACACCCAAAAGAAAATGTGGTGGTGCCCATGACAGCCAACTCCTCCCTTTTGTTTCCACCTCTGTCATTGGAGACAAGTCCCTGTGGAGAGAGATTAGCCTGGACTTTGGCTGACTAACACCATCTAACGCTTAAATACAAAAAAGGCACCCGTGCTGAGTCGCTGAAGGTCCAAGACCAGGGTTGCTCCAAAGACACCTTTGCCACATGCGTGTGCACGAGAGAGACCGGCGCCATTCCCACTGTCTAAAGAAACAGGCATGGCCACGTCCACAGTTGTGAAACTGAACACTAAGATCATGGGTGTGGCAGCTCCCAGCAGACATGGCACGCACAACATGGTTTTCACCTTAGCCACGTGATATGTTTGAATCGGCCATCTGTAGGCCATGTAGCCGCCGAGGCGCCGCTCCCTCTATGTGGAACATTCTGCTAGCCGGTCAGTCGACGGTGTCATTTGAATGGGAGCCATGCGTGAACACGTGACCAAATGGGAGGGAAAGACATGCCCTCGGGGAAGCTTTCCAGTTGCTTTGTGTGCAGTAGGGTTGGAAGGGATCTTGTCGATCATCGCATCTGACCCCCTGCCCTGGGCAGGAGAGGAAACGGGGCTCAAATGACCCCAGCCAGGTAGACATCGAGCCTCCTCTGAAAGACCCCCAGGGTAGGAGCCATCACCGTTTCCCTTGGCAGTCAGTTCCAGATCCTAGTCACCCTGATTGCGAAGGAGTGCCTTTGGATGTCTAGTCTAAACCTACTCGCTAACAATTTGTGGCTGTTATTCCTTGTTACGGGGGGGGGGGGGAGAGGTGCTAGGGAGAACTGGGTTTCTGTCAAAGCCTGCGGGTGCCCCCTAGGGAGCTTATAGATGGGCACCAGGCCCCCCTCAGCCTTCTCTGGTGAAGGCTGAACAGGTTCAGGTCCCATAGCCTCTCTTTGTAGGGTCTGCTGCGCTGCCCCCGGATTGTGCGGGTGGCCCTCCTCCGGACGCTCTCGATGCTGTTGACATCTTTCCTGCAGTGCAGTGCCCAGAAGTGGACATGGTACTCCATCTGCGGCCTGACCAGTGTCACATAGAGGGGGAGGATCTCGTCCTTGGACCTGCTCATGATGCATCTGTGGATGCACAACAAGGGACGGTTACCCTACCCATTGTGACCTTACATTGTGGGCCTGTGTTCATCTCAGAGTCAATAATGACTGCAAGATCTCTTTCTGCCCCCATGCTCAGAAGGGAGTTTCCTAGCCTCTGAGCATGCTGCTGGTTCCTACTAGCAAAGTGCAGCACTTTGCACTTGTCAGCTTTGAAACGCCTCCTATTTTTGTGAGCCCACCCCTGTAACCTGTCCACATCTTGCTGTCATCTGTCCTTCTCTACTTGTGTGCCCACCTCACCCCAAATCTCGGTCTCGTCAGCAGATTTGAACAGGCTGCTTTTTAGGCCATCGTCCCAGCAAGTAATATAGAAATGGAACGGTGTGGCCCCAAAGACCGAGGCCTGGGGGGCTCCAGTGCCCACTTCCCTCTAGGTTGAAAAAGACCTGTCCACCGCTACCCTCTCAGTATGACCCTTCAGCTAATTTGCAACCTATCTGACTGTGAAGACATTAATGTTAGAGTCACCCAGTTTTTTGATGAGAAAGGGGCAAGAGACAAAAATTGTCGGTCGCAAGCAGGTGGGTGTTCCTGCCAGCGACTCTGGGTGGCACTGGAATCAGACACCAGACCCTCCCCCAAGGCCTGCCGTTCCCCCAGGTGAGCTTGCCGACGGTCACCCGATGCTCTCGCCGCCTAGTCTTGGGAGGCTTTGTAGGTTTGGGCCCAGTCACCTTGCTTTGTAGGGCCTGCCTTGCTGCCCTGTGACTGAGGGAACGGTGCTCCTCCGGATCCTCTCTGTGCCGGCCACCTCCCTCTTGGAACCAGACATGGGACTGTGAGTGGTGGGCCCGGCACCGCAGAGAAGGGTGGGATTGCCTCCTGGGACCCACTTGCGATGTGTCTGTAGATGCGGGACTGGGTGTGGCAGGCCCTGCGGACCATGTCCTCATGTTGCTGGCTCGCGTTTGACCTGGACGCGATGCCAACGTTGAGAGCCTCGTCGGCCACTGTATGGAGAAGAGCGTTCTCCAGCCTACGCTTGCCACTCCTGTGTTCGGATTGCCGAGCGAGATGTCGAATGGTACAGGCCCTGGGCCCGAGCCCTCGGTGACTGTGCCGGCTGTGTTCCTCTGGGTTGAAAGTGACCCGTCTATCACTGCTGTGTGGGTGTGGCCGCGTGGCTAGTTTGCCGCCTATAGAACCTGGTGGGCATGGGCGCTGCAGTCCCTGTGTTGTGTGAACCTCATGTGGGGGGAAACTGTGCCCAAGACCTTTGTCCAGTCCAGGAAGACATGTGCTGTGACCCCCATGTTCAGGGACCATGTGGCTCGACGGGAAAAAGAAACAGGGTTAGTTGGGCAGGACCTGCCCTTGATGAACCCAAGTCAGTTGCCTCTGAGCGTGACCTCCCGTGCCAGGGCCCCGGATCATTTTCTCAAAGGCATGTCTCCGAGGACTGAAAGTCGGGAGGCAGAGGCCGTACCTCTTGCTGCCACGCACGATCCCTCCTGAGGCCCCTTTCCTGGTAGCATGTGGGCAATGTCTCCAGGAAGGCGGCTGAGCAGTTGGCGAGTGCAGTGTTGCCCATTGTCTAGGTGGAAAGGAGACTTGTGGGGTGCGGTGCAAACCGCTGGCATGCCACCTGTGGGTTGCGGCTGGAGCGGTGCATTTTTGGGAGAGAGGCTAAGGTAGACAAGTTTGGTGTCTGTTTTGGTGGCTTGGCTCAAGCCTGTGGCCTGCTGCCCGTCCTGCTGCGTGATGGCAGCGGTGGGTGCCTGGGAGGGGGCCGGGGGCTTGCTGGTGCATACGGTGTGTGAAGGTGTGTCTCGTTCTGGTGACAGATGCCAAAGGTGCTGGTGTCCTCCTTTGCGTGTTTGGTGGCATGCGAGATGGGCTGCAACCTTGGCCTGCTGCACAATGTGCTAGGCTGTGTGTGTAGCCACGTGTTCTGCTGAGTGAGCTCTGCCATTGAGCGTGTGCCCGGGCCACTGTGCATGTGATGTTTCTTGGGGGGGAGGGGAGGTTCTGCACGTGGTGCTGGCTGAAATTGTGGGTAGAGAGTAGAGTGACTCTAGGGTAGTGCCCGTGGTCTGGTGAGACCTGGGCCAGGGGCAGTGTAGGTGACAGAGAGTTTCTGGAACACCTGGGGCATCCCAACTGGGCGGGAAGACGTTGTGTGTCGATGGAGATGGAGGTCTGTTGTTCTGCACCCTCAGCCTCAAGAACTGTGTGGACCTGGTGTTGGCCTGCAATGGGGGCCTGCCTGGCAAACGGACCCCCGGAGGACCTGCTGTAGAAAGGGACGGACGGCGGGATGGAGCTGGTGGGTGAGGGGGAGGAGGGTGATGAGCAGCGTGTGGTGAGCCTGACTGCCTTGTGGCCACAGGTGTTAGATAAGGGGGCTTCTGGTGGGGTGCAGCCTGACTTGGAGTCACTGGGGGAGGGGAGCTAGCTTGGGTGGGGAGGTTGTGAGGTGGGGTGGCTCTGTGAGTGGGACAGGTGTGCTGAGGTGGGAGGGCCTGTCAGGGAGGAGGCTGTGTTGTATGGCCCTGGTGTTGCAGAAGCTGGAGGTGTGCAGGCAGTCAGCAGGGCTGCTGAGGGCCTGACAGGAGTGTAAGAGTGGAGGGCAGTGGATGTCCCCCCACCCCACCCTGTTGAGATAGTGGTGCCTGTGTGCCCCTGAAGGAGGAAGGGGGCCTGGTGGCCTAGGGCACCCCCAGTTTGTGTTGCGAATCACAGTGGGCAGAGGCAGTGGTGAGCAGTGTGATGTGGCGGAGCCCAGTGAAAGGCCCGTGTGTGCTGTGGCTGGAGAATGGGTGCCTGTGGGATGGGGTGCTGCATGGCAGCCCCTGCTCCTGTGGGTGCTGTTTGGAGGAGGATATGCTTGTGTGTGCCCCTTTTGGAGGGACTCATTTTGGGGGTGAGCAGGGTGGATGGTGGCTGTTGGACGTCAGGGTGGGTAGTCGGGGTCGGGGGGAAAGAGGTATTTAGGTGTCGGGTGAGCAGGAGAGGGAGGGGATGACTTGTAGCCTTTGCTGGTTGGCAACAGTGTGGAGCGGCTGGTGGATTGCAGGATGGAGTCTACGGTTGATTCACAGAGCAAGGCTGCCACTGGCCAGGGAGGTTATGGGGAGCTGCCTGGAGCTGTGCTGCTCTGTGCTGTGTGGTAGGGGGATGAGAGCGGTGCTGCTTTTGTGTGGTGACTGCTTTGGCAAGCGTGGCAGGCTGTCTGCTGCTCCTGGCCCTACATTGCCGAGTAAGCGACTGGGGCCGGAGGAAGTGTCTCTGTGGGATGTGGGACGGTAGCACTTCGTGGCCCTTGTTGGTGGGGGGGAGCTGGGTTTGGGGAAGGAGGTGAGAGGCTGGTTTGGTCTTGTCGATGAGGGCGCGTGGCTGGGAGGTAGAGTTGATTAGGATTGGGGCAGGGTTCGAGAGCTCAGTTCTGTGCTGTGCGGGAGTGTCGGGTGTGGTGGGCTGTGGCACGTGCCCAACCTGGCGGGGCTGCAGAATGCTGTCGCTTGCCTGTGGTGCTGAAGTGGCAGAGAATGGCTGGCTGTGCAGGGCCAAGAAGGTAAGGGCTGTGGGCAGGGAGTGTTGATGCAGGGCGGCCGGGGATCCAGTGGGCAGGAGGAGGCAACTAGTGAGGCAAGGGGCTGCAGCTGGCCCTGGGGCAGGATGGGCGTGAGAGCACAATGAGGGGGCAGGAAGGGGCTGGGCTGAGGCGTATAAGGCAGGGTGGGGGCAGAGGATATGGGGGCAGTCTGGCCTGGGCAGCAGTGGGTAGACGAGCTGCTGCTTGTGGTGCTGCTCATGGTGTGCTGGAAGGGAGCAGGGGAGGTGAGGCTGTTGCTTGGCTGGAAGAGCTGGGGGGGGGGGGGTGGTGTTTCCCAGCTTGTGTAGGCAAATGCAGTATGGTGGGGGGTTGTGCTTGTGCCTTGCTCTGGGCCCCCGGGGTGGTGGCTGTGAGGGGGAGGGTGTTGGGGTTGGTGGGAGGGGTGGGGGGAGGTGAGACCTTGTAGGGGTGTATGTGCTGTGGAAGGGGGTGGGTGGTGGGGGAGAGCCTGGCTAATGGGGTGTTTTTGTTGTGGCAGGTGTGTCTGAAGGGCCTGTTGGTGGAGTATTGGAGACGTAAGGTAAGTGCTTGTCCCAGGTGCGCGTGGAGGGTTTGGGATGGAGAGTGTGGTTGGGCGTCGAAAGGTTTATTGTCGTAATGTTGGCTACCAATGCCCAACTCAGGATCCTTAAAATTCTGGTTTTTTAGGCGGATTGAAACACTGTAATGAAGTTAAATCATAAACCTTGGGGCTGGTCCCCACACACACACACACACACACACACACACACACACAGTAGCAAGCTGCAAGAGTCAGGTATACCTATCCTACATGTACTGGAGTCTGCTGTCGATGGCCAGTCAAGGCTTCTTTCCAGCGTGGTGTTATCCTCCAGGAGGGGGTCACCGGCTGGTCCTTCTGGCCTGACAGGTCGGCTGCTGGTCGAGTTGGAGATCAAGAGGGCGCTGCTGAGGGTCAATTTTCATTGCTTTTTATCTGTCCTTGGCAGACTTTGGTGACTCCCCAGTTGTCAGGCTTGCCCAATTCAGGGGTTGTTGACCCTCGTGGGACTTCCCCCCTCGGTGTCTACTGGATGGCATCTGTCAGCCCCAGGGGTCGTCCACATGTACGTGCATGTTTGGGAGTTAGTTGATGAATTTTGAATAGGGCTCTGGGAGCAGTCGATCTGGAGATATTCAGCCCAAAAGTTGGTCCCCGGCATTGATTAACTCAGGCCAGGGCTTCTAGCCCTTGATCAGTGATGTTTAGAGAGTTCCTGGTTGTTACATTGGTTTCTATTCAGTTCTTCTGTTGGCTGATCTGCAGTTTCCCAGGTATTAATTGCTGCCTGCTACTGTGTTACACATTCAATCACTGATTCACTCGCTTCTTTCAGGAGCCAGCCTGATACAGGGAAAGGCAGTTTGATTCCTGCCCTTGTTAACGTTGTTACAATGTATAACTTACTTATGAAACTAAACACATTTAGTTGAAAGGTGAGGAGTATAAAATATAAGCTACAAAAGTAATGCCATGGCACACAAATAGATAAAAATACCAAAATACACAGGGAGATACAAAATGCGCGCACACAAATTTTAAAACACAATTCCTTATCTTAAAGTGAAAGAAAGAGGAAGGAAGAAAAGGTAGAAGAGAAATATATCCAAAGAGGGGAGAGCAAATTCAGGCAAGAGGAAAAGGGGGCTTTCTGCTACATTATTCCCCCCCCCCCCCTTAACATCGGCCTTACACAAGGGTGATGTCACTAAAGTATTTGGGCTAGTATTTTAGCCTCATCTATTTTAGCATGTACTGTGTGTAGGGTGGAAACATGTCTGCAATACAGGAATATAATTAGGAACGTTAAAATTATCATTAGGATAAACAGCACTACGATGGGGTGAATCATGAGATTCAGAATACCAGTGGCAGTTGGGGACCAGCCCAGGAGGGTCTCCCAAGGGCTGTAGTGGGTGATTTGTTTGATTTTGGTGAGACCTGGGTAACTTGGTGGTTGCTAGTTTGGATAATAGTGTAGGTTTTGTTGGCTTGGGACTGTAATGCTTGTAAGGCCTGTTGGATTTCTGGGTGTGTGATGGCATGTCTGAGGGCTTGCAGGGACATGCCTAAGTAGACTGGAGTGAATTTAGGTTTGAAGAGGCTGTACTGTGGGGTGAGAGACTGATGCAACATGTCTTTTCTTTTATACTGTATGTCACACCCCGTAATGGATCTGACATTACACAGACAGAGGTTGTGCTGTAGGTCAGTAATATTATAAAACTCATTCACGGTGATAGAGGGACATAGAGTGCAGAGGCAGACACATCCAAAACCAATATTGATGAGCAAAGACTGAACACTGGGGTCTCTGAACATCACATAGGGACAGATTCAAAAGTCAGGGTCAAAGCATATCTATACTCAACCTACTTATTCCCAATCTTTCTCCTTAACAAAAGTCTTCCCAGTAAATTAAACAATGTCATTAAATCCTTCATACAAAATCTTTTACCAACAATTATTTTATTTTTAAATTAGTACTTTTATTAACACTCGAAATAAAAAAACAAACCTGCATATAATACACCAAAAAAGTAAACTCCTAAAACTAACAGCAAAATTTAAATCAGTATCTAAACACCACTACTACAACATTTTCCTAAAATATAACCCCACGTAGACAAAATTAATACATTTTACGTTACATCATATAATCATAATTTTATTATACATCATTATCTTATATTTCTAATGTGTATACTTACTTGCTCTGCCCAAAGGCTATATTGACAAATAAAAAATCTAACAAAATACGTCAACAGCTATATCACTGTATAAAATTTTAATCAGCATAAATATATGCAAATGCAACCAGTCAAGAAAAAATTGTAAAACCCATCCCAAAAAGATCTCTAAAAAAATGCCAACCTAACACTCCCCCAAAAAACAACTTTACAAAACCCAAAGACCACAAAATATAACCTAATACATCTGCTAATCTGCTAAAAATTAAAATTAAAACTGCTTTATATAACTATTCTAAAAAAATACCCAAAATAACAGCTATAAAAAAAACTTCAACAAAGCCTAAAGCTTTGCAACATACAATTGAGCTTACTCTAACCTGTAAAAAGTAATAAAACTAAAAACTTCATATAATTAAAAAAATCCCCTAAAAATAAAAAGCAAATAAATAAATACATAAATAATTAAAAATCATAAAAATAAAACCTTAAACAAAACTAATTAAGAAAAAAAACTAAAAACCCAATAAAAAAAATTATATTGCCACCCTGAACGCCGGGTGGAATTCCCAAAACCCATCAAACAATAATATAAAACAAAGTAAAGCATGCCTTTCCTCCTACCCAATGCGCTAACAACTTATAAATATAATAATAATTACAATGTGTGTGTGTGTGTATTTATATATATATATATTATATTCATGACAATATAACCTCATACCTAAGTTTTACCTTAACATGTAACTTATAAGTTACTCACCTTCTCCCTTGAAAAAAAAAATAACAAACCCACAGAGAGATCAAGAAGCCTCTATCAAGCCCGAGCCTAAGCCCGCAGGAAAAACCCCAGATTTTGCGGTGCGCCCAGCAGGGTCCCATGCCCATCCCTAGCACACTGCGGGGCCCACCAGCCACCTCGGCGTGAGCCTCGGGTAAGGAGGTTGACACTCGGAGGGGTTTCCATTTCAAGGACCTTTATGGATAACCTCTCTGTCCGGGCATCACAAAGACCTGAGGGGAGTGCTCAGGGGACGAATCCCCAAGCCATGACCAGCAGACAGGAGAATGACTGCGACAGCAATTCGTAACACGGCTTGTCCCTTAACTTACCGCAACATTTTGGGTCGATACGGGGGTGAGGCAGAAGAGACTCTCAAGCCCTTGGCTGCCCACTGTGTTAGCCTTGCTCTCCGAGTAGCAATGCTGTCCCTAATGTGCGGCATAATTTTTTTCCTAGCTAGACACGCTCGCCGTGCCCCTGAATTGATTTAGCAAGTTGTCTTTGAAAACAAACTAGATATTGACATCCTAAAGGATCAGCATCACTTCCGGATGGTTTTTAAACTCCAGGAAGACTATGCTTGCAGCACACAACATTGAACTCCTGGACGGCCCTGCCCCGGTAGAAAACAGGAAAGAAAAGTTACTTCCCAACTTCAAGTGACAGTGGGGTTTTTCCCCCCTTTTTCCCTTGGGGTCAGCATCCTCAAAGCCCTTCTGCAGGACATAAACAGAGAGATCAGCCAGAGAGACTGAAAACAGCAGCCCTCAGGGGAGAAGGCTGAGAAACCAGAGAGAAAACAGACTTTTTTTCCCCTTCCCTTTCAACTACATTTATAACTCTGTGCAGGGACTAACATGCGCAGCATCAACGAGCTGGATAAGCATTTGATAGCAGCCAGCATCTGTGGCACAGCCACAACTATTTCACATTCATAGCACAGTAGTTATAGATTTCTTCTGTACCTGCCCCGTTGCATTAATGAATGGGAAGAGGAGTGTGACATTTATAAAGAGCCTGAGGACTGCGTCTCTTAGAATGATTGCTTTGAATCCCGGGGGGCAGGGCACTCCAAGCTACATGATGACATAAAACACAGCCCTCAGCTACTAGCGGTGTGTCAAGTGCCCCAACCCAAGAGCAGTCCCAGCAGGCACTGTCATTTAGATAGCTCTCTGACCAGCTATTCCTTTTCTACTTAATTCTGCCTCTGGGAAGATGCTGATTTGCCTCTGGCTTATCTAGGTGGTCTAGGAGTAGCTGTGCCTATGATCCATTATGGGTATTTCCCATGCTTGTGGGCTTTGCTGGTTGCTGCATGTGGCTGGGAGTGATACCGCCCCCCTACCCCCACTGCATATGTCAGAAGCTTTTTAAGCCTTCCTCAGAGACACTGATCAGTAGTGATGTGTAGGGGGTGCACCTGTACCTCCTGAGAGCATTGATGCAGGGTGTCAGGCCACGCTCCCTGTTTAGGCAATGGGCAAAAGCGGACAAAAGCGGTGGCAACTGCTTCTGGGGCAGTTTCAGCTGCATCTTCATTGCCAGAATGTCTTTCAAATACAAGTTTCAAGCGATCCATGTAGTCTGCTGGGGATTCTCCTTTGTTTTGCTTACAGTTATTTATTTTGGCCCAGTCAGTTTTCCTGGGGCAGATTTTAAACACGGATTCAAGAAGGCGTTCTGGGGCACTTACTAAGTGACCTCCCATTCCGGGGCCTTGAGGAGGCCAATTAGCCTGTTTGATGAGGCAGTTATAGACTTCGGAGGGCAGAACACTTCTCATTAATTGGTTTAAATTAATGAGATTACAGTTTCCAATTCCTCTCTAAACTTCTGGGGTTCTTCCCTGATATTGGGAAGTTGCTTAACAGGGTTTAGGAGATAAAGTTGTGTTAATGCTGATAATGTTGTTGATGGGGGATCCCCTTTTGATGCACTTTTCTGTTTTAATTCTTTTATCTGAGATTTTATTTTTTCTTGGGAGTCCTTAAGGCTCTGAACTTGAGAGTCTTGACGTCTTTTGGAAGCTTCTGTATACCAATCAAAAAAAGTGTCCCACTGAGTCTGTGGTGTTTTACTGCCTCTTGACTCAAGGGCTCCGTGGAGATGAAGGATTTTACTTAAATCAAATGTTCCCTCCAGGGGAAACTGCAAGCTAGCATCATCTCTGGTATACCCATTCCATTTACCTAGAAACGTACAACTCTTATGGCCATAGTGTGTGCACACGTACAATGCTGGAGTCCCTTCTGGCAGACCCGATACGTCTTTAGACCCTCTGCTCCCCATATCCTTAACTTGAATTCACACAGGTCTTTCACACAGGAGAGGCTTATTTAGGGTGTCTGGTCAGGTTGTGAGATTTCCTAGTGGACAGAAATGCTGTGGCTAATGACCATAGCACCGGCACACAATGCAGTTGCTCACTGTTAGACACGGCTCATTCATGAGAGCGGGGATAGGGAAAATTTGTCACACAACCCTGATCTCCTTCAGTCTAAGAGTTTCCACCTTGCACCCTTGCTTTCGAAGAGCACACAGTCTGGTGTCCTCGGGGCGGCTGCGCAAGGTTTCCACTCCTAGCTTCAGAAAGACCTCATAGTTCTTTGCAGAACTTAATTCAAACAGGGATTCATTCACTGACAACAGCAACACAGTTTCTTTACTCTTTTCTTTAACCTTAATTCACAGTTCCTACTTACATAGTGGGTCTGACAATTCTGGCCGCAAAACGGTCAGATAGGTAACCCTCAAGCAGCAAACAGGAAGACACACAGGCAGTCTCTCACTGAAAAGCCCCAATAGAGATTTCAAAAGGTCTCTCACCTTAGTTTGGCACCAGGGCGTCAGTGAGGAGATGGTCTGTGTCTCAACTGATCACTCCGGGCGTCTCTATTTGAGTCACGGCAGCAAATTGTGGAAGAAATTAAACTTTGCGTTGTGGTTGTATTAAAATTGGCAGAGCCATCTAGGTTTATTTAAAGCTATACAAGTGATCACAGGGAGAGTTCTCAAAGGAACTCTGACCTCTACAAATTTACAAGTGTATTTATACTTTAGACAGTGAGAAAAGATGCAGGGTTCAGACAAAGCAACCTGGGGAGAAACAGAAAGATGTTGATCATTTGTTTGTCACACGTAAGCAGTTTACTTATTTAGAAAAACAAAACAAAACACCATGTTTTGGGAACAGTTATCAGCTTCTGGTTCGGCGGAAAGGAGGAGGTTAACATCTGCACACAGACAAAACAAGTCATGAAGGTTTTTCCTTATCTTAGAACATTTTAAAACACATAGCATCAGCATTAGCATCTTTTTCTCTTCTCTTTTTCTCTCTTCTTAGTCAAGTAAGAGGCCTGGTTAAACTTATTTCCACACCAGTAAGACATTAAATAGGTGCTATATTCAATGTGGACTAAAAAAATCATCTTGAAAATCCACAGAGTTGACCCACCACTTGCTTTACTAAATAACATCTTTGATATTTGCAATTTATTTCTCCAGCCCCTTTTCCATTCCAATATTCTCTCGGTAAAACAATGCAATTATGTATTATACAATTTGTTTAGGAGATTCACTCTCACCAAGTCTCAGGTGCTGTGATTATGAAAAAGGAAACTGAAATGTAATGGTTCCATTATTCCCAATCTATTCAAGAGATGTAATCTTGTCTTCTGATAAATGGCTGTCAACAACTACTTCTATGCCATTAGCACTCCTAACCTGGGATTCCCTTTTTTATTTTCAGCATCCATGATGGGCCTTATATTGAAACATGCAGTTTATTTAAAATCCTTGAAATCCACTAATGTTTTTCTTCCCGAGACTTCATCCCAACGAATAATAAAGAAACCATTCTCCATCCTCAGAAGTTGGCAGGGAAGGAGTTAAACTTCTTCCTTGGGTTAGAATAATGGCCACAGGTGTTCCCTCTGGGGGGGCTGGAGAGGTGATTTGAACCAGGTGCGGGGAATTAATTAATTAAGTAGTTTGCTGTGTTTGGAGCTGGGGCTTGAGTGCAGCAGTCTGCAGGAGAGAAGTGGCTCAAGCGTTTGCTTTTGATTGCTCTGCAAATACTTTGCCAAGGTGAGGCACAATTTATAATACTGCTGTTGGGATTCAGATTGAAGGAAGCTTGGTTGTGTTTGTGTTTGGACATTAAAGGGCAGGACCTTTTTCTGTTTTGTGAAAATAAATCACAGTGATTTTCCTTTGAATCTTAGGACTGGAGATCCTGGTTAGCTTTGACTAGCTTGGCATGTACCTAATCAGTTTGGGCCTTAACCTTAGCCTGTATCTGCTGCCCTCCTATTCTTCTCTCACTTTTCTTATCTCTTCATCCATTTTCTTTTCCAGCACAGTAACTGGTACCTGAAAGAAGACATATTCATCCTTCAGCATTTATGATGGGTGCTTATGGTCCTTGTGGTATTTAAACAAAACATTACTTGAGGTAGAGAGAGATCATAAGAAACAGGTTGAGGATTTCTTTGCCACAGTCTATTCATGCACAGGTAAGCTGTGTACAAATCTGCAATAACTTTGTATATGAACACTTTGAGCATACTTTTAAGTTCAGCTCAGTGTAATGCAGCTAACTCCAGAGATCCTCTAGAATTGTTATGGTTCTGCTTAACCTCAACATTTATTTCCAAGAGCTACTTTTACAGTAGAGACTTGGGTTTTTGTTAGTTTTGCATGGGGGGTGGAATTAAATTAATTTTGCTTTGTTTTCAATTGAGCTGAGCTGCATAGAACCCATGCTGGAACTCTTTCAAATTGTCCATAATGGAAACCAGTGAAGAGTAGTTGGTATGCTGTTAATTCACACCCTATCTTCCTAGGCAGGCACACAAGTCCTAAACATTGAAAACGTTAAAGGGCACATTGGTACAGATGTGGTAAGACTTTTGGCTCGCATGTTCTCGAGCATGTCGACACTTCATCTTGATGTGGAGTATAAAAATGCCACCTTTAACCCTTTACAGTAGTTACTTTCCCTTTTGGGGTTGGTAGTGTAATTTTTTTAAATCTATTTTTCCTCCTTGTCCATATGCTCTTAATTGGATTACCTAAATGAAGGTTGTAAAATTCCCCAGTTTTCGGGCTTGATTTCTTTAGTTATTGTTGTTATGATTTGCTTTCGAAGGGACAAAGTGCTTTCTCGACATTCAAGAAGAGACCCTCCCGAAGAACGAAGCAGATGTTAAGCAGGGACATACACATGCACATATGCATGCACGCATGCCTGCATGGATGTGCATGCATGCACATGGGGTCTGTGTACAAATCCCCAATATTCACAAAGGCAGCAGAATAGATTTTGAGAGGAGCTGAACACCACAGCTTGCCTTGAATGTTGTTGGACTTGTTTGTTCGCTACCTTGTCAAGGAATTCACCCAGAGTAGGACTGGTTGACAAAAACCTGACCTGACTTGTGTATGTGGTATGGGAAATGGAATGGTTTGAAGTACAGCTGCCTAAGCCTGGAGAATTCAGCCTGGCAGGTGTGGCAAACCTCCTTCTGTGTCTAGGAAAGTGAGGTAGTTAGCTGTGTTAGTCTGAAGTCAGGCAGAAGGCAAGGCAGAGTTGCACCTTCAGGTTTGTGCAGACATTTGCACCTGGTCTATGCTCATGTATCTTCCTGTTAAGCTGTGCTGTGACAGATCAGGAGCAGCAAGCGCACACCTTGGCTGGTGCCAGGAATTCCATGTAGGTAATTTGGGGTGGATAGAGGGCCTAGCAGGTGAAGGGAGTGGAGAGAGAGGGACAGATGACCCTGCGGTGGGGAGGGGTGATGAGGTGTCTGTGTGGGGTTGTAGTTCCAGGGGTGGGGGGATTGGGGAATTAAAAACAGCCTAGTCAGAGTTGGGAGGCAGGTAGGAAGAGTGGGGAAGAGTAGCTGAGCTTTACCAGCCCTGGGACTGTGCTCCAAATGTGAGCAGACATTCAGTAGACCCAACTAAGCCATTCCAGATCTAAGTTGGTTCGCCTCCACAAGTGAACTAGTTTAGATAGGGCCTGGTATTTTTTTAATCCAACTGAATCTCCTCTAATGTCTGCACAGATGGTCATTTACCTTAACGTAACCCCAGTTCGGCCAATCTAAATGTAATGTCTGCATGTACCCACTGCCCCATGCTGCATGGGGGCTTGTGAAGAGCCCCCCACATGGGTTGGGGCAGCGGGGATTGCCCCCCCCCCACCAGGAGCAAGAAGAGTCCGGGGTTTCTTTGGGGGGGGTCTTAAAGGGCCAGAGCTGACCTGTGTGGGGCACCCGTGAGGTGGATAGGGGAGGGGGGGATGGGAGAGCCCCCCCCATGCAGTTGGGGGGGCAGAGAGGGTTGCCCCCCCCCCATGCCCACCAGCACCTGCAAAGCCAGGACTTTTTCCCCCCAGGTGCTGGGAACTGGGTAGGGCAGGGCAGCCATTGCTGGGCTGGGAGAGTGGCCAGGGGATGGGCCTGGCCTGGATGACTCAGAGATTTGGCCGAATCAAATCAGGACACTGATTCAAATCACCAAATCGAATCGCTGTCTCCCAAATCATCCGAATCCGAAGCAAATACTACCCACTTCGCACAGGCCTGTTGGCTAACGATATCTGCAAGTGTTGGCTTGCTTCAGTATCAGCGCTTGGCTTCTCCAACTGGGAACACTTTTGGTTCCTTTCCTTAGCTGCAGTTTGTTCAGGTTAGTTTGTAGAGTGAATCATTACAATTCAGAAGTGTATTTCTTTAGTGGCTTTAATGTGGCACTTGCATTATGCCTTTGAACAAACAAAAGTGTAAGTTATTACACTTCTTGCACAGCTACACTTTAAAAGACCGCTTTATGAGGAATATTTCAAAGGATCACAGCCAAGTGCATGCAAAGTCCCAACAAAGCAAATGGCAGTAAGAGCAAACAGGCGAGGCAACAGGTGCCAGCCAAGGTCTTCTACAATTGATTTTTCAGGTCTGAATTGGCAGCCTCAGACACACTTCCAGCCCCTCCGGGGGCTCATTGGAGTTCTGCTGCTGTTTCCTCCATCAGAGACGGTGTCCCTAGGACTTACTTAAGATGGCAGCTGTTGGCACTGCTTCAGTATAGTGGGAAGTCTGCTTTACTGCCTGCTGTCTTAATGACACTATGCACAATGCTACCAAGTGGGGTTAGAAATATGATGTACAGGGACTGACTTTCTGGAATGGCTTCCAGTTTGTCTGGCATGTTTTTGCACTTGCAGATATGTGGTTCTGTGCCAGGTTTCTGTGTGTCCAAGCTTCTGTAGTGCCTGTTATGTGCATACTGTAGATCCAGAATTTCGAATAACCCTGGGACTCCCTTCCAAATGCTATATCACTGACTCTGCTTATTGTGTACATCTGGATCATACTCCACACTCTACAGTAGGTGTAGTCCTAGAAAAGGGGTGTATTCAAAGCCTGCTTAAGTTGCTGGATGGAGTCTTTTCACTGACTTTAATGAGCTTTAGAACCGGCTCTTACAGTGCTTTCATTTTCAAAGGCATTGAGCTATTGTTGAGGTTCAAGGAAAGCAAAATGCTCTTGCTAATTCCTTGTTTTAGACTCATGTTCCTTGTGCTGCATACATTCTTAAGCTGAAGGAAAGAACCAATCAAGTCCTATTCTTCTTGTCTCTGAATATCCACTACCACTGGGAAATATTCTATGCTGTGTGGCTAAGAAAAATTCATTCAGAAGGCCATTTCTTTCAAGGCCTTGTTATGATGTTCCCTGTTATTTTCAGTATTGCCACTCTAAATCTTCATATCAGCCCTCAAAATAAGCAGACAAGCATATCAGGGGTCTAAATGTGTCTGTTCACGGCTGTTTTAAATGGCTGTGGAAACGTTTCTTATGCAGATAATAATAGTGAGTACAGCCAGAGAGGTTCCCTTTCAACTCAGGAAAACACATTAGTGCAAAATATGCAGTTGTGTTAGGTACTTGTTGCATTAAGATTTCACAGAAAGGAATCCCAAATTGAAGCCTAGATCTTTCTGAGTTTGTGGGTTTATTGTTGACATGGTTATAAATGCACTGTAGAAACTATTTACAATTTAATTCAAAGCGCTAGTCATTCACTTTTTTTTGCAAAGCAAATGCATCTTATTTAGTTGCCCAAATTAGAGCTGCTTAATGCTTAAATGAGAATGCTGTGAGCTTTTGAAGATCTGTACCAAACTATGGAGTGCAAGAGGTGCCTAATTTTGAAACACTGATGTGAATAGCAGGGCATACATGCGAGTAGATATACTGTGCAAGTTGTCTGCCTGTTTGTGTTGAATGCATGACCCAGTTAGCTTCTATCCCAGCCATTTCATAGAATCATAGACAATTAGGGTGGGGAGGGACCTCAGGAGGTCATTTAGTTCAACCCCTTGCTCAAAACTTATTTATTTAGCCCCAACTAATCGTCCTACCCAAGTCTTTTTTATAGCCAGGTCTTAAAAACCTCCCAGTATGCAGGGTCCACAACATCTCTGGGTAGCCTGTTCCAGTGCTTTACTCCTCTCCTTGTGAAAGAGTTTTTCCTAATATCTAACCTCAAATTCCCTTGTTGCAACTTGAAACCATTGCTTCTTGTTCTGTCATCTTCCACTGCTGAGTACAGTCCGGCTCCATCCTCTTTGCAACCACCCTTCTGGGAGATGAAGGCTGCTATCAAATCTCCTCTCACTCTGCCCTTCTCCAGATGAAATAAGACCAGTTCCCTGAGCCTCTCCCTATAAGTGATGTGCCCCAGCCCCCTAAATCTTTTCATTACCCTCTGTGGGGCTCTCTCCAGTTGTTCCACATCCTTTCTGTAGCCAGGGGATGGGATCAAAACTGGACACACTACTCCAGATATGACCTCACCAGTTGTGAATAGAGGGAAGAATCACTTCCCTCAATCTGCTGGCAGCACTTCTACCAATGCAGCCCAGTGTGCCATTAGCCTTCTTGGCAACAAAGGCACACTTTCTGGCTCATATTCAGCTTCTTGTCCATTGTAACCCGCAGGTCCTTTTCTGCAGAGCTGCTGCCCAGCCAGTCAGTCCCCAACCTGTACCGGAGCATGGGACTGTTCTGTCCTAAGTGCAGGACTTTGCACTTGTCCTTGTTGAACCTCATGAGATTTCTTTTCGTCCAATCCCCCAGTTTGTTGAGGTCTCTCTTAATCCTAGCCCTACCCTCCAGCGTATCTACTGCTCCCTCCACCTTGGTGTCATCTGTTGGTTGCCCCTAACATACCATTTGTACATGAGGTTATGATTGCAGTCTATTTAAAGTATATGTGCATATATTTGGTTGTAAGCCCTGTTCCTGAAAGTGCAAAAGCATATGAATAGCTTCGCTGGAGGCTGATACCAGAGATCACTTTTTTGGGAGCCAGTATAATCCAATTTTAGCTACGTAGCTACACTTAAAATAGTCAGAAACAGTTTTTCATTGCTTTTAAGCCACTGAACATGAGAGGCAACAGGGGTTAGGTAGGTCCTTGTACTGTATACTTAGCAGTGATAAAATAGTTCACATATTCCAAAGCTGTGTTTGGAGGAAAAAAAGGAAAGCTGTATTTGGACAGTGTTAATAAAAATGAGCAGCTAAAATATAGAGAGGAGAATATAGACTTTAGGCTAAGGAGTGTGACACTTTCCTCTCATCCATTATTTTCACTGGACTGGTGTTCTTTGGGAAATATGAAGAATGAAGACCAAACCTGAGGGAATGCAGGTGGTGAACTCATCAGGGCTTGGTTCACTTACGTGCAGAAGGCCATGATGATATGCCTTAGAATAAGTAGCACTTTATCATGATCCTTGCCTTTTTATATAGCACTTTTCCATTTTACAAAGGGAGTCACAATCTTTTTCTTTGTTATGGCTGGGGAAACTGAAGCAGAGGGAAGTGAAATAACTTGGCTCAGTTGACCCGGTGGGTCAGTAGCAGAGCTGAGAATATGCATGAGGTCTCTGGAGTCCTGTAATTTTTCCCTTAGATTCTGTTACTTCTCTTAAGTGGTGCCTTCTTGAACTCTTGCCTGCCCACAGGGTAAATTTCTTGTGCTAGTGAATGTCTTAAACAACACTAGAGAAAGAAGGCATTGAAGATACTGTGCATTTTGTTATGCTTTTTGTGGTTCACTTCTGGGTCTGCCGCTGAGCACACTGGAGAGCCCCCCGTGTGCCTGTGAGATGCCCCATCCACCCCACCAGCTCAGCATTCATGAGTTGTGCCTGGGACCTCAAGGTATGTAGAAAAAGCATATAAAGCTATGTCTATGTCCAAATCGCTGATTCTCCGAATCAAAATTGAATCTTCAGGTTTAGATTGGGCCGAATCAAATCAGGACAGTGATCTGAATCACAAAATCACTGTCCCCTGAATCCAGCCAAATCCAAATTGAATACTGCCTGCTTCGCACACCCCTACTCTTTGGTATAGTTTTATTTGTTGTATTTTTTTCTTATAGTTAATGGGAATAATATTATACCACAAAACCATACCAATGGCTACCAAAAAGTTGTCAACTGGTATAATTTGAAGAAAAACCTCCGCTGAAAGCTTTGAGGATATTTTAAGGCTGTCATTTTACTTCTAGGAAACTCATCCAGAGGATGAAATTCTGGTTGCATTCAAATCCATGCTAGTTTTGACTTTGTCTTCTATGAGGCCAACATTTCAGGTAGAAATAATTGAAATCGGTGGAAAAATTCCCAGGCTTGTTTCATCAGGCTGCCAATTGGTACGAATCTCAATTTTATACACACAGAGACCCCTACCCCATACAGGGAGAGCACCAGTCAGTCGCTTGATGTAAAACGTGTCTGGGCACTATTCCACTGATTTCAAGCAATGGTTATCACATTGGTTAGACTAGTCGTGCAAGCAGTGGTTTCCATTTTTAAATGTTTATTTGCAAGAGTAAACAGGCTTGGAATATTTCAATCTAACTTCTTCTAGGTAGCATGGCCTCTTTGGAAAAAAAAAATATTTAGCCAACCACTTGCTTTATTTCACTTGAAATGTTATATATATATATATATATATATATATATATATATATAGTGTGTGTATCCTCTTAAAATTTCAAACTCAGTATTAATTTATAGGTTAAGAGCATGTCTTGCTCTGTGTAGATATTTTAAAAGTTGGATATTAAAACAAGCTCCATCATCTCAAAGTGACAGTTGACCTTCTTAGAGACACATTGATTGCTGCTCCATTTTTGTGCTAACCTTGGCAAACAGAATCCTACTTGTGTTGGGATGAAACTTGTAAATCTCCCTTCACACTCATGTCCTCTGGGTTGAAATTTCTTCCAGGACCAGGGTCCAATATTTCCCCCTTTCTTTTCCTTGCCTTTTTCTCCTCTTCTTTAGGTTGCAAGAAGTTAAAGCTTTTATACACAGGAAAGCTTATTAAGACAGCCCTGAGTTGCACATGCCTTTGGTGAAAGAAAGCCTAAGTCAAGAGCCCTAACTTGAAAAAAGGAATTCTTTCACTGCGGGACATGTTCAAACATTATTCCAGACAAGACTTTGATAGTATTGAATGACAATGGAAAAACCCCACAGTCTTAAAAGGCCTTAAAACTCTGCATGAATTAAGCATTAGAACACCATGTAGGAAGCATGTGTTCTGACTGGAGAGGAGAGCAGCCACCTGTGACTTGGGAACTTAGTTAGGTAACTAATCATGATTGACAACTAGAACCTAGTCTTCAGCAGTAGGGAGAGCTAGGAATGAGTAAGGGGGAGCAGCAATCCTCTCCATCATCTGCACTCTTGCTAAGCGAACTCTTTTTTTTTTCACTGTGAACCTTGGTTGAAGTTTGAACAAAGAAACATCGTTGTGTTGTATAATTCCTACTTTATGTAGGTGATTAGGAAGAGCTCTTTTGCAACAGGAAACAGACTTCATCCTTATTTAGTTTGTTCTGTTAAAAAAGACAACCATATATTATTTGGTTTAAAAAATGCTGTGACTAGAACTTTTTTCCATGCTTGAAACACTTGGAGAGTGATTAGAGAGAAGATTTTTTTTTTTTACTCATTTTACTTTTTTCTATCTTGAGTTGAGCTGCAACAGTTTCAAGGCACTGTATCAAGTCTCAGCAAGTGAAGTAGAAAAAGGAACAAAAAATCTGCAAAGGTTTTTTACACCTTTTTTGCACTTGCACCTTTTGTGTATGTGTTATATTACACACCTGCCTCCCTATATAGACTCATACATAAGGTTTCATATAAATCTTTGGGCTTGGACTTGATTCTCCTGTTGTTTATACTGGGGGGTAGGGGGAAAGAAATGAGAATAACTCAACAGAAATAAAGGATTTACATCAGTGTAAACCCTGAATAGGGCCCCCCTTGTGTTTAAAGGGAGGGAGTAGGTTACTGGAAGACGGCTCAAGGTTTCCTTCTAATGCTTCAAACTAGTAATGGAAAAAAAGGGCTCAATGTAGTGAAGGAAATCATACAGAGGGGAAGGTGTATGTGATTGTCTCTAGTGGGTTATGGAATAGAGAAAATCCCACGCAATTTACTGATTCGTTTTGATGCACTGGCTGGGGGAGTAGTTAGCTGATTGCACAATTTCACAATGATTACACACTTAATTTATACAACACAATTTTATTTTAAAACTTTGCTACGTATATAACACTGCTTAGTTTTAAGAAACACCACAAACATTAAAAACACAATAATTACATATATCAGAAACAATGCTCCGAATGCACTTCCTTCCCAAACAATACTATAAGAATTAGTGTTACAAAAACAACTACAATTACACTAAAAGTTAAATTTGAATCAATACTATTATTTTTCATATTATACTTACAATCGTAGAATTCCGAGAAGCCAAATACCAAAATATGTTTTCATTCCTCAGTAGTACGATTTAATGGGTTGGCCTCAGTAGTATGGTTCAATGGCCTCGCCTCAGCAATACGATTCAATAGGCTGGCCTCAGCAGTGATAGGACTAAATCCCCTTCCTTCAGTCTCTTTCAGGTGCTCCGCGGCTTCAGCGTGAACTAAGAGATTCGTGTTCACGGAGCGGGTGGTTCAGGTGATCAGTCTGATCCGGCCTGCACTTGCGATTCTTCCTTCGTTGTTCTGCAAGTATAGTCACCTCCAAATTGGAACAGTGAGTTACAGTTTTTATTGAGTGAGCTGCCTTCAGTGGGCTCCTCCTACTCAAACCTGTCGCTGCTCCCAAATTTGGGCTCGGATCTTACTCAGCAGGTTCTTTTGTTAACCATTTTAAATTACCTTTGGGAAACTTCCATATCACTGCAAATGCCCTTTTCTTACCAATCTGGTCAAAAGGCCTTAGGGTTTGATCTCTGGGAACTCAGGATATTTGCTGTCTTTGTAAAAGACTTCTAAAGATAAAATTCTAATTAAGACTTTAAACAAAGTCAGGACCTTTTGCATGTAGTCCAAAAACAATGACTTGGATAAGGAGATAAATCTTATCTTCTTCCTGAAACTGGCTAATGGGCAACCTTTACAAACATTCAAACTATTTCATTCAATATGACAGTGATGTGGAAGGTTTCAAAGTCCTAATGTCTTCTTTGTCTCTATATAGCATATAACATTATGTTGCAATACAATCAATGATAGGGCACTCTCTGTATTCTCTCTGTGCAATGGGCAAGGATTTTTTATGTCATGCTTCATTCACAGCCTGCTACACTGATGTCACAGAGCCAGCATCTATGCTTACACAAAGGGAAGAACAACAATCTTTTTATTGCTGTTAAGCAGATTTGCCACAAATTCCGTTTCCACTAAAACATCAAAACACCAAGAACAAGGCCACATTCCCCTCAAGGAAATGGATGGGGAGAGAGAAGAAGAAATGCCCTGTGTATGTTGTCATTTGTTTTAAACAATTTTGTCTAGGCATTCATGTTATATTCAAGGCTGTAAGGCTAGGGACAGACACTACACATAAACCAGGTTAACTGATCACAAACTGGTTTAAACCTGTAACAGAACAGATGTTCAGTGCACTTAAACCAGTTTGAAAATGGCTGAAATGGGTTTGAAATAAACCTGGTTGAATGTAGTTTCAGACTTAACAGATTTGGATCAGACTGGTTCATGCAATGTCTGTTCCAGACCCCTTGCTGGTTTAAGGTAAATCAGACACCCCCAGCATCCTGGCATGCTCTCTGGGCTAGGTGGAGCTCTCTGCTGCACAGTAGGGCTGGCCCCTCCCCTCTGCTCCCTGATTGGACCTTGGCAGAGACTACAGGCATCTGTCTGGCTTCCCCTTTGCCACTCCCTGCTAAGCAGGGATTCTGCCATCCCTTACGCAGACACACAGCATTAGCTAGCAGACCACATGCTGGCTGTGGTGCACGCTGTGGCAGACCGGACAAAGGGAGAATCAACAGGTAGCTGGTAATGTCCCTGTGTTGTTTTCTTAATGAGGTGGTGAACACCGAGTTAGAGGAGATAAACACTGTTATCAATTCCTGGCTGGGCACTTCTCTAAAGCTGTCCTTCATTATCAAAGACCACAGACGCTGCCAAACAAGTGCAGATCTGATTTTCTATTATTAACAATCAGGCTGGTAAACTCAACAACTGAGATGTTCAGAAAACAGATCTTTTATCCTAAGTCAGGGTAAATAAAAAAGCATTTATGAACTTTCTCATGACAAAATTCCAAAAAAATAAGAGTTCAATTAAAACGCATCATTTTACTACAGTATATGCATTTCATTTTAGTTTCAACATTTTTAATAAAAAAAAATTTAAAGAGTTCTCATATGAACAAATATTTTGTCTAAAAATATTTAAATTAGATGTTATAAAATACACCTCCGACATATTTTTCAAAGAGGAGTTTTGTCAAATTTGATAAGACTTCATGAAACCAATCTGTTTTCTCATAATCATAGGGCATATTTTCTATCAAAAATGGTTTTGAGGAAATTTTTCTGCCTGGATCTGTTAGAACTCTGCTGACTGACACTTCCAGAGCAGCTAGCCTCTGTCATTTTACCCATTCCAGCAAGGGATCTGGGACAGACATTGCATGAACCGGTTTGAGCCAAATCAGTCTGGTCTGACACTACATTCACCAAGGTTTATCTCAAGCTGGTTTTGGCCATTTTGAAATTGGTTTATGTGCATTACACATCTGTTCTGTTAAAGGTTTAAACCAGTTTGTGATCACTTAAATTGGTTTATGTGCAATGTCTGTCCCTAGCCAAAATGATTTAAATTAAACCAATTCAATTTCTGTGTGGAGTCAAGACCTTAGGGGCTGTAAAAAATTATTAATTGGTCAATCTGATGGATTTAATAATATTGAAGGAAACTTTCCTATTGATAGTATTCAGAATATGTTAATACCAGCGTGTGACAGTTCAGAATGTATAGCCCATTTGTTAAGAAATCTTGAAAATACCAATGACAATGTTGAAGCTATTGCAACTGGTGAGCGAATGGAGTTGCATTTGTTATGGATTTATATTAAATATCAGACAGCATCCCAGTGCCCCAAATCCCAACATGGCAGGGCATCTTTTCTTTCCTACTTGTCTCCTTAGACTGTTCTCTCAGAAGAGTTTGCAAATCACCCTTGCCAAAACAGAGTAAGTTCATTTTTACTCTAGTTTAAAAATTAATGGGATACAGTGGGGGGGGGGGGGGAGGAGTATACAGGAGATTTCTAGGCTTTAGGTTTCATTTCCCTCTTGTCATTTACACTTCTTTCTGAAGATGTTTCATCAATTTAAAACATTAATTTTAGTCCTACTATATAAATGTTTCTGGCTGCATAAAAGAACATGATTGTAAACTGTTTCTTACTAGCCTCTCAGTGACTCCAAGCCACATACAGAAAGGTTAGCTTTCTATAAATGAGGAGTCCCTGATCGGACATGAGGTTTGGCTAATAACTTTTCTTAAACTCAATTTGGTTGGACTTATGGCCTCTACTTCCTTTGAAGTCAATGGAGCTGCAGATGCTCAACAGAGGTGCCTAAATAATAGAGCTTTGTTTCGAGTTGACTCAAGGTTTCTGTTTTACTTTGAGACAAAAATACATTTCAAAAGGGAAAATGAAATGTCGTGCTCCAACAACAGTTAAACAAATTATTTTTAACCTTTCAAAATCCCCCCCACCCACACACTCCTTTTTTAAGTGTCCAAAACTAGTAACCTGATATGACCCCAATTCACAAAAAGTTTTGCCCTATCCCAAAACTGCCTGTTTTTGGCAAAGTATTCACCAAAAATATGTTTCCTTGTTTTGATGTTTATTAGTAAAGAGTGATGTCTTACTTTTTCCCGTTACTCTCACCCCCTTGATTGGAAGCAGAAATACCACTGACGATGCTAACTGTGCGGCCTTTTCAGTTACCTTTCTAATTATAGGCAGTTTTGAAAGCCTGTTCTCACACGATTGCATGTTTTGAGATTAAGCAACCACACCTACTCGGGTATTTAATCATACATAGTACGTAACTACCTGCTCTGTAAATGGATAAAGTCAGTACTCCAGGTTTAGACTAATATAGCTAAATTTGTAATCTAATAAAAGTCAAATTTGTCATTGCTCCTTTTGCTATCCTTTTTCTACATTTCAGTTTGACAGTGGCACACTGGATAAGGTGTACTTTTCTTTGCACTTAATAATAAATGCCATGCTATTTTATAGTTTTCTATTGATTTTTGGACCTTCTTCACTTTTTGCTAATTCTCTCCCCAAAGCACATTTTCTCATGCATCTGTTTTTAAGAAAATAACGTACTGACAAATAAAAATATTTTACCTGCCTATATGGTGCTAGGTTTGGTATATTTTAAACTGAGACTGTTGTTTTCTGACATGAGCTGCAGTTTGTTTCTTCCTCTTGAGTGTGCACGCACAATAGGAGAAGAATTTATTGTCATGTAATTATTCATGTAGACTCTGTGTGTGAGTGTGTGTGTGTGTGTGTGTGTGTGTGTGAGACAGATGGAATACTGATGTTGTTTTTTTTTCTTTTCCTTCTCTAATGACAGGATGCTGATTCTACACAAGAGGCCTCCCTTTGGACAATTCTTGATTTCAGAGATTAGCAGATCCCCAAATACACGGAATTCAGTTCTCTTCCTCTTCCGCTTCTTCCAGAAGACCATCTTCCTTTGAATGCTGCTGCAGGAAAGGTATGTGCATACACATTAACAACACTGAATATTTGAAAACAAATGCCTGGACAAGAGAAGAGTTCAGACTTGTGTGGGAACAGTTATGTTCCTGTATTTACCCCTCATCTACCTTTTAAGCCTACCTAAGTACATATGCAATCAATAATGTTTTGTTAGGCAACCTTTGTTTGTCAGAAGGCAAAGAGAAGGCTAAATCAGTGAAAGAGTCATTTAATAGAAGTAACATTTAGTAGAAAGTGATGCAGCCCTTGTTAGAACACCTTCTCAAGCGTAATGGAGTTATGTATTGTGGGTAAAGAGTGAGGGCCAGGTTGTTTTTTGAGTTACCAAAGTGTAAATTAGAACCAACTTTGTGAAAACTGTTTCGCATAAAGGGACTCCTGGCCTGAGGGGCACTCAATGTAAACAGTTAAAATAGGAGAACTGGGAGTGGGCAGTAAAGTCACATAGCTGAGGTCATAGAGAGCACCTATGCATGAGCACGGAGGCTGCTCTAATGCACTGAAATTCCAGCGAGTTTTCCCAGCAGCAAACTGATTTTAAAAATATGAGAATAACACTTGTGTTTTATGGCTAAATACAGTCAAAAAACCCAAGGCTGAATTGACTAAATTTTCACAGGTTAGTCTAAGCTACATAGATTGAACTGATAAGCAAATGAGCAGACATTCACTTCTGATTCCAGAAATGCAGCTATTTGCCTGCAGTAGCCCAAGGCGCTAGACTACACCTCCCCCTGCTCAGCTGGAGCAGGCAGCTTGAACCAAGGCTAGGCTGTCCACCCTGTGATTGGGGGGGCAGCACTTTTTAGGTGAAGTGCAAAGCATCCTGGGATGCTGATGAACTGAGAGTTGACTTGATTCTGGAGAGGATCTGGGACAGAAATTCAATAAACCGATTTAACCTAAATTAGTCGAGTCTACTACTATATCTATCCAGGTTTATCTTAAACTGGTTTCAGCCATTTTGAAAGCAGCATATGTGTACTGAACTTGTCATGTTACAGATTTGAACCAGTTTCTGATCACTTATGCCGGTTTATGTGTAATTCCTATCCCTAGCCAAGATTTGTAAATAAGCTTGACAAGCCACCACCAAGCATCTCCTTTTTCATCAAGGACCCTCATTTGTGACCTTCCTTAAAAAATGACAATGTCTGTGTTTGGGCAATATCTAATGCTAGATCCTGGTTAGGGTCTCTGCTACAGTATCTTATAACACGGTAGTGCATAGTCACAGTTACACCACCATCTCCAAATGGCAGTGCTCCTAGTGTGAGGGTAGGGGGAGAGTTGTGAATGACACGATCCCTCCCGCGTTCTGATCTACTCGATAAGTACTCTTTCCTTCTATCATACCCCTTTGATTTTTCCTTTAGCTTTGGTAAACTTTCCCATAGCATTTAGTTTTAGTCTTCATTTTTACTTGTCAAGGTAAGACATGCCTTGGAAAGCACTCTTGGGACTCTCATTAGAGGCAGGAGAATTAAGCATGTGCATCTGAAAGCAAAACCAGGGCCCAAGTTAGTGGTTGCTTTCTGTAAAGTTTTGGAGGTGAAATCACCCAATTGAGATCAAGGAAGCTTAGATCTGGCTCCCAACCAAAAAGCTCTCAAAGCAAAGCATCCCAGGAGGATAATGTTTTCAACCTTTCAAATCTCAAATGGTTCACTGCACTTCTAAATACAGTCTCCCATCAAAATAACCTCCTATATAGAACGTGTTGAACTGAAATAAAACGTAGTTTTCCTGTACAAAGATCAGACAATTGATTGTGGCCTATAAAGCTGCCAGTTATAGAAGATTTGCTTGTTGAGTATTTTGAATGTACCACAAAGTACAATTCAGGTTTCCAGGCACGGGTACAGAAGCTTAGTGCGACTGAACAAATGGCATGTTTTAAACAAGGTGGAGCAATTCAGCATGGCTCCAAAAGAGACCCCACTGTAAGCTTTGAATTGACATCGACAGGTCTGGCCAGTTAAAGATTTATGATGATGATTGCATCAGCCGCATCAGCCAAATTTATTCCGTCTCCTTTCAGCAAATCACAATTTGAAGCTCCAGGCTTTGGTCAATGAAAGGCTTCTCCCACTAGCAATGCTGATCTTTGGGAACATTGCTTCTCAGTCAGTAGGTTAAGCTCTCAGTGGCCATCACAAAAGGCAGTCAGAATTAGTGAATAGCGTTGAAAAATGGATTGCAATCTAAAGCACATATATGCATACAAACGTGTATGTTTCTAAACGTGCTTTAGATTGTAATCCATTTTCCAACGCTATTCACTATCCCTGTCTGCCTTTTGTGATGTCCATTGAGAGCTTAACCCACTGACCGAGAAGCAAGATCCCCAAAGATCAGCAACTATCAGAACTTTAAGGATGAGAGGTGTGCAAGAGCAGTGTGCATGTTATAGCTAGGTAGATAAAATAAACATGCACACTGCTCTTCTACACCTCTCATCCCTAAAGATCTGATATTCTTTGTCAGGTCCTTGAAATCTCATAGACAAATGCATGCATGTCAGTTAAGATAGGTGCATCATTACCATCACTGTAAGGAAGTTGTGACAATTTTGAACAAATGATCCAGTAACAGGCTGCCAACCAGAGAAGGTTGAGCAATGCTGATCTAAAGCATGCTAGGATCAGAAATGGTGTCCTTTATATTCTGTTTTTTTTCTTGTTGTTGTTTTGGTTTTTTAAAGCTTTTAACAGGGAAGTCTTGTGTACTGAAATTACTAGCTCTGCCCACCCTGCTTTCTTTTCCTCCTTGCAAGTATTGCAATTTAAAAAGTCAGTGCTGCCTCCCCTGCATTTCATCTCCCCATTAGATGGGAGACTTGAGCAACTGACCTTCTCAATCAGCTTGCACAAGAAACAAGGTGAGACAGTAGGAGAAAGGAAACCAGAATATTTCAGTCTACCTACAAATTGTATTTCTACACAAACTTACTGCTTAGATAAGAACAGCCCTCTTAATTTAAGTGCATCCAAATGAGTGTAACCCAGACTGCAAGAGGACAATGAATTGCCTTTGCCTCCACCAACACACTTGGTAATCTAATTAAAAATGTACATGGAAAATTTAACAGAAGTAAAGAGAAACTTTTTTCCAACAGCGAGTCTGCTGAAGACAAGGAGTAAGGTTAGACTGGTCAGAGTAAGTGAATCAAAATCTTTTCCTTCTGCTCCTTCCAGGTTCAAGTGCCTAAAAGGGTGCTTTGCTGAACTCCGTATTCTCTAAATGAAATAAAAATTGTTCACCTTCATGCAGAAATTAGTAGGTTCTGCCCTGCGTTAGGTATGCACCAGAGTGTATGATTATAATCGTATCTTCTGGGCTTTAAAATCTGCAGTCTCGGTGTAGTGCTATTCACTGGAGTGATGGTTTAGTGATGACTGTCTGAAGCAGACCCTCCAGCAACAGTTATTTATAGCAGCGGGTAGGGTCACCCTCCTTTTGCCTACACTCCTAACACCATACTTCACAGGCTGCTTATGGGGGTGATGCACAAACACTTTTAACATGAAGAACTTGAATTCTGCAGTCCATGAGAGGCTTTGTAAAGATTTTTTTTTTTATACCACCACACAACTACAGCAGGTACCTAACCCCCTTAGGTTCATCTGCAAATCCCTACCTATATTGCTGCTATGAAATCTTTTCACCCACCTCTGAAGTTCTGTAACAAGAGCCTTATGGCTAATGAAGTTGTCCAGGAAACACTTTTATTTTCCTAATACAGGCTGTAACTATTTCTATAGTATGGGAATGAAGTGTATTGGCAGAGGATGTAAAGAATCCCATTACAGTCCCAGGGGTACGGTTCAGAGGTGGTTAGCTACATTAGTCTGAAGTCAGGCAGCAGACGGCATTGTAGCACCTTTAGATACTAACTGGTTCAGTGGCACCTGCTTCTTTAGGCAACCATCTGTTCTGTCAGATGCTACAAATGGGCTCAGGGAAGGGTGGTGTGAGCCTTGCTCATTGCTCGAAGGCTGCCTCCAGTCAATCCAGCTGCAAATAAATAGGTGGTCATGCAGGCCGGAGAGTGGAAAGTAGGCAAATGTAGTTTTAGCCACATCACTGTCCTGTGCTGTTGGCTACAGAGTCGTGTGTTGTAAGCATGGCAGCCTGATGGGCTGTTAGCCTCCATCAGACTTGCATTCCCTTACAATAAGATTTCTGTAGGAAAGTGTTGGTTTTTCCTTCTTTACATATTATACAGGAATTTTCTGAGAGGACCTACAATGGTGTCCCCCTACCCCCATATAAAGTTTTTGCTATTTTTTTAGCCTTAGATTTTAATAAGTCAGTTGTTGGAACTAAACCATCAGTGCTCCTGGTCAGGGAAGGCTTTGTACATCCTGAAACAGAACAGGATTAGCATGTGCGTGTGTGTGCGGGCACATATATTTTAAAGATAAGCTTCTCAACAACACCTGCTGCAGTATACTGCATTGCACACAATTCTCTTGCAACAAATATATCCTCCTTCCAATATTTTAGCATCTCTGATAATACACCTACTCTACTGCCTGCCAGTATAATTACAGCAATCAGCAACTTAGTTCCAAGAGAACTAAAATCACAAAGCTAAACTTTCCTTATTTTTAGGGAGTTCTTGGGCTGCCTCCTTTTAAGGCTGTGCTTTGGTCTCTGCTTGCTGTTGGAGTGAACTCAGATGGTGATTTAGGGCTGTGGGGCTTAGTGAGGGATCTGATTCAGACCTTGTAGTCATAAGTATGGCAACTGCATGCTGCCCAGGGCAACCCCTGCTCCTTCTGCGCTGACTGGGCAATATGATCAGCCACCACTGCGGCAATGTCTGCTTTTGCACCCCACCAGGAAGGTGGTGCCTGGGGCTGTTACCCTGGTTGCCCTTTCAGTTATTCTTCTGGTTGCAGTTCCTTTTTCATTGACCCCAGGGGGTTTTGGATAAGGTCTCGAGTCAGTCCAACTCCTGCTGAAGTTAGGACTTGCATGGATCTCACAAGAAGCATTGGGCTGTAACAGAGGCCCCTGCTTGTAATGATGCTTTTCATCTTCATGAGAGCCTGGTGACTTGGCTACTGTGCCTGCTCGTAGACAGCACCTACGACTTCTCTTTGGAACAGCTTCAAGGGCTTTGGCTGATTTGGCAGCTTCCAGACCCCTTTAGCTGAGTCATTTCTCGTAGCATTTGTCTCGGGCTGGCAGAATGCTTCTGAGAACCTCTCAATTGCCAGCTAAAACTCTGCTGCCCAATACAACGTGACTTGGAGGAAGAGCAGGGACTTAGCCCTTTGTCTAAATATGTATGCTTATATTTGCAAAGACTGGGAGAATGGCAACATTAACACCGGGGGGGGGGGGGGGGGGGGGTTGAAGGTCTGCTGGATGGGGTTTTTTGTTTGTTTGTGTTTTCCCAGCATCTACAGTATGCAACTTTAATCTGCTGCCCCAGAACTGGGTGCAGCATGTGAAATATCTGCCTATTCCTTCCTTTCTCTGTCTTCATGACTGATAAGATCTGAATTCACTTGGAAAGTATCACGTCTGCTTAATACTGTGCCCTCTTACATGGTTACATTTGCACTGAGGATCACTGAAGACTGAAATGAGACCTCATATGAATGCATAGCTGATGTGTCTTCAAACTAATCCAGACCTTGCTTTGTGTGCCGCATAGCTTGACTGCTGTTCTTCCCAGTGCTGATCCCAATGCTGTCCCTCAGCATGACTTGACTTCATCTGCTGCCTGGAACAGACTCTATTCTAAGATACCACCTTGACTTGTTTTTAAAAAACAGAGAGCAAATAAACTTTTTGCTCTCAGATTAAAAAAAATGTTTTTGGTGCTGAAGGGACAGCAGCAGAAACGGAACTGGCATCAAAGCTCTGCACAAACTCCTCAAACTATTATCTGGATATGGCTTGTGAAATGCATCGGGGATGATAAGAAAAATACAACCAGGAGAAAAAACCTCCCTCATAACTAATGCAGTTTGAGTATAGATCTGCAATTCCTTACAATTTCCCTGTGCTATGGTCAACTTGCTCCCTGCGCCAGTGGATCAATTAACTTTTCTGCCCCATCTGTTCAGCTGACTGACTTCTATTGATATTGTACCTCTGTGATGGCTTTTAACATCAGAAGGGCTTTAGAAAGCTGGAGAGGCAGCAGGTGAGAGCATGTGTGGTATCAGCGGTGTGCTGGAGTGCAGTGCTTAACACTTCTCCCCATTTTCAAAAAGTTCTGGTGCCCTTCACTTCTAAATGTATGCTGCTGCTACCTGCCCAGCATTCAAAGCCATGCTATGATAACTGGCCACTGTTCAAAGCCCAGCACTCATGGGCCTGCAGACAGTAGCAAAGTAGCGCAAGCACAAAGAAAGAGCAGAAGAAGAAACTTTAGTGAAGAGATTGATTTACACTTTGAGGAGATTATCCCTGTAAAGTAAAGTGAAGGGGAGAATTTTATTTTTAAATCATGAAAAAACTCTCGGTATCCTTTGGAAACAAAGAATCAAGCTACCCCATCATGTACCACGCTAAATTGAACTTCAGCCTTCTAAAAAACCCTTTAACAAATTGTTAATGTCCATCATGGCCACATTAAATTAAAAGGAAAAGAAAAGGAAAAAAAATCTTAAAAGAAGAAAAAGTTGCAAAGTCAAGTGTTCAGAGGTGATGCAATGCAAGCACTAGGCTTGCTTACATAAACTTTGGGAGCCTTCTGTTCCTGCAGTTTGATTCGGCCTTTAAATATGCAGCCTAGACTTTTTCCCCAGGAAACGTGCTTCATTTGGTGTAAAGGATGGCGCTGCTGTATGAACAAATCCGGGCGGTAAAATGAAGGAGTCGTGTGCAACTCATCCATTATTGTGGGAAAAGTTGTAAAGTATGTAGTAAATGAGGCAGACAGTGGCAAGAAGAGAAAGGGCTGCTTTCTGTGTAGAGAAGTTGATGTTACCCTAGAAAGTCAGCTTCTATCCCTTCTGATGGCTAGAAAATGGTATTCAGTGGTTTGCTTGTGGGAACTGGCTTGTAGGTAAAGTAGATATCCATTAGAACAATGGGCCAGGGCGACGGCAAGGGTTATTGATTTCTAAAAGCATGTCTGTGACAGTTTCTTCAAGGCCCACTGTGTCTGACAGGCAAGCAGAAACAGGCTGGGAATTCCACATGCTGACAGGACAGAACGTGGCAACACAATGACCAGGGACCAATCACCGATGCCCAAAAATGAAGAGTCATCAGAGGGGGTAAAAGATACCAAAAGAGGGGATTTCAGAGCAGCAAAGGGTCCCTAGGAAGGGAACCTGAGGCCACCATGGACAGAGGGCATACCACCAGCCTGTCTTATCCACCCCATGGTGGGGGGTCCTCAGCTTCCAGCCTCCAGGCTGCTGACATCTCACATTCAAGAGAGAACTTCAGAGTGAAGCTTGTGTACTGGCCAGATGCACCATGACTCTGTGAACCCTGGGACTGGTAGCTACAGAGGTGTTTGCCTTATTCTTATCTGCTATCACTGTGTATCAATACAATTTGCCTATTATCATATGGTGAGGTTGTGGTCAGTCTGAGGGGTTGGGTGTGGTGGGCCAGTAGGTGGTGCTCCTGCACTTAGCCACCCACCTCACTGCTCCCAACCACCTTCCAGGCTCCGAGTGCCTCCCTGGGGGCAGCCCACATCTAGCCGACCCCCTTCCTAGAGCGCACCCGCTAGCCTGGGGGTAGTGCCGCCACCACCCAGGGTCTGGCATGATCCTGGCTCTGTGTCCCCTGGGAAACACAGGTCTAGTAGCCCTCGAGGGTACGTGACTCACTTCAAGAACTTGAGGTGCTCCCCTCAGTA
Source organism: Alligator mississippiensis (assembly GCF_030867095.1). Classification (NCBI taxonomy): domain Eukaryota; kingdom Metazoa; phylum Chordata; order Crocodylia; family Alligatoridae; genus Alligator; species Alligator mississippiensis. Next base: position 75,104,356 of record NC_081834.1, read on the forward strand.
TGAAGCACCAATAATGGTCTCCCTTAGGCAGCCGAACCGAGGCGGGGACCCCAAGGCCTAATCTAGACCCACTCCCAGTAAGTCTCCTGTGCTAGGTACAAAGGAGCACTTTATTGGTTACAAGAAGTAGGCTTGGAATGGGGTACAGGGTTGAGCAGTATCAGAGAAATCCCTTAGAGCAAACAGGGGTAGCCTTTGATCATGCACCTGAGTTACTTGAAGCTATATATCTAGTTAGATCTCAGGTAGCTTACTCAAGAGCATCAACCAGAGGCAGGTGGAGAGTCTCTCTGGAGGCGGGCTGCTCATTGATCATGAGTTTCAAGAGAGGGAGCCAGTTTCAGATGGCCCAGCTCTTCTTTCTGAGTTTTCCTCGTGGCTACAACCCTCGTCCTGAGCAGTTCTTTACTTATATAACCCTTATGACTTCGTTTACCTGGTCCAATGGAGGCCAGCACCTGTTGGCTGCCAGTGAACCCACTAGAAACACATCACTGGTTGCCAGGCAACCTGGCAGGGTCTCTAGCCCCCTCCCGGTCAGGTTGACATTGCTTAGGAGAATAGGGAGCGTATGCCCCTCACTCGGGGAGGTGATGTCACTTAGGCAGAGGGAGCAGGTTTCCTCCTTCCCTTAGGAATGTCTCAAACTCAGGTTCCCTAAAGAGATGGGATGTCTGCCCTCTGCAGGGCCCATGTTAACCACACTGTCGTAGAACAGAGTTTTTGGGGAGAGACAGGTGGCATTCTGCCACACAAAGTATCTATCTGGGTCATAAATCCAGTCCCAACCCCTTCCTCTGCCAGAAAGCCTGTAGGTGAGGCTTGGTAAGTCATGTAAGAAAAAAAAAACTTTAATAAATGATCATAGAATTGTAGATCCAAAAGAGACCTCAGCAGGTTAACCAGTCCCAACCCCCTGCCCGAAGTAGAATTTGCCATGAGTAAACCAACCCAGCTTAGTGTTCGTCTAACCTGGTCTTAAAAACTTCCAAGGATGGAGATTCAACAACTTCTCCGGTTAGCCTGTTCTGATGCTTACCCACTTAAATAGTAGGAAAGTCCCTCCTAATATGCAACCTATTGACCCAATATGTGTGTTCTGTATTTTGGGGGCACTCACTTTTAAATGTCCCAGATCAGATTGACCAGAGCCCTTGCAATGGAGAATGGGAGCTCCATTCTGAACATAGCATGTGCTGTAAAATGAATCAGGAGCTCAGAAAAATCAAGCCCTAGACTTCTCAACAGGGATGAGTGGCTTTTTTTTTTTAGATAATTGTATCTGTGGATCTCTGCATGTCTAGGAACTCCTTGTGTACGATAGGGACACAATTGGTCTGTTGGGAAGAGAAATTCTTCAGTGTTTGTAAAACACTTAGACACTATGATGACAGCGCCATGGAAAATCCTAGTCAGTGACAGCAAAAACTGTTGGATGGCAACTACTTTAGCCATAATTGTCTGTCCTAGGCAAAAATTAAGCAAGAGGTCCTGTGAAAAAAATGTGACCATTTAATTTCCAGCAACATATGTTATTTACCATACAGTATTTAAAACCTACACTGAATATAGAATTAATCAAATGTACACATTCATGAGGACAGAAGTACAATGCAATGGCATGTAATGCCAGTTGCAGAAATTGTGTGAAAATTTTAATAGGGAAAGTTGGTGTGCAGAAACTATTAAATACTGTGCATTTTCACTTTTCTTTCTCTATAGTATCACAGGAAAAATCCACATTAGGGACTAAATGGCCTGTAAAATTGTAGTTGAGATAAACTGAATGTGATGGAAAGACAAAGCTGAACAATAGCAAGAAATCCCCAAACATAAATATATATGAGATACTATAAATATGTATGAGGTAGTAGTACCTGATATATATTTCTGTTTTGGGTTTTTTTGCTGCTGTTCAGATTTTTGTTTCCATCACGTGTGTGTGGGGGGGTGTGTGTGTGTGTGTGTGTGTGTATGTATGTGTGTGTGTGTGTGTGTGTGTATATATATATATATATATATATATATATATATATATATATATATATATATATATATATATAATGATGTGTGTGTATCCTAGCCAATTGGCCATCAAGAATGACAGGACGGTGGCTGGGACGGAACGCTGCCTCCCACCGGGCCATGCTGCCGCCACTCTGCATCCAACTGCATGCAAACCCTCCCCCCTTGCTCTGTGTTCAGCCCTATGCACCCCCCCTCCCACAGGCCACACACACAAATCTCACACACGCAGCCACACGCCACACACATCCAGCCGCACACATGAATGCACCCAGGCGTGTGCCACATGCCACACAAAGCACCATGTGCCGCACACAAAGCCACGTGCCACACAGCAGCACACACCACACACACACACCATGCACCCAGCCTCATGCCATGCACCCAGCCACATGCCACTCACACAGTGCCACGTGCCACACACACACGGCAACATGTGCCCCACACACGCACAGTGCCATATGCTGCAGCCACATAGCCACACGCACACAGTGTCCCATGCCACACGGTGTCAGGTGCCACACACATGTGCTTTGCTGCTTGGCCTGCCCAGCGCCGGAACTCACATGGCGCCATTCTGCACCGCTGTCAAAGTAGCAGCAATGAGGCAGGGAGCAGAGGCTGCAGCCCACCCTTGCCCCATGCACAGACTGGGGGGCCACACGCCGCCTCTTTGGTTTGCTGGAAGAGCTGCTGGGCTTTAAGTGTCCCATGACCCAACCCAGCCAGGGTCCCATTCACCAGGAACGGGGTCCTAGCTGGGCCGGGTCATGGGGCAGTCAGAGCCCAGTGGCTCATCCAGGGATGTGGCATGGGAGAGCGGCTGGATTTACCCATCCACCCATGGCCTGGAGGAGCCACTGGTCTCCTGTGGAACAGCCTCAGCGCAGCCTGCCCCCATGCTGGGATCAGCCCAGCCTAGCCTCATCCCAAGCCCCCCCTGCCTTTCCCCCGGCAACGGCAGCACCACCCCCACTCCCCTTCCCGCTTCCCTCCTCTGCCCCCCTCCCCCTCCCTGCTGGCTGTTGTCAGTGTGCTGCGGCATGGCAGCTCCCTGGTCCCCACCCACCTCTACCTCCTGCACTGAGCAGCGATGCAGAGTTGTGCCCAGGCCAGCCAATTGCTGCCTGTCCTCTTGGCCGTGCATGTGCAGTTGGCTCAGAGCATTGTGGGCAGACAGACTGACTAAGGCTGTTATTATATTAGAATATATATTATATAGTACCTCATGTATATTTATGTTTGGGTTTTTCTGCTACTGTTCAGCTTTGTGTTTCCTTAAATTCAATTTATCTCAACTATAATTTTACAGGACCATTTACTCCCTAATGTGGATTTTTCCTGTGATACTGAACGAGCAGCAAAGGGTGGGAGAAAAGTGTGTGTGTGTGTGCGCACTAGCTAATTGCCTGTCAAGAATGATGGATTTCAGGGAGTCTTTACGTGCATCCCCCTTGCCCTCATTCACCCTTCGGGGCCAGCCATGTAAAGACTCCCTCCACCATCACCGCTGCTCCGGTGCAGGGGCTCCCTCCCCCTGCCCACCTCCACCTCACAGCAGGGCTTCTCCCCTTTCCTCCCTCCCCACTGCTGCCACCTCCCTACTGGCTGTTGTCAGGACTGGGTGGCAGGGAGGGCACCGCCACCGTGATCCCTCCCTGCTTCCCTCTCTCCCTTCCTTCCCTTCTACTCAGCCCCAAAATCAGCTGCCCCCATGAACCCCCTATCACCTCCCCCCATGCCTGTCCAAGCCCATGCAGCTTCCCTCCCTGCTGCCTCCCACTTCCTGCTGGCTGCTGTCCGGGTTCCCTTCCTGCTCCACTCCATCCCCACTGCCCAGCCCTGACAACAGCAGTCCCCATGGCCCCCTTTGCCTCCCCCCTACCGTGCTCCCCTCCCTTCCTCCCACTGCCTCCCCCTCTCTGCCAGCTGTTCTGGGGGGCACCACCACCATGACCTTCACCTTCAGGCAGGGAGACACGGGGGAAGCCTCACTGCTCAGGTGGCTAGGGCATGGTCACCACCACCACAAACTTCCCTGGTAGTGGCTCAAACTTGGGCCCATGCAGCCCAGGCCTGTGCAGCCAATCGCTGCCAGCCTGCCCCCTCGGCAGCACATGCACAATTGGCCAAAAGCATTACAGACAGACAGGCTAAGCCCTTTATTATATTGGAATACACACACACACACACACACACACACACACACACACACACACACGATATAGATAAATAAAAGATGGTGAGCTTTGCTTATGACTATATAGAGGAGGGTTTGTTTGGTGGTGGGCAGGGTTCAGATATATGTATTATAATATAACGCCACACACTTAAACCTTCCATTTGGACATTAAACCTGGCTTTCCCTTCAAACTGATTTTTTAAAAGGAGAGCCCATGGACTCTGAAAAGAATCCCAATATGATAGACTTCAACTCTTCCTCTTAAAAAATACTGTTTTTCAAATATCCCAATCTAGCAACCCCCCCAGTTTTTGTTTGTTTGTTTTGTTGTTAAAATGCATTCCCTCCCCTTCCCCAACCGTTTCTGACTTTCTCTCTGCCCCCTCTATCCCTTCTAAGTGATTTTTAGTAGTACTAGGTAAGCTAAGCTAAGGTCTTCTATACTATTATTGTAATACGCCCCTTTTTATAGCTTGTAAATAGTGTTCTGTTATGTTTGTATTGATTTTTAGTGTTTTATATTGTATCATATTGTATTCCTATAATTTGTGCGTTCGTTGTTATTGTTTCATATTAATATTGTATGGTCTAGGCCTGTGTCTGTGAAGTGATGTCAAGTCTTGATTCCCATCTTGTCCCCATACCCTGGTGTGTAAGTATGTTGCACTTCTGTAACTTCTCCCATGTAAATTGGTTTTCCTTGAATGCCTGAAACAAAAGAATGAATGGATGAGTGAAACACAGTGATAGCAGGACCCCCTCCTACATCACCCCACCATCAAAACCAATACCTGGACCAACAACCTAGCCCTTGGAACCACCCTCCGCATTCAAGACACAAACGATGAGGCAGCCACCATTGTGCCCAGGCTGCACATGCGCAGTATGAACACCTGGAACCCTCTGGAACAGGACTGACCTTGCCTGGACAGGCCCTCCCCAGAGGAGATCAGAGGTAGTCTGCCCCATAAAAAGGGGTAGTGAAGACTGACCTTTTGGGATGCCATCTTCACCTGGACTAGACCTGCTCCACGTCATGCTGCCTATCAACCCAGAGGCCCTGCCGGTGACCTCCTCTGGACAACACCTGCTGGAGAAAGACCCCGACTGGCCATCGAGGACCCCCTCCCAGCTTGGATAGGTAGCCATCACCCCCACCCTCTCTTCAACCAAGGACTTGGACTATGTTTCTCTTCCCTACCTGGACTCCAACCCTTCCACTGAGTCTTTTTCTGCTGCTGCCATTGTGTGAGTGTGTGTGGGAGTGCTTGCATGAGTGTGTGCGGGAACCAAGCTGTACAGTACAGTGTTCACTTAATAAAACTGTTATTTGGAGCCCTGAGTCGGGGTTTGCTTTACTCTGGCTCTGTCCCTGATCCAATCTGTGCTCCTTGCCCTTCTGACTTCTGTCTCATTTCCCCCTCTCCTGCTTCTGACTTACCGCCACCTCCAACACCTGTCGCATGCTCCAGCCACCCTGAGCTCCTCTTTGCCACTGGTATTGCCTTATCTCCACTGCCTTTTCCCCTGAAGTCTGCCACTGTTATTGCCTTGTACCCACTTCCCTTTCCCCTGACCTCTGCCACTACTATTGCCCCATCCCCACTGCCTATTTCCCTGATCTCTTTAGTTACCAAGCACCCCAAGCAGAGGTACCACAGGCACCAACACACACACACTGTCACCTGAGTCAGTGTTCAGCCTGTGTGTATATGTGTATGATGTGTATGATTTCGTGTCATTATCATTAGAGTGTGCATGTGCTTGAATTGGTGATAGGTATGCATGTGCCTAGGCTGATAATTTTGGATGTGCATGTGCCTGGTGGGGGTGTATGCACCTAGAGTGTGTGTGTGCATCTAATTGATTTTTGTGCGTGTGAAGGTGCAATTGTACACCATGTCCGCCTGTCGAACAGCACAATATTGAGATCCTGACCATTGGCCTGACCCCACAGGGCAACACCGCAGCTTTGGAAAACATTGCAAACAAGGATTATAGGAAGTAGACCAACCTCCTGTACATAATCTTTCCCCACCCTCACTTCACTCATCAATCAAGGGTAATTTAACAACATAAAAACTCTAGATACACAAGACAAATAATGGCTGAGAGAAATGTTAATTAACTGGTTGGGAGTTATCTGTCAAAATGCATCTCAATTGGAAAATGCCAATTTGTCGCATGGCAACTTTGAATGGAGCTGGGAAGTGTTTCCTGGTCCTGGGATGAAATTGAGAGGCTGGGAAAGTGGGGAGGAAGAGAGTGCTTCCCAAAGGAGTCAAATGCCAGCATCCTTCAGTTAAGGCACACAGCAGAGGGGCAGACTAGCTTAAATCAGGCAGATCATGAACTCAGGATCCCAAGCTTGCCTAACACCTCTCCCAGCTATGCACTTGGTCCAATAAAAGATATTGTCATAAAAACCTCGCTTCTCCCATATTCTCTGGACCATTAGCAGCACAGCAGCTCTTCCTTAAGTGGGTGTAGTACAGCTGAATGGCACTGGCTATCACAGCTTGGGGCTCTGAGATCCTCTACTGTTTGTAAATAGGCCCCAATGCTTGCTGCATCGGAAAGGGTCCCACTTCCACCCCTAGAACCGTTCAATCTCCCAGTGATTCGAAGCAAATATCGTCTTGGATTCTAAAATAAGTTCCAAATAGCGAACATCTGCATAGGGACCCACTGACTTCCTAAGTATGCAGGGAGCCTTGTTGATTTATGCAGTTGGGGCTCATTGTAGATTTGGAGAAAGATTACCACTACCTGGGAAAATAAGTCAAAGTACCATCCACTGCCATCACCTACCTTGTGTTCTTTCCTGAGAGTTGCTATTTTGTTGAGTATTTACCTAGTAGAAAACATCTATTTGCAAGGTTCTGGGTTTTATTAGAAGTCCCTTTATATTCATGCCATTCAAAGTCCAATCTTCCCAGGCCCTTCCAGTCTATATGAGGGTTAATGCCCATTCATGGTTGACCCAAGGCCAGAACTCAAATGTTCAGATCTTGAAATACATTTTTATGTCCTGAGAGAGAAGTGCTTATCTGCCAAGAAATCCCAAGACTTGAGCTGACTAATACCCAGGCCTTACAATTTACAATGCTCCTATCATAATACCATTCATAGCTGAAAACAGAGGCAGGGAAGGGGGTGGGATGGGAGTAAGCCATAAGCACAGTTCTTCTTGGAATGACAGCCTGATAAATATAATAGCAAAACTGCATACACCTTTTTTTTCTCCCCTGTTATAACTATATTTCTCAACTAGCAATACAGGCAGTAAAAAGAGCCTAATACTTTTGCATGTCTTCTCCCAAATAACTCCTCTTTCGCAGGAATAAATCAATATTAATCTGATGGTTTAAAATAGTAATGATGCCTCGCTGAGTTCCTGTTTCTCTGTACAACAGAGATAACTTACCTCCACAAAGAACAAGTTTGTGCCCTTCTGACAGGCCACTTCACACAGTATACTTGGATACTTCCGTAAAGCCTTGATTCTTTGTGATTTTACCTAGTTTGTCAATACTGTAGCCATACATTATTGCCACTGCAGTTAATGTCCTGTCAGTGTTTCCTTTGCACAGTCCTGTTCTCTGGGACTTATAAATTAACCATAAAATAAATAAATAAATAAATAAATGGAAAAAAAATCACTGCTTCCTGAAATTTGGCAGACCCAGCCATCATCAGAATGAAACTGGCTTTAAAGATCTGTTCGGCTGAATATTAGACTCTAATAGTAGAGAAGAGATGGAAGCCCTGTTGCTAAAATCTTTAAAACCAGCTTAGAAGAAATGCTATATAATGGACTGCAGGAACTATCCTTCACTGGCAAAAAGATTACATTGTTGTTTAATTATATAGTAATGGAAGTGTGCTGCAAGAAAATAATATCTGACATCAAGTAGCAAGTTAGCAGCTGGTGTGTTTTAATGAGTATAAAGCTTTACCAAGAGACATTGAATCCCTAGCTAGGCAACAATTAGCTGGCCTTGCAAGAGTTTGCCCTCTCTCACAACTTTTATAGCATGACAGCCAAAACTAGCCAAATAATTGAAATAAATAGATTATAATCAGCTGTTTAACATAAGCGAAAATTATTCCAGCATTCCAAAACTGCATGAAAATGCTTTTGCATGAACACTTAGCTTCGTTCAATTTCTGGTCTGTTTGCAGCCTGTCTCAAACATGGCTTGCATACTCATTGCTTCCTGTTTAAAAATGGATGCCATCCCTTTGCTTACCAGTGGAAAGAGCCCAAATGACAGTAGTACTTAGGAGAATACAGGCAGGGTCCAGAAAGTCTGCAGTGCTTGGAGCTTTGTAGACATATAGCCTCTCTCTTAGGATTGCCCTCTGCAGTAATGATTTTTAGCAGGCTGGAATTTGTTGCATGAAGGTTTTGAGCAAGTATTTTTTTTTTTAAACTAAAACAAACAATAAAAATCCTTGCAGCTCCCTAATTTCAGAACAGCTGTGCGAACACCATCGAATTATCCTCCTCCCCTGATGAGGTGACTGCTGCCCTTCTAAAAGGTTTAATACAACAACTGCTTATTTCTATGTGCAGGAGGTTGACCATGCATCCATCGAGGTTTAAGTTATTTCCATATTTGCCTGCTTTTTGCCTTGCTCTGAAATGTTATTTGTATCTGAAAATACTAATCTTTTTCTGTGGAAAACTTTCCCCTGCCCTGGCCTTTTCAGCCTACACCAAAAACAGAGTGAACTAGGCATTAAGTGCATATGGTGCTGCTGAAAAACCATCGTGTTGTGATGTTTTTGAGCAAGGGCTATCATTTGCTTCATGTACCTGCCACAGCTCCGTTAACCTGCTTGGCTACAAAGCAAGAGGCTCTTCCTTCAAGTTCTTCAGCACACACTTAACTTCATATACATTGAAATTTCCACTGCATCTGATAGGAGACAGTGTTGCTTGGTAGATTGATCATTAGAGTGGCACACAAGAGATGTAGAATCTATCCCTGCCACCTGTGTGCTTAGTAACCGTAAGCAGGTCATTTTGTTTCATCTCTTTGCTTCAGTAACTGATCTGTGAAAGTGGGCTGATATTGAGCCCCTCTGGAGAGAACTGTACAGTCTGTTGGAGAAACAGAGCTATGGAAGAGCATGGCTGGGTTGTTAGGAGTGTTAGAAAAATCCTGAAAGCCAATCAGTGCAATGTACTCATATTGCCATGAATCTTTTGGAGGAGGGTTAAGCTGTAGTGAACTGTGGCTACTTGACTTCTGAATGGCAGGGGCACCCTGTGGTGCTTGAATTTGTGGACACTGGCTTCACATCTTTACTTGGTTTCCTGAGGGCTCCTTTGGGCTAGGTACAGACAGTGAAAAAGCCAGAAGCTGAATCGATGCAATGTTTGCAGGTTAGTCTAGCCGGCATAGATTGAACTGAGAAGCAAGTGAGCACACATTCACTTTTGATTCCAGAAATGCAGACACATGCTTGCAGTGGCCTGGGCCAGAAGTTGTGGGGTGCTAGAGCACACTTCCCACCCACTGCCAAAAGGAAGGGAGGAGAGAAGCCCTCCACCCTTCCTGCTTGAGTGGAGGGGGCAAGGCCAGGCCTCAGCCTGGGCCCAGCATGATGTGGCTGGGGAAGGGGTAGGGGGCTTTAAACCCCCACTCTGGCCTGCATGGGACCCCAGCCCTGGTCTGCCGGGGGGCGAGGGGGGGCAAGCAGCACCCGCCAGGTTAGTGGCCTCAACTCTCTGCTCAAAGTGGGGGTGGGGGGGGCAGTCCCTGTTAGGTTTTTGCCCTCATGAGCAGAAGGTGGGGGTGCATGTTGTGCCCCAGCCAGGGGGCTCCCAGGCTGAGGTGGGAAGGTCCTCCCTGGCTGCATGGGACTGCATGGGTCTGCCTCAGGGGGAGGGGGACAGGTCCTGCCAGGCCCCTGTCCCCTGTTCAAGTGGAGAGCAGGGGCCATGGACATGCCTAAATCAGGGGCTCTTAGGCTGAGGTGGGGAGAGAGGGGGTTTAAACCCCCTCCCTGACCCTGGACCCCAGCTGGGTTTTGCCTAGAGGGGGCAGCCTCTGGAAGGCTTTTGCCCCCACTTGCTACCCACTCTAGTGAAGGGGATTGTAACCAAACCTCAGGGCAGGCCTTGCATGCTTAGGTGGGGAGGGAGTAAGGAACCCTGCCCTCACTCGCAGGATCCCTCACAGGAATACTGCCCTCAGGGAACCAAGTAAGGTGTAAAACCCCTGCCCTCAGTGTGCCAGCCCAGGACTGGGACTTGACTATGCCCCCTGCTCTCCGCTCCAGTGAGGGAGAAAACCCTGGCAAGGGCTGTACTCTCCCCACCTTGAGTGAGGAACATGGGGCAGAACACCCTCCAGGGCAAACCCCAACTGGAGTCTGGAACCAGGGAGGGGGGTTTAAACTTCCCTCTCCCCCCTGCAAAAGACCCCAGCTGGGATCTGCCTGGCAGGGGTGAAGCAGCCCCTGTCTGCTTGGCCCCTGCTCCAAGCTTGAACAGAGGGCAGGTGAGGGGAGGGGGCATGTAGCCAGATGCTAGCCAGACAGAACCCCCCTGGAGTCCTTTGTGGGGGGAGAAGTGGCAGTTTAAACTCTCCCCCCACCCCACCTCAGCATACCAGGCTGGCTGGCATCTGGCCATTCCTCCTGCCCCTCTGCTCAGGCAGGGAGAGGGGAAAATCTAAGCAGAGGCTGCTTTGCCCTTGCCAGGCAGACCCTGGCTGGGATCCCTGGCAGGCAGAGGAGCGGGGTGTAAACTCCTCCACCTGAGCCTGCCAGCGTGGCCAGTGTCTGCCCATGCCCCTGCCTCTCTGCTCAAGCATGAAGCAGGGGAAAAGACTGAGGGGCAGCTCTGCCCCTGCCAGGAAGACACCTGCTAGCATTTAGAGACAGTTTTCCCACCCCCGCCCCCTTCTCCCCTAGGCGAAGCAGTGATAGTGCTCAGGTTAGGCTGCAGAGGGGTGAAGCCAACCCTGCTCTGCTGGAGCAGATAGCACAGCCCAGGGCTACAAAGTATCCTGGGATGCTGGGGTCTGTGAGTTAACTTGAACCAGGAAGGGGTCTGGGACAGAAGTTCCATCAAGTGGTTTGACCTAAATCAGTTAAGTCTGATACGACATCCAAGCAGGTTTAGCTTAAACCGGTTTGGGCCATTTTGTAAGTAGTTTAAGTGCACTGAACTTCTGTTTTGTTACAGGTTTAAACCAGTTTCCGATCACTCTGTCCCTAGCCTTGCAGACTAGCCCTCTGTTGTGAGTGAGGGCTCTCAGTACTTCTTGGGATTAGGCCTCTGTTTTGTCAGCTTTTTCAGTATGAGTACAAGAGGAGACTTTTAAAAGAAGGTTCAAAAGAAACTATGTTTGTTTGTTTTTTAAATATAATTAACATTGAAAAGACTTTTCTGATTCTAGGTCCTTCAGTTTGATCATGGGAATGAATAGTTTATTAAGACTCAATATCCTTATATTGCCTGCCCTCAGTGCAGAGGGGAAATAAGTACACAGATCACTAAATTGCTTCAAAGTTACTTGGCAAATGCAAATTACAAAATTGATCATTGTGCGGGCCGAGCCCCGATCCCACTTTGTCGCCATGTGCGGTGGTGATTCCGATCCCATTCTCGCCACCATGTGCGAGCCGGGCCCGTCTTCGTCACATGCGGACTGTGGCCGGCAGCCCGGGCACACGGGGCTGGAGAGAACCGCGGGGAGGTTTAGCACACGCGAGTTAGAATTAGTTACGGAGGCATAATGGTTGATTGAAAAGATTGTTTACTTACACCCAAAGATGGTATTGGTGTAGGCTGGACAGGTTTCCAGGCACAGCTCCCGCCTAGATCCTCACTAGAGGAACACGACAAATCGATTGCTCCCACGGAGTTGTTCAGGCTCCGCGGGTCCGGTTCGGTTGGGTTCAAAAAGTTTCCCTGGAGTTATTCAGGCTCCGCGGGTCCGAAGTTACAGGAAAGGGATACGTCTGGGGTTGTGATCAGTGATGGGGAGAGGCTAGAAGCGAAAGCTCCGTAGGTTCGGTTCCATTGCCTCTATTGCCTGCTTAGGGGAGGCGCGTTGGGTCCGTGACGGTCCGCAGCGCTTGGAGATCTTCACACAGAATCTCTCTCGTCCTCCCTCCTCCGGTTTGGGCGGAAACTACCCAAGCCTTTTGTACAGCTAGCAAGCCAATCGCTAGCCGCCACGTGTGCCTATATTAGGAATTGGCCAATAATGTAGCGCGAGTCCGAATACAAATGGCGGGAACTCCTTTGCAGCGTGTATCACTATGTTGCAAAAGAAATGCACCCTGCAAAGAAGCTGCAATTTGGCAGGAAATCCCCCATTGCACCAGAGTTCTCTCTCGCAGCAGAGAACTCTACCGTGCAAAGAAAGTGACAAATTGGCAGGAAATAATTTAGTGGTGCCGAAGCGCGCACACAAACAAAAATCACAACTTTGGGTTGTGACATCCCCCCTTGCTGAGAGCATAGCTAAATTATGCCATACTCTTCCGAGCAATCTAGAGTTTTGTCGTGGTCATCAAACAAGTAAACAAGCCAACAAACAAATACACAAACATAAAATTTACTGTCCTGGGATCAAGTTACATAACAATCAAGAAATAATAATCAACACAAACACATAATCTGATTCATAACAAAATTGCATGATCAGGGCTTCAGTGGGCGTCGTGACAAAGTCGTACATCAGGCCCTCACTTTCTCCGGTGGTGTCATCCCTCTCAGGGCTCCTCCTCGCCATGCGCTCTGAATTTCGGATCTGTAAACAGAAAACTCTCAAAACAGATTAATGACCTAATTTAACAAACTTAAACAATTTTAAATGATTTTCATGGCTTAATTAGATGAAATCGTCGAAGATTCATCATCTGGTTCTTCCAAATAATGGAAACCTAACTCATAAGCTAATTGCCATTGGCCTGCGTCCCCTAAAATCCGAAGCTGCCGCTTGTTAAGTCCGGAACGCTGTAGGAGAAATCCAAACATGTATCGCTCCTCTAGGGTTCTCGGTGGCAGTGGTGGGAGATCGGATCCACGTCGTCTGGTGTCCTGGGGCTTGGTCGGGTGTTGACAGTCCCGATCAAAAGACAGTCTTGGCTTCATCAGGATACGCAGTCTTGGCAATTTGCAAAGAAGATTACTCTTTAATCACTTTTAAATTCCGTAGCCATAAGATCTAGCCATTAAATTATAGCTTCATCAGATTCCATTTCAGATTCTTTATACCATTGTTGTAGATCTGTCCAAACACGAATGCGACTGATGGCAGTATCTTGTGTATCAGTTGCTTGGTTGACTGTGGCTGTAGGGCAAGCTGCTCTTTCGGGAGTCGATGCTGTTAAAGGCTGAACTGCTGCCGCGGGGGTTACTGCTGCTGTCGTTGCTTCAGGCAGGAGGGGCGGATGCTCTCCTCCGCTTGACTCTCTCCTTCGTTGGCAGGAAGACGTGGTCGGCCGAGACACTGCTGCGTCGCTAGGCGGGGTTGCCGGCGACGACACTGCGTCGATGGGCGAGGTCGCTGACCGAACTCTCGCAGGTTTGTTAGAAGCTCCACCCTTCTTTTCCAGTTCTTCCACGCGGTCTCCCTCCTGCTCGGCACCATCTTGAACTGGCGTTTCAGGCTCCTTTTTCTCAGCCGCTTCTTTGACCGATCAGATCGCCATCTGCAGCTGGGTTTTTAAACTTAAATTCTTCTGCATTAGATTCATTATAGTACAAATAGTTGCACTACCTTCTCCCCCCTTGTTGTACCGCAAGACCACTCTTTCATTTGCGGGGCGCTCCTCCGTCTCCAGATCTTTGCAGAGCTCGGATGGAAGCTCGCGACCCCATAATCTAGACATTACCATACACGGGGAGAACGGGCCGATGGGCTCCGGTTCTTCACTCTCCCGAGCATATCTTAGGCATCGGGCACACTCCCAGGTGAAAGTTGGGTTCGTTTCACCCGCCGGGTTGGGTTCAGCAAGGGACACAGTATCGAGGGGCCTAAACAGGACGCGCTCATCTCTCATTATACACCCGAACGCCGCAGGGAGCAAGTACACTTCCCTTTCTCTCTGGGCTCCGTCTTTGGAGATTCCCTCTTCTCCCTTTAGTGACAAATGGCCGCTTACAAATCTTTCACCCGTTCCGCCCGCCTGGTGGTAAGCGATACATATCTCTAATTCTTCAAAGCTTTTCACTTGGCGTTGGTTATTGCGCCAAGGGCAGTTCCTAACCAATTCTAACTCTAGCGTATTCTCTCTTAATTCCGTCTGAACATGTGCATTCTCTCCCGATCCCATCCTCATCACCACGTGCGGCCAGAGCCCCGATCCCACCTTTGTCGCCATGTGCAGCGGTGATTCCAATCCCTTTCTCGCCGCCATGCGCGTGCCGGGGGTGAGCCGGGCCCGTCTTCGTCGCACGCGGGCTGTGGCCAGCAGCCCGGGCACGCTGGGCTGGAGAGAACCACAGGGAGGTTTAGCACACGCGAGTTAGAATTAGTTACGGAGGCGTAATGGTTGATTTAAAAGATTGTTTACTTACACCCAAAGATGGTATTGGTGTAGGCTGGACAGGTTTCCAGCCACAGCTCCCGCTTAGATACTCGCTAGAGGAACACAACAAATCGATTGCTCCCACGGAGTTGTTCAGGCTCCGCGGGTCCGGTTTGGTTGGGTTCGAAAAGTTTCCCCGGAGTTACTTAGGCTCTGCGGGTCTGAAGTTACAGGAAAGGGATACGTCTGGGATTGTGAATGGTGACGGGGAGAGGCTAGAAGCGAAAGCTCCGTAGGCTGGGTTCCATTGCCTCTATTGCCTGCTTAGGGGAGGCGTGTTGGGTCTGCGAGGGTCCGCAGCGCTTGGAGATCTTCACACAGAATCTCTCTCGTCCTCCCTCCTCCAGCTTGGGCGGAAACTACCCAAGCCTTTTGTATGGCTAGCAAGCCAATCGCTAGCCGCCACGTGTGCCTATATTAGGAATTGGCCAATAATGTGGCATGAGTCCGAATACAAATGGCGGAAACTCCTTTGCAGCGTGTATCACTATGATGCAAAAGAAATGCACCCTGCAAAGGAGCTGCAATTTGGCGGGAAATCGCCTGTTGCACCAGAGTTCTCTCTCAGCAGAGAACTCTACCGTGCAAAGAAAGCGACAAATTGGCGGGAAATAATTTAGCGGTGCCAAAGCGCACACACAAACAAAAATCACAACTTTGGCTTGTGACAATCATCAGACGAATTTGTACTTCTTTCAAAGAAAAGAAGACGGAAGAAAACCTATTTAGGATTCTCACGAAGAATATATCCTCTTGCAAACTGCATTTTAATGGCTCTGTCAGTAAATCTGAGGAATTCAAGGCATTTCAACAGAAAAAGCTGCTGCTGTCCCTTTCGGCTCTGTCCTCTTCCTTTCCTGTGCTCTGAACAGCAGGACAGAGCACTAGTGTTTAACTTGAGTCTTGCTGGCCTAATCCAGAGGCATTTTTTGTTTCCAGCCAAATGTTTTGTGCCTCTGGTCCATAAGAAAGCTTTTTTCATAGGAAGTAAGGGGACAAGTCTTCTTGGCTTTAGCAATTTGCTATGTGGGAGTTGGAGAATGGAGCAAAAACAGCAGGAAGGAAGGGTTTAGCAGAGGCACCAGGAAGTTATTCTATGTGCATATGGCTTGAATGCGAGTGGCATTGGTAAACACTGATATCAAGGAAAAGATTGGCACCGACCGTAGTGAATTTTGGATGGGCAGGGGAGCTCTGACAGATCTAGGAGGCAGTATCCTCTTGGATAACTGAAGTGATCTGAGGAAGGGCACTTGGTGCCAAAAAACGTTTCTAACGTTTCTCCCAATCCTATGGAAATCTGCAGAAGCATGCGGCACCATGACAGCAGAGAAATGCTTTGGATGTTGTTTTTTCCCCACTGTTTTGTTCAGAGCGCTCTGAGAACCTGTAATAAGATATAATGCATTAGAAGTGCAAAATATTAATTAGTAGGTGTAGTTCAGACAGTAGCTCCTACCCTGGTTTGGCCAGAAGGGAGTCTGTGCGTAGTGGACATTTCTTCCCTGAGGTAGAGGTATTTGACAAGCTCTCTAACTAACTTGTTTCTTCCGATTTAGCTATCCAGGTTGTTGCCACATTGGTCTAGAGGAAAAGGCAATCAGGAGTCATAGTAGAGGTAAAATCTTTTACTAGACCAACAAGGTTTTTTGCAAAAAAATGTTTTAGTTGCAAGCTTTCAGGCACAGACACCCTTCATCAGGCATTGGAGAAAAGATTGGAAAAGTTCCCCTGGGTACTTTGAAGTGCAGCAGGAAAATAAAGTGTCTGACGTCAGAAATACCCCAGTCCTTCAGTTTTGTGGCAAATAATTGGCCCTGAAGGAATTGGTTGTTACAGTTGTCCTCTCAGCTGTAGTGTGTGCATGTTGCCTCTCTTTTTCCTGCTTGCCTTGCAGCAAACTTTTTGACAGGAACCCCAAGGACTCATATCTCAAAGGAAGGGGAAAAAGAACAGCCTGAGTTAAGGGGTCAACTTAAAATGATCTAGAGCTTCATTCAATTAAAACATCCACAAGGGAATAAATTCTGAGCATGTTAAAACATTCCCTTATACTTTTAAGAAGGCGCTTTCACTACCAGGCTTGTATTGTTCCTCCTATACAGTGTTTAAGGCAGGGGTGGGCAAAATGCGGCCCAGGGGCCAGATGCCGCTCTCCAGGATGTTCTATCCGGCCCATGGGACCCCTAAAAAATTTAGAATTAATATTAATCTGCCCTGAGCTACCTACCACGCAGCCCTCAATGGCTTGCTGAAACTTGGCAAGTGGGCTTCTGCCCCAAATAACTGCCTGCCCCTGGTCTAAGGCATCTCACTTTTACTAGACTTTAAACCTTACAGACAAGTTGCTATTTCACTACATGTATGCAAGTATGCAGAGTTGTAAGGTATTTTTAAGCAATATGCATTTATTTTTGAGAAATATTTGTTCTTTTGTAGCATGTGCCATATACTACTTGGTTGGTGTTTCTGCAGTCCCAGACCTTTAAAACTTCACAGTGCAGAGGGCTTCTATTAAACCTCCTTTCCTGAAGGACAAGAGGAATGTTAAGGTTTAACAGGACTGGGGGTAAAATGCTGGCAAGTTCACAAGTGATTTGGGAGCTTTGGTCTTACTGGCAAATATGACTGCGAGGTTTAGGAGGCTGGGAGAGGAAAGCAGGTCCTGTGGTTAGGACTTGAGACCTTTGTTCAGTTCCTGCTATGCCATAATCTCTGTGTGGTCTGGAGTAGGCAACACTGCATAACTTTTACCATTTTCCATACCTGGCAAATAAAGCCGATTTTGCCGTTTTTGTTATGCAATAAATCCCCCGCACAGCAGCTCAGTTCTTTGGCAGCTATTGCCTTTCTGGAGGCTTTGCATAAATATATAAAAGCCTCTTTCCAATTCTCTTTTTTTTCCTTAAACAATTCTTTATGCACTATTTACTTTTTTAAGAACTGAAAGTGGATTTTTTCCCCTTCTTTTGGAAAGCTGTAGGGAACCTTTCGTTTAAACATGTGTAAGTAGCATAAGGCAGGCCGATAACACCAAGTCAAAGCCATTTCATAGAAGGTGTTTCATAACTGCTAAATGGGCTTAGACTACTGTACTTTTTATGGAGAAAGTACCCCAAATACAGGATGGGTAGCAAGATACATTCCCTTAGTGATATATGACTGCACCGTGCTGCTGTTGGAGTTATAGATCAGTTTTGATTATGTCATAACAATTTCATAGCTGATTCTTGCTTTTTATGTTTTGACAGTAATCTACTTTATTAATGTTAACTGGTGGTTGAGAGTGACAAATATTGATCAAACTTAAACTTTTAATGTATTCCAATTAGTGGATGGATGTGGCATTATTATGTCTAAGTCGATCACTCTCCCAAGTGTTTCATTGCTTTTAAAAAGCAGTTTGTCTCTGCAGAGATTAGAGAACACTCCAAAGCTTTCATTAAAGATGGAAGTATAAGAAGGATTAATTATTTCGGTTACATTTAACTTTCCTTCATGCTCTGCAAAATATTTAAAATATTTATTATAATTTCATATACACAATAAATAGAGGCATAATCATACAGGCAGAGATTACTTTCTGGGCTACCTGTGAGGGTTCTTATATGGCTCTCAGTGCCATGGTGTATTAATGTATATCCTATGTTAATGTATTTGTCCTGAAGCACTCTTACAAGGTAGAGAGTAGTCTTTATCCCTAACTTACAGATTTAACGGACAAGGGAGATGAAAAGGTCAGACCATCTTTCTGGTATGGATTCATATTGTGTTTAACACAGCGGGGTCCTGGTCTGGGATTGGTGCTCCTCAGAGACGCTGCCTTGCAAAATAATATCAAATTTTCTAAAATGATAAGCTTTGGGCAAAGCCCATTGTGATACTTGCGGACCAGATACTGAAACGGGATCTGAGTTGTTTTAAAAACCTGGGCCCAGTCGTGAGCACTGAATATTGGAAAATCGGTTTAAATCACTTGCTGGGATTGTTGGCGTAGTTGAGACTCAAATTTAGGTCTCCAGAATCTATGGCTGCCTATATGCATGCTCGGTGTGGGGTGGGAGGTGTTTTAATTAAAGCAGTTTCTGGACAGCTATTCTATCTGAATTAATTAAAAAAAGTAATACCCCACCATACACATTCTCACAAGATCCCATGTGTAGGATTTTTTTTTTTTTTAAGGGTTGGGGAATATTAAGAAAGTGGAATTAGAGATGCAGACCCAGGTTGAAACAGGCATTGCTTTCCTCAATTACACTTTAAGGCACTTTACTTTTGTAAAACAAATAATCTAAATGAGTATGTCAAGAAAGATTAAAACCTCATTAAAATGTGTAAACAGAGTTGGAAAAAAAAAAGCTCGGCTGAACTGAATAAAAGTAAAAGTTATGAAACATTATCAGTAGTTAAAAGTTCTGCTAAAGTGAACATACCATTCAGATGGGACGCAGAACTGCTGTTATCTACATCTCAGCATGGTGCTTTCTTTTCAATAATTAGACAACATAATTATTATAATAAATTAATAACATTACCCAGGAAATGGAGCCCTGACATAAAGCTAACTCCTCTCCAGTTCCCCCATCTCACCAAAAGTAATTCTGGTCTCAGACAGTCAGCAATGTGTGAGTTTTTTTCCCTGCGCACCCACAAGCACTGCTGAGCCTACCATGAGAGCTTAATAAGTTTATTTCACCAAACAGAAGTAATGATGCTTAAAGTCCTTAATGGCTGGGAATCAGGCATCCGTATTAAGTGAGCATTGGTTGTGACCAGTATTTATTAAAGATCAAAGAACCTAAGCATATCCATTTTCTTTTTAGCTCTGACATTTCCCTTAAGAAGGACTTTTGCCAAAGGGGAGAAATATTATCAGGCTAGCAGGAGCACAGGGCCCCAGTGTTTTAAGTGCTGGGCAAATATGGGGTGATGATCCCTGCCATAAAGAGCCTTCCAACTAAATACAGGAGGGGCAGGGAGGTGAAGTGACTCATCTGAGGTTAATACCAGGGCCAGGATCTCAGCCTTATTTATGAGCTCTTATCCTATTTCCATACCAAATAGACTGTGCTGCCTTTCCCCTGAGAAAATCATGGTTCTTCATGATGAAAGGAATATAAGCTGGAATGGGCCAATAAATCCGGTTATAGTTTTGTAGGATTGTTCAATATTCAGTGCCAGGTTGCATCTTCATACGTTTGTACAGGGCACCATGGAAGACCCCAATCCTGGCTTAAGTTCCTTGCAACAAAAAGTCACCAGTGACAACAGTAATTAAAGATGATTGAACCACTTTGAATAAGCAGCAGCTCATCATGAAACTCCTTTTTTATTAAAGCAAAATAGCCTACTTATCTCATCAGGTTTTTTTCAGAGGCTTGTAGTTGTTAGAGGCTGGAAGGGACCTTACAGATCACTGGATCCAGCTTCTCTGCACTCAGGAAGGAAAAACTGCTGGGATCAGATGTCTGTAAAAAAAAAAAAAGAAAAAAAAAAAGAGGCCATTTTAATATGCTGTTATTTTCTTGCAGAAAAATATTTTTTTAAAAAAACAGTTATTGTTTTCAGTAAAGTGTGATAACAAATGAATTCAATGCATTTTCCAATTAAGAGAAATGGGGGGAAGCCTCTTCCCCTTGACAAACTAAGGTATTGAAACTGCACTTGCCCCATGCTCACCAGGTTATTTCGAATGTCTGATCATTTGCATTGTGATAACAGCTGGGACCCCTAATCATAGAGCAGCATGAATCAAATGCTAATACTTTGGTTTGTTCAGGATGGTTTTTGGTGTTTAGGTACAACCCAGTGAGAGTAAGGGTACTGGCTCTGTTCCATAGTTTACCGTTGTCCCCTTTGCAATGTTTTGCAAAGAGAAGAGCAACAAGAAACACTCCTACAATGCCCTATCTGGCCTTCTAGTTAAGTTCAAACCCTAGACTGAAACTAATAAGACCTCTGGTCAGGGCTCTGTGTGTCCTGACATCCTGGATGACACAAAGTCCCAGCAGCATCTATCATTTCAACAGCAACTCAGTCACTTAAGTGCCTAGCACACCTTTGCTAGTCTTGGATGTATGCCCTCAACCACTGGTACAGACAGGACGTGATCGGTCTGCGCAAGACAAAGCAATCCTTTTTCATGCCCTATAAAATTTGCTCTTCCTACTGCAGTTCATACCTGTCATGATGACAGCTATTCTTTGCTTGGGAATAGGCTGACAGCATTACTCTCATTATGGCTGAGGTTTAGACCAGTGTTTCCCAACCTTTTTCACCACACGGCACTCTTAAGTGGCCACTCTCCTGAGGGTGTGGAGCAGGTGGCGCAGCGCTTGAATCACTGGCTGGAGCCATGCTCCCCATCTGGCTGGCTGGGGCATGGTGGGGGGCTTGGTTCCAGCCCAAAATGATGCGGCACACCTGGACATGCCTGGCAGATGGTATACCGGTGTGCCGCAGCACACCAGTTGGAAAACGTTGGTTTAGACATTGCTTTTAAGTCTGATTCAGCAAGATAGGTAGGCTTCCACCTATGTTTAGCAATCCCACTGAAATTAATAGGACTATCCATGCATTTTATGTCAGAGAAATGTTTAAATGCATTGGTGAATTGGACTGTTATCAATGAGACTGAAAACACAGCATGCTTGTGATAAACATAATTTTCCTCACTTACTAAGGCCCAGGTTGGCCAGGGGGTTTCCTAAAGGTCAGAACAAGAATCGGTGGCAACACTGCAAAACAAACTTGTCTTGTTGTTCTTCTGTCAGTGTTTACAATTGTTGATTGTGCTACCAAACCGCGTTATAACGTATCTGCTCTCATGAAAATATATGGCTCCATTTCTAAATGCCATCAATCCTATATGACATGACATATAGCTCTCCATAAAAAGAAGCTTATTCCTCATCTAGAGCATTCAGCTTGTGTTTCACTCTTCCAAATACACCCAATGTGGAATGACATCCAGAATATTTCACCATCCGGGAATAGAGAAGTGCACTTGACTAATCATATTATTAAAATATGGACAAATGCATTCCTTTGGGGTGACTATTTATAAATAAAAGAGAATTGGCAGCTTACTCAGCTTAGCTGAGTAAATGAATGGAAATACTGCTGTTACACTTATGCCTTGTAGTTATGACTAATTCTTTTTTCTGTATAATGGTTGTAATCATGCTAATGACAGCAAGTGTCACCCAGAGCATCTCTAGTGCTCCAGCGCTTCCTACTAATAAGTCACTTCCCTTAACAGTTGGTGCAGGAGAACTGTATAGATCTAAACCTGCTAAATCAGAGTTGAATGGCAAGTATTTTGAGGTGTGTTATGTCTAGGGACCTGCATAAATAGCAGTGAGACAAAGGGTTTGTCACAGATTGCAGCACACCGAGCTGACTTCGTGGGTGTTTTGTAACAGCCCTGCCCCTCACTGCTGATTGTCAGAGAGGCCTTGGTGACCCCACCCCTCACCACTAATTGGTGGTGGTTGCTTGGTTGCATCTCCTTGATGTGACCATCTTGGTTCAGGGTGAACATTACTTGCACCTTGTTGGGGTATCCTAAGATGAAAATGTCATCTGGCCAGCTCTACTTCTTGGTTACATCTCCTTGACAAGGAGATGTAACCAATCTGGTTGGTTACATCAATGATCTACTGGTATTTGGGGAGGGGGGGGGGGTGGAGGTGGCTAATATTGCAGGAAATCACAACCAATACCAGATTTCCTTGCAATCGTGGACTTCTTTTTTGTGGGTTCTGCAAAATCTGTGAAACTGTGGTTATGTTATGTTATGTTATGTTATGTTATGTTATGTTATGTTATGTTATGTTATGTTATGTTATGTTATGTTATGTATGATGGTGCACAGTGATTGCCAGCATCTTATTAGGTTGTTAGTTTATTAGCTTGTGGGATAAATTTGCATTCAAGTAATAGTCAGTCTCTTCAATTTAGAATAAACTTGAAACAATAGTGCCTGATAAGACTGTTGGGGCAAAAGCCCCCAGTCTTGCCCGGATCTAACATAATTGAGGAGGAGAATGCAAAACCAGCAGAAAGTTCAGCTTCACATTTTTATTTCCTGAGCTGGCTAGGTACCAAGCCTTGTCCCCAGCAGGCTGCTCTAATTTATATTAGCTGTCACTGGCCACAAGTCATTATTTTGACTGCCAAAAATGACTAGTGTACAAGATTACATTCATTCAGGATCCTGCCCTTTTCTGCATTTGAAGCCTGAGAGTGGGAATGGCATAATCTTTGTGAAACCTTGGTGGAGATTGACATAGTGAAATACATCAGAATAATGATTTCCAACCACCAAGACCTGAATAGCATATAAATAATTTAAGAAAGCCCATTAGCCCAACTGGGATCTACTGATTATCTAGAAATTGTTACGTGATCTCTCTCTTCTAGATACTACAGCAAGCAGCAAAATCCATGAAGATCCTGAAATGAGTTCCTGCAGACACAGAGGCAGTGCCACTAACTCTTGATTTTAATGCGAGTGTCATAAGCTCCAGGGATTCTGCTTTTCTCTGTTTAAAAGTTGCAAACTCTCTGATAAAAATAGCAAATTCTCTAATTAAAAACATAAAATCTCAGTTTTCCCATGATTTAAATGACCACCACTATATTTGTATAAGCATATGTATAGCCATGTGTGTGTGTGTGTGTGATTTGAACACAATGTTTTATTGATATATTTACAATTTTAAAGCAATTTGGAAGCCTACCAGTGTCTCAAAAACTATAACAAACTAAATTCTAAATGCCTATAAATTTTAGCATTTGATTTTGGGTTTCTTATCATGGAAAATCAGAGCTTCCCCTGCCCCCTTCGTTCACCAGGATGCAGGTCCAGCTGCAGCTGTCCTCCCCAGCTGCTTTGTGGCAGTGAGCAGCCTTGATAGGCCGGTACCCAGCTCATGCCACTATCCCTCACTCCCAAGCCACAGACCCTGGCCCTGCTGGTACCCCTCACTCCCCAACCACAGCCCCTGCACCCCCCAGCCCTGCGAGAGAGGGATGGGGGGGGGGGGCAAGCTGCCAGGCCTATGGGGCTGGGAACCCAGGTCTGAAGCCCTCTGTCCCCCACCAACAGTGCCTGAGCACTGGCTGCCAACCATGGGAGGCAGGGGCTGCTGTGGCCTGAGTAGAGCACAGAGCCCATGAGGGCATGCAGATGCAGGCTGGCAGCTGTGGTCTCGGGGATTCCCGCTCTGCTGACCTCCCACTGGGGGCCTCTTTGGTCCTGTGGGCAGGATCTGGCAGGGTGGGCTAGAAGGCTTGGTGCCACTGCCATGAGCCCCACACCACCATGGCAAGGTGCTCCCTGCCCACCTGGCAGCAGTGGGGGACACAACTCGTGGTGCCACCCCTGCTGCTGCCAGGCAGGTAGGGGGTGCCTCACCATGGTTGCATGGGGCTCACTGGGGTTCCTCACCCTGCTCTGCCAGGTCCTGCCCTTAAAATGAGAAAATCTGCATTTTTCTGCACTAAACAGAAAACTAGGATCCCTGGTGAGCTGTCATGTTCCTTTAAAGCCAGGATGCCTGCAATCATGTTTGTATGGGAGAACACCCTTCCTGGTTGTTGTTAAGAAAAGCTGACAATATGACCCACATGTATCCTATCAGCTGAAAAAAACTGGAGGCCAATGAAAAAAAAACAAACAAACAAATAATTTGTAAATCTCATGAGTTTGAACCATCCATGTTGGCAATGCTGCAAACATCTCTATGCATGGAAGTCAGTTCAGGGTCTGGCCCAATGTTGCAGAGAATAGTGAGACACTCTTAGCACAAACCATTTCAAGGAAGTAATTCCCAATTTTAGTAGCAAACTCTTACTCCACTATTAGAATGGTGATGTAACGCATGCTTGCAAACGCATTCGATCTCCTGATTCATGCCTGAGGAAATGTCTGGAAAAAGGAAAAATCTAGTAACTGATCCTAGGTAAAGGAAAAATCAGGTGACTGGGCAAGAGAAGGAAAAGCATTTCCACAGAACAGAGATCCTGAGTGCTGGATATCTTAATGCAAATTAATAGGAAAGTTGTGGTTTGTGTGTTTCCAGACTTACTGCAACTGGAAGCACAAAGGCTGTAAACGCCAGACTGACTTTGAACTTGGATATTCAGCTCGGTGTTGCAAGCCAGAGTGGGACAGAACTTGTGATCCAGAGAGGGAGTGGGAATGGTGCTCCGATATCAGGTAAGCAGAAACCACATGGTTATTTCCTGGGACAGATATCCCATTGCACACCTCCCCAAAGTGAAATAGTTAGAGATGAATGAAATTTCTAATGTAAAAGAAATGTGCTTTGCAACACAAAAGACAAATGTTTTGGCCTGACAACCAAAGCTCCTTATGTTTTGTATAGAATTAAGGTGTTAGGTCTTGTGAATATGTTATTTATGTGCATGTGTATGCATGGTAATCCTGCATGTTAATGCAACACTGCTTCTGAAAAGATCTCCTTTTCTGAATGCTGTCTGCTGGGCTCCACACTCCTGTTAAATTAGGTGTAACTCCAAGTTGAGACCACTACCCTGAAATTATTGTGGATTTACACAGATGTAAGAAGGAATTGGCCTTCCACCTTTATAGTTAGTGTTGATAAGAACAGCAAATGTTCACTGCTACCTTTTACTGCTTTGTCCTCTTGTTTCACTGTAACAAAGATTTATTTTGTCATCCTGGACTAGACATTGTGACTAAACTTGAGGTGGTGTGGTGCTTACCCTAGTGTCAGTCGGCTGACTGTGCTGGGTCCCTTGTGCTGATAAACAGCAAAAGCAATGCAACTTGATGAGCAGAGCAGCAAAGCAGCTGTTTCTGTGTTGTGTGCTGCTGCACATTTCATACATGGTTAAAGTTTAAGAGGAGGGAAAACTTTGGACTTGGAGGATGTACAAAGTACTTGCCCCAAAAGGTAATTCTTGAAGTGGAAATTAAAATTAAGCTAGAGGAATTTAGGAAGCATTTGCACAAGTGCCTTAAAAAGGAGAGACAAGGTTCCTTGGGTGAATTTGATATCTTTTATTAGACCAACCCAAATAGTTGGAGAATAGTTATTAAGCAAGCTTTCAGGTTCAAAAACCCTTTGTCAAGCTAAGGAAGTTTCAGCAGTCGGCGTATGCTCTTCCTGGATGGTATGAAAAGTAAAGAAGCCAGGGGCTGGGCTAGGGGGCCAAGAAACAATGGTCACAAGCTAGCAGAGAGCAGATTTAGACTGGACATTAGTAAGAACTTCTTCACAGTTCGAGTGGCCAAGGTCTGGAACGGGCTCCCAAGGGAGGTGGTGCTCTCCCCTACCCTGGGGGTCTTCAAGAGGAGGTTAGACCCAGCACTCTTTCCTGCTTATGCAGGGGGTCGGACTCGATGATCTATTGAGGTCCCTTCCGACCCTAACATCTATGAATCTATGAAAGTCCCCGGGTTAGATAGTGGGGGGATCAAGGTCTGTAGTTTTTCTTGTAGTCTTAATGGAAATGATTTGATGGTATAGTTGAGTTTTTTGGTGAAAGGGAGACTAGGATCTTCTTGTAGTTCTTTGTAATAGGTGGTGTAAGAGAGCTGTCTCTTGGCTTCCTTTATGTAATCCTCACAGTTTAGGATGACTATGGCTCCTCCTTTATCTGCTGATATCAAATTCATCCAAAGAACCTTGTGTGCCTACGTTTAGTCCATGATCTCTAGTATCCAGCAGGTTGATGAAATGGAGCTCATAGGCTCGTCTCTGGGAAGTGTTGTGTAAGTTTCCCTTGAGGATCAGGACTGAGAGATTGGAGAGAGAGTGGCCCTCCTGTGAGAAATGTGCCCCCACCGGTAATTGGGTATTTCTATCTTTGATAGATGTCCGGTGTGCGTTCATTCTGGTGCGCAGTTGTTGTTTGGTCTCTCCTACAGTTCTTCCATCAGGGCATTTGGTGCATTGGATGAGGTATATCACATTTCTGGAGGTGCAGCTGTAAGATGCAGGGATGCTGATGGCTGTGTTGTGGGGTGTAGTAATAGTGGGGGTGGTGGAGATGTGTTGGCAGGTTTTGCATTTCTTGTCCTGGCACGGTCTGGATCCTTTTGGTGTGTTCTGGACTTGAGGAAGTTTGCTTCTGGTGTTGAGGTTGGTGAGGTTCAGTGCTTGTTTGAAGGCTAGGATGGGTGGCTCTGGGAAGATCTTTTTAAGAATAGGGTCTCTTTCTAGTATGGGTTTCAATTTTTGGAGGATTTTCCGTACAGGTTCAAGGGAGGGGTGATACGTCATAACCAGCGGTGTGCAATTTGTAATTTATTCCTAGTATTGTGATAGCAACCATAGGGCCCAATCAGGACCCTATCATACCAGGCATTGTGCAAAAAAATCACAATGTAGACTTCATTCAATAGCTAACAGGTGGATAAGCCATAAAAGTGAAATGCAATGCTTTTCTAAAACGTCTTTATTTTGGTTCCTCAGTGGACTCTGAACCTGCAAGTTGAATGCGTAAATTCAAATCAAGCCTTTCAGTCTCTTGCAGGTTTTCTTACTTTTGCCTCTAATTAAAGAACCACAAAGTTTGGAGTTGGATTTTCAAGTTCCCCAAAGCCCAGATATGTTTGCATCTGGTATTTCAGTTCATCCCTACCTCTGTATCTATAACAGTTTTTTCCCCCCCTCATTCTCTGTATCTTGGGGGTTTTCTATTAGGGAATATCACTTTAATAACTGAGCACCTTTTGCGGAAAGGTACTTCTGTATTTTGGAGATCAGCACCCTATTAAGGTTTATGCCAGGGAATGTTGCACTTCAGCCACCTTGACCTGTCCTGTCTGGCATAACTTAAAAACTCATGGCTTTTCTTCAACAGGATGCATTTATTAACATGTTGCAAACGGTGATGAAAACGGACCCGGATTTGTATTTTATTTCTCTTTTTTTAAAAGGCATCATACTTTGTCTAGAACTATGTGCAGCAGGCAGAGACATCTAGCTGTTGAATAATATACTACTATCAAACGTCCTATACAAGCCGGTGAGTTTGAGGGTCCTTCACTTGGCTGCTAATGCTGTGATCTCCTCTCCTCATCCTAGTAAATATAACACGTGTAAAAAGAGGATCTTATCCTCTAACTGCTTACAGATGAATGTTTATATGAAATGCTTAAAAAAGATTATTTTAAATTCCAACGTTCCCCAGTTCTTGTTTTGCAATCTCTTCTAGTCATGCAGCTTACTGAAAATGTAACCTCAAACGAATGGATAGAATAGGCTTTGTTAAAGTGTGATAAGAAATTACTTTTAATGCAAATGGGCCCTTTTTATACAAAAATGAGTTGATCCCAAAGCAAAATTATTATTCAAGTCTGCCAAGGCGCACAAGTGCAGCTTTGCCAGAACAAATGTAGTATGCCTCACTATCTCAGGGTTACTCACAAGTATTTCCACGTGTGTACACCAGCTCATCGGTTTCCAAAGTCATGCCCCTTTGCTGCACACGTGCATCCATGTTATATAAAAATAGGACTTGTTTATAGAGAGGTTTTAGTAGTGCAGATATCACAAAGCAACAAAGTCATCTGCATCTGTTTCCTCAGCCTGACAAAGGGTATTTAAACCCAAAAGCTTGCTAGGAAGAAGTTTTCCAACTATTTGAGTTGATCTAATAAAAGATATCAGATTTACATAAAGAACCTTGTTGCCTGTGTCCTTAGACCAACATGACTACGACCCACACCTCTGAGATAACTTGTGGTCTGCTTCACAGATGGAGGAAAAAGCACTAGTAATTAATTTTAAAGGTGAACACAAGAAGCTCTATTCACAGTCATTTTACATTGTGCTTTTAATCCTCTTGTGGGCTGAGAGAGAGGCAGGAGCCTCAGTGCTCAATGAGCCTTCCCTCTGATGCCTTCTCCCTGCAAACTTCTGGGTGACGAACATACACGACTTGAAAATACAGCAGCCTAATGCAGATTTATGAATAATGTCACCTGGGCCGTGTTTTACTTTAGCCACTGCCGTGTTTCAGAGAAAGAGGCAGGGAAGCTTATGATGGAAAATGTATTTGGCAGATTTGCCCTAGAGAGGGTTTATTCCCATTTGCTATCACCTGAAGGCTGGCTTGTGTCCACATGCATTTGGATTTACCGTATTTACTCAAATATGGAATGACCTTCCAATACTTAGTCTATATGTGGAAAATGTACAAATTTGTTACAATTTTCCAGGTAGAGACTCTAATTATTGAAGGTTTGCTTTGAATTTGTCCCCCTCCCACTACTACAGCAGGAAAAATAAATCTGTGGGGTCAGGCAGCTCAAGGGAGCCCTCTGCATCCCCTTACCCGCTCCTTACTGTCAGACCCTGCTCTTCCTGACCATGTGAACAGCAAATTTGAAAAACTGATCTTGATATAAGCATAGACTTAGTTCATTCAGAATTGGTGCGTTTTATCTTTTTTTTGAAACTGCTGCAAGTTTTAGCACAGGTACTCCATAAAGACACTTTAAGCAGCACTTTTGTACCTACTTATCTATATAGTAGCCCAAGCTATGCCTGATAGTAGTCTAAAGCCAAAAGGCTCATGATTTGCCATATAGCTCATTGGGCTGGGCCCCACAGAGTCAACAGTATTTCAAGCCATGGTGACCCCACTGCTCAGCACTGCTCATTGTGTGTCCACACTCCAGATGCCCCCCTACATAAAGGAGACATCTGCTAATTAGCCCCGAATCCTGATTGGGATTAAGTATTCATGAGTCCTGGGATCCTCCAAAAATGTATAGGCAGATGAGGCGCAGGGGGCAACCAGGTCCAGTTCCACCTTTTGGAGGATGGAGCCACACTAATCATATGCACCAGGCTGAGAGGGAGCGACAGAGAGATTCTGGGCAAGTGTTTGGGCCTAGAATAGCTTCTGAATATGTTGAGAAAAAACGCTGTCAGAGTCCTGTTCTGTGTGAGATCTAAGGGCAGAATTACCTAGGCAGTGTTTTGTGGATGATACGGGATTTGTACCTGACCTTGGGATTTCCCTTTGAGTATAGATGCATTTCATCCTATACCCACGTATGTCAGGTTAGTGGTAGGTCTTGGCTTGTTTTGGCCATTGTGATCCATTATTCTGGTATTTAGTTTATCCCTGTAAATCCTAATGGT
This sequence comes from Alligator mississippiensis, assembly GCF_030867095.1. Taxonomy (NCBI): domain Eukaryota; kingdom Metazoa; phylum Chordata; order Crocodylia; family Alligatoridae; genus Alligator; species Alligator mississippiensis. The sequence goes on from NC_081834.1 coordinate 75,134,278, forward strand.
ATGGCTTTTCCTGTCTAATTGAATGGCTTTTCACAATAGTGGCATAAAGGTCTTGGCTATCACCAACGCTTGTATTTGTATGCAGCTGTGGATATTTCACATAGGAAGTTGCTCGTCTCTGCCGAGGGTCAGTTTATGGATAAATTTGAGGGCTTAAATGGTGCCTTGTTCTTTTCTGGCCTCTTGCATAGGGATGAATTTCAAAAGCAAAGGGAAATTACAAAATTGCTTTAAATTACCAAAAAAACCAAAAACACACCTCTTCCGAACCTTAAAATAAGGCATTTAGGACTCTCCTATGTGACACAGATTAACCCCATCCTCTGAAATAGTTTTTTACAGAATAGCTCTATGTATTCTGAAGACCAAAGAAAAGTAGACTATTTGGGCAGCAGGGACCAAGGTTGAGCCCATTGCTACATAACTTCTTTCTCTCTGATTTGGAATATAAACTGGAAATTGGACAGGTGGTATCGTATTGTCTTTTTAATATCGGAGCCAGAAAGATGTGTATATAACTTTCTCCCTATACTAATTCTGTCTTCTCCTAGGCTAGACCATTTCTCCATCTTGACAGTGGAGTATACACGAGACCTGGGTGTTTTCATTTTGAACTGACAAAGCAAGTTTTTTTGCAGAGTGGCTTATGCTGGTCAGCAATTATAAATGTGAATGCTTCAAAAGCAGTCTCCTGCTTTGTCATTGTCCGAGTCTACAAGTGTCCCATAATAAGCTGACAGCATGGTTACAGTTTCTTTGGGATAATTGGTATAGCATGCACAGTCCTTTGGATACCAGCCTTCTTTATCTTTGAGAGTGTTTCTTTGTTTCTGTTGTTAACAAATCAGTCGCATTCCTTGGTATGGATGGTGTGGGCAATTTTGCAAGGATAGCAATGCTGTTGTCTCTAATGCTGAAGTGCTGTTTGCTGCTGTCTCTCCACACTGACTCATCTCATTTAGTGGGGATACAAATAAGAAGCTTGGTAACAGTTTAACCATTTTATAATGCTGAGGTGTAACCAAACAGTGGCACAGTACTTGAGGTCTGCTGGATACACAGGGGAAGATCATTCTAAGGAGAAAAATGCTTTGTTTCATCATTGAGGCAAAGGACTTCTATGGCACAGACAGAAGTGACCATTTTCACCTGATCTGGCCCCCAAAAAGGTTTGACAGCCATAACCAAACACAAGTGTATGACTGAAGCGAGCTTTAAAAGTGTCTGATCCTGTGACAATCTGAACGCTCATTACATGAGGGTTCAGATGAAGGTGCTCCAAAGTGGAGCACATTCATTAACTTCTGTCTGTGCACACTGGGAGCAGGGCTCAGCTGACACAACCCAGCCCAACCCTCAGTGCTGTTTTCAGAATGGAAGTCAGGTAAGGGATCAGAGGGAGCTCATTCTGGGGGTTGCCCAGTTGGCACTGGAGGGTGGGGGGGGGGGTGGATTGAAGCCCCTCCCCCCATTCCAGCATGGCTTGCAAAACCCCAGACAAGACCTCCCTCCCCTGCCACGCGGGGGCATGGGTTGGGGGAGGAAGAGCTAGGGGAAGAGGCTGCAGAGATGCAGCCTCTCTTCCTGTATCTTGAAACTCAATTAGCACACCCTCCTGACCCAATGGGAGGGTGTGCTAATGTTTTGCACCAGGAGGATCAGTCTAACTCATGGCACTTGCTGTAAAGTGCCATGAGTTAGACCTGAGAGCTGCCTTTCTCTCTGCACCTCTATAGTTCAGCTGGGCACTCTTTGCATGGATGAACCCGTCCTTGGAACGCTGTGGTTTGTACTGGTATATAGTAAAACCCTCACCCCCCTCTGAGTAAAACAAGGTCTATGGGTACAGCACCACCAGATCAACTAAAACTACTAACAGTTGGAGCCTAAATGGTTCATGGGTATACTGCTGGCATCCTCCCTACTGTCAGTTTTACCTTGGAAAATCCTAAATCAGATTTGCCTGAAGTGAGAGATCTCTGGAAGCTGAACCTCTTTAATAGAAATAACTTTTATAGCTCCAATAAAAACTATTTGAATGGCTCTCTGTACCTCAGTCTACTGATTTCTATTAAATCAGTATTGAATAGATCAACTGACTTTTGTGGGAAGTATTTGTTCATTCCTAACGGGGAAGCTGTGGTAGACCCTTTTATTCAATGCAGTATAAGAAATGCAGAAGCCTGGTATACTGTTAGAAATCTGCACAAGCCACATAGAGAATGTGGCATTGATGTCAGTTGTTTTGAGTCACTGTTCAATTGTCGTGCACAAACACAACATATTTTCATTGCTCCATTTCATCCTGTCTAGCAGTAGAAGTTGAATGTAAAGTCTCATCTTTGGCATCAAAATTCAGGCTGTTACAAATAACACACTTTTCTAACTGTCCTGTGGCTCCTTTCTCATCTGTGTCTGTTAAGAGCTGGCAGAGGAAGCCATTTGCAGGGCACAACATCTTTTTTTGGTCCAATAAATCCAGCAGCTATTCTCTACATTCTTAAGTGCTGCCTATTGGAATTTTTTTCTATTGGCTGTTTGCTTATGTGCAGCGACCCAGCATATGATCGTGCTTTGGGCAACTAAATGGGAGGGAGGCTAAATGACTGCACAGATGCTTTTCCTGGCCTGGGGTTGATCAGTCACCAGTCTTCTCTAACTACTATCAGTCAGAGTTACCCCAAGGGAATTGTTCTGTTAGATAAGTGCTCCCCTCTCCCTGTAGCATCCTTCCCACAGAGTACCCAAGGAAGATGATATGGAAGCCTCAGTGATGGAAACCTCAGCTACTACATTTGGAGGATTTTTCTGGCCACTTAGTATCATTCTGACCAGCACAAAGGACCACAGTGGTGACCTATTACTCAGTCCTTATTCTTATTCTTATTTATATTACAGTGGCACCTTGATGATGGAGAAGGAGAAGGAAGGCCCCATTGTGCTGGATACCGTCCAACTGTATAGTAATAGAAAGTTCCTTCTCAATGGAGTATACATAAGGGCAAACAAGCCCAGGAGGGGAAAGGTCCTTGAAAGGAAAAGTGACTTGGCCAAAGTCATATAATAATAAATGCAGATCACAAATCCAGATCCTGTGATCCTGCCTACATTCTGCACTGCTGTTATGGCTTTCCATTAGAATACCATTATTTTTTAACACAAAATCTTCCTTTATTTTACAATGAAAGAAAGTGAAGAACTAAAATACATTTTAAAAAAAGGTTGGTCATTCTGAAATCCTGTTAATAAAATAAAATTTAAAAAACCAAACAGAGATTACAATGATGCACCCTATTTGATGGATGAAAAGTCGTGTTGATTTCATCCAAATTCTTTGGCGAGGCAAAGAAGAGATTTTTGTTTTTGTTTGGCTTACAATTTTGTGGTGCATGTCCACACTAGCTTGTCTACACTTTTATAAAATTCCATTCAAGCTCTATTTAGTATGCAGCAGAATTATTGTACTTGCTATATATCAACTTTAAATCTGCTTCAATACAACCTTAAATGCCTTTCTTGCAGTATATCACTTCATCAGTCTAGCTTAACTAGAGCTGCTTTGTCATTTTTTATTGCCCCCATAAAATCTAGGATTGGAACACTTGGATTTTTCTAGCAGTAATTTTCATTACTTAGGCTTTTTTTTTAAAGTACTTGTCAATGAGATACAGTACTTGCACAGAGTATATTTTTCAGCTCTGCATTATATTGTTATTTCAATTTATTTTAGACAGAATGCGTAACGTTCATCTAAATAATACCTATGGTATTTCAAATGAGTGTATTATGAATATAATTAGAATGGATATAAACCTACTTCATCCATCAAGATTCCTATATTTTGTTGCCTGCATCTAAGCGTATGGCATCTTTCAAGTAAGCCTTTAAATGATAACTCACATTGTGCTTTTAATGCTGCACATAAAATCATATCACAACGTGGGGGAGGGAGGGAAATTAGGTTCTTGTAATTTTTATGTTTTAATTTCAAATTTTTAGAGCTGTCTAGATTTTTCCTTGGAGTGAGTTGTACCAGAAAGTTTTATTCCCCCCGCACCCTTAGGCATATAGAAATTGCCATATTAGATCAGGCCGGTGATCTATCTAGTCTAGTAGTCTGCCTGTTTCTTAGACTCGTAAGAGGAAAATGTAAAATATGATGCTACGTGTTATGGAAATGTCTGTTCACTGGGAGAGATTCTTCCTAACCCGCTTCAGTTTTAGTTTAGTGTGGGCCCTGTACCATGAAGATTTATAGCCTTCCCCAAAAAATTGAGCTACAGTTGTTTATTTCTCCCCTTCCCTTCCCTCATTGGAGATATTGGTTCCAGTCTAGGTCCTGCTGCCTTTCTTGACTTTCCTCAGAGAAGTCATTTCACCTTTCTGTTCCTTGATTTCCTCTTCTGTTATTATCCTGACCTTAGGTTAAAGCCTTGAGGACCTACAAAGCAAATATACAATTTAAGATCTAGACAGTATTGGCTTTAAAACATATTTTAATTCTTAATATTGTAACTGCAGATGTTCACACCATCCATCTAAATCTTTGGTAATGCTGAACATCTCTTTGCCCCAGTGATGTATTGTGGCTCTATGTTCCAAACTCTAATTGTATACTATGTAAGAATTATTTTTTTTGTTTTTAATCGGTGAAAGTGAACTGTTACTTTCCAGAAATCTTAGGGATTGAAGGTGGCACAGGGTAGGGAGGCAGCTTTGCATTTCAACTGATGGGTGAAATTGTGTGTTTACAGTTAGCATTCGCATTAAAACATCCCAATTAGCTTTTGCACTGTTTCCATTAGTAGTGCTAATGTACATGAGAAAATAATGTCTCTGTAAGAAAAAGAAAACTGTAACCAGATATGTCAAAACAGCCCTCCTCAGCTATGTCATAAATACCCCCTCGTTACTCTCATTTTGTTGAATGAATATTAATAATACATTTTAAATAATACCTATCATAATATAGCATGAGTGGGGAATAGGAACACCTCTCTGTTGAATGACATTGGGAAAGGGTTCTGGGTTAAATCACTGTTCCTTGGACGTGATTGAATTAGCATAGATTGAATGCCAGTGATAATTCTACGCAATTGTGAGATCTGTAGTTTAATGCATCTGGCAGAGAGACAGGGATTTTCTTTCTCTTACAGCACTGAATAACCCCCTATAATCCTTTTCCTTTAGTGCTCACGTCTATCCAGGCTTCAGTTTAATAAAAGGCCAAAGATATCAGGATTCTGCTGAGCTTCTGTGGCTCCAACACAGAGAGAATGAGATGTCATCTCAGGGTGGTTGTGGTTCAGAATCATTAAAAAGACTAATGGGTGGATTGGAGGGCTATGTTTATATTTCCAATTGCTTGTATACTGCAGAAGACACCCTTCTTAACAGTAAAGTGTATATGCTTTCTTTAATCCAGTAGCCCAAGAACTAAGAGGACAAAAGAGAGCCTGGAGCAATCACTACTTCGGAGTTTTATTTTTACAACATTTTGTATATGTTTGTGTTCATTTGTATTAGAGCTGGACCAAATCTGAAAAACTCCATTTATTTTTAGCCAGGGCAGGGTAGGAGCAGTTGAAAACTTCCTGAGGTTTGTGCTTTCTAGTGCTGTACAGGTTTTAGTGATCCTACAAACCCCAGGGGTTAGGCTACATTTCCCTGAGCACCATCCACAGATACTTTATTTCTTAACTACCTACCTATAGGAAAAAGACCCCTCTATAGTTAGCTTTGTATTTTTAACTGGTGAGCCTACAAGGTGCCGCCCTGCCCTGCCTTCTGCCTAACTATCCACAGGTAGAAACTGAGCACTGCTGGAGTTAGATGGATGGATGTGTGTGTCTGTATAGAGAGCTTTCTTTATGGATGCCCCTACATGAACTCATGCTCATGCAGTTGTGATCTCCTTGGTTTATTGAATACAGTGAAACCTATTTGCGTGACTTTTCCACAGACCTGGGCTTTAATCTCTGAAGTAGCCATGAACCTGAACTTGAACAGTAACCTCATCCAGAGTGGAATTCTTTTTGGCCCATTTTCTGCTTCAAAGGATCTTCAAAGGATCACAGGTTCCACTTACACACCTAAATAAGCAGTTAGTTTCTCCAAAGACCTGCCAATAGTTGCTGAGCTGTTTCAAAACAGCTGAGCTGTTTCTCCCATTGTTGTGGGAGAAAACTCCCTGGAGTTCGTTGTTTAGCTGCATAGGAACTAGGCAACAGGGGTAAAGGCTTTTACTGCAGTTTATTTGCTCAAGCAAATGACCATAAGGCAGCAAAGAGGCAAAATGGCCCCCACTAAAGGGTGGGGCATTCTTTTATACTTTTACAATAAGGTAAGACTACAGGGTCAGCACATAAGCAATACTTATGGTCATCATCTCCTTATATGGTGCTTCACAAATTGTCATAGTAACATTACATTTATCTATTATAGCTAGTACTTTTCCAAAAGCAGAAATTAAGTAACGGTTACATGTTATCTTTTACATTTCAATCTGTTTTCTGTTTTCAGCGGTGCTATCCTCTGCTCCTTTCTCTGGGCCCCTCTTTATCTTTTTTAGTTCCATGCTGTAACTGGTTTCCAGTGCACAGACTTATACAGATTTACTTATTTTTCCCTCAGAAAATGGTTGGCACAGTTAAAATGGCTGGCCTAGCTATCATTCTGCCTTGTAGTCAGCAGCATTGCTAGGCCACAGGTCATGCCTTGTATTCAGCTGCAAATCTAATACTTCTCAATAATCTAAATTATTGTTAACCTAACAGTATGCTATCAGAAAACTATTTTATTTCAGGGTAATAATAAACTTGCCCATCACAGTCCCCCCTTTGTTCCAAACTTCCAGAGGGAGTTTTGGAACACACTTTTAAGTATTCAGATTCCTGTGGGGTTAGGTTTTGATGATTGTTGCCGGATATTTGTACAAAGTGACCATACATTTTTACTTGCCTTTGCATATACTGTTGCCCCAAAGAACACAAACACTGAAAACAGCGTAACAGGCAAACTACAGTTATAACTATTCCGATTATACTTAATACAAAAGGTCTAAGCCATCCCGTAAGGGAAGGGAACCAATTAGTAAGCCAGCTAAGAGATGTGTCTTTGGGGATTTTAGTTATATCTTCGGCGTTTTGGATATGGACAGCTGCAACATTGAGGTGTGTTTGAAATATGGTGAAAGAGCTGTTATTCCATACGCAACATTCCGGTCCGATGACTGCGCATGCCTCTCCTTGAGCAGCGAGGAGGAAATTAAGGGCTATGTGATTTTGAATTACCATTTGTCAGAGTTTTTCTTGAGTGTCAGCTAAAGCTGCGACAGCTTTTGAAAGTTCTTTATGGCCTTCACTGAATTTGTGAGCCATGATTTTTATTACAGCTTGGAGGCGTAATGTAAATTTTCTAAGACACACAGTGCCTATTCCTGGGAGTATTCCTGCAAGGGAACACGCTAGCATTGTTCCTTTAGTAAGTGGAGTTGTTTGATATTTGTTTACTATATCACGGCTTTCTTGCAAATCTCTCTTGTTTGGCACCTGCCCCACGGAAGGTGCGTGGCGAAGGACGTAGAGGGTTTTAGCATTGCTGGATAGCAGATACCATTTCCTTTGGCGGGAATTTTATAGTAGGCATGGGAGCCACAGACCCAGTATTGCCCTTCTAAAGCGGTGAGGCCTGAATACTTGGGAGGTATACGGCCACCATTTCCCAATCCTAGCACTCCTCACTCACCTTTTGATTTAAAGGAAGGATTTGCAGTTCTATTGAAGTAGCAATGTCCCCGGAAGGTATCATGGTATGAACAATAGCACAGGGTATTCTTTAAATTAGGGACAGGTTTACATTCAGGATTAATGCCATTGGTTAAGTTTTTTTTTGCTGTAAAAATTATTGTAAGAGCTGCAAAAAGTAGGTGTATGATTATTACGCCAATCTCCTCCAGTAGAATAAGTATAATAATGAAGACATATGCTAGTACTTAAATTTATGCAGTAACTTGCTGAACAGTTTATGTAGAAGCACCAATTTCCAACGACTGGCACAACTAAGTAGTACTCTTGTTTATTTTTTTGCCCAAGTTTTGTTAAGGAGATTGGGGTCACAAGATGGATTTAGGAGTGATTCTACTGGTCCCAAGGGGATAGGAATCATAGGGATCCCTCCTTGAGCGTGGAGAGGGAGATGGCTACATGCCCAGCAGTTACTGCAGGTTTCTGCTTTAGCAGCCTGTGTAATATAAACACAGTAAACATGTAATATAAACACAGTAAACGTTGTTATTAGACGGAGATAACGGTTGCTACTGGATGTAGGTGGGCTAAGAGTAGTAGGTGAGGCTGGCGGAGAGTTTTCAACAAATTGAAAGTGAACTTCAGTTTTGGAAATATGGGCCCTCTTTGCAAAGCGTTGGTAAATTGGGTGTTTAGGTTTTACACAATACTCTACTCCAGAGCTATCTACTACAACCTCCGGTACCTGACAGCACTGTGACGGGGGGTACCAGTGAGCCATGTTGACTTACATGTACTGTGGAGCTCGCCCAGCCCCTTTTTGAGTTCTGGCATTTACAGCAACTGGTGTTAGAACTCACGCCTTTGAGAAAGAGAAAAATTAAGAATATTATGGTTATAAAATCCATATTATAGTCAAAATGATTACGAATAATATAAGCAACCCTGCAGCTCTGGTAATTACTCTGTGGAAGCAAAGGATAGCTGAGGCATCAGGGGGGAGAGAGAGATTCCTTAGATAAGAGGAAGACGACCGTTAAAGCTTTCTTGAAGGACAGAAAACAGAGGCAGGAAAAGCTAGTTAGGAAACCCTTTGTCTTGAATTTATAAAAGTTTAATTGCCCTTGTTGTAAGGCAGAGAGCCAGGGGCAATCTTCTCTTTGACTATTTCTCTCCGATAGCTATCGAAATAAAGTTTCTACCTGACCTGATTCCAGATATTACAGCGTGTTTTTTCCACAACAGCCTTTTTAGGACAGGTAACAGATTTGAAATGTTTGGTTTTGAAGGTGTCCGCACTTAAAACTCGGCTTTTTTCTTTGGGTTTGGCAGTATCCCAAAAGGGTGACAGTTTATTGATAAATTTTGGTTAGTTTGAGTTTTATGCCTGAAAGTGGAACCATTTGGTGTTTCATCTGCTTCTGGTCTACCCTTGTCGCGGTCAGGTAGACAAGTGGTGCTCCCGCGAAGTCCGCAGTTGTCTTCTTCTGGCTTCTCCTTTTCCAAGTCGGGGAAGCTTGCGTTGGAGCCGATCCTGAGCTCTGGTGAAACTTCTGACTTCTTTGTATGAGTATAATGAATCCAGTTGTCGTTTTTTGTTACCTTCACGGTGGTGGGGGAAGTGAGGAGGACTTGATAAGGTCCTTGCCCCCTAGATTTAAGAGGAGACCGTTTTCAAGTTTTTACGTACACCCAGTCTCCAGGCTGGGTGTGATGTGCTGGAACATCGGCAGGTAAGGGTTGGCTTTGCGGCAGCATACCTATGGAGAGATTTTACCTGAGACTGTAGAGATAAAACATAAGAGGTGAGTTCTTCATTGCCTAAAAGAAAGGAAGTGTGAGCCAGTAATAAAGGGGAATGTTGGGGGACAGGGTGTCCTAACAGCAGCTCATAAGGGCTCCCCTGGGGGTAGTTCTGATGGACATAAGAGCTAGTGGAAGAGCCTTAGTCCATTTCAACCTGCTCTCAGTGCAAAGCTTTCTAATCTTTTGTTTTAGGGTCTGATTCATTCGTTCTACTTGTCCTGAGCTTTCTGGGTGCCAAGGGGTATGGGACTTCCATTCTATTCCTAGGCAGCTGGTCAGTGTTTTATTTATGTTAGCAGTAAAATGTGATCCTTGATCGCTTTCAATGATACGTGGTGGGCCAAACCTGGGTATAATTTCATTAAGGAGTATTATTACTACTTGTTGTGCTGTAGCTCTTCTGGCTTTTACCCACCCCGTGAGTTGGTCAACGATTACCAGGAGGTTTTTGTACCCATTGTCTTTAGGCATATCAGCAAAATCTATTTTTAGTCTTTCAAAGGGAGTATAAGCCCAGGGGTGGGCTCCGGGGGGTCCTGATTTGTCCCCTTTGATATTAAACTTTTTGCATATACTGCAGTGTTCTAAAAGCCTTTTTGCTTCCTGGTAGACTCCGGGTGCATAGAACAGTCTATTAGTGATAGCGGCAAGTTTTTCACAACTTAAATGCTCGCTTTGATGGAGTTGTTGTAGATAAGGTCTAAGGGCTACTTTAGGTAGCACTATCCTTTTGTCTGGCAATCGCCATATTTCATCTTTTTCACAGGTGATTCCTGCCGCTTTTCATTTTTATTGTTCTAAAGGCGGTGCAGACTCGTACATTTTTGGTTCTAACAATATTCTCAAATATGCCTTTGACTGAGGAATTTGAGTTTGGAAGGCTAGGGCGGATAGTGGCTGTAGGGCTGCTATCTGGGCCGCTGCATCGGTCAGGGCATTGCCTTTTGAGACTTGATCTTCCTTTTTGGTATGGGCTGGGCAATGCTTTACAGCTATAGCTGTAAATTCCTTGTTTAGAAAAATCTTCAATTAAAGGCTTGAGTCCCTCAATAGCTTCTGCTTTTAAAGGATACTGGGGTACTTTAGGTGGCTCGAGATTGGTGCGAATTAGAATTTTGACAGGATCTGCAGATTTTAGGAGTCCTACCGAGCTGGAGGTGAGGCCCCAAAGATCTGGGGGTACCTTTTCTTTTAGGACAGACAGGAGAGAATCTAAACTTGGGTCCTGGATGGGTACAAGGACTGCAGCCAATGTAGGGATTTGAGAGGACGGGAATATTAAGATAATTCCATCGGGTGAACACTGTATGGTGGCATGTAGTTTGCAGAGAAGGTTTCTTCCTAGAAGGTTGACAGGACTATTGGTTAAGAGGAAAGAGTGTTCTGTTGAAAGAGGGCCGATCTTGATATCAACGGCTTGAGAAAAGGGACAATGGAAAGGTCTGCCCTCGATACCCGTAACTTTTCTGCTTGGGGAAAGGTGTCCTTTGGAAATACCCGAAAAAGTTGCCCCTGTCTCTAGCAGGCACTCGTAAACGTGTCCTTCTATTTCTAAGGGTATCAGGGGATCCTGAGTATTGCAGTTTAGGGTGACTTCTTTGGGTTGGACAGAGGAAAGTTGCAAAAGGTGGCATGTAGAATCTTCCTCATCGCGTCAGTCATTAAATTGGTCTTGAACAAAATCTGGGGTAACAGTAGCGAACTGAGGGGTCTTAAATTTCTGGTTTTCAGGGTTATCACTTGGGGGTCTTTTTGGTCTTAACTTACACTCTCTTTTCCGGTGTCCTTCCTGCTTACAGTAGTGGCATACATTGGACCCATACGGTTGGTGGGTGCGACCCGGTGGCATAGGCACAAAGGGCCTCGGGCCATGGGGCAGATTGGTTCTATAGGGATTTGGCGGCTGAATTACCGTTGCCAACATGCGAATGTTGGACTGGTCTTCCTTTTGTTTTTCTTTCTTCTTTTTTTCTTTTCTTTCATTAAAAGTTTTAGTAGCAATGGCTAAGATTTCTGCCACGGATTTACCCTCAACACCTTAACATTGGTTAGGGTTATGTTGGAGCTTCTTTCTAATATCTTCGCTAGCCTGACTGATGAATACAAGTCTTAACACAGGTAAAGTGGTGTCTCGGGGTCCATGTTTCCATACTGGCATATAGCTTTAAAGAGTCTTTCAAAGTAATCTGAAGGGTGTTCTTCAGAACAGTAGCTGTTACTTTGCACCAGTTTGTAGTTTTTCTTAGTCCTCCTTTTAGCATTCGTATTGCATTCTGCCCCATTTCCTGGTTGTAATTCCATTCTGGATCTTGCCTAGGTACGCCATTAGGCATGGGGTGGTTTTGATGCTGCTGATTGGCTAGAAATTGGTCAGCGTGGTGTAGCACTTGGGTCTTAGGTTAAAAGGCTTTCGAGAAGCTGCATGACATCTGACCAGGAGGGGTTATGAGTCATGAAAATGGTTTTGAAGCACCTTAGAACTACTTCGGGATCATCTCTGAGCCTGGGGGTGTTTTCTTGCCCGTCTCCACCCATGCCAGGCACAGGGTATTCTCTTAGGGGATCTAGAAGGCTAGGGGCAGGTACTCGTTGTCGGGTACGATTAGCTATGGGAGTCGGATCAGTGTTCGGGGAGGTTGAGTCTGGAGAGGGATGTCTTGATCCATCTACAGGCTAGGGACTTGGGCTGTCGCTGGGAGGCAGTCGGGGTGATGCCTCCCCACGATTTCCCGAGTCCCCTGCCGGCACGGGAATGAACGGATCAGGTGGGATTAATGGTGGGATAGGGGGATAATCATCTTCTGAATATAAAGGTGATGCGGAAGGTTTTGGACATTGAAGGGGAGCTAACAAATTCAGGGAAGGTACAGGGGTCGGGGTGGCTAAAGGCTTTGATCGCTTACTAGCAACATTGTCCCATAAATACCAATAGTTCATTTGACCGGGGCGGAGGTCCTCCAAGATCTTTCGAAAGGCAGTTAAGCGATTTGGGTCAAATGATCCATTTTCTGGCCATTGTCTTCCCAAATCTAGTTGAGACGTATAAGACATCCAATTAGTTAAACAAAGTTCTGCCATACGAGACTTGGACAGTTCTGCCCATCCCTCCAAATGTTTCCAATTATATAATCAAGGGGTGAATCGGGAATAGCTTTTCCTTTCCCTAGGCTGGAACCCATGATTATATCCAAGTACAAGCAGTCTTATTTTCCTAAGTTCTACCTGGAAAACCATGAAACCATCCACGTACAATAACCGGTGTTCTCGGACCCCACTGGCTTTCTCCATGAGGAGGGGCGTCTTGAGTCTGAGACCCTAGTCATTTGCCGTTATAACAGCATTTCTACCTTATATCCATGTCTTTCACCTTTTGGCCAGGCTGAAGCTCTAACAGCTTTTAAAGTGGCAGACGGATACCCTCAAAGACTGCTTCCAGAGACCTCTGGAGGTAAAACCAGAAACCCAGAAAGTAGACAGAAACCAAAAACATACCTGACCTGAGGTACTTGCCAGTACTGTTCCTTTACCCGATTTGAGGATCCCGCCTTATTGGTCCTGAGGGGACCAACCACCTCCCGAGACTAACCCAATTCACCTGGTGCGTGCTGGGGTGTCAGGGGATGGAGGTCTCCAAAGGCGCCAAGCTAAACGGGTCCCATCTGGGGTGCCAAATTGTTGTGGGAGAAAACTCCCTGGAGTTTGTTGTTTAGCTGCATAGGAACTAGGCAACACAGGTAAAGGCTTTTACTGCAGTTTATTTGCTCAAGCAAATGACCATAAGCAAGCAAAGAGGCAAAATGGCCCCCACTAAAGGGTGGGGCATTCTTTTATACTTTTACAATAAGGTAAGACTACAGGGTCAGCACATAAACAATACTTATGGTCATCATCTCCTTATATGGTGCTTCACAAATTGTCATAGTAACATTACATTCATTTGTTATAGTTAGTACTTTCCCAAAAGCAGAAATTAAGTAACGGTTACATGTTATCTTTTACATTCCAATCTGTTTTCTGTTCTCAGTGGTGCTATCCTCTGCTCCTTTCTCTGGGTCCCTCTTTATCTTATTTAGTTCCATGCTGTAACTGGTTTCCAGTGCACAGACTTATACAGATTTACTTATTTTTCCCTCAGAAAATGGTTGGCACAGCTAATGGCTACTTAACATAAGCAAATGGCTGGCCTAGCTATCTTTCTGCCTTGTGGTCAGCAGCATTCCTAGGCCACAGGTCGTGCCTTGTATTCAGCTGCAAATCTAATACTTCTCAATAATCTAAATTATTGTTAACCTAACAGTATGATATCAGAAAACTATTTTATTTCAGGGTAATAACAAACTTGTCCATCACATCATGGCCATAAATGTTTCAAGAGGAGCTGAAGGAGGCCAGCCTCTTGTGCTTGTTTGCCTCATTCTGTTTCTGGTACCCAACCTGAGGAAGAGCTGCACAGATGCAGAACACCTCACTGCAGCTGCTCTGTGAATATCAAATGAGAAATGTTTTGCAGCTTTGTTCTCCATGGTTGGCAGACTAATATATCAGTATAATCAGAAAGCATTTCCTGTTAAAAGCATGATTGCAATTGGATTCTGAATTTCACTACCTGTCTGAAATGATCATAGGGACCTAGGAGATTCCTGATTGGATTGGACTCAAAATTGAGTCCAGCATCCTGTTTCTCTACCAGGGGTTTCATTGGTAGAGATATAAACATGATGCTGTAAACAAATAAAGAATAATATGTCTCCCCTTAGTTCTCATACTGGTATGACGGATTTACCTGACTGAGCTCCAGTGTGTCCTGGGGCTCAAGAATGCTTACTTCCGATTGGTGGAGCCAGTCCACCAATCAGGAACAAGCTGTGGAAAGTGGGCACCACCCTTTTCCCAAAGGGAGGGGGAGAGGAGCTCTCCGTCCTAATTTCAGAGTGCAGTGCGGCAGCTCTGCTGGACTTGAGGGGCAGAGCCCCTGAAGTGTACAAAAGGAGAGCATGTTCAGCATGCAGGGCAGATGCAGCAAGGCACTCAAGAACAGCAGAGCCAAGAAAAGCTGGGGAGAGCTGCCCCAGCTGGTGATAGCCCTGGGCTCCTGAAGACATCACTGGAGGAGTCACCGCCATAGCCTCGACCCTGGGAGCAGGGAGAGCCTGCATGGGGCCCCATGCACCAGCCCGGTGCATGGAGCCAACCCTGGTTGCTGCAGGAGGCAGCTTGGGTCCCAGGATACTTGGTGCACATAGCAGTGCATGGGGACACCAGACCCTGGGAGCTGCACATGGTGGCTCAGGTCTGCTACCCTCGGCGTGTGGCTGAGAACCCCGGTGCACCTGGAGGTGCATGGAGGTCACCAGGATTTGCATGTGGTTGCTTAGGTCTGCTACCCTCAGCATGTGGCCAAGGACTTGGTGCTATACTGTACACTAATTCTTTGAAAATTTGCACTATTTGCACTGTATAACGCTCAGATAACTGCAATTTTTCAATACTCGTCACCCCCCATTCCCAACTCATGACAGATAACAGAGATTTTACTGTATTAGGGGATTTCTTCCATAAGATCAACCTTTTCATCTACATTGCATAGCTGGAACAGTGCTTGGGATTTTGGTCCATGACTAGGAATCCTATCTGCTCCCTATTTGAGAGAATGCATACTAATTAGGGGTGCAGTGATAGAGATTTTGGGGGCTGATACCGATAGCTGATTTTTAAGGAGGCGTATCGGCCGATACCAATCTGATATTTGATAGCAGCCCGGCAGCTTGTCTGGTGTTGTGGAAGGAGAGCGGGGAGGGAAGGGGCATGGGGGTGGGCAGATCAAAGTCCCCACGGTGAGGGAGGAGTGAGACTAGGGCAGGGGCTGAGGCGTGGGATGGACCCACAGCTCATCTGAGGGGTGTGGGTAGGAGGGGGTGGCTCCCACCACTGTGTGCTGCTCATCTGGAAATGGTTGGTCTGGTGCTCGCCTGCTCATCCAGTGGCTCCCGCCACTTCTCCCACTGCTGATCTGGGAGGGCATGGAGGTAGAGGTGGGTCATGGGCCCTAGGATCTGAGCAGGGTGGGGTGGACTGGGGATGGGCCTGCTTGGGGATCTTACTGGCCCACCCTGCCCCATGCAGATCCACATGCGCCCCCTCCATGCCTTCACGGATAACTGGCAGGAGCTGCCAGACCAGCGGGCAAGTGCAAGACCAGTGGCTCCCAGATGTGTGCCACCCTCCTGCCCGCCCCTCCTGGGTGAGCCATGGCTCCATCCCATGCCTGCCCTGCCCCGGCTGGGCAGCGCTTGCCCCAGCCCCACTCTTCCCTTGATCTGCACCCCCTCTTCCACACCAGACTTACCAGTTGCACACAGCTCTCCAAGCTGCCAGGCTGTGCTCCTTGCTGCCTACGTGCTATGCTGCAGCTACGTGCATGCACGGCCATTTATCGGCCAAATTATCAAACACATTTGGCCAATTTCCAATACAATCAATTTTCTTTATATTGGCGCCAATCTAATAATGGACCAATGTATTGGTACACCTCTAATACTAATAATAAATCTTAAAATATTTTACAAAACATTAGTCCTGCTTTGTGGATGGGGGGAAATGAAATGTTTATATGCTTTTTCATTAAAATAGGCTTTGAGAATTCAAAGTTCTTGTCATTTTTTTTTAGTCAAAGCATTCAGTTTAGGATGTTTTATTTAGCTACTGCTTGTCTTTGGTAAGCAAAAACCTCACTTAGGTTTTTTTTTTATTATTTATTTAATAAAAACATGCTATATTGGTGGAAAACAGGGTGTTTAAAAACGTTAACAAATCTTCTGAAAAGTTTTGGTTTTTTTTTGCCGGGGGAGAGGTGGAAGAGGAGACCACTTTTAACTTAAAATATTCATTAAGAAAAATAAATGAATAAATAAATAATTGAACCTTCCCTGAGGGGAAACAGGATTTCCTTGGTTAGCTGTCATGGTGAATTTTTGTACCTTTGAGGTGAAGTATCCAAAAGGTCTGGGCCTGTTAACATTGTTTTTCTTTTGTACATGCCAAACAAGTTTTATGGGCTCAATGCATAAGTAGTTCACTGTTATTTTAAATGCCAAATGGATACACATGTGTATTATAATTATAATAATATTAATAGTAATAATAATAATAATAATAATAGCATCTTTCAAGTAGAGAACTTATGTGTCATTCTAGAGTATGGAACAAATTGTTATTGCTGTAGTATGAGCTGTTCAGAATAGGGGTTCATAAAGGAACGCCTGACAGTTTAGGACAACACATTTAATTCATTGGGGCACTGATGTAATTAAAGGTTTTGAGTTTTCAGTGCCTCACTATGGCAAACATTTAACCTTACTAAGGGTGGTAAAGCCCTTATTAAAAATAGGTGGATGTGGATTGCTAGATAGCACATGGTAGCAGAAACTCTATGAACATGTTTATTAATACAGTTCTGTCAGAGAAGCAACACATTAAAAAATACTTAGTATAAAAATACGTAGGATAAACACAGGGATAAAGTTATAGAGGGTATGTTCGGTAGCAGTGAGTAACATGAATGTGAAGAGCAAGTGACATTGAAATCAATGAGAGAGTATTTTCTCGGTGGAGGAACTGGGACTAAATTCTTAGGTCCTGGTGCGCAAAGCATGTTGAAGTCTATGGATAGTCTTTTCATAGATAACAGGAAGTTTTCAAACAGGCCCAGTCTAATTAACCTGGCTTTCAAACACCTTACAAGATGCTTTAAACTGTTCTGTTGTTAATGCAGAGATGGACATGGTGGCTTGAATACTGTGACGAGTCTGTTGGAAGCATCAGGCTTGAAATCAGACAGTTAAAGTAAACTGTCCGGCTTCTCTAGTCCGGTTGGACCAGTTGTCCAGAATGAAACATTAGTAAGAACATCCTCTACCCAGTGGCAGGTACCGTGTCTTTCCCCATCCAGCAATTCCTAAAGCGCACACATTACAATAGTTGGCTTTAGGAGTAATACGTCACTGTGTGTACGTAAATGTAAAAATAACAGCTGGGTTCATAGTTAGCATAGTTCTCGTGTGTTAGGACTTGGTCAGGATCTTGGCAGCCTCAGCTTTTAAGAAATAGGACTTGTATACTAATGTTACTTGTGATACATGGCTCTCCAAGCATTTTGCCAGAGAGGTCAGCCTCCTCATCATCAAACGATGAAGAATACAACCAAACTGGATTGTGACATTATTTTTCTAGGTGTGTCTCATTGTAATCAATGACTATTCTGTAGCTAGAGTCTTCCTTACTTGGTAAGTCGAATACAGTGTCAGGATTTGTGATGAAAATTTCATCTCTTGGTGCCCGTTCAGCTAAGGGAAATTCTTTGGTTGCCTGCACAATCAGGGTGCTTATAGACATGGGGAAAAAATCTGGCACTTTACTTTCAGCTCAGCACACCCACAGCCCGAGCACACCCACACCCCAGAAGAGAAATCATGTCAGTTTGACCCAGCTTGCCCAGCGTCTGTATAGCTCATATGCTTCAGCATGGCTTCTTGGCACTTTTCTCTAATAGCTGGTTCAATCAGTCATCAGATAAAAGTGCCGAAAAGCCCCACTGAAGCACGCGAGCAAGCTATAAAGACATTAGGGAGCCGGGTCAAACTGACGTGATTCCTTTTCCTGTAAAGCACTTGTTTTTTTTTCCCCCCAAGTCTATCAGCACCCACAGGCTTTTATCATGCCAGTGGACCAGTGACAAAACTTCTTGTCGGAGACATGGAGCCAGGGATTTCCAAACCTAAATGCATGAGCTAATATAATTTGAACAAGGAGGCAAGGCTCTGGGGCTCAGGACTCTTGCAAATGCTGATCAATACAAAAGGAGAGCTGTAAATACTTTCCCAAGAGGCTTACAGCAGTAGATACTGAGGTGGTACCAATGAGGAGCTTGCTGACAGGTGTAAATTGTTGCCTGTTGCCAGGTGTGACAGGCTGAATGAGGGCAGAATACCTCTGAGTAACAGCAGCACTGCCGCGGCAAGGCAAAACTCTGTTCAGCTTCACAATGGCGCCATGTTTTACCAGCAGAGGATCTGAACCCGTAATAATCACCAGACTTTTTTAAAACTCAGTTTGGGTTCAAATTATTGTAACAGCCACCAAACCTGGTTAATACACAGTCTAATTCTCAAAAAGAAAGGAAAACATCCAATTCAACTGGAAAAGGTATTAAGAAAAAAACATTTTTGCTAATGAAACAATTCCTTTCCCCACTCCAGTTTAAATTAAAATTTGCTCTATAAATTCAAAACAATGCTGAGGCATTGTTTTGAATTGGGTACATAATATGCCATGTACCCACTTTCCATTCCTCTCCTGCACAGTAATTGTGTCTGAGGTTATCATTTATATTGAAGGTCATCCTGGAGTTAGTTAATTGGCCCTGAAGCTCTATAAAAATAATTCAAACTGGGCAATTGCTAATTTTTTACATTTTTTTCATCTTTGGAACAATTCAAAAGGCTAAAAAAGTCACCTGTCTTTACTCCTAATGTTACTGAAGAGGGAACTATTTAAGCCTTGCTGTATCAAGTTATTGCATTAACGTATGGTCATTTATGTTTCAAAGTAGAAAATGAGAGTCCTGGCATTTGTGGAGCGCCAGCCAGGTCCATTTTTAAAACAAGACAAGATTCACTAAACATGTCGATAGCATTGTAACGCAGCCCATTTTACAAGCCACAGAGGGAATGTTTCCATAACTCTCTCTCTGGGTGATGTCTCTAAGGATATTAAAGCCTTATTTAATTACTGGATCAAGAAGGTGGCCTAGTATTTACAACCAAAGCCACTCAAGCAAACTTACCCCACCATGGGGAGTGACATCCACAAAAAGGTTATTTTTGAAGCGAATAAGACTCACTCCTGCATAGACAATAAGTGGGAGGCCTGCAAGCTACCAGCAACCCTCCAAACGTGGAGTTTAGTGTAGTTATATTCTCATCCTCAACTGAAGGCAGCCATGGTATAAATGTTAAATGCTTGCGCCCTCCACACTCTAGAAAAGACTTCCCACTTACGTTATTTCAGTCTAACTCTACAGTCTCCATTTGCACAGAGGGCACATTTTAATAATTTATAAAGGGCTGGTAGATGTTTTAATCATGGTGATTCATTGCTAATTAGTTTTATTGGCTTACAATAGTTTACAAGTATCCATAACACCAATTGGCCCATCCACGGCCAATTGCTAAGGGGGTCCCCCAGCAGCTGATCGCTGAGCCCAGAAATGTCAACGGTGGAACCAGCGGCAAAAATGGAAGTGGCACACCCCCATCCCCCCGGTGCACACCCTGTCAGTACTGCTTGAACCACTGGAGGCAGGTTTTCATTAGTGTGGGACTTACTTCAAGAAACTTTCCCAGTGATTTTCAAAATCTGGCCCTTTATTTTTATGCCTTAATGACAGTGAGCATTATTGAAAACCTGCTTTTGGGGTCCTAATGGCTCCTGAAAACTCACCACGCAGCGCCATGTGCATTGTGTGTCTCCACTACCGAGTGTTAAAAAAAGGTGCCAAACTGATCAACCTGGAGAATGATGCTATCTATCCATGCAGTAGGTACAGCATGGCCAGCAGCAGTTCAGGCTTTTCCCATGCTGTCCCACCAATACACTTTTATTCCTGAGCTGGAGCGTATACACATGGGAAGGCTGTTCAGTCTCCAAGGCACAAAGCAAACCTTTGGCTCAGCTACTGAAAAAGGTCAATGAGATTATTTTGTAGTGCCTAGGGTGATGGGGGTTTGTGATGTGTACATCTGCCCAGGAGAGCCTGGACTAGCATCACCAACTAATTGTTACACAAGGCATCAGACTGCCACTAGCCAACTTTGGCTGGCTTCAGAGCAAACTGGATTCAAACCAATGACCTTGGGTGACCTGCTGGTCAGGCAGGTAAAACAATGGAATTTATTTTTTAAATAATTAAAATTAATTATTTTAATTATTTAATTAAAATAATGAGGAACTCAGGCACGATTCCAACCAAGGGATATGCAGCTGCATTTAATCATTAAGAGACTGCTTTAAAAACACAAATCACTCATGTAATGCTGGAAATTGTATGTTTCAGTGGTTTTTCACAGATTTAAGTTTGGGGGGCAGATCTGCAGAAGCATGCAGTCTGTTAAGCAGAGGCAGCTGAAATGGTGTGAATTCCAGCACATTTGTGTTTTACACTGGGGCCTTCTCTTACATGAGCCCTATTACACATTCAACACAATTACATACAATCATATATACAGAAATATGTAATAACTCTGTGAATACATACAGACAAATCACATCACTATCTATGTATAGATACCTAGTTATGTATACTGCATATAAATACTGGTATCTGTACGCTCTGCCCTGGATGCTGGACTGCCCAATGCTGGACTGCAGAAGTCTATGCAGAACTCACCAGTCAGACTTACAAAATGTGATTTCCTTCAAAGCACCTGCTATGAACAGGCACCAACAAGAATTGGGGGCATCATTTTGAGATCATTAAGATCATTAATACCCTTAGTACTTGACTGCACCTGCCAAGAACAGCCTGGAAACTGGGCCCTGCCTCTCTGAATTAATACAGGAGCGTTTTCTGGGAAGCTGAACAACAGACAGGGAAAAGCAAATGCACAGAGAAGGGGAGAGCTCTTTTATTGCTGGTCTCCAAAATAAACTCCCTTTGTATATGAATGACAGCAAGAGCTCAATCTAGCCAACACTTGCTTATGTGGCTGCTGACCCACAAAAGCTCCACAGACCCTTTGGGTTTTGCAAGTGTGTAGGTTTGTCACGCATGACCCAGGGTCCCTTTGGTTACAGGGTATGGCAATGAGGACAAAAACAGACGTACAACAACAATCACCCACTAGATTTATTCTTGCGAACTGCAAAATTAAGTAACACTGCGTTTTGTTATGTTATAATGCAACAAAAGTCCCTCAGTTTGCAGAACAGAGCAGAATCCATGACTGTTACCAAAGCACTTAAACTCATGCCCAAATGATTTATGGAACAGGATGAGGCTTCAGCAAATATCTGAGTGCTTTGCTGGACTAGGATGGTGAGTAGAAACTTAACCCGGCACTTCAAGACTCCTGTTCAGACTTAATACTGCATCAGTAGCAGAAAAGCAAAAAGCATCAATCCCAGCTCAAAAATGGAGCCCCTAGCTATTGCAGCCGTGAAATGCAGCACAAACATGAGAGGAATATTGGCTTAATAAGTACAGAAAGAGATGGGTGTTTTCCCAGTTGTGTTGTATTTGAGTTACTTAAGTAAAAAAAAAACATTGTTATATTAAAACTTTTCTTCTGTAAGACACAACATGACATTTTCTCCTGCACCGCATGTCAATATAAAGGCTACCCACCATTTGGGCTCGTTTTTTCACACCTGTAGGTCAATAAACCTCTGTACCGAGGGTGATTTTTGCTCTAGATTTGGGAAGCCAGTTCTAATGCCAGCTTTGTGCGCACCATAACAAGCTGGGCACAAATACAGGGAGAATAGGAGACCAACACCTTATCAAAGCCCACAGAAGAATTCCTGTTCATGTCACAGGGCTTTTGCAACTGCCGGACAAAGAGTTTGGAGGGCCAAGGAGTGGTGCAGTCTATGAAGAGACAAGAGATAACACAGGACAAAGCATGCCCTGTTCAACACAATTACATACAATCATATATACAGAAAAATGTAATAACTCTGTGGGATGAACTCCCAGAGGAGATCAAGTGAATCCAGACTCCCACAATCTTCAGGAAATGTTGCAAAACTTTCTCACTTGAGATAGCATAAATGATACTCGCAATACAAATATGCTGGAGCAGCCCACCAAAACCTCCATACCTAAGCAAAGTACCCTTTACCAGAAGGGTAAAAATGCCAGATTCGTCACTGTTGTTATTGAAGGTTTTCAAGTTCTCCAGTGAGGGGTGGCAGTACACAGCTCAAACTGAAGTAGTTGAGAGGGAGAGGGAGAGGGAGAATTTGGTGAACAGGGCACAGGAGCTGCAACTGCTGGGTGAGCAGAAGGTGCAAATTGGGATCATTCACAGGCATACTGCACGGCTTAATTAATTAGCATTTGCCAAGGGCTTCAAGATCCTTGGTGGAATAGGGTGTTCAAGAGTGAAATGTGCCCCTGTGATCCTGGTTACACTTGATCCTGGTGTAATCCTTGCAGGTTGGGCACCTAAATGCCTTTGAGGATCTAGGACTACATAGGATCTTAGGAAAGTAAGTCTGGAAGGGAACTCGTAAGGTCATCTGGTCCCTTGTGCCTCTGCACAGCGGTAAGCTTCACTCTGAGAAGGAAAGGATAATAATGATTTTATCTTTAAAGTGCTTTGGAGGGATTTCATGGTTGCCAGGAATTGTTATTATTCCATCGTTACTATCTTTAAAATGCTCGATTATGGTCATTTGGGGTATTCCACAGCTGACCTCTATTTGTTTGGATTTTTTTTTCTTTTTAATTTAATTTAATCACTGGATTTTCTTTATATGTTTATGACAAAGTATACTTTGCATCCTATGGTGCAGTGGTCATC
The DNA here is from genome assembly GCF_030867095.1 of Alligator mississippiensis. Taxonomy (NCBI): domain Eukaryota; kingdom Metazoa; phylum Chordata; order Crocodylia; family Alligatoridae; genus Alligator; species Alligator mississippiensis. Next base: position 75,157,409 of record NC_081834.1, read on the forward strand.
ACAGGATTCACAGAATGCAGTACTTGCGTGTCAGGGAAAAGGAATAAATAAGTTTCATGGACTGGACACAAAAAAAGAAAAACTTTCAGATTTGTTAACTGGGGCTAGAAACCAGCCCTGGCAAATGAGAAACATTTGTTTTTCAACCAAAAAAAAAAAAAGAAAAAAAAAAAAAGCCTGATTCCCATTTCAAATGTTAACTTTAGAAAACCAAAGAACATCACTATTTATTTTTTTTAATTCACAGCTTAGCTTTTGTAATGCTAGAAATCAAATGCAGTACGAAAGTTTCAATGCCAGTAGCCTGAAATCAGATGTCCTTGCTTTCATTAGGTGTGCCACTGAAATGCTTCCTGATGTTTCCCAGACCCAAGGCTGCAAAAGCCTTCCCTGTTACCCAAGGAAGAATTCACAGCAGCAGGCTCTGGCCTGAGAGGTACAACTAAGTTATTTTAATGAGATTTTCTGCAAGTTCGCCATTGCAGCATAGGTAAGGGCAACGGCATACCAAGATGCATCTTACAGAGGTCTAGAGTACATTCCACTAAACCGCTCAACTTTTTCACTTATTGCACTGGTTTTGCAACATCACCCTATAGTGGTTGGTTTCCAAGAAAAAAAAATATTTGAAATGCAATACACAGAGGTGATGCAAGTGATAAGACTGGAGTGTTTGGATAGCAGGTTACATCCAAAATTAGTTTCTAATGAAATGATCAGAGCCAGCCCATGCAAGGGATGGAACAGGTCTTCTTGAGTGGCAATCTTGTTGGCTCTTCCCATGAGCCTAGTTCTATTTGTTTGTAAATGAATTGGTAGCAACTTCCAGGCTTGTAAAGTAACTTTGCATGACATCACTAGGCCACACACAGTATTCTTACCATTATTGTGTAGTCTTCTTCATCTATTAACAGACAGCAGCTTTGCAACTGTAACATTGCATTACCCCAGGCCAGGTATTAAATATTCAGATACGACAGTGCTGAACTTTGGACTGAAAATGGAAATCCCAGCCCAGCGTCTTGGGAAAAATAGCAACATCATGCACATAACAGAGCAATGACAGGGCTGGGTATGTAAGTTTTGGTTTGCTGATTCACAGCCTGATGCTGTAACTATTAGGCCAAATCGTCCCTACCTCTGCAGTGGATTGCAAAAACATGCTCAAGAGAATCACAATCATGAAGTTCGTATCAGAAAGAGAACTTCCTCAGACTTCAGGGTGAGTTGGATCCATTGTTTCACTCAGTGCTTTTCAAAATTTAGAGATGAATCTATTTTTTCCTTCAGGTACTGAGTGCTTAGATGTGTCATTTCTTTCCCCAGAGCATGTAAAGGGAGGGGAAACATAGAGACCATGAGAAGAACATTATTATTTTCCACCTGCTGAAGAACTGTAGGAGGAATTTATTTTTTCTTTGCCATTTTCTTTTAAGATTGTGCAATTAAAGGACAAGTCAGGAGATAATGTCAGGAGAAATATCACAGGCACAGGACACATTTCCTTATTTTTAGAATGGTGCAAAACTTAGCAGCTTTGTTTTGCAGGGGCTTGCACTCCCAGGTGTTTTACTTTGGGTTCCAGGTGAAAGTTGAGATGACTTGCACAATAGATGAGCCATACTAAAAACTTGAAGAAAATCTACCCCAGCTACCAAGGATGAAGTTTCTTTTTCTTTTCTGTCTTATTATTGTCACTAGTGTATTGGCTACAATTGTACCTTCTGTCAATCTTACATTAAGCAGCAGGTACAATAAAAATGTGAACCAAACAATAAATAAATAAAGCCAGCTTTTGAAGGAGATATAATACTCTGACACTACCTGCCTATGTCCATTAAAAATTGCTTGAATTATTTGGGATCAGGTATTAAGTCTGGATCTCCAAGTCTAATTTGGGCAGTTATGTGCTGCCTGCCAAAAATCCACCGTGTTTTAACTATAAACCAAATTCTTTTCTACCGTTTTTCTCCACTTCCAGGCCTAACGTGCTGCGTATCATCCCACGGGCTTCATTAACAATCGTGTCTTCCAACCAGAACTGGTTGCATTTCAGTGAAGCATGAAGTCATCCCGAAGTTAAGATATTCAAAGGCAACCAGTTTCTTGGGTGCTCAGCTTGGAACAGCTTTAAGGGACTTTTGATACGAGCACAGTGAACACCCAGCAATGGTCACCTCTCCCCACTTCTGCAAATCCTGGCATTTGCAAATCCACTAACAATATATTTTTTTTAAATAATGCTTCCATATTTTACCTGTAGTTTGTGTCATCACTCATATGCTATTCTTCTTTTACAAGACAGTTTAATGTTGTGCAGTTTGACAGATGAAGTATTTTATGCACAGCTACACAAAATAAAAGTGATTTACTTTCATTAAAACAAGGAGATGGCAAAATAAAATTTAAGGCCAGATCCTGATATTCTTATTCATGTTGAGAAGTTGCAGACTCTCTGACACTTCCCACAATAATCAGTAAAATGCCAGGAAGATGTAACCTTGCCATTGGTTGCCTTATGTGTTTGCAGTACAGAAGGAAAATTTCTGGATGGCTCATTCATTACTAAAATAGTATATCTGCTCAGAAGCAGGGAAAAAACAGAGAGTAATATCAAGGCAGCAGGCCAAGTGGTTCCTGAGCTACGGGGGGCCAGGTGGTTCCCTGCGCAGCAGTGGCGCTCCTCAGGCAGCACCCACCGCTGGCACCCGGCCCAGGTGGTCTCAGGGGCACTGCAGCTGCGGAGGAAAGCACCAGGCCCCCACACAGCTCAGGCAGGCTCCAGAGAGTTTAAAGAAAATCAGGCTCACTGCTTTTCCACGCCCCCCTTCAGTGGAGCCTGCCACTGGAAAGAATCCTGTGATCCTGGAAAGAAAGACTTTTAGGAACATAGAACTGGAAAGGATCTCCTGGGGTTGGAGTCCAATGCTGTCACAGGCAGCCTATTCATAATTTTAACATGTTTCTTCTTAAAATGAGCTGTTTTTGCTGTCACTGGGTTTGGCCAGTTGCATGTTTTGGCTTTTTTTTGCCAGGCACTGGGGCTTCCCCAGTCGATTAGGGTGCCCGGGCTGCTTGTTGTAACTATGCAGACAGCACACCTGTGGTAAAAGGCGTGAGGAGGAAATTGGGAAGAGAAGGAATGGATACAAGCTGAGATGGAGAGCTGCCCTGGAGCAGCCATTTGAAGTACATCAAAAGTGTTCTTGATCCTGCAAAACCCGGGTCACTGTGGGTCACTTCGTGCAACCTTTTCTGCTCACCACTTGCACGAAAACCTGGGTGTTCGTGTAAAACATAAAACTTTGAAGAGATACACACTGTCCTCTCCCTGTAGCAACCTACACCACCCATGATTGCTTTCTGCCATTCAGATTTGGTGCCAGGTTCTGCTGGAGGTACTGCTCAAAATGAGAAATGACAACCAAAATGATCTCTTGGTGGTCTAGGGCAGGGGTTTTCAACCTTTTTTGGTCGGTGTACCCCCGGCAGGCAGTCGAGAAGTGGGGAGTCCCCCAGTAGCTGATCAACCAGTTGGGCAGGGGTGTTCAAAACCGCGGTGAAGCGACAGCGGTGAAAACAAAAGCACCGGCAGCACGCTGGGTATAAGTGGTGCAAAGTGTTGGCGGCCCCACCCCCTGCTTCTCCATGCCACTGCTGCATACCCGCTAGAGCTTTCCTACGTACCCCCAGGGGTACGCCTACCCTTGGTTGACAACCCCTGGTCTAGGGGATGGAAGAAGAAACCCATAACAACGGAGAATCCACAGCAGTCTGCTGTCCAACATCACCAGAGGCCTTTGATTCATTAGGAAATGGTGTCTGAAATTTTCCTCGGATGTAAATTAAGGCAGAGCTACTGACCATCCCACCAGGTACCATAAGTCCGCCTAACTCTATTGAAATCCATCCTATTTTACATCATCTGAGGCTCTGCCCCAATGAAATGAAATTAACAAAAAACAAGTTCATATTCAGAGATACCAGATGATGACCAAAAGGGGCTGAAGGAATTCCTGGTACAGCTCAGCTGAAAGGAGATCTTCAAAGGATACAACTGCCTCGCTCTCACCTGGAGGTTAATGTTGAAAACTTAGTTCACAAACAAGGCAGCATCAGTGCTCTCTGTAGGGGGCTCTAGCCTTCCAGACAACTGCCCATCGACCAACTATTTTCATGACTATCAGTCTCTGCTCAAGAAACAGTCAAGGACTAGAACGACAAGGTCAGGGCTGCCTGGGCTGCAGAAGAAATCTGACAAGCAAGGAAGAGATGAGCGCCAAAAAGAGAAGAAAGCAACATAACTGAAGGCACCTGTTTTAGGGTAGTGTATACACCTGCTCTTGTTTCTAGCATCACGGTCACCCCACAAACAGGGAGAAAGCAGAACAAGTCTCTTCACAGAACAGGTCTTGCCAGCAACATAAGCAACATACAGTAGACAACACTAGGAGAAGGAAATGAGCCAAATGTTGCAAATGTTGCAAATGTATCATTTAAGGGATAGGCAAACAATTAAGGGAAGCATATAACCACTTCAATCTCCTCCCAAATCCAGGCTTTTGCACAGCATCACTAAAATGATGGCTTAACTTGTGATCACTGACTGAGAGCTGTATTCTTCATAGGAATCTTGGGGTTTCACTGAATGTCTTGACCACTAATTCCTCACTCCTTCCAGTATGAGTCAAGCTGGCTGCCAGAACTCATCGCCCAAACCATTCATCCTGCATATGTCAGTGCATAAAAACCAGACCCCAGCCTATTAATTGCTTTAGCACAGAAAAAAACTGCATGATTTTTTCAGTTTGGGTACAAGAGGCAGGCTTGCACTGAGCACTCTGTTCTAAACAGCTCTGCATTTTGTTACATGTCTGAACCTGGACCTTGTTTTGGAGGTTAGGATAACACAGGCCATTGTCCTCTTCTACTGACTGAACATGATCAGAAGATAACAACAGCCTGTTACAACTAGTAAGAGTCCTGCAGCTTAAGCAGCAAAAATTGACATTTTTAGGGCTAAAGGCTCTAAATTTACTCTTAGATTTGTCGTGGAAAACACATGCAGCAAACTTTTGGGTCAGGTCATCAGAAGCTTTATTTGGCTAGAGCTACAGCTGTAGGAGGGGCCCAAAGTGACATGGATTCACCATGCACTTGGAGGGGGCTCCCTCCCTAAACGTTAAAGCAAAAGGCTTATATACTTTTTTAACAGCCACCTACAATTCACGTGAACATATAGTGAAATTTTTTAGAAACCTAGCTGCAGTAACAGTTACAAAAACATTATTTTCCTTTCTTTATTACAAAACACTCTTTTCTTGCTGTCTCAGTAACCGCTGATTACCACTGCTGATTACATTCTTCCTCTTTTCTTAGCCCACACTTTTACACAATACCTTTTGTTTTATCTTTACAACCTTTTTTCGATCGCCTTTGCTTTTTTTACACCACAGTCCCCCCCCCTTTTGAGACTTTTGAGTCTCATCTTAGCCTTAAAATTTCAATTTCGTAAGTCCTTCGATTCCATTCTGCAGCCGTTCATTTCTACTTTCGATCTGCTCACACCTTTGCAACACCATTATTTTAGTTTTCTTTGAGATACTAGAAATGCTCTGCTTAGTTCTTTGGATGTTCATGCAGACACAACACAAAATTAGTTGTATTAGCCTAAAACTAAAATCAGGCACAAAACAGACATTATTTTTCCGAGCAAGCCTTTGAATAGTCCCCAAGGGGACCAACTGAAGTATCTTTTGGAATGAAGGAAACCTCAGCTCCTTTTGCAGCATGTGCTAGCACATAATTTACTTGCTCTTCTACTAACTGGAAAGTACTATATCACATATGTGCAACATTCTTGCCCTATTACAGGCACCCCCTTCAGAAGCTAAAACAAGAGCCAATTGGTTTTGCATAACTATTTGTCGTAACTCATCTTGGTTTTGGTCTATGGTTTTTCATAGACCAAACTATGGTCTATGAAAACTGGTTATAGCAGTTTTAGTTTCTAAGGCCAATTTTTCAACTACTTCTTGTAGTCGCAGGGTATATCTTTCCAAACAGGAGATAGCTGGGCCGGTAACTAGTGGAATTATTCCTGCTACAGAGCACTCTATTAATTTTCCCAAAGTTAAAGGATTTTTATAAGCTTCAAGGGTAGCTACCGCATTTTGTTTTTGGTCTGCTCTCTCTTTTATTTCTGTGATGCCCTTGAGGCAAGACCTTTGTTATCCTGACGGTCAGAGTTAACCAGGCAAGATAGCAGGATCCAAACCAATTTGGCAGTAGTTGATGGTAGGGTTTAGTTTCACATACCTAATAGGTTCCTCGCAGAGCCTGGTTATTTCTAAAGGAGCCGTCATACCAGTCAAGGGCTAACCGACCTCCAATAGGAGAAGGCCTCCCCAAAATGTCAGGAGATGCTGACTTTTTGGTGCCATTTCTATAGCAATGCCCTCTTAAATTAGAACATTCCCATATGGTAATAGTTGACCACTTCATTGGTTTGCAGGATATTGCGCCAGTTCCGCTAGACTGGTTATATGGGTTATATCATTCGTTAAAACTTTGGCACCATGTTCTCTCTTTGGTATGATTGTTCATCCACACCCCTTTTCCCATATCATAATGTTTGCAGCTATTATTTCCCACTGAATATTTTTTTTGCTGGGAGTAGTTGTGTACTCAACACATTTCTCCCTGTAGGTACCCTGCCATCAGGTACCTCACAGTTAAATTTATAAGGGTTAAAGGCCGTGGTATAATTGGAAATTCTGCATCATTGGTTCTGGGGATAAGTCCACAGACCCAACAAGCAGATGTGTTTAAGGCTTCAGTAATCTTTTGCAAGAATTTTAAGTATACATTTGAAGCACTTAAAGCAATTAAGCTAAACAAGATAGCAGTTATGACAAGTTTTTTAAACATGTTGGCAAGTATTGTTTGGCTTGCCTCTGCAGGCAATTCTTCAGGGTTTCGTTGTCTATTTGTTCGCCTTGAACAATAGCACTGATCTGGTTGAGGTGATGATCTTCCAAATGGAAACATGTATGTTTTCTGAGCTCGTCAGTTGGATCAGGGTGTTAGGTTCATCACTGAGATTACTATCACTTGCGCCTTGATACTCCTCACTTGCTTGAGTGAGGTCCTGAGGGTCTTTGTCCTCAGCCTCAGGGAAAGGTTTCAACTCAGCGGCCTCAGGATCCAATGGTGACACTTTCTTGCAGTGTGAGGCGTGAGCCCATGTCTGGCGACCTTGGCAATGAATGTTAGTGGTCAGAAGCACTTGAAAGGGCTTCCATCTGGGTTGAAGTGCGTTTTTCCATTGATGAACCTTTACGTAGACCCAATCTCCTGGCTCAAGGTAGTTACAAGGAACATCCGGTGGTTGAGGTGAAGCTTCTTGGACCTGTGAATGAACAGACCTAGCATACTTCATTAATGCTTTGCAATAATTTAGGACAGTTTCATCAGTAAATTGCTTGGTGTGGGGCTACAGGTGTTGTAGCCGGCATTCTCATGAGTCATGCCATGAGTATTTCATAAAGGGTTAATCCATGTTTTCTGTTGACGGTGTTTTTAATGTGCATAAGATCAATGGGCAGTGCATCGGGCTATTTGAGACCTGTTTCAGCGCAGATCTTTGAAATGCGCATTTTCAAATCTGAGTTTTTACGTTCTACAGCATCACTTGACTGTGGATGATAACTGCAGTGTAGGTGTTGCTGTATGTTGAGAAATCAATTTGCAAGTTCACAAACGGTCTCCATGGAGGGGGATGGGCTGCGGGTGTCATTTTTACCCATTGCCCAATATTGTGAGCTAAACAGATGGGACAGGAGCTGCAGTACTGTTGTGCCATAGAAGGAAAATTTGGGGCAAACCAATCCTTTTGTACTGTAGCAATCATGCCTCCCTTGCTAGTATGGGCTTCTGAATGAGTCAGACGAGCAAGGTATGGCAAAAGCTCTCTAGGTGCTACCAGGCAGCCGTCCAGGGAGTGCCATAGAGAGTCAGGGTGCAGTGAACACCCTGCACGCAGCCAGCCACCTTTTTTCCTTTTTTGTGGCCTGATCTTGAAGAAAGGTTTGAGAGGCTAGCCAGAGGAGACTGGTTTGCTGAAAAACAAACAAAAACAGAGATAGGAGCCTGTGGGCTAGAAAGGGCCACATTTCTTGCAGAACGGTCTACCAGATCATTTCCTCATGTGACATCATCAAAAGGTTTTTCATGAGCTTTACACTTAACAATAGCAGAGGGCAATTGAACAGCTTCCAAAAGTTCTTTGATATAACAACCATGACTGATTTGGGCTCCTGATGAAGTGAGGAATCCTCTTTGTTTCCAAATTTGTCCAAAATCATGAACAACACCAAATGCATACTTAGAGTCAGTATAAATGGTTGTGATTTGATTTTTTGCAAGGATGCAGGCATGTATTAGAGCAATGAGTTCAGCAACTTGAGCAGAACGAGCTTGAGGTAAGGAATAGGCTTCTAAAACAGCATACTGAGTGCATACTGCATATCCAATTTGCAGTATTATGCAGGCAACCAATTTGCCTGCATAATTTCTAAGACAGGTGTGGCGGGCCAGTAGGGGGTGCTCCTGCATTGAGCCGCCCACCTCCCTGTGCCCAACCACCTTCCAGGCTCCGAGTGCATCCCTTGGGGTGCCTCACGTCCGGCCGACCCCTTCCCTGGAGCACACCCGCTAGCCTGGGGTTCCGCTGCCACCATCCAAGGCTCTGGACTCACTTCTGGTGATCATCCAATGGGTACTAGACCCAATACAAGCACTTGGGGCACTTCCCCAAGTCAGGGGCTATTTAGGAAAGTCTCCCTTAGTCCTAAGGGGCCTCCTCGGCATAATTTAGACCCATCCCTCAATAAGTCTCCCACACCAGTCACAAAGGAGAACTTTATTCTACAGGGGGTAGGGCGGAAACAGAGTAAAAGGTAGAGCAATATCATAGAAATATTACAGGAATATCAAAGGAATCCCATAGAGCAAACCAGGGTGGCTGAGGTAGCCGTTTAAACATGCATCTGAGTTACTGAAGTTAAATATCTAATCGGATCTCTAGTAGCTTACTCACTCGCATCGTCCAGATGTGGTTGGAGGTTTCCTCTGGAGGCAGGGCACTCTTGGAGCATGCGGTGATGAGGAGAGAGCCAGTTTCAGATTCACCTGGATGACCGCATGGCTAATGGCTTTCTTCCTGGACCGGGCCCTTAAATAACCTCTCTGACCTCAGCAGCCCGGTCCAATCGAAGCTGCCAATACTGGCCACAAGCTGACCAATCTACCAAGCATCCCTGGCTACCTGGGCCCGCGCGCAGGGCCGGGCCTTTCCCCCCTGCCCAGGTGACCAGAGCATCGCCTCCCAGGCGCCAGGCTTTTGTCATGCAGACAAGGTGGGAGATCCCCGCCCTGAGGGATTCAACACCAGCCTCTTAGGCTGGTGGAGACAGATCTCTGGAGAGGGGCACCGACATTTCTGCCACAACAGGAACTATCTACAAGCAGAGCAAGGTCAGAGTTTGGGATAGGAATGTCCTTAAGGTCAGTTCGAGGGGTTAATAATTGAGTTGTGACAGATAGGCAATCATGAGGTTTACCATCAGAGGCAATTGGCAGAAGTGACGCTGGATTCAGAATTGAACAGCAATTTAAGGTTACATTTGCAGCTGACAGTAAAAGTTTCCCATATTTAGTAAGACGGGAATTGGAAAGATGCTGAGTCTGTCCCTTCAGAAAAAGAGCCATTACAGCATGAGGAACTGCAACAGTTAAAGGTTGTCCTAGAACTAGAGTATCGGCCTTTTCAACTAATAAAGTGGCAGCAGCCACTGAATGAAGACAAGGGGGAAATCCTGCAGCCACGGGATCAAGGGCAGAAATATAATACGCAATTGGGCGATGCTTCTCACCATGCAGCTGAGTAAAGTAAAGTGAGTAAAGTGACTCCTTCCCGTTCATAACAAAACAAAGTAAAAGGTTTCCTGTAATTAGGGAGTCCAAGAGTGCAATAGTGAGGGCTTGTTTAAGGGCCACAAATGCTTGCTCAGCTTCAGGAGTCCAAGGTAGGGATTCCCAAGTGATATCATGGGTCACTTGCAAGGGTTTTGTAAAAGCAGCATAACCCAGGATCCACTGTCTACAATAACCCGTTGCACCTAGGAATCCCCTCATCTGTTTTCTAGTCATAGATTTGGGAATGCCAAGGATAGCTTTAGTTCTACCAGACGAAAGGTGGCATTCTTCTGCTGAAATATCATGCCCCAAATAGCTTACAGAGCTGTAGTTTAGATTTTGAGGCTTTGTGACCCTTCTGAGCTCAGGCCATAAGGAGTATCAAAGTATCTTGCTTACAAGCCTCCAAAGTGGGTGAGGCTAACAACAGATTATCAACATACTGAACAATGGTGGACCTCCCCTTTGAATGTGATAGAATCTAAATCCTTCTTTAGGATCTGGGAAAACAGAGTGGGAGATTCTGTATATCCCTGAGGGAGTCTTGTCCAGGTATATTGGAGTCCTCAATAAGCAAATGCAAATATATACTGGCTATCCTCATGAACAGGGATAGAGAAAAAAGCAGAACAAAGGTCTACTACTGTAAAATAAGCAGGGTCAGAAGGGATACAGGAAAGAACAGTAGCAGGGTTAGGGAAAGCGGGTAAAACAGCAGCATTTACAGCTCAGAGGTCTTGTACAAAACGATACATATCTTAACAGGTAGGTGTGTTGAAAGGGATTACCCTTGCTCAAGGAGTGAAGAAATAACAGGCTTAATTCCCTCTTCAGCCTCCTTCTAGATAGAGTACTGCGGAACACGAGGAAGTGGCTTGGCAGGGTTTAAATATACATTGGTTCAGCACTCAGCATGTGCCCCACTTCATTTGCATGGGTGGACCACAGCTGTGGAGGTACCCGTGCCAACAGTTCCTCTTGCAAGATCAGAGTACTCCTGAGTTAGCACAGCCACAAGCTCGGTTTCCCTATGTTCCCGGAACATAGGGAAATGTTTCAAGGTAAAAACCCTCTGGGTTACAATAAATCATGCATCCCAGTTTACACAGCAAATCCTTTCCAAGAAGGTTGACAGGAGCACAGGGACTAAGAAGAAAGGCATGATTTTCAGACAAAAGGCCAATAGAGATAGAGACCGGTTCAGAGACAGGATGTGGGATAGGTTGTCCATACCAACAGCATTTACAGTTTCAGCAGAATGAGGTAGGCAAGGAAATTCAGCAGCCTTTAGCATGGAGCGGGAAGCTCCGGTGTCAACAAGACAGGAGACAGGTTTACCAGAAATAAGGCATTCAACAAACGGACCAGATTGGTCAGTAGCAAGCAAAGGAATGATAATGTTACTGTCCCTCAGGCTGTCCTATTCAACACTGGGAAAATTGACAGGCAGAGGAGGTGGGGGCTGGGGTCTGGGTCCTTGGCCAGGGTGGTTGGGACACTCTGATTTCCAATGCCCTTCTTGCTTACAATAGTGACATTGGTTTCCATAGCCTCTCCCATATTCACCTGGGCCTCCCCTTTCTCGGCCACATCCCCATCCTCTTCCTCTGCCTGGACCTTGCAACTGAGAAATCTGTAAGGCCATTAACTTGAACTCGGCATTGTCTTTGGACCGATCCAATTTGTTATAAAAATGGTTAGCTGCAGCAAGGACTTCAGTTAAATCTTTAGTTTCCCAGCCGATAATTACTGTTTGATTTTTATCTTAGGTTTAAGTCCTTGAACAAAAGCAGCTACGATAGCTTGCTTAGCATTTTCAACTAAATCCATTCCTGAATATCATTCAAATGTCTGTTTGAGGCGTTCTAAATAGTCACTAGGGTGTTCGTTTTTATTTTGCTTACAAGTATTTATCTTGGTCCAGTCTGCCCTCTTCGGGCAGATTGTAAGAATTGCCTGAACTAAAGCTTTTCTTTTGTCAATAAAGTCTTGGCCAGTTCCTGGGTCTTTGGTTGGCCATGAACAGGAAGTATAGACGTGCTTCCTGTTTCTTTGGGCAAAATGGCTTATAAAAGTTACTCTATATCTGCCCATGTCGGATTATAACAGTTTGTAATTCTTCTTGAAATTTTTCTGGATCCTCCCTGATTTTAGGGAATTTCTGGGTTAGATTGTAAAGATCACCTGGTGTCCAGGGTCCATGCACAGTTATTATATTTGTTCCATTCGTGCCAATGCCTGGCATTTGTCTTAATGAATAAACCTGTGCACTACTATATCTAAGATTAATAGAGGATCTCTCCAGGCCCCAATTCCTCTTTTTGAGAGTTGGAGCAGCAGGAGCGGTAGTTGAGTCTGGACTAACAGACTCTGTGGGTAATACAGTCTCAAGCTGATGAGTCACTAGCCTGGGCTGCAGCCTGATGTTGAACCGGTTGATGTGGGAGTCCTAAAAGAGCAGGATTTGAACAGAAATCAAGGATGTCTTCTGCTGGTTCTGGTGGGGGCGCCCCAAGCAAAGCTGGATACAGTGGAGCGGTGGCCGGCGTATAATTTGGGAAAGCAGCCAATTTCTCCCGAACAGCTTTTAACTGCTGTTTCAATTTTTCCTCAGAATCTTTTACACTTCTAGTTTGATATTCTTGGCCTCTTGGACATCTCATCATACCAATAAAAGGACGCGTCCCACTGATTTTGTGACGTCTTAGATCTTCGGGACTCTAAAGCCCCCCCGTAACATTTATCTTGATCAAATGTTCCTTCCTGTGGAAATTGCTTCACGGGATTATCCCTAGTATACCGGTTCCACTTATCCAGATACTTGCAAGTCTCTGGAGAATAGTGTATAGTGTATAAAAAAGTATGCTGGAGTCCCCTTATGGGGGACTGAAACTGGTTTCAACTGACCTATCCCCATTTTCAATCACACAGGAATACACAGGAAAGGCTTATTTAGGACATCCGGGCCATACAGTGCCTGCCTCACGATTTTTTACCACCCAGACAAAAGGCTTCTGACCCGACACCGGCTCATACAATGAAAGCAGGGAGGGAAACAAAAGGGATCTTTTCACTCCTGCTCTTGACAGAAGCTACTGGGACAAGGGGTTTGGAAAAGACAAATCATTCAGACGCCTGTCCACTAGGTCACAAGGTTTCAGCTGGGCCCCCTTGCTTTCGACGCTACCTTATTAGAATTGGGGCGGCTAGACCCAGCCTTAGTCCCAGACCTGGTCAGTGGCTCATTTTTCTAAAAACACACACACACACACACACACACACACACACACATTCAGTCAGCCAGACCCCCTCTCCCACACCCTTCAGGAAAGGGGTGATGCTCGCTTTTCCCAGCTTGTTCCTGATTGGTGGACTGTCTCCACCAATCAGAAGTAAGCCTTCTTGAGCCCCAGGACACACTGGAGCTCAGTTGGGCAAGTCTGTCACACCAGTATGAGAACTAAGGGAAGACATATTATTCTTTATTTGTTTACAGTGTCATGTTTATATCTACCAATGAAACCCCGGTAAAGAGAATTGCTGGACTCAATTTTGAGTCCAATACAATCAGGAATCTCCTAGGTCCCTATGATCATTTCAGACAGGTAGTGAAACTCAGAATCCAGTTGCAATCATGCTTTTAACAGGAAATGCTTTCTGATTATAGTGATATATTAGTCTGCCAACAATAGAGAACAAAGCCATGAAACATTTCTCGTTTGATATTCACAGAGCAGCTGCAATGAGGTGTTCTGCATCTGTGCAGCTCTTCCTCAGGTTGGGTACCAGAAAGAGAATGAAGCAAGCAGGCACAAGAGGCTGGCCTCCTCCAGCTCCCCTTGAAACATTTATGGCCATGGTTTCAGAAGATCTCAGCAACTATTGGCAGGTCTTTGGAGAAAGTAACTGCTTATTTAGGTGTGTAAGTGGAAGCTGTGATCCCTTTAGGATCTGGTCTTACATGCCAATTTACTGGCTCAACACCCAGTACAGATACCAAAAACACTCTCTAAACCCATTTACAAGTTGGGCTCCATTTGAACCTCAGTTGGCGGGCACTAAGTAAAGACAGAACCATATATATTCCACATTTAAAGCAGAAAATGGGCCAAGAAGAATTCCACTCTGGATGAAGTTACTGTTCAAGGTCAGGTTCATGGCTGCTTCAGAGATTAAAGACCAGGTCTGTGGAAAAGTCACGCAAATAGGTTTCACTATATCCAATAAACCAAGAAGATCACAACTGCATGAGCCTGTTCATGTAGGCTCCATAAAGAAAGCTCTCTATACAGACACACACATCCATCCATCTAACTCCAGCAGTGCTCAGTTTCTACCTGTGGATAGTTAGGCAGAAGGCAGGGCAGGGCAGCACCTTGTAGGCTCACCAGTTAAAAATACAAAGCTAACTATAGAGGGGTCTTTTTCCTATAGGTAGGTAGTTACGAAATAAAGTATCTGTGCTCAGGGAAATGTAGCCTAATTCCTGGGGTTTCTATTACCTCTACCCAGCGACGGGGAACCAGACTCCCATGATTGCCTTCAAGTTGCAGCATTTTCAGACAAACCCAGGGCAGATCTCAGTGACTTACCCTTAAACAACCCTGACTTGATTTTTTATGTAGATAGCTCTTCAAAAATAGTCAACAGAGTCAGAAAAATGGGTTATGCAGTAGTAACTCCATTTGAAGTGCTTGAAGCTAAACCACTGCCTGGACAGTTGAGCACGCAGGCGGCCGAACTTACTGCCCTTACACGAGCTTGTCAATTAGCATCGGGCCACTCTGTAAATATTTGGACTGATTCTAAGTATGCCTTCAGAATCTGTCATGCCACTGGACAATTGTGGAAACAGAGAGAATTTATGACAGCCTCTGGAACTAAAATATCAAATGCCAAACAAGTCCATAATCTCCTACACGCTATAATGTCGCCAAAAGCTATAGCTGTAATGCATTGCCCAACCCATGCCAAAAAGGGAGATCAAGTCTCAAAAGGCAATGCCCTGGCCAATGCAGCGGCCCAGATAGCAGCCCTACAGCCACTATCCGCCCTAGCCTTCCAAACTCAAATTCCTCAGTCAAAGGCATATTTGAGAATTAGAACCAAAAATGTATGAGTCTGCACCGCCTTTAGAACAATAAAAATGAAAAGCGGCAGGAGTCACCTGTGAAAAAGATGAAATATGGCGATTGCCAGACAAAAGGATAGTGCTACCTAAAGTAGCCCTTAGACCTTATCTACAACAACTCCATCAAAGCGAGCATTTAAGTTGTGAAAAACTTGCCGCTATCACTAATAGACTGTTCTATGCACCCGGAGTCTACCAGGAAGCAAAAAGGCTTTTAGAACACTGCAGTATATGCAAAAAGTTTAATATCAAAGGGGACAAATCAGGACCCCCCGGAGCCCACCCCTGGGCTTATACTCCCTTTGAAAGACTAAAAATAGATTTTGCCTAAAGACAATGGGTACAAAAACCTCCTAGTAATCATTGACCCACTCACGGGGTGGGTAAAAGCCAGAAGAGCTACAGCACAACAAGTAGTAAAAATACTCCTTAATGAAATTATACCCAGGTTTGGCCCACCACGTATCATTGAAAGCGATCAAGGATCACATTTTACTGCTAACATAAATAAAACACTGACCAGCTGCCTAGAAATAGAATGGAAATCCCATACCCCTTAGCACCCAGAAAGCTCAGGACAAGTAGAAAGAATGAATCAGACCCTAAAACAAAAGATTAGAAAGCTTTGCACTGAGAGTGGGTTGAAATGGACTAAGGCTCTTCCACTGGCTCTTATGTCCATCAGAACTACCCCTAGGGGAAGACTAAAGCTCAGCCCTTACGAGCTGCTGTTTGGACACCCTGTCTCCCAACATTCCCCTTTATTACCGGCTCACACTTCCTTTCTTTTCGGCAATGAAGAACTCACCTCTTATGTTTTATCTCTACAGTCTCAGTTAAAATAGGTATGCTGCTTTAAGACAACCCTTACCTTCCGATGTTCCAGGACATCGCGCCCAGCCTCTCCAGGTGTACGTAAAAACTTGAAAACGGTCTCCTCTTAAATCTAGGGGGCAAGGACCTTATCAAGTCCTCCTCACTTCCCCCACCACCGTGAAGGTAACAAAAAACGACAACTGGATTCATTATACTCATACAAAGAAGTCAGAAGTTTCACCAGAGCTCAGGATCGGCTCCAACGCAAGCTTCCCCGACTTGGAAAAGGAGAAGCCAGAAGAAGACAACTGCGGACTTCGCGGGAGCACCACTTGTCTACCTGACCGCGACAAGGGTAGACCAGAAGCAGATGAAACACCAAATGGTTCCACTTTCAGGCATAAAACTCAAACTAACCAAAATTTATCAATAAACTGTCACCCTTTTGGGATACTGCCAAACCCAAAGAAAAAAGCCGAGTTTTAAGTGCGGACACCTTCAAAACCAAACATTTCAAATCTGTTACCTGTCCTAAAAAGGCTGTTGTGGAAAAAACACGCTGTAATATCTGGAATCAGGTCAGGTAGAAACTTTATTTCGATAGCTATCGGAGAGAAATAGTCAAAGAGAAGATTGCCCCTGGCTCTCTGCCTTACAACAAGGGCAATTAAACTTTTATAAATTCAAGACAAAGGGTTTCCTAACTAGCTTTTCCTGCCTCTGTTTTCTGTCCTTCAAGAAAGCTTTAACGGTCGTCTTCCTCTTATCTAAGGAATCTCTCTCTCCCCCCTGATGCCTCAGCTATCCTTTGCTTCCACAGAGTAATTACCAGAGCTGCAGGGTTGCTTATATTATTCGTAATCATTTTGACTATAATATGGATTTTATAACCATAATATTCTTAATTTTTCTCTTTCTCAAAGGCGTGAGTTCTAACACCAGTTGCTGTAAATGCCAGAACTCAAAAAGGGGCTGGGCGAGCTCCACAGTACATGTAAGTCAACATGGCTCACTGGTACCCCCCGTCACAGTGCTGTCAGGTACCGGAGGTTGTAGTAGATAGCTCTGGAGTAGAGTATTGTGTAAAACCTAAACACCCAATTTACCAACGCTTTGCAAAGAGGGCCCATATTTCCAAAACTGAAGTTCACTTTCAATTTGTTGAAAACTCTCCGCCAGCCTCACCTACTACTCTTAGCCCACCTACATCCAGTAGCAACCGTTATCTCCGTCTAATAACAACGTTTACTGTGTTTATATTACATGTTTACTGTGTTTATATTACACACGCTGCTAAAGCAGAAACCTGCAGTAACTGCTGGGCATGTAGCCATCTCCCTCTCCACGCTCAAGGAGGGATCCCTATGATTCCTATCCCCTTGGGACCAGTAGAATCACTCCTAAATCCATCTTGTGACCCCAATCTCCTTAACAAAACTTGGGCAAAAAAATAAACAAGAGTACTACTTAGTTGTGCCAGTCGTTGGAAATTGGTGCTTCTACATAAACTGTTCAGCAAGTTACTGCATAAATTTAAGTACTAGCATATGTCTTCATTATTATACTTATTCTACTGGAGGAGATTGGCGTAATAATCATACACCTACTTTTTGCAGCTCTTACAATAATTTTTACAGCAAAAAAAAACTTAACCAATGGCATTAATCCTGAATGTAAACCTGTCCCTAATTTAAAGAATACCCTGTGCTATTGTTCATACCATGATACCTTCCGGGGACATTGCTACTTCAATAGAACTGCAAATCCTTCCTTTAAATCAAAAGGTGAGTGAGGAGTGCTAGGATTGGGAAATGGTGGCCGTATACCTCCCAAGTATTCAGGCCTCACCGCTTTAGAAGGGCAATACTGGGTCTGTGGCTCCCATGCCTACTATAAAATTCCCGCCAAAGGAAATGGTATCTGCTATCCAGCAATGCTAAAACCCTCTACGTCCTTCGCCACGCACCTTCCGTGGGGCAGGTGCCAAACAAGAGAGATTTGCAAGAAAGCCGTGATATAGTAAACAAATATCAAACAACTCCACTTACTAAAGGAACAATGCTAGCGTGTTCCCTTGCAGGAATACTCCCAGGAATAGGCACTGTGTGTCTTAGAAAATTTACATTACGCCTCCAAGCTGTAATAAAAATCATGGCTCACAAATTCAGTGAAGGCCATAAAGAACTTTCAAAAGCTGTCGCAGCTTTAGCTGACACTCAAGAAAAACTCTGACAAATGGTAATTCAAAATCACATAGCCCTTAATTTCCTCCTCGCTGCTCAAGGAGAGGCATGCGCAGTCATCGGACCGGAATGTTGCGTATGGAATAACAGCTCTTTCACCATATTTCAAACACACCTCAATGTTGCAGCTGTCCATATCCAAAACGCCGAAGATATAACTAAAATCCCCAAAGACACATCTCTTAGCTGGCTTACTAATTGGTTCCCTTCCCTTACGGGATGGCTTAGACCTTTTGTATTAAGTATAATCGGAATAGTTATAACTGTAGTTTGCCTGTTACGCTGTTTTCAGTGTTTGTGTTCTTTGGGGCAACAGTATATGCAAAGGCAAGTAAAAATGTATGGTCACTTTGTACAAATATCCGGCAACAATCATCAAAACCTAACCCCACAGGAATCTGAATACTTAAAAGTGTGTTCCAAAACTCCCTCTGGAAGTTTGGAACAAAGGGGGGACTGTGATGGGCAAGTTTATTATTACCCTGAAATAAAATAGTTTTCTGATAGCATACTGTTAGGTTAACAATAATTTAGATTATTGAGAAGTATTAGATTTGCAGCTGAATACAAGGCATGACCTGTGGCCTAGCAATGCTGCTGACTACAAGGCAGAATGATAGCTAGGCCAGCCATTTTAACTGTGCCAACCATTTTCTGAGGGAAAAATAAGTAAATCTGTATAAGTCTGTGCACTGGAAACCAGTTACAGCATGGAACTAAAAAAGATAAAGAGGGGCCCAGAGAAAGGAGCAGAGGATAGCACCGCTGAAAACAGAAAACAGATTGAAATGTAAAAGATAACATGTAACCGTTACTTAATTTCTGCTTTTGGAAAAGTACTAGCTATAATAGATAAATGTAATGTTACTATGACAATTTGTGAAGCACCATATAAGGAGATGATGACCATAAGTATTGCTTATGTGCTGACCCTGTAGTCTTACCTTATTGTAAAAGTATAAAAGAATGCCCCACCCTTTAGTGGGGGCCATTTTGCCTCTTTGCTGCCTTATGGTCATTTGCTTGAGCAAATAAACTGCAGTAAAAGCCTTTACCCCTGTTGCCTAGTTCCTATGCAGCTAAACAACGAACTCCAGGGAGTTTTCTCCCACAACAATGGGAGAAACAGCTCAGCTGTTTTGAAACAGCTCAGCAACTATTGGCAGGTCTTTGGAGAAACTAACTGCTTATTTAGGTGTGTAAGTGGAACCTGTGATCCTTTGAAGATCCTTTGAAGCAGAAAATGGGCCAAAAAGAATTCCACTCTGGATGAGGTTACTGTTCAAGTTCAGGTTCATGGCTACTTCAGAGATTAAAGCCCAGGTCTGTGGAAAAGTCACGCAAATAGGTTTCACTGTATTCAATAAACCAAGGAGATCACAACTGCATGAGCATGAGTTCATGTAGGGGCATCCATAAAGAAAGCTCTCTATACAGACACACACATCCATCCATCTAACTCCAGCAGTGCTCAGTTTCTACCTGTGGATAGTTAGGCAGAAGGCAGGGCAGGGCGGCACCTTGTAGGCTCACCAGTTAAAAATACAAAGCTAACTATAGAGGGGTCTTTTTCCTATAGGTAGGTAGTTAAGAAATAAAGTATCTGTGGATGGTGCTCAGGGAAATGTAGCCTAACCCCTGGGGTTTGTAGGATCACTAAAACCTGTACAGCACTAGAAAGCACAAACCTCAGGAAGTTTTCAACTGCTCCTACCCTGCCCTGGCTAAAAATAAATGGAGTTTTTCAGATTTGGTCCAGCTCTAATACAAATGAACACAAACATATACAAAATGTTGTAAAAATAAAACTCCGAAGTAGTGATTGCTCCAGGCTCTCTTTTGTCCTCTTAGTTCTTGGGCTACTGGATTAAAGAAAGCATATACACTTTACTGTTAAGAAGGGTGTCTTCTGCAGTATACAAGCAATTGGAAATATAAACATAGCCCTCCAATCCACCCATTAGTCTTTTTAATGATTCTGAACCACAACCACCCTGAGATGACATCTCATTCTCTCTGTGTTGGAGCCACAGAAGCTCAGCAGAATCCTGATATCTTTGGCCTTTTATTAAACTGAAGCCTGGATAGACGTGAGCACTAAAGGAAAAGGATTATAGGGGGTTATTCAGTGCTGTAAGAGAAAGAAAATCCCTGTCTCTCTGCCAGATGCATTAAACTACAGATCTCACAATTGCGTAGAATTATCACTGGCATTCAATCTATGCTAATTCAATCACGTCCAAGGAACAGTGATTTAACCCAGAACCCTTTCCCAATGTCATTCAACAGAGAGGTGTTCCTATTCCCCACTCATGCTATATTATGATAGGTATTATTTAAAATGTATTATTAATATTCATTCAACAAAATGAGAGTAACGAGGGGGTATTTATGACATAGCTGAGGAGGGCTGTTTTGACATATCTGGTTACAGTTTTCTTTTTCTTACAGAGACATTATTTTCTCATGTACATTAGCACTACTAATGGAAACAGTGCAAAAGCTAATTGGGATGTTTTAATGCGAATGCTAACTGTAAACACACAATTTCACCCATCAGTTGAAATGCAAAGCTGCCTCCCTACCCTGTGCCACCTTCAATCCCTAAGATTTCTGGAAAGTAACAGTTCACTTTCACCGATTAAAAACAAAAAAAATAATTCTTACATAGTATACAATTAGAGTTTGGAACATAGAGCCACAATACATCACTGGGGCAAAGAGATGTTCAGCATTACCAAAGATTTAGATGGATGGTGTGAACATCTGCAGTTACAATATTAAGAATTAAAATATGTTTTAAAGCCAATACTGTCTAGATCTTAAATTGTATATTTGCTTTGTAGGTCCTCAAGGCTTTAACCTAAGGTCAGGATAATAACAGAAGAGGAAATCAAGGAACAGAAAGGTGAAATGACTTCTCTGAGGAAAGTCAAGAAAGGCAGCAGGACCTAGACTGGAACCAATATCTCCAATGAGGGAAGGGAAGGGGAGAAATAAACAACTGTAGCTCAATTTTTTGGGGAAGGCTATAAATCTTCATGGTACAGGGCCCACACTAAACTAAAACTGAAGCGGGTTAGGAAGAATCTCTCCCAGTGAACAGACATTTCCATAACACGTAGCATCATATTTTACATTTTCCTCTTACGAGTCTAAGAAACAGGCAGACTACTAGACTAGATAGATCACCGGCCTGATCTAATATGGCAATTTCTATATGCCTAAGGGTGCGGGGGGAATAAAACTTTCTGGTACAACTCACTCCAAGGAAAAATCTAGACAGCTCTAAAAATTTGAAATTAAAACATAAAAATTACAAGAACCTAATTTCCCTCCCTCCCCCACGTTGTGATATGATTTTATGTGCAGCATTAAAAGCACAATGTGAGTTATCATTTAAAGGCTTACTTGAAAGATGCCATACGCTTAGATGCAGGCAACAAAATATAGGAATCTTGATGGATGAAGTAGGTTTATATCCATTCTAATTATATTCATAATACACTCATTTGAAATACCATAGGTATTATTTAGATGAACGTTACGCATTCTGTCTAAAATAAATTGAAATAACAATATAATGCAGAGCTGAAAAATATACTCTGTGCAAGTACTGTATCTCATTGACAAGTACTTTAAAAAAAAAGCCTAAGTAATGAAAATTACTGCTAGAAAAATCCAAGTGTTCCAATCCTAGATTTTATGGGGGCAATAAAAAATGACAAAGCAGCTCTAGTTAAGCTAGACTGATGAAGTGATATACTGCAAGAAAGGCATTTAAGGTTGTATTGAAGCAGATTTAAAGTTGATATATAGCAAGTACAATAATTCTGCTGCATACTAAATAGAGCTTGAATGGAATTTTATAAAAGTGTAGACAAGCTAGTGTGGACATGCACCACAAAATTGTAAGCCAAACAAAAACAAAAATCTCTTCTTTGCCTCGCCAAAGAATTTGGATGAAATCAACACGACTTTTCATCCATCAAATAGGGTGCATCATTGTAATCTCTGTTTGGTTTTTTAAATTTTATTTTATTAACAGGATTTCAGAATGACCAACCTTTTTTTAAAATGTATTTTAGTTCTTCACTTTCTTTCATTGTAAAATAAAGGAAGATTTTGTGTTAAAAAATAATGGTATTCTAATGGAAAGCCATAACAGCAGTGCAGAATGTAGGCAGGATCACAGGATCTGGATTTGTGATCTGCATTTATTATTATATGACTTTGGCCAAGTCACTTTTCCTTTCAAGGACCTTTCCCCTCCTGGGCTTGTTTGCCCTTATGTATACTCCATTGAGAAGGAACTTTCTATTACTATACAGTTGGACGGTATCCAGCACAATGGGGCCTTCCTTCTCCTTCTCCATCATCAAGGTGCCACTGTAATATAAATAAGAATAAGAATAAGGACTGAGTAATAGGTCACCACTGTGGTCCTTTGTGCTGGTCAGAATGATACTAAGTGGCCAGAAAAATCCTCCAAATGTAGTAGCTGAGGTTTCCATCACTGAGGCTTCCATATCATCTTCCTTGGGTACTCTGTGGGAAGGATGCTACAGGGAGAGGGGAGCACTTATCTAACAGAACAATTCCCTTGGGGTAACTCTGACTGATAGTAGTTAGAGAAGACTGGTGACTGATCAACCCCAGGCCAGGAAAAGCATCTGTGCAGTCATTTAGCCTCCCTCCCATTTAGTTGCCCAAAGCACGATCATATGCTGGGTCGCTGCACATAAGCAAACAGCCAATAGAAAAAAATTCCAATAGGCAGCACTTAAGAATGTAGAGAATAGCTGCTGGATTTATTGGACCAAAAAAAGATGTTGTGCCCTGCAAATGGCTTCCTCTGCCAGCTCTTAACAGACACAGATGAGAAAGGAGCCACAGGACAGTTAGAAAAGTGTGTTATTTGTAACAGCCTGAATTTTGATGCCAAAGATGAGACTTTACATTCAACTTCTACTGCTAGACAGGATGAAATGGAGCAATGAAAATATGTTGTGTTTGTGCACGACAATTGAACAGTGACTCAAAACAACTGACATCAATGCCACATTCTCTATGTGGCTTGTGCAGATTTCTAACAGTATACCAGGCTTCTGCATTTCTTATACTGCATTGAATAAAAGGGTCTACCACAGCTTCCCCGTTAGGAATGAACAAATACTTCCCACAAAAGTCAGTTGATCTATTCAATACTGATTTAATAGAAATCAGTAGACTGAGGTACAGAGAGCCATTCAAATAGTTTTTATTGGAGCTATAAAAGTTATTTCTATTAAAGAGGTTCAGCTTCCAGAGATCTCTCACTTCAGGCAAATCTGATTTAGGATTTTCCAAGGTAAAACTGACAGTAGGGAGGATGCCAGCAGTATACCCATGAACCATTTAGGCTCCAACTGTTAGTAGTTTTAGTTGATCTGGTGGTGCTGTACCCATAGACCTTGTTTTACTCAGAGGGGGGTGAGGGTTTTACTATATACCAGTACAAACCACAGCGTTCCAAGGACGGGTTCATCCATGCAAAGAGTGCCCAGCTGAACTATAGAGGTGCAGAGAGAAAGGCAGCTCTCAGGTCTAACTCATGGCACTTTACAGCAAGTGCCATGAGTTAGACTGATCCTCCTGGTGCAAAACATTAGCACACCCTCCCATTGGGTCAGGAGGGTGTGCTAATTGAGTTTCAAGATACAGGAAGAGAGGCTGCATCTCTGCAGCCTCTTCCCCTAGCTCTTCCTCCCCCAACCCATGCCCCCGCGTGGCAGGGGAGGGAGGTCTTGTCTGGGGTTTTGCAAGCCATGCTGGAATGGGGGGAGGGGCTTCAATCCACCCCCCCCCCCACCCTCCAGTGCCAACTGGGCAACCCCCAGAATGAGCTCCCTCTGATCCCTTACCTGACTTCCATTCTGAAAACAGCACTGAGGGTTGGGCTGGGTTGTGTCAGCTGAGCCCTGCTCCCAGTGTGCACAGACAGAAGTTAATGAATGTGCTCCACTTTGGAGCACCTTCATCTGAACCCTCATGTAATGAGCGTTCAGATTGTCACAGGATCAGACACTTTTAAAGCTCGCTTCAGTCATACACTTGTGTTTGGTTATGGCTGTCAAACCTTTTTGGGGGCCAGATCAGGTGAAAATGGTCACTTCTGTCTGTGCCATAGAAGTCCTTTGCCTCAATGATGAAACAAAGCATTTTTCTCCTTAGAATGATCTTCCCCTGTGTATCCAGCAGACCTCAAGTACTGTGCCACTGTTTGGTTACACCTCAGCATTATAAAATGGTTAAACTGTTACCAAGCTTCTTATTTGTATCCCCACTAAATGAGATGAGTCAGTGTGGAGAGACAGCAGCAAACAGCACTTCAGCATTAGAGACAACAGCATTGCTATCCTTGCAAAATTGCCCACACCATCCATACCAAGGAATGCGACTGATTTGTTAACAACAGAAACAAAGAAACACTCTCAAAGATAAAGAAGGCTGGTATCCAAAGGACTGTGCATGCTATACCAATTATCCCAAAGAAACTGTAACCATGCTGTCAGCTTATTATGGGACACTTGTAGACTCGGACAATGACAAAGCAGGAGACTGCTTTTGAAGCATTCACATTTATAATTGCTGACCAGCATAAGCCACTCTGCAAAAAAACTTGCTTTGTCAGTTCAAAATGAAAACACCCAGGTCTCGTGTATACTCCACTGTCAAGATGGAGAAATGGTCTAGCCTAGGAGAAGACAGAATTAGTATAGGGAGAAAGTTATATACACATCTTTCTGGCTCCGATATTAAAAAGACAATACGATACCACCTGTCCAATTTCCAGTTTATATTCCAAATCAGAGAGAAAGAAGTTATGTAGCAATGGGCTCAACCTTGGTCCCTGCTGCCCAAATAGTCTACTTTTCTTTGGTCTTCAGAATACATAGAGCTATTCTGTAAAAAACTATTTCAGAGGATGGGGTTAATCTGTGTCACATAGGAGAGTCCTAAATGCCTTATTTTAAGGTTCGGAAGAGGTGTGTTTTTGGTTTTTTTGGTAATTTAAAGCAATTTTGTAATTTCCCTTTGCTTTTGAAATTCATCCCTATGCAAGAGGCCAGAAAAGAACAAGGCACCATTTAAGCCCTCAAATTTATCCATAAACTGACCCTCGGCAGAGACGAGCAACTTCCTATGTGAAATATCCACAGCTGCATACAAATACAAGCGTTGGTGATAGCCAAGACCTTTATGCCACTATTGTGAAAAGCCATTCAATTAGACAGGAAAAGCCATACCATTAGGATTTACAGGGATAAACTAAATACCAGAATAATGGATCACAATGGCCAAAACAAGCCAAGACCTACCACTAACCTGACATACGTGGGTATAGGATGAAATGCATCTATACTCAAAGGGAAATCCCAAGGTCAGGTACAAATCCCGTATCATCCACAAAACACTGCCTAGGTAATTCTGCCCTTAGATCTCACACAGAACAGGACTCTGACAGCGTTTTTTCTCAACATATTCAGAAGCTATTCTAGGCCCAAACACTTGCCCAGAATCTCTCTGTCGCTCCCTCTCAGCCTGGTGCATATGATTAGTGTGGCTCCATCCTCCAAAAGGTGGAACTGGACCTGGTTGCCCCCTGCGCCTCATCTGCCTATACATTTTTGGAGGATCCCAGGACTCATGAATACTTAATCCCAATCAGGATTCGGGGCTAATTAGCAGATGTCTCCTTTATGTAGGGGGGCATCTGGAGTGTGGACACACAATGAGCAGTGCTGAGCAGTGGGGTCACCATGGCTTGAAATACTGTTGACTCTGTGGGGCCCAGCCCAATGAGCTATATGGCAAATCATGAGCCTTTTGGCTTTAGACTACTATCAGGCATAGCTTGGGCTACTATATAGATAAGTAGGTACAAAAGTGCTGCTTAAAGTGTCTTTATGGAGTACCTGTGCTAAAACTTGCAGCAGTTTCAAAAAAAAGATAAAACGCACCAATTCTGAATGAACTAAGTCTATGCTTATATCAAGATCAGTTTTTCAAATTTGCTGTTCACATGGTCAGGAAGAGCAGGGTCTGACAGTAAGGAGCGGGTAAGGGGATGCAGAGGGCTCCCTTGAGCTGCCTGACCCCACAGATTTATTTTTCCTGCTGTAGTAGTGGGAGGGGGACAAATTCAAAGCAAACCTTCAATAATTAGAGTCTCTACCTGGAAAATTGTAACAAATTTGTACATTTTCCACATATAGACTAAGTATTGGAAGGTCATTCCATATTTGAGTAAATACGGTAAATCCAAATGCATGTGGACACAAGCCAGCCTTCAGGTGATAGCAAATGGGAATAAACCCTCTCTAGGGCAAATCTGCCAAATACATTTTCCATCATAAGCTTCCCTGCCTCTTTCTCTGAAACACGGCAGTGGCTAAAGTAAAACACGGCCCAGGTGACATTATTCATAAATCTGCATTAGGCTGCTGTATTTTCAAGTCGTGTATGTTCGTCACCCAGAAGTTTGCAGGGAGAAGGCATCAGAGGGAAGGCTCATTGAGCACTGAGGCTCCTGCCTCTCTCTCAGCCCACAAGAGGATTAAAAGCACAATGTAAAATGACTGTGAATAGAGCTTCTTGTGTTCACCTTTAAAATTAATTACTAGTGCTTTTTCCTCCATCTGTGAAGCAGACCACAAGTTATCTCAGAGGTGTGGGTCGTAGTCATGTTGGTCTAAGGACACAGGCAACAAGGTTCTTTATGTAAATCTGATATCTTTTATTAGATCAACTCAAATAGTTGGAAAACTTCTTCCTAGCAAGCTTTTGGGTTTAAATACCCTTTGTCAGGCTGAGGAAACAGATGCAGATGACTTTGTTGCTTTGTGATATCTGCACTACTAAAACCTCTCTATAAACAAGTCCTATTTTTATATAACATGGATGCACGTGTGCAGCAAAGGGGCATGACTTTGGAAACCGATGAGCTGGTGTACACACGTGGAAATACTTGTGAGTAACCCTGAGATAGTGAGGCATACTACATTTGTTCTGGCAAAGCTGCACTTGTGCGCCTTGGCAGACTTGAATAATAATTTTGCTTTGGGATCAACTCATTTTTGTATAAAAAGGGCCCATTTGCATTAAAAGTAATTTCTTATCACACTTTAACAAAGCCTATTCTATCCATTCGTTTGAGGTTACATTTTCAGTAAGCTGCATGACTAGAAGAGATTGCAAAACAAGAACTGGGGAACGTTGGAATTTAAAATAATCTTTTTTAAGCATTTCATATAAACATTCATCTGTAAGCAGTTAGAGGATAAGATCCTCTTTTTACACGTGTTATATTTACTAGGATGAGGAGAGGAGATCACAGCATTAGCAGCCAAGTGAAGGACCCTCAAACTCACCGGCTTGTATAGGACGTTTGATAGTAGTATATTATTCAACAGCTAGATGTCTCTGCCTGCTGCACATAGTTCTAGACAAAGTATGATGCCTTTTAAAAAAAGAGAAATAAAATACAAATCCGGGTCCGTTTTCATCACCGTTTGCAACATGTTAATAAATGCATCCTGTTGAAGAAAAGCCATGAGTTTTTAAGTTATGCCAGACAGGACAGGTCAAGGTGGCTGAAGTGCAACATTCCCTGGCATAAACCTTAATAGGGTGCTGATCTCCAAAATACAGAAGTACCTTTCCGCAAAAGGTGCTCAGTTATTAAAGTGATATTCCCTAATAGAAAACCCCCAAGATACAGAGAATGAGGGGGGGAAAAAACTGTTATAGATACAGAGGTAGGGATGAACTGAAATACCAGATGCAAACATATCTGGGCTTTGGGGAACTTGAAAATCCAACTCCAAACTTTGTGGTTCTTTAATTAGAGGCAAAAGTAAGAAAACCTGCAAGAGACTGAAAGGCTTGATTTGAATTTACGCATTCAACTTGCAGGTTCAGAGTCCACTGAGGAACCAAAATAAAGACGTTTTAGAAAAGCATTGCATTTCACTTTTATGGCTTATCCACCTGTTAGCTATTGAATGAAGTCTACATTGTGATTTTTTTGCACAATGCCTGGTATGATAGGGTCCTGATTGGGCCCTATGGTTGCTATCACAATACTAGGAATAAATTACAAATTGCACACCGCTGGTTATGACGTATCACCCCTCCCTTGAACCTGTACGGAAAATCCTCCAAAAATTGAAACCCATACTAGAAAGAGACCCTATTCTTAAAAAGATCTTCCCAGAGCCACCCATCCTAGCCTTCAAACAAGCACTGAACCTCACCAACCTCAACACCAGAAGCAAACTTCCTCAAGTCCAGAACACACCAAAAGGATCCAGACCGTGCCAGGACAAGAAATGCAAAACCTGCCAACACATCTCCACCACCCCCACTATTACTACACCCCACAACACAGCCATCAGCATCCCTGCATCTTACAGCTGCACCTCCAGAAATGTGATATACCTCATCCAATGCACCAAATGCCCTGATGGAAGAACTGTAGGAGAGACCAAACAACAACTGCGCACCAGAATGAACGCACACCGGACATCTATCAAAGATAGAAATACCCAATTACCGGTGGGGGCACATTTCTCACAGGAGGGCCACTCTCTCTCCAATCTCTCAGTCCTGATCCTCAAGGGAAACTTACACAACACTTCCCAGAGACGAGCCTATGAGCTCCATTTCATCAACCTGCTGGATACTAGAGATCATGGACTAAACGTAGGCACACAAGGTTCTTTGGATGAATTTGATATCAGCAGATAAAGGAGGAGCCATAGTCATCCTAAACTGTGAGGATTACATAAAGGAAGCCAAGAGACAGCTCTCTTACACCACCTATTACAAAGAACTACAAGAAGATCCTAGTCTCCCTTTCACCAAAAAACTCAACTATACCATCAAATCATTTCCATTAAGACTACAAGAAAAACTACAGACCTTGATCCCCCCACTATCTAACCCGGGGACTTTCATAGATTCATAGATGTTAGGGTCGGAAGGGACCTCAATAGATCATCGAGTCCGACCCCCTGCATAAGCAGGAAAGAGTGCTGGGTCTAACCTCCTCTTGAAGACCCCCAGGGTAGGGGAGAGCACCACCTCCCTTGGGAGCCCGTTCCAGACCTTGGCCACTCGAACTGTGAAGAAGTTCTTACTAATGTCCAGTCTAAATCTGCTCTCTGCTAGCTTGTGACCATTGTTTCTTGGCCCCCTAGCCCAGCCCCTGGCTTCTTTACTTTTCATACCATCCAGGAAGAGCATACGCCGACTGCTGAAACTTCCTTAGCTTGACAAAGGGTTTTTGAACCTGAAAGCTTGCTTAATAACTATTCTCCAACTATTTGGGTTGGTCTAATAAAAGATATCAAATTCACCCAAGGAACCTTGTCTCTCCTTTTTAAGGCACTTGTGCAAATGCTTCCTAAATTCCTCTAGCTTAATTTTAATTTCCACTTCAAGAATTACCTTTTGGGGCAAGTACTTTGTACATCCTCCAAGTCCAAAGTTTTCCCTCCTCTTAAACTTTAACCATGTATGAAATGTGCAGCAGCACACAACACAGAAACAGCTGCTTTGCTGCTCTGCTCATCAAGTTGCATTGCTTTTGCTGTTTATCAGCACAAGGGACCCAGCACAGTCAGCCGACTGACACTAGGGTAAGCACCACACCACCTCAAGTTTAGTCACAATGTCTAGTCCAGGATGACAAAATAAATCTTTGTTACAGTGAAACAAGAGGACAAAGCAGTAAAAGGTAGCAGTGAACATTTGCTGTTCTTATCAACACTAACTATAAAGGTGGAAGGCCAATTCCTTCTTACATCTGTGTAAATCCACAATAATTTCAGGGTAGTGGTCTCAACTTGGAGTTACACCTAATTTAACAGGAGTGTGGAGCCCAGCAGACAGCATTCAGAAAAGGAGATCTTTTCAGAAGCAGTGTTGCATTAACATGCAGGATTACCATGCATACACATGCACATAAATAACATATTCACAAGACCTAACACCTTAATTCTATACAAAACATAAGGAGCTTTGGTTGTCAGGCCAAAACATTTGTCTTTTGTGTTGCAAAGCACATTTCTTTTACATTAGAAATTTCATTCATCTCTAACTATTTCACTTTGGGGAGGTGTGCAATGGGATATCTGTCCCAGGAAATAACCATGTGGTTTCTGCTTACCTGATATCGGAGCACCATTCCCACTCCCTCTCTGGATCACAAGTTCTGTCCCACTCTGGCTTGCAACACCGAGCTGAATATCCAAGTTCAAAGTCAGTCTGGCGTTTACAGCCTTTGTGCTTCCAGTTGCAGTAAGTCTGGAAACACACAAACCACAACTTTCCTATTAATTTGCATTAAGATATCCAGCACTCAGGATCTCTGTTCTGTGGAAATGCTTTTCCTTCTCTTGCCCAGTCACCTGATTTTTCCTTTACCTAGGATCAGTTACTAGATTTTTCCTTTTTCCAGACATTTCCTCAGGCATGAATCAGGAGATCGAATGCGTTTGCAAGCATGCGTTACATCACCATTCTAATAGTGGAGTAAGAGTTTGCTACTAAAATTGGGAATTACTTCCTTGAAATGGTTTGTGCTAAGAGTGTCTCACTATTCTCTGCAACATTGGGCCAGACCCTGAACTGACTTCCATGCATAGAGATGTTTGCAGCATTGCCAACATGGATGGTTCAAACTCATGAGATTTACAAATTATTTGTTTGTTTGTTTTTTTTTCATTGGCCTCCAGTTTTTTTCAGCTGATAGGATACATGTGGGTCATATTGTCAGCTTTTCTTAACAACAACCAGGAAGGGTGTTCTCCCATACAAACATGATTGCAGGCATCCTGGCTTTAAAGGAACATGACAGCTCACCAGGGATCCTAGTTTTCTGTTTAGTGCAGAAAAATGCAGATTTTCTCATTTTAAGGGCAGGACCTGGCAGAGCAGGGTGAGGAACCCCAGTGAGCCCCATGCAACCATGGTGAGGCACCCCCTACCTGCCTGGCAGCAGCAGGGGTGGCACCACGAGTTGTGTCCCCCACTGCTGCCAGGTGGGCAGGGAGCACCTTGCCATGGTGGTGTGGGGCTCATGGCAGTGGCACCAAGCCTTCTAGCCCACCCTGCCAGATCCTGCCCACAGGACCAAAGAGGCCCCCAGTGGGAGGTCAGCAGAGCGGGAATCCCCGAGACCACAGCTGCCAGCCTGCATCTGCATGCCCTCATGGGCTCTGTGCTCTACTCAGGCCACAGCAGCCCCTGCCTCCCATGGTTGGCAGCCAGTGCTCAGGCACTGTTGGTGGGGGACAGAGGGCTTCAGACCTGGGTTCCCAGCCCCATAGGCCTGGCAGCTTGCCCCCCCCCCCCATCCCTCTCTCGCAGGGCTGGGGGGTGCAGGGGCTGTGGTTGGGGAGTGAGGGGTACCAGCAGGGCCAGGGTCTGTGGCTTGGGAGTGAGGGATAGTGGCATGAGCTGGGTACCGGCCTATCAAGGCTGCTCACTGCCACAAAGCAGCTGGGGAGGACAGCTGCAGCTGGACCTGCATCCTGGTGAACGAAGGGGGCAGGGGAAGCTCTGATTTTCCATGATAAGAAACCCAAAATCAAATGCTAAAATTTATAGGCATTTAGAATTTAGTTTGTTATAGTTTTTGAGACACTGGTAGGCTTCCAAATTGCTTTAAAATTGTAAATATATCAATAAAACATTGTGTTCAAATCACACACACACACACACATGGCTATACATATGCTTATACAAATATAGTGGTGGTCATTTAAATCATGGGAAAACTGAGATTTTATGTTTTTAATTAGAGAATTTGCTATTTTTATCAGAGAGTTTGCAACTTTTAAACAGAGAAAAGCAGAATCCCTGGAGCTTATGACACTCGCATTAAAATCAAGAGTTAGTGGCACTGCCTCTGTGTCTGCAGGAACTCATTTCAGGATCTTCATGGATTTTGCTGCTTGCTGTAGTATCTAGAAGAGAGAGATCACGTAACAATTTCTAGATAATCAGTAGATCCCAGTTGGGCTAATGGGCTTTCTTAAATTATTTATATGCTATTCAGGTCTTGGTGGTTGGAAATCATTATTCTGATGTATTTCACTATGTCAATCTCCACCAAGGTTTCACAAAGATTATGCCATTCCCACTCTCAGGCTTCAAATGCAGAAAAGGGCAGGATCCTGAATGAATGTAATCTTGTACACTAGTCATTTTTGGCAGTCAAAATAATGACTTGTGGCCAGTGACAGCTAATATAAATTAGAGCAGCCTGCTGGGGACAAGGCTTGGTACCTAGCCAGCTCAGGAAATAAAAATGTGAAGCTGAACTTTCTGCTGGTTTTGCATTCTCCTCCTCAATTATGTTAGATCCGGGCAAGACTGGGGGCTTTTGCCCCAACAGTCTTATCAGGCACTATTGTTTCAAGTTTATTCTAAATTGAAGAGACTGACTATTACTTGAATGCAAATTTATCCCACAAGCTAATAAACTAACAACCTAATAAGATGCTGGCAATCACTGTGCACCATCATACATAACATAACATAACATAACATAACATAACATAACATAACATAACATAACATAACCACAGTTTCACAGATTTTGCAGAACCCGCAAAAAAGAAGTCCACGATTGCAAGGAAATCTGGTATTGGTTGTGATTTCCTGCAATATTAGCCACCTCCACCCCCCCCCCCTCCCCAAATACCAGTAGATCATTGATGTAACCAACCAGATTGGTTACATCTCCTTGTCAAGGAGATGTAACCAAGAAGTAGAGCTGGCCAGATGACATTTTCATCTTAGGATACCCCAACAAGGTGCAAGTAATGTTCACCCTGAACCAAGATGGTCACATCAAGGAGATGCAACCAAGCAACCACCACCAATTAGTGGTGAGGGGTGGGGTCACCAAGGCCTCTCTGACAATCAGCAGTGAGGGGCAGGGCTGTTACAAAACACCCACGAAGTCAGCTCGGTGTGCTGCAATCTGTGACAAACCCTTTGTCTCACTGCTATTTATGCAGGTCCCTAGACATAACACACCTCAAAATACTTGCCATTCAACTCTGATTTAGCAGGTTTAGATCTATACAGTTCTCCTGCACCAACTGTTAAGGGAAGTGACTTATTAGTAGGAAGCGCTGGAGCACTAGAGATGCTCTGGGTGACACTTGCTGTCATTAGCATGATTACAACCATTATACAGAAAAAAGAATTAGTCATAACTACAAGGCATAAGTGTAACAGCAGTATTTCCATTCATTTACTCAGCTAAGCTGAGTAAGCTGCCAATTCTCTTTTATTTATAAATAGTCACCCCAAAGGAATGCATTTGTCCATATTTTAATAATATGATTAGTCAAGTGCACTTCTCTATTCCCGGATGGTGAAATATTCTGGATGTCATTCCACATTGGGTGTATTTGGAAGAGTGAAACACAAGCTGAATGCTCTAGATGAGGAATAAACTTCTTTTTATGGAGAGCTATATGTCATGTCATATAGGATTGATGGCATTTAGAAATGGAGCCATATATTTTCATGAGAGCAGATACGTTATAACGCGGTTTGGTAGCACAATCAACAATTGTAAACACTGACAGAAGAACAACAAGACAAGTTTGTTTTGCAGTGTTGCCACCGATTCTTGTTCTGACCTTTAGGAAACCCCCTGGCCAACCTGGGCCTTAGTAAGTGAGGAAAATTATGTTTATCACAAGCATGCTGTGTTTTCAGTCTCATTGATAACAGTCCAATTCACCAATGCATTTAAACATTTCTCTGACATAAAATGCATGGATAGTCCTATTAATTTCAGTGGGATTGCTAAACATAGGTGGAAGCCTACCTATCTTGCTGAATCAGACTTAAAAGCAATGTCTAAACCAACGTTTTCCAACTGGTGTGCTGCGGCACACCGGTATACCATCTGCCAGGCATGTCCATGTGTGCCGCATCATTTTGGGCTGGAACCAAGCCCCCCACCATGCCCCAGCCAGCCAGATGGGGAGCATGGCTCCAGCCAGTGATTCAAGCGCTGCGCCACCTGCTCCACACCCTCAGGAGAGTGGCCACTTAAGAGTGCCGTGTGGTGAAAAAGGTTGGGAAACACTGGTCTAAACCTCAGCTATAATGAGAGTAATGCTGTCAGCCTATTCCCAAGCAAAGAATAGCTGTCATCATGACAGGTATGAACTGCAGTAGGAAGAGCAAATTTTATAGGGCATGAAAAAGGATTGCTTTGTCTTGCGCAGACCGATCACGTCCTGTCTGTACCAGTGGTTGAGGGCATACATCCAAGACTAGCAAAGGTGTGCTAGGCACTTAAGTGACTGAGTTGCTGTTGAAATGATAGATGCTGCTGGGACTTTGTGTCATCCAGGATGTCAGGACACACAGAGCCCTGACCAGAGGTCTTATTAGTTTCAGTCTAGGGTTTGAACTTAACTAGAAGGCCAGATAGGGCATTGTAGGAGTGTTTCTTGTTGCTCTTCTCTTTGCAAAACATTGCAAAGGGGACAACGGTAAACTATGGAACAGAGCCAGTACCCTTACTCTCACTGGGTTGTACCTAAACACCAAAAACCATCCTGAACAAACCAAAGTATTAGCATTTGATTCATGCTGCTCTATGATTAGGGGTCCCAGCTGTTATCACAATGCAAATGATCAGACATTCGAAATAACCTGGTGAGCATGGGGCAAGTGCAGTTTCAATACCTTAGTTTGTCAAGGGGAAGAGGCTTCCCCCCATTTCTCTTAATTGGAAAATGCATTGAATTCATTTGTTATCACACTTTACTGAAAACAATAACTGTTTTTTTAAAAAAATATTTTTCTGCAAGAAAATAACAGCATATTAAAATGGCCTCTTTTTTTTTTTCTTTTTTTTTTTTACAGACATCTGATCCCAGCAGTTTTTCCTTCCTGAGTGCAGAGAAGCTGGATCCAGTGATCTGTAAGGTCCCTTCCAGCCTCTAACAACTACAAGCCTCTGAAAAAAACCTGATGAGATAAGTAGGCTATTTTGCTTTAATAAAAAAGGAGTTTCATGATGAGCTGCTGCTTATTCAAAGTGGTTCAATCATCTTTAATTACTGTTGTCACTGGTGACTTTTTGTTGCAAGGAACTTAAGCCAGGATTGGGGTCTTCCATGGTGCCCTGTACAAACGTATGAAGATGCAACCTGGCACTGAATATTGAACAATCCTACAAAACTATAACCGGATTTATTGGCCCATTCCAGCTTATATTCCTTTCATCATGAAGAACCATGATTTTCTCAGGGGAAAGGCAGCACAGTCTATTTGGTATGGAAATAGGATAAGAGCTCATAAATAAGGCTGAGATCCTGGCCCTGGTATTAACCTCAGATGAGTCACTTCACCTCCCTGCCCCTCCTGTATTTAGTTGGAAGGCTCTTTATGGCAGGGATCATCACCCCATATTTGCCCAGCACTTAAAACACTGGGGCCCTGTGCTCCTGCTAGCCTGATAATATTTCTCCCCTTTGGCAAAAGTCCTTCTTAAGGGAAATGTCAGAGCTAAAAAGAAAATGGATATGCTTAGGTTCTTTGATCTTTAATAAATACTGGTCACAACCAATGCTCACTTAATACGGATGCCTGATTCCCAGCCATTAAGGACTTTAAGCATCATTACTTCTGTTTGGTGAAATAAACTTATTAAGCTCTCATGGTAGGCTCAGCAGTGCTTGTGGGTGCGCAGGGAAAAAAACTCACACATTGCTGACTGTCTGAGACCAGAATTACTTTTGGTGAGATGGGGGAACTGGAGAGGAGTTAGCTTTATGTCAGGGCTCCATTTCCTGGGTAATGTTATTAATTTATTATAATAATTATGTTGTCTAATTATTGAAAAGAAAGCACCATGCTGAGATGTAGATAACAGCAGTTCTGCGTCCCATCTGAATGGTATGTTCACTTTAGCAGAACTTTTAACTACTGATAATGTTTCATAACTTTTACTTTTATTCAGTTCAGCCGAGCTTTTTTTTTTCCAACTCTGTTTACACATTTTAATGAGGTTTTAATCTTTCTTGACATACTCATTTAGATTATTTGTTTTACAAAAGTAAAGTGCCTTAAAGTGTAATTGAGGAAAGCAATGCCTGTTTCAACCTGGGTCTGCATCTCTAATTCCACTTTCTTAATATTCCCCAACCCTTAAAAAAAAAAAAAATCCTACACATGGGATCTTGTGAGAATGTGTATGGTGGGGTATTACTTTTTTTAATTAATTCAGATAGAATAGCTGTCCAGAAACTGCTTTAATTAAAACACCTCCCACCCCACACCGAGCATGCATATAGGCAGCCATAGATTCTGGAGACCTAAATTTGAGTCTCAACTACGCCAACAATCCCAGCAAGTGATTTAAACCGATTTTCCAATATTCAGTGCTCACGACTGGGCCCAGGTTTTTAAAACAACTCAGATCCCGTTTCAGTATCTGGTCCGCAAGTATCACAATGGGCTTTGCCCAAAGCTTATCATTTTAGAAAATTTGATATTATTTTGCAAGGCAGCGTCTCTGAGGAGCACCAATCCCAGACCAGGACCCCGCTGTGTTAAACACAATATGAATCCATACCAGAAAGATGGTCTGACCTTTTCATCTCCCTTGTCCGTTAAATCTGTAAGTTAGGGATAAAGACTACTCTCTACCTTGTAAGAGTGCTTCAGGACAAATACATTAACATAGGATATACATTAATACACCATGGCACTGAGAGCCATATAAGAACCCTCACAGGTAGCCCAGAAAGTAATCTCTGCCTGTATGATTATGCCTCTATTTATTGTGTATATGAAATTATAATAAATATTTTAAATATTTTGCAGAGCATGAAGGAAAGTTAAATGTAACCGAAATAATTAATCCTTCTTATACTTCCATCTTTAATGAAAGCTTTGGAGTGTTCTCTAATCTCTGCAGAGACAAACTGCTTTTTAAAAGCAATGAAACACTTGGGAGAGTGATCGACTTAGACATAATAATGCCACATCCATCCACTAATTGGAATACATTAAAAGTTTAAGTTTGATCAATATTTGTCACTCTCAACCACCAGTTAACATTAATAAAGTAGATTACTGTCAAAACATAAAAAGCAAGAATCAGCTATGAAATTGTTATGACATAATCAAAACTGATCTATAACTCCAACAGCAGCACGGTGCAGTCATATATCACTAAGGGAATGTATCTTGCTACCCATCCTGTATTTGGGGTACTTTCTCCATAAAAAGTACAGTAGTCTAAGCCCATTTAGCAGTTATGAAACACCTTCTATGAAATGGCTTTGACTTGGTGTTATCGGCCTGCCTTATGCTACTTACACATGTTTAAACGAAAGGTTCCCTACAGCTTTCCAAAAGAAGGGGAAAAAATCCACTTTCAGTTCTTAAAAAAGTAAATAGTGCATAAAGAATTGTTTAAGGAAAAAAAAGAGAATTGGAAAGAGGCTTTTATATATTTATGCAAAGCCTCCAGAAAGGCAATAGCTGCCAAAGAACTGAGCTGCTGTGCGGGGGATTTATTGCATAACAAAAACGGCAAAATCGGCTTTATTTGCCAGGTATGGAAAATGGTAAAAGTTATGCAGTGTTGCCTACTCCAGACCACACAGAGATTATGGCATAGCAGGAACTGAACAAAGGTCTCAAGTCCTAACCACAGGACCTGCTTTCCTCTCCCAGCCTCCTAAACCTCGCAGTCATATTTGCCAGTAAGACCAAAGCTCCCAAATCACTTGTGAACTTGCCAGCATTTTACCCCCAGTCCTGTTAAACCTTAACATTCCTCTTGTCCTTCAGGAAAGGAGGTTTAATAGAAGCCCTCTGCACTGTGAAGTTTTAAAGGTCTGGGACTGCAGAAACACCAACCAAGTAGTATATGGCACATGCTACAAAAGAACAAATATTTCTCAAAAATAAATGCATATTGCTTAAAAATACCTTACAACTCTGCATACTTGCATACATGTAGTGAAATAGCAACTTGTCTGTAAGGTTTAAAGTCTAGTAAAAGTGAGATGCCTTAGACCAGGGGCAGGCAGTTATTTGGGGCAGAAGCCCACTTGCCAAGTTTCAGCAAGCCATTGAGGGCTGCGTGGTAGGTAGCTCAGGGCAGATTAATATTAATTCTAAATTTTTTAGGGGTCCCATGGGCCGGATAGAACATCCTGGAGAGCGGCATCTGGCCCCTGGGCCGCATTTTGCCCACCCCTGCCTTAAACACTGTATAGGAGGAACAATACAAGCCTGGTAGTGAAAGCGCCTTCTTAAAAGTATAAGGGAATGTTTTAACATGCTCAGAATTTATTCCCTTGTGGATGTTTTAATTGAATGAAGCTCTAGATCATTTTAAGTTGACCCCTTAACTCAGGCTGTTCTTTTTCCCCTTCCTTTGAGATATGAGTCCTTGGGGTTCCTGTCAAAAAGTTTGCTGCAAGGCAAGCAGGAAAAAGAGAGGCAACATGCACACACTACAGCTGAGAGGACAACTGTAACAACCAATTCCTTCAGGGCCAATTATTTGCCACAAAACTGAAGGACTGGGGTATTTCTGACGTCAGACACTTTATTTTCCTGCTGCACTTCAAAGTACCCAGGGGAACTTTTCCAATCTTTTCTCCAATGCCTGATGAAGGGTGTCTGTGCCCGAAAGCTTGCAACTAAAACATTTTTTTGCAAAAAACCTTGTTGGTCTAGTAAAAGATTTTACCTCTACTATGACTCCTGATTGCCTTTTCCTCTAGACCAATGTGGCAACAACCTGGATAGCTAAATCGGAAGAAACAAGTTAGTTAGAGAGCTTGTCAAATACCTCTACCTCAGGGAAGAAATGTCCACTACGCACAGACTCCCTTCTGGCCAAACCAGGGTAGGAGCTACTGTCTGAACTACACCTACTAATTAATATTTTGCACTTCTAATGCATTATATCTTATTACAGGTTCTCAGAGCGCTCTGAACAAAACAGTGGGGAAAAAACAACATCCAAAGCATTTCTCTGCTGTCATGGTGCCGCATGCTTCTGCAGATTTCCATAGGATTGGGAGAAACGTTAGAAACGTTTTTTGGCACCAAGTGCCCTTCCTCAGATCACTTCAGTTATCCAAGAGGATACTGCCTCCTAGATCTGTCAGAGCTCCCCTGCCCATCCAAAATTCACTACGGTCGGTGCCAATCTTTTCCTTGATATCAGTGTTTACCAATGCCACTCGCATTCAAGCCATATGCACATAGAATAACTTCCTGGTGCCTCTGCTAAACCCTTCCTTCCTGCTGTTTTTGCTCCATTCTCCAACTCCCACATAGCAAATTGCTAAAGCCAAGAAGACTTGTCCCCTTACTTCCTATGAAAAAAGCTTTCTTATGGACCAGAGGCACAAAACATTTGGCTGGAAACAAAAAATGCCTCTGGATTAGGCCAGCAAGACTCAAGTTAAACACTAGTGCTCTGTCCTGCTGTTCAGAGCACAGGAAAGGAAGAGGACAGAGCCGAAAGGGACAGCAGCAGCTTTTTCTGTTGAAATGCCTTGAATTCCTCAGATTTACTGACAGAGCCATTAAAATGCAGTTTGCAAGAGGATATATTCTTCGTGAGAATCCTAAATAGGTTTTCTTCCGTCTTCTTTTCTTTGAAAGAAGTACAAATTCGTCTGATGATTGTCACAAGCCAAAGTTGTGATTTTTGTTTGTGTGTGCGCTTTGGCACCGCTAAATTATTTCCCGCCAATTTGTCGCTTTCTTTGCACGGTAGAGTTCTCTGCTGAGAGAGAACTCTGGTGCAACAGGCGATTTCCCGCCAAATTGCAGCTCCTTTGCAGGGTGCATTTCTTTTGCATCATAGTGATACACGCTGCAAAGGAGTTTCCGCCATTTGTATTCGGACTCATGCCACATTATTGGCCAATTCCTAATATAGGCACACGTGGCGGCTAGCGATTGGCTTGCTAGCCATACAAAAGGCTTGGGTAGTTTCCGCCCAAGCTGGAGGAGGGAGGACGAGAGAGATTCTGTGTGAAGATCTCCAAGCGCTGCGGACCCTCGCAGACCCAACACGCCTCCCCTAAGCAGGCAATAGAGGCAATGGAACCCAGCCTACGGAGCTTTCGCTTCTAGCCTCTCCCCGTCACCATTCACAATCCCAGACGTATCCCTTTCCTGTAACTTCAGACCCGCAGAGCCTAAGTAACTCCGGGGAAACTTTTCGAACCCAACCAAACCGGACCCGCGGAGCCTGAACAACTCCGTGGGAGCAATCGATTTGTTGTGTTCCTCTAGCGAGTATCTAAGCGGGAGCTGTGGCTGGAAACCTGTCCAGCCTACACCAATACCATCTTTGGGTGTAAGTAAACAATCTTTTAAATCAACCATTACGCCTCCGTAACTAATTCTAACTCGCGTGTGCTAAACCTCCCTGTGGTTCTCTCCAGCCCAGCGTGCCCGGGCTGCTGGCCACAGCCCGCGTGCGACGAAGACGGGCCCGGCTCACCCCCGGCACGCGCATGGCGGCGAGAAAGGGATTGGAATCACCGCTGCACATGGCGACAAAGGTGGGATCGGGGCTCTGGCCGCACGTGGTGATGAGGATGGGATCGGGAGAGAATGCACATGTTCAGACGGAATTAAGAGAGAATACGCTAGAGTTAGAATTGGTTAGGAACTGCCCTTGGCCTGCCAAAGAACTGAGCTGCTGTGCGGGGGATTTATTGCATAACAAAAACGGCAAAATCGGCTTTATTTGCCAGTGTCGCAGGGCACCTTAGTGCCTGCTCCTAAGAGAGGAGAAACTGCCAGGGAGAGAGACCTGGCAGAACCAAGTGAGCACAGCTGTGGGTTGCCGGAGCAACTAAGTGGAGCCAGCTGCCTACAGGGGGCAGGGCCTGGCCCTTATAAAGCCCAGGGCCGAAGCCAGCCTGGCAATTCCCTGCCAGCAGCCGGAGAGGCAGGAGCTCCCTTGGCCGAGATATGGGAAGGAGCCTAAGTCGCAAGTACAGCTCATGATAGCCCTGGAGGCGTGAGCTATGATGATGAGTTATGGCCAGGCGGCTTGCATTTGTGTTACAGCCTAGGGGCTTGTGGTTTTGCTTTGTGTTGGTGTTATTACACCCGGAGGCTTGGAGGAGGCCTCAACTATAGGGACCCCAGAGAGTGTGGGGTGCCCTAGCGCCAAGAGGGCGCATTATCCTCAATTACTCGCACGCCAGTGTATGGGCAACTGGCGGCGAGGAGCGCGGCAAGTGGGTCGCGGGCGCAACCCGTAGGTTGCAGACGGGGACCTAGACCCCGGATTGCGTGTGGGGGAACGTAGACCACAAAGGTGCAGCTCGCACGCCACTGCGCGAGCAGCTGGCGGCGAGGAGCGCGGCCAGTGGGTCGCGGGCGCAACCTGTAGGTTGTGGATTTATTGCCTGTGATCGGAGGTCTGAGGGAGAACGTCTTGCATGTGAAATCGTGTCTGACTGTATCCCCACTGTACAGCTGGTCCAATACAAGACATCACCTTAAGAAACCCTGCCAATCTGCTCCTGAAAGCTTCCGGTGCTGGGATTCAGCAGCCTCTGGAGTGGGACCCCGGATTGCGTGTGGGGGAACATAGCCCCCCCCGGCCCCAGGAAAGGGGCGGTATTACTGAGTAGCCCAGTGTGGGCGCGGCGAGTCCCCCAGAGAGGGGGAACGCCCTTGGACGTTATTGAGTAGCCCAGTGTGGGCGCGGCAAGCCCCAGAGAGGGGGAATGCTATTGGGTTTTATTGAGTAGCCCAGTGTGGGCGCGGCGAGCCCCCAGAGAGGGGGAACGCTCTTGTACATTATTAAGTAGCCCAGTGTGGGCACGGCGAGCCCCAGAGAGGGGGAACGCCATTGTGTTTTATTGAGTAGCCCAGTGTGGGCGCGGCGAGCCCCAGAGAGGGGGAACGCCCTTGTGTACTATTGAGTAGCCTAGTGTGGGCGCACGGGCATAGCGAGCCCGGCCGCAGGCTAGTGCGGCAATCCCCCTCAGACCAAGGCAGGGCGCTCAGGTTGCCCCTGAGAAGACAGGGAGTAGCAGCGCAGGGAGCCAGAGTCAGGGAGGGTATCCGTGAGGTTGGCCAATAGGACCGGAGGCCCGTTAGAGAGTCCCGGAGCGGAACCACACCGGCAGGGGAGGCCCAGAGTGGGCTAGATGGGAGTCCCAGCAAGAGGCTGGGCATGAGAGAGGGAGCCCAGGGTGGGCCACAGTGGAGAGACAGACAGGACAACGTCCTTTACCTCTGCGAGGCTTGGGGCGTGGTATCAGGGGAGGTAGGAGCCACGCATAGCCCATAAGGCTAGGGCACTTGGGCAGCGCCCATTGTACGGGGAGACCCACGAGGGGTCCAGGAGCTGACGGGCCCGAGGTAACACAAGGCAGCCTCCCTATTATATATTCCATCAAGACGTGGCGGGCGAGAATGGAGGGTGCCCTCGGGCCGGAGTAGCACGGTGAGAGGACCTCAAGGAGATCACGGCCCTTCGCGAGGACCCCGCCGTGACAGCCAGGTATGGAAAATGGTAAAAGTTATGCAGTGTTGCCTACAGACTGAAATCCTATTCAAGTCAGTGGAGAAGTTCCCATGGAGTTCAAGGACATTTGGAAGGAGAACCCAAGCTTTCCATCCCCGCAAAACTCAGGCACCACTTAATATAACATTTCAGCACTGGTGTTAAACCCATCTCTCAACAAACAACTACAGCATACGCCTCTTTTTAGGCACAGGAGAAGTCCCAAGCAAGAGACTGGACTTCAGCTTTGGTGCTGAATTGGACTCAAGTAACATGATTTTGGCTCATTTCCATAAGAGCTGCTTTTTAGAAACACTGAGCACTTTCAGCTCCCATGCACTTCAAACAGGATGATGAGCATGCAGCATTTCTGAAAAACTGCCTTTCATTGCCTCAGTTTACCCATATACAAAATGATAGGCTAATGCTATTTCATGGAAATAGTCTGAGGCTTAAACTAATAGATCTAAAGCTCACTCATATCCCCAGAAGAAAAATGCTACATAAATGCAAAATATTGCTATAATAAACATTCAACAGTACAAACCATAATAATCATTTTCTTCCCTTCTCCAGCAGCAAAGGAGAAAATATAATACTTACCATGGTAGAATTACCATGTCTTGGAGAGACTATAAATGGAAAATTCTCACACAATACTTCCTTGGATGAAAGCTCCTATGCAAGTGTAAATTATTATCATGAAAATAATGATTTCGTACTCTGCTTAAGTTTTGCAGCTTGCACTGAGATTGAAAACAAAGCTCAAGGCTTTAATGTGAATTTTCCACAGCATTTGGTCTCCATCTGAATTGTGTAGCCCTCACAACCAGCACACAGAGACCGCATTAAGAAAGAAGGCCCTATTGTACAGGATCCAAATTTGTTGCCTTATTTTTCTCGGATAATTTTAAAGCCAGGAATGACTACAGAGATTGTAAACAGTACCTCACCAGTTCCAATCCAGTTCAGGTAGGAAGATGAACAGAAGAGATCATCAAGTGATGGCTCTGAGGTGTCACATATAAAATGTGTTCT
Source organism: Alligator mississippiensis (assembly GCF_030867095.1). NCBI lineage: Eukaryota > Metazoa > Chordata > Crocodylia > Alligatoridae > Alligator > Alligator mississippiensis. The sequence continues at coordinate 75,201,219 of NC_081834.1, forward strand.
TTAGTCTCAGGGCAGCTATCATGGATAAAAACACCACTCCATTTGGCCATTCCCTACACCCCTCGCTGCCACTCTCGGCAGACAAGCAAATCATTAAAATGACCACAGAGGCTGATTTAACCTCTCAAACCCTCAAAATATTCTTCCCCCATGGCAAGATCAAGACACGTTGGCTGGGGAAGCATGCAGAAGCTTGCCTGGCATTTGACTGGGTAATAGGTCCTTGAGAAGCAAGCCAGAAAACGATGCAGATGCCTTCTAAAAATATTGCTTTGAGTTAGAACTAGTTTAAAATTTTTCAAGCAACCTTTTTCAATGGAAAAGATGTTTTGAACAACATCTAAAAAGATGTGTTGGGAATGTATTGATTTTGTAAAAAACAACAACAACATTCAGTTCTGAGCAAGTCAAAATATTTTGATTTCAGTCCAATCTTAACTTCTATCAAGTCAGAGCATGAAAAATCCTGCAGTTCCTATTTTCCACCCTGATTAGGGATTAAGTGAAATTTCAGAAACTCATCATATTTGTTTTCTAATCATTTCCACCCCTGTTTTTGAGAATCTGTCAACAGCTGCTAGACATCCTTGACAGAAGTACTTCAACTGAGTTCAGTCAGTGTTTTAGGTTCCCCATTCCTCTGTAAATAAGGACTAAAACACCTCAAACTTTTATACAGAAAAATGGAGAGTCCCAAATTAGAGAAAAGGATGGAAGTAGGAGAGAATAGGCTGTGAGCCAAAATCCATTAGAGTCAATGTATTCAGTGTCCAAGGTTTAAAATTACTTTATAAATTGTCACTTTTCAAATTCAAGTTCAATCCAAATATGATTTATACGTGATCAATAGATATTACAAGTACATTGCAGACATGAATAGATGGTGTGAAGTATGTGCTAGGCCCTATCAGTCTTAGTTGTTAGAGACCTGGGGTTATAAAAGTTATCTTTTGACCCAGTAAACTTTATAATCATCCACAAACATTGCTTGGGATCAATGTGGAAGTACGCAGATACAATTCTTGTGTTCTACAACAAGAAGTCAGACTACATATGATCACATCATCCTTTCTGGCACAGATAACAATTCCTGAACATGTCCATCAGTCACATATTAACTACAGCTGGTTAGGACTTGCCTGATGACGTGGACTGAGGAGGATTGGGGGGGCACAACAATCTGTGCCTCCAATTCCCAAGTGGGTGCTATTTGGGGGGCAGGAGGAGGGGTGAGGGAAGGTGATTGGTTAATTATTCTAGTTACTCTTTTGGTCTCTCCAACTCTTTTTGTCCCTGTATCCCCAAAACAGTAGAGCGAGGTTTGTTTCTTTTTAAACATTTTTTTTCAATTCTATTTTTTTTTTCCTTTGAAGGAAGGGAAAACAAAACCTTGTCCAGTTCGGTCATTAGCCTGCCACAAACTATTTATAAATGGAACTTCAATATTCAAGTGTGACCATAAGAGACTGGAAAAATATTTATGATGCTTGAAACAAATCCTTTCTATTTCATGCACAGCTGATTTACACTACGCTGTTTAATGACTCTTCTATTTTTCTTGCCGTTTGCTGATCTTTTTTGGTGTCTTATTTGCCTTCAATCACACCCTAAGTACAGTAACGCTCTCTAGGGCTGTGCGAAACAGCACCGTTTCATTTTGACTTTTTTTCGCCATTTCGATGGGACAGTGTTTCATTTTGAGTTTCGGTTTGTTTTGAAAGCACTGTTCCTTTTTGTTTCATTGCAACTGTTTCGACATTTTGTCCTTAGGATATAATGGGGAAGCACAGAACTGCCTATAACTTTGTCATGTTTTGGCAGATTTGAATGAAAATAGCAGGGATGGTAGCCCCTTCTGAGGGCATGAAGCCCACCAAGTTTGCAGAAGATAGGTGAAGGTGTTTCTGGAAAACTGGACCTCACACTGCTGACAAGAAAAACTCATATCACCTGTAAATATGAAGGCACAGGGGGGTGAAAATAGCAGGCATGGTAGCCACTGATGAAGCTGGGAAGTTACTTGGTATTTATCTAAAAGTTTTGTGAGGATACTCCACATCCCTGGTGATTAACCCCAGAAGGTTGAGGGTATTCAGCATTTCAATACCCAAATGATTTAGGAACACCTAAATGGTGTAGGAGCTTAAAACAAATCAACTCGCAATAAGTCACTTTTAAAAGATATTTAATGCAAATAAATGCAAAGGGGGAGTCTTAAAAGTACATAAGTGCTTATCTGCCATGGATTTAACTGAGAATGAAACATACAGGTATGACAGGATTTGCTTTTATAAATCCTGTTTTCATATTTTGTTTCTAAGTAACTTTAAAAAAAAATGGGCCAGCACAGATAATCCTCCCTCAGGATCTGGCACAGATGATCATTGTCTTACCCCTTCCATACCTCAGAGGGCTATCTGTATTTCCTGCCGAGATGTAAGGGCACTGAAGGAGGGAAAGGACTTCCTAGAGGTCAGACAGGATGCTGGCGATACAGCTGGAAATCTAAGTTAGTTCCCTCTTTGCACTTACATTTTCACTCCAAACCTTATAGCACTTCATAGGAGTACACAATATGTCCAACTGACTGATAAGGAAGCAGAGTCACAAGGAAAATTGGGTCATTTCACCACATTAATGAAAGACCCAAGGCCTAAGTGAAAAACCTGCCAACCTGACAGAGCCCAATGTCTTAGAAAGGGTTGAACACTGACCCACATGTAGTGCTTCTGAACAGAGAAATCAAGTGGTTCCAGCAATCCAAGATGCCCATGCACTATGGAAAAGCAGTATCATTGTGTAAGAGAAAAATATATCATAATACTGACAAGCTTCCCTCATGCCCCTTACCTTTAGATGCATCATACTCCTTTACACATAGTATAGAGATTTTCCATGGCCTTCAGAAGCAAGAACCTAGGAAAAGTTTTGGACATTAGGGCTAGGGGCAGACATTCAAAAAGCTGGAGCTGGAATGATTCAACCTTTGCAGGTTAGTCTAACCTGGCTAGGCTGAACTGTTTTGTAACAGGACAAACGTTATCTCTCGACTGAGGCAAAGCAGGAGAGTTAGTCTTCCCTCTACCCCAACTGGTAGCTGGGTTTGCCTGCCCTCGCCGCCGTGCTCCCTGCCTGGGAACAGGCCCCCTGCTGACCCTTCCACCGGCAGACAAGGGAGGAGGAGTAACCCCTGTCCCTGCCCCTCCCACCACAAGGGACCCCTCAAACATCCTTTTTAACTGTGCAGGATTGAGTCCTGAGCTTCAGTTACATTACAGCTGTCCTTGTCTCGTGCCTTTCTTTTGTTTCGGATCCACAAGGGCTGTTTCTTTCTGCTTCTCAGACTGCTTCTGTGTACTTAGTGCAGAAAAGCCATTAAAAGGTCTTTGTAATGACATGGAAGTGCTTAGTGAGCATGTAAAGCAACATATCCCATGCCAGATGGAGGATTAAGTAAAGGGTTAATAAAGAAAGGAAGCAAAAGGCATGAGTCCATTCTGAAAACGAAATACAAATGACAGAAACTATTGCCATTATTTATGTCTGACACAGCGGATCTGCATCTTGTAAAGCTAAGTAATTCCATTTACTTTTCTATTTGCCTCCCTCAGCAGCTTTGCTCTTTTCTTCCCCCATGTTCTGTATTATTTACTGATCATACAGCATCTTGTTTGCTCCATTATTCCTCATTCAAAAGTAAGAAATAAAAGTTTCTCAATAAAGAAAAAAGGACGGGGGGAGAAACAAGAGCTAAAAGCCTGGGGGGGGGGGGGGAGGGGATGGGGCAGAGGGATTATTTTGTAAAACTGTTAAGACCTTGCAAGCAAAAAAAAAAAAAAAGAGGAAACTGCATACCTGCTGAGTCAAAAAAATTAATCTGAAAATACAGCAGGCTTAACTCTGACTGACAGGTCTGGGAAAAGCAAGAGCTTCCTCCTCAGTTGGAGGATGAAGCAAAGGGGAGGGAGGCAGAATGCATCACACTGGGCCTAAAGATCCCACATTATACACAATAATAAGAGACAACGGCAACAACCGAGTGGTGGAACAGAACTCATGCATTTACTTCATGGTAAAAACAGGCTGGAGTCAGATGCTGCTGACTTTACTAAATGGAGGCTTTTAATTGGACACAGGACCTTTTACTGGCTCAGTGGTGTCAGATGCTTAATACAGAGGGAGGAGTTTTGACCAGCTAATGGATGTCCTGCGGTTGTTAAGAAGCAAGTTAGTGGTGAGAGTCAGGTTCCCCACAGTGAGAGAAAAAAGGGAAAAAGGAAGCGTGCATCTCTGCAAGAGACACCTTTTTGCTCCTATAGTCAACTGATAGGCCAAGATTTCAGTAGGCATATATAGCAAGTGCCCATCCCAGGGGTGGTCACGATGTGCCCTGGTGGCCTCACCCCTTGCCAGCCTGGCTCCCCTTGGGGCCCTCTCCCTGTTACTCACCCACCACATCTTCATGTTATTAATTTCTGATTGAAGGGAGGCCACCCCATGGCTTCCCAAACCTGGTCTTACTCTTAGGACCGCAGGTGCTCGTGGTCATTGCCTTAAGGACCAATTTAGTGGGCTCCATCCTCCCCAGTACCCACTCCCATGCCTCACAGATGATCTACTAACACGACTCTCTGCCCTCTGGCAGGCCCAGGCACTGGAGCTTCCCTTGATGCACCCTAGTCCTCCAGGGCACCAGACCATCCTGGTCCCCCCACACAGGCACTGGACCTTCTTCCAGGTACCTAGTCTCTCCTGGGGTCACATTCTCTCCCCCCTGGACTCCAGACCCTCTATTCTTCTGGCCCCTCTCACTCGCCGGGACAGTTGGGACCTCCATACCTCCCCAACGGTCCCTTCCACAACCACCAGCCCTCTCGGACCAGTGCCTCTGTCCCCAGGCCTGCCTCGTCCCTCTCAGGCACTGCTCTATTCACTAACTGGGATTCAGGCACCCTGGTCCTCCTCTCTCCACCACCACTCTGCAGGATATGGGCTCACTCACTCACTCTTGTTCCCAGACTTACCTATTCCAAGCCCTGGCCTGTTCCTGGGCTCAGTGCTGCTTCCCCCAGGTCAGATGTTAAGGCAGAAGTCCTGCTGCTCCTCTCCCAGTAGCTCCCAGGGCTAGACTGCCTAACCAGCTCAGGCACTGGGCTTATTTAGTTCAAGCCCAGCCCCGCTCCTGGTCAAGTGAGTCCCTCATTAGCCCCTGCAATACATGCAGGCTGCTCCTCAAGCAGCCTCCAATCTTAACATGACAGGTGCTTCCTGGCACAGTATGGGAGGGCAAAATGGTCAAAACCTTCTGAACTACCCTGTTTTGGGAGTGATGGCTGTAGCTGTGTCAGTCTAAGGACGTAGGCAAACATGGTTCTTTGGGAGTTTGTGCCCCAAAGCTTGCAAAGAACAACTTGTCCAACTATTGGTTTAATAAAAGATATCACATTTCCCCAAAGGACTTTGCCTGTCTAAATAACTAGATATTTTTGTCTCTGCCTTAGCCTACTCTCTTCTTTTATCTTTCCTTCTTCTTTTCCCAATTCATGACTCCAGGTCTTTACTTTCCAACTCTGTTTGGCTCAATGATAGCATGCACTGTACGAGCTTTTGTTTAAATCCCATGCACGTATACAAGAACTTTCCCTTTTCCAGCTTTGTATTGCACCTAGCATAACGTGACCAAATTCTGACCATCAGCCATCTCTGGCAGTACAATGGTATGCATATTTACTACAAACACACACGATACATGTATGTGCAATACTTTAAATGTAACAGGCACATAGCAAGTATAAATATACATACATATATGTGCAAGCTCAATCAAAATCTTCAAATAAAATAGACTATTTAGATTTAATCTATCACTGAACTTAGAACCTCAGAACCACCTACTGAAGTGTAAAATGAGCTGAACGGCCCTTACTATCAAACAACAACATTTCAGGTCAGTCAAGTATTAACATACACTTATAATGAATGGGCACCTAAACAGAATAAGGCACCACTGCTAAGTGTTATAAGAAAGCAATATAAATCATGTAAGAAATTATATTACCTACAGCAGTATGTTATATCCTAAGTCTAGGCAGCACGGTCATTAATCAGCATTTGTCAAGACCATACAAAAATAGTCACTTTTTAAAGGTATTTCCACTATGACTCTTATTCAGTCTCCTATATAATAAACTTTCACGTGTCCTTTGAGTTGCTTGTGTTTGCCTTAAGACACAGGGAACTCTTTATCCATTTATAAACATAAAGCCTATTTCATTTTATTAAGTCAGAAGCCCATTCTTGTTTGCTCTAAAATGGAACGGGTTACATGAAAGCTGGATTGTCAACATAGATGAATGAAAGAAAAAAAATGTGGTAAGGCTGAGCGTGTACACATGCATACATACCCCCCTGCCCCCCACAGGAAAGGGAGAGGGGGAAGGGAAAGGGCTGTGGGGGGCAGTGGCATTGCCCGATGCTGCACTGCACTGGCCCCGGCTGCCTCCTGGCCCCGCCCCTGTCCACATCAGCCCCAGCTGTCTCCCTGTCCTGGCCCCGCACATGCTGGCTGCCTCCCCAACCTCTGGCCTGGCCATGCCAGCCCCAGCCTCAGCCCCAGTCAGGACCCCGTTCCCAGCTGCATAACACCCAGGTGGGCCCAGAGCCAGGGGCTGGAGTGGGGCCAGCCTCAGCTGTGCCACTGGGCTGGAGGGGATGGAGCCTCTGGGACCACACATGCCCACCCCACCAGGCCCTACACAGCCAAGGCGGGGTGGGGCAGGGTGCATGACAGAGCTGCGGCTTGTCTGGGGACACAGGGAGGGGCGATGGCTCCTGCCACTGCATGCATCTTGGGACAGCCCGTGACCCTGATCTCCTTGGGGCACCGTGGACTGCCGCTGCAGAGTGGGACTGGGGCAGCACCGGGGGCGGGGGGGGGGGGCATGCCATGCTCCGGGTGTGCGGTGGCAGCACTGGGAGCAGGGTCGGGTGGGCTACGGTGTATATTGAGGTGGCTGCAGCCCTCTCCCAGCACTGCTGCTGTCCACCCTCAGCCTAGTCCTGCCCCCACCCCTGCCGGGAAGAGCCTGGCCCCAGCCCACAGAGGCAGGCGGCCCTGCCCCACACAGATCTGGGGGCATGCATCCCCCCATGCCTCCCAGGCTGTGCGTAGCGGCAGGAGCTGCACCCCCTAGATGAGCTGGTTGGGGCTCAGTCTCACCCCGAGTGCCTGTCTCTCTCCTAGCCGTAGTCCCACTCCCTCCCTCACCACTGCCTACGCATCCCTCCCCACTCCTGCTGCAGCTGAAGGAACCCCATGGCCAGGCTGCTTTGCAACCCTATCACTGCCCCACGTTTCGGGGGGTAAGCCACATTAACAGCCCCCTTCCACGATAAAAAAAAAATATATATATATATATAAAATGATAAAATCAGCTGATAACGTGGATACAGAGACACTGTTTAGCTAGCTTAAAGGTGATTTTTGTCACATGGACACAGGAAAAGTGTAACATGGAAACAAGAGAGGTGACATGTGGACAACTTTAGATGGGCACTGAAGCATATTGAAGCATCCTGAGCCAAGGCTTCCAAGAAAAGAGATAAATTAGAGGTAACACTAACATGATAGGAGCAGACAATGGAAAAGATTTGCAAATCCAAAAGGTATATGTGTCAAGGAAATGTTGCAAATAAAAGAGAACAAATTGATGGCTGCTACAAAACAGAAGCATTCCTAGTGATGAACTATGGGGAACTAGGCTGAGACCCCGGCCTCAAATGTATTCAGGAAAACAGCATGCAGATGAAGGCAAGACATAAAGCTATGAATATGAGAACAAAGAAAATCTATGAACAAAACAGTGGGAGAAAAACAACATCCGAAGCAATTCCCTGCTGTCCTGGTGCCGCATGCTTCTGCAGTTTTTTGGCACCAAGTGCCCTTCCTCAGATCACTTCAGTTATCCAAGAGGATACTGCCTCCTAGATCTGTCAGAGCTCCCCTGCCCATCCAAAATTCACTACAGTCAGTGCCAATCTTTTCCTTGATATCAGTGTCTACCAATGCCACTCGCATTCAAGCCATATGCACACAGACTAACTTCCTGGTGCCTCTGCTAAACCCTTCCTTCCTGCTGTTTTTGCTCCATTCTCCCACTCCCATATAGCAAATTGCTAAAGCCAAGGAGACTTGTCCCCTTACTTCCTATGAAAAAGGATTTCTTATGGACCAGAGGCACAAACCATCTGGCTGGAAACAAAAAATGCCTCTGGATTAGGCCAGCAAGACTCAAGTTAAACGCTCGTGCTCTGTCCTGCTGTTCAGAGCACAAGAAAGGAAGAGGACGGAGCCAAAAGGGACAGCAGCAGCTTTTTCTGTTGAAATGCCTTGAATTCCGCAGATTTACTGACAGAGCCATTAAAATGCAGTTTGCAAGAGGATTTATTCTTTGTGAGAATCCTAAATAGGTTTTCTTTCGTCTTCTCTTCTTTGAAAGAAGAATAAAATTAGTCTGATGGTCAATTTTGTAATTTGCAGTTGCCAAGTAGCTTTGAAGCAATTTAGTGATCTGTGAACTTATTTCCCCTCTGCACTGATGGCAGGCAATATAAGGATATTGAGTCTTAATAAACTATTCATTCCCATGATCAAACTGAAGGAACTAGAATCAGAAAAGTATTTTCAAAGTTAATTATATTTAATAAACAAACAAACATTGTTTCTTTTGGACCTTCTTTTAAAAGTCTCCTCTTGTACTCATACTGAAAAAGCTGACAAAACAGAGGCCTAATCCCAAGAAGTACTGAGAGCCCTCACTCACAACCGAGGGCTAGTCTGCAAGGCTAGGGACAGAGTGATCGGAAACTGGTTTAAACCTGTAACAGAACAGAAGTTCAGCGCACTTAAACTACTTACAAAATGGCCCAAACCAGTTTAAGATAAACCTGCTTGGATGTCATATCAGACTTAACTGATTTAGGTCAAACCACTTGATGGAACTTCTGTCCCAGACCCCTTCCTGGTTCAAGTTAACTCACAGACCCCAGCATCCCAGGATGCTTTGTAGCCCTGGGCTGTGCTATCTGCTCCAGCAGAGCCGGGTTGGCCTCACGCCTCTGCAGCCTAACCCGAGCACTATCACTGCTCTGCCTAGGGGAGAAGGGGGCGGGGGTGGGAAAACTGTCTCTAAATGCTAGCGGGTGCCTTCCTGGCAGGGGCAGAGCTGCCCCTCAGTCTTTTCCCCTGCTTCATGCTTGAGCAGAGAGGCAGGGGCATGGGCAGACACTGGCCACGCTGGCAGGCTCAGGTGGAGGAGTTTACACCCCGCTCCTCTGCCTGCCAGGGATCCCAGCCAGGGTCTGCCTGGCAAGGGCAAAGCAGCCTGTGCTTAGATTTTCCCCTCTCCCTGCCTGAGCAGAGGGGCAGGAGGAATGGCCAGATGCCAGCCAGCCTGGTATGCTGAGGTGGGGTGGGGGGGAGAGTTTAAACTGCCACTTCTCCCCCCACAAAGGACTCCAGGGGGGTTCTGTCTGGCTAGCATCTGGCTACATGCCCCCTCCCCTCACCCACCCTTTGTTCAAGCTGGGAGCAGGGGACAAGCAGACAGGGGCTGCTTCACCCCTGCCAGGCAGATCCCAGCTGGGGTCTTTTGCAGGGGGGAGAGGGAAGCTTAACCCCCCTCCCTGGTTCCAGACGCCAGCTGGGGTTTGCCCTGGAGGGTGTTCTGCCCCATGTTCCCCACTCAAGGTGGGGAGAGTACAGCCCTTGCCAGGGTTTTCTCCCTCACTAGAGAGGAGAGCAGGGGGCATAGTCATGTCCCAGTCCTGGGCTGGCACACTGAGGGTGGGGGTTTTACACCTTACTTGGTTTCCTGAGGGCAGTGTTCCTGCAAGGGATCCTGGGAGTGAGGGCAGGGTTCCTTACTCCCTCCCCACCTAAGCATGCAAGCCCTGCCCTGGGGTATGGCCACAACCCCCCTCCACTAGAGTGGGTAGCAAGTGGGGGCCAAAGCCTTCCAGAGGCTGCCCCCTCTAGGCAAACCCCAGCTGGGGTCCAGGGCCAGGGAGGGGGTTTAAACCCCCTCTCTCCCCACCTCAGCCTAAGAGCCCCTGATTTGGGCATGTCCATGGCCCCTGCTCTCCACTTGAACAGGGGACAGGGGCCTGGCAGGACCTGTCCCCCTCCCCCTGAGGCAGACCCATGCAGTCCCATGCAGCCAGGGAGGACCTTCCCACCTCAGCCTGGGAGCCCCCTGGCTGGGGCACAACATGCACCCCCACCTTCTGCTCACGAGGGCAAAAACCTAACAGGGACTGCCCCCCCCCCCCCCACTTTGAGCAGAGAGTTGAGGCCACTAATCTGGCAGGTGCTGCCTGCCCCCCCTCACCCCCCGGCAGACCAGGGCTGGGGTCCCATGCAGGCCAGAGTGGGGGTTTAAAGCCCCCTAACCCCTTCCCCAGCCACATCATGCTGGGCCCAGGCTGGGGTTTGGCCTGGCCCCCTCCACTCAAGCAGGAAGGGTGGAGAGCTTCTCTCCTCCCTTCCTTTTGGCAGTGGGTGGGAAGTGTGCTCTAGCACCCCACAACTTCTGGCCCAGGCCACTGCAGGCATGTGTCTGCATTTCTGGAATCAACAGTGAATGTGTGCTCACTTGCTTCTCAGTTCAATCTATGCCGGCTAGACTAACCTGCAAACATTGCATCGATTCAGCTTCTGGCTTTTTCACTGTCTGTACCTAGCCCAAAGGAGCCCTCAGGAAACCAAGTAAAGATGTGAAGCCAGTGCCCACAAATTCAAGCACATCAAACCACAGGGTGCCCCTGCCATTCAGAAGTCAAGTAGCCACAGTTCACTTCAGCTTCATCCTCCTCCAAAAGATTCATGGCAATAGGAGTACATTGCACTGATTGGCTTTCAGGATTTTTCTAACACTCCTAACAACCCAGCCATGCTCTTCCATAGCTCTGTTTCTCCAACAGACTGTACAGTTCTCTCCAGGGGGGCTCAATATCAGCCCGCTTTCACAGATCAGTTACTGAAGCAAAGAGATGAAACAAAATGACCTGCTTACGGTTACTAAGCACACAGGTGGCAGGGATAGATTCTACATCTCTTGTGTGCCACTCTAATGATCAATCTACCAAGTAACACTGTCTCCTATCAGATGCAGTGGAAATTTTAATGTACATGAAGTTAAGTGTGTGCTGAAGAACTTGAAGGAAGAGCCTCTTGCTTTGTAGCCAAGCAGGTTAAGGGAGCTGTGGCAGGTACATGAAGCAAATGATAGCCCTTGCTCAAAAACATCACAACACGATGGTTTTTCAGCAGCACCATATGCACTTAATGCCTAATTCACTCTTTTTCTGGTGGAGGCTGAAAAGGCCAGGGCAGGGGAAAGTTTTCCACAGAAAAAGATTAGTATTTTCAGATACAAATAACATTTCAGAGCAAGGCAAAAAGCAGGCAAATATGGAAATAACTTAAACCTCGATGGATGCATGGTCAACCTCCTGCACATAGAAATAAGCAGTTGTTGTATTAAACCTGTTAGAAGGGCAGCAGCCACCTCATCAGGGGAGGAGGATAATTCGATGGTGTTCGCACAGCTGTTCTGAAATTAGGGAGCTGCAAGGATTTTTATTGTTTGTTTTAGTTTAAAAAAAAAAAATACTTGCTCAAAACCTTCATGCAACAAATTCCAGCCTGCTAAAAATCATTACTGCAGAGGGCAATCCTAAGAGAGAGGCTATGTCTACAAAGCTCCAAGCACTGCAGACTCTCTGGACCCTGCCTGTATTCTCCCAAGTACTACTGTCATTTGGGCTCTTTCCACTAGTAAGCAAAGGGATGGCATCCATTTTTAAACAGGAAGCAATGAGTATGCAAGCCATGTTTGAGACAGGCAGCAAACACACCAGAAATTGAACGAAGCTAAGTGTTCATGCATAAGAATTTTTCATGCAGTTTTGGAATGCTGGAATAATTTTCGCTTATGTTAAACAGCTGATTATAATCTATTTATTTCAATTATTTGGCTACTTTTGGCTGTCATGCTATAAAAGTTGTGAGAGAGGGCAAACTCTTGCAAGGCCAGCTAATTGTTGCCTAGCTAGGGATTCAATGTCTCTTGGTAAAGCTTTATACTCATTAAAACACACCAGCTGCTAACTTGCTATTTGATGTCAGATATTATTTTCTTGCAGCACACGTCCATTACTATATAATTAAACAACAATGTAATCTTTTTGCCAGTGAAGGATAGTTCCTGCAGTCCATTATACAGCATTTCTTCTAAGCTGGTTTTAAAGATTTTAAGCAACAGGGCTTCCATCTCTTCTCTACTATTAGAGTCTAATATTCAGCCGAACAGATCTTTAAAGCCAGTTTCATTCTGATGATGGCTGGGTCTGCCAAATTTCAGGAAGCAGTGATTTTTTTCATTTATTTATTTATTTTTTTTATGGTTAATTTATAAGTCCCAGAGAACAGGACTGTGCAAAGGAAACACTGACAGGACATTAACTGCAGTGGCAATAATGTATGGCTACAGTATTGACAAACTAGGTAAAATCACAAAGAATCAAGGCTTTACAGAAGTATGCAAGTATACTGTGTGAAGTGGCCTGTCAGAAGGGCACAAACTTGTTCTTTGTGGAGGTAAGTTATCTCTGTTGTACAGAGAAACAGGAACTCAGCGAGGCATCATTACTATTTTAAACCATCAGATTAATATTGATTTATTCCTGTGAAAGAGGAGTTATTTGGGAGAAGACATGCAAAGGTATTAGGCTCTTTTTACTGCCTGTATTGCTAGTTGAGAAATATAGTTATAACAGGGGAGAAAAAAAAGGTGTATGCAGTTTTGCTATTATATTTATCAGGCTGTCATTCCAAGAAGAACTGTGCTTATGGCTTACTCCCATCCCACCCCCTTCCCTGCCTCTGTTTTCAGCTATGAATGGTATTATGATAGGAGCATTGTAAATTATAAGGCCTGGGTATTAGTCAGCTCAACTCTTGGGCTTTCTTGGCAGATAAGCACTTCTCTCTCAGGACATGAAAATGTACTTCAAGATCTGAACATTTGAGTACTGGCCTTGGGTCAACCATGAATGGGCATTAACCCTCATATAGACTGGAAGGGCCTGGGAAGATTGGACTTTGAATGGCATGAATATAAAGGGTCTTCTAATAAAACCCAGAACATTGCAAATAGATGTTTTCCACTAGGTAAATACTCAACAAAATAGCAACTCTCAGGAAAGAACACAAGGTAGGTGATGGCAGTGGATGGTACTTTGACTTATTTTCCCAGGTAGTGGTAATCTTTCTCCAAATCTACAATGAGCCCCAACTGCATAAATCAACAAGGCTCCCTGCATACTTAGGGAAGTCAGTGGGTCCCTATGCAGATGTTCAGTATTTGCAACTCATTTTAGAATCCAAGAAGGTATTTGCTTCGAATCACTGGGAGATTGAACGGTTCTAGGGGTGGAAGTGGGACCCTTTCCGATGCAGCAAGCATTGGGGCCTATTTACAAACAGTAGAGGATCTCAGAGCCCCAAGCTGTGAAAGCCAGTGCCATTCAGCTGTACTACACCCACTTAAGGAAGAGCTGCTGTGCTGCTAATGGTCCAGAGAATATGGGAGAAGTGAGGTTTTTATGGCAATATCTTTTATTGGACCAAGTGTATGGCTGGGAGAGATGTTAGGCAAGCTTGGGATCCTGAGTTCATGATCTGCCTGATTTAAGCGAGTCTGCCCCTCTGCTGTGTGCCTTAACTGAAGGATGCTGGCATTTGACTCTTTAGGGAAGCACTCTCTTCCTCCCCACTTTCCCAGCCTCTCAATTTCATCCCAGGACCAGGAACCATTTCCCAGCTCCATTCGAAGTTGTCATGCGATAAATTGGCATTTTCCAATTGAGATGCATTTTGACAGATAACTCCCAACCAGTTAATTAACATTTCTCTCAGCCATTATTTGTCTTGTGTATCTAGAGTTTTTATGTTGTTAAAATACCCTTGATTGATGAGTGAAGTGAGGGTGGGGAAAGATTATGTACAGGAGGTTGGTCTACTTCCTATAATCATTGTTTGCAATGTTTTCCAAAGCTGCAGTGTAGCCCTGTGGGGTCAGGCCAATGGTCAGGATCTCAATATTGCACTGTTCGACAGGCGGACATGGTGTACAATTGCACCTTCACACGCACAAAAATCAATTAGGTGCACACACACACTCTAGGTGCATACACCCCCACCAGGCACATGCACATCCAAAATTATCAGCCTAGGCACATGCATACCTATCACCAATTCAAGCACATGCACACTCTAATGATAATGACACAAAATCATACACAACATACACGTATGCACACAGGCTGAACACTGACTCAGGTGACAGTGTGTGTGTGTTGGTGCCTGTGGTACCTCTGCTTGGGGTGCTTGTTAACTAAAGAGATCAGGGAAATAGGCAGTGGGGATGGGGCAATAGTAGTGGCAGAGGTCAGGGGAAAGGGCAGTGGGTACAAGGCAATAACACTGGAAGACTTCAGGGGAAAAGGCAGTGGAGATAAGGCAATACCAGTGGCAGAGAGGAGCTCAGGGCAGCTGGAGCCACAGGAGCATGCGACAGGTGTTGGAGGTGGCGGTAAGTCAGAAGCAGGAGAGGGAGAAATGAGACCGAAGTCAGAAGGGCAAGGAGCACAGATTGGATCAGGGACAGAGCCAGAGTAAAGCAAACCCCGACTCAGGGCTCCAAATAACAGTTTTATTAAATGAACACTGTACTGTACAGCTTGGTTCCCGCACACTCATGCAAGCACTCCCACACACACTCACACAATGGCAGCAGCAGAAAGAGACTCAGTGGAAGGATTGGAGTCCAGGTAGGGAAGAGAAACATAGTCCAAGTCCTTGGTTGAAGAGAAGGTGGGGGTGATAGCTACCTATCCAGGCTGGGAGGGGGTCCTCGATGGCCAGTCAGGGTCTTTCTCCAGCAGGTGTTGTCCAGAGGAGGTCACCGGCAGGGCCTCTGGGTTGATAGGCAGCATAACGTGGAGTAGGTCTGGTCCAGGTGAAGATGGCATCCCAAAGGGATCTTCACTACCCCTTTTTATGGGGCAGACTACCTCTGATCTCCTCTGGGGAGGTCCTGTCCAGGCAAGGTCAGTCCTGTTCCAGAGGGTTCCAGGTGTTCATACTGCGCATGTGCAGCCTTGGCACAATGGTGGCTGCCTCATCGTTTGTGTCTTGAATGCAGAGGGTGGTTCCAAGGGCTAGGTCGTTGGTCCAGGTATTGATTTTGATGGTGGGGTGATGTAGGAGGGGGTCCTGCTATTATTGTGTTTCACTCATCCATTCACTCTTTTGTTTCAGGCACTCAAGGAAAACCAATTTACATGGGAGAAGTTACAGAAGTGCAACATACTTACACACCAGGGTATGGGGACAAGATGGGAATCAAGACTTGACATCACTTCACAGACACAGGCCTGGACCATACAATATTAATATGAAACAATAACAACCAACGCACAAATTATAGGAATACAATATGATACAATATAAAACACTAAAAATCAATACAAACATAACAGAACACTATTTACAATATATAAAAAGGGGCGTATTACAATAATAGTATAGAAGACCTTAGCTTAGCTTGCCTAGTACTACTAAAAATCACTTAGAAGGGATAGAGGGGGCAGAGAGAAAGTCAGAAACGGTTGGGGAAGGGGAGGGAATGCATTTTAACAATAAAACAAACAATCAAAAACTGGGGGGGTTTGCTACATTGGGATATTTGAAAAACAATATTTTTTAAGAGGAAGAGCTGAAATCCATCATATTGGGATTCTTCTCAGAGTCCATTGGCTCTCCTTTTAAAAAAATCAGTTTGAAGGGAAAGCCAGGTTTAATGTCTAAATGGAAGGTTTAAGTGTGTGGCGTTATATTATAATACATATATCTGAACCCCGCCCCCTACCAAACAAACCCTCCTCTATATAGTCATAGCCAAAGCTCACCATCTTTTATTTATCTATATCGTGTGTGTGTGTGTGTGTGTGTGTGTGTGTGTATTCTAATATAATAAATGGCTTAGCCTGTCTGTCTGCGTATCTGTCTGTCTGTAATGCTTTTGGCCAATTGTGCATGTGCTGTCGAGAGGGCGGGCTAGCGGCGATTGGCTGCACAGGCCTGGGCTGCATGGGCCCAAGTTTGAGCCGCTACCAGGGAAGTTTGTGGTGGTGGTGACCATGCCCCAGCCAGCTGAGCAGTGAGGCTTCCCCCATGTCTCCCTGCCTGAAGGTGAAGGGGGGGGGGGTCATGGTGGTGGTGGCCCCCAGAACAGCTGGCAGAGAGGGGGAGGCAGTGGGAGGAAGGGAGGGGAGCACAGTAGGGGGGAGGCAAAGGGGGCCATGGGGACTGCTGTTGTCAGGGCTGGGCAGTGGGGATGGAGTGGAGCTGGAAGGGAACCCAGAAAGCAGCCAGCAGGAAGCGGGAGGCAGCAGGGAGGGAAGCTGCATGGGCCTGGACAGGCATGGGGGGAGGTGATAGGGGGGTAATGGGGGCAGCTGATTTTGGGGCTGAGTAGCAGGGAAGGGAGAGAGGGAAGCAGGGAGGGCAGGAGGGATCACGGTGGCAGTGCCCTCCCTGCCACCCAGTCCTGACAACAGCCAGTAGGGAGGTGGCAGCAGTGGGGAGGGAGGAAAGGGGAGAAGCCCTGCTGTGAGGTGGAGGTGGGCAGGGGGAGGGAGCCCCTGCACTGGAGGCAGCGGTGATGGTGGAGGGAGAGTCTTTACATGGCTGGCCCCGAAGGGTGAGTGAGGGCAAGGGGGACACACGTAAAGACTCCCTGAAATCCATCATTCTTGACAGGCAATTAGCTAGTGCGCACACACACACACACTTTTCTCCCACCCTTTGCTGCTCGTTCAGTATCACAGGAAAAATCCACATTAGGGAGTAAATGGTCCTGTAAAATTATAGTTGAGATAAATTGAATTTAAGGAAACACAAAGCTGAACAGTAGCAGAAAAACCCAAACATAAATATACATGAGGTACTATATAATATATATTCTAATATAATAACAGCCTTAGTCAGTCTGTCTGTCCACAATGCTCTGAGCCAGCTGCACATGCACGGCCAAGAGGGCGGGCAGCAATTGGCTGGCCCGGGCACAACTCTGCATCGCTGCTCAGTGCAGCAGATAGAGGTGGGTGGGGACCAGGGAGCTGCCATGCCGCAGCACACTGACAACAGCCAGCAGGGAGGGGGAGGGGGGCAGAGGAGGGAAGAGGGAAGAGGAGTGGGGGTGGTGCTGCCGTTGCCGGGGGAAAGGCAGGGGGGGCTTGGAATGAGGCTAGGCTGGGCTGATCCCAGCATGGGGGCAGGCTGCGCTGAGACTGTTCCACAGGAGACCAGTGGCTCCTCCAGGCCATGGGTGGATGGGTAAGTCCAGCCGCTCCCCCATGCCACATCCCTGGATGAGCCACTGGGCTCTGACTGCCCCATGACCCGGCCCAGCTAGGACCCCGTTCCTGGTGAATGGGACCCTGGCTGGGTTGGGTCATGGGACACTAAAAGCCCAGCAGCTCTTCCAGAAAACCAAAGAGGTGGCATGTGGCCCCCCAGTCTGTGCATGGGGCAAGGGTGGGCTGCAGCCTCTGCTCCCTGCCTCATTGCTGCTACTTTGACAGCGGTGCAGAATGGCGCCATGTGAGTTCCAGCGCTGGGCAGGCCAAGCAGCAAAGCACATGTGTGTGGCACCTGACACTGTGTGTGGCGTGGGGCACTGTGTGTGGGTGTGGCTATGTGGCTGCAGCATATGGCACTGTGCGTGTGTGTGGCACATGGTGCCGTGTGTGTGGCACTTGGCACTGTGTGGGTGGCATGTGGGTGGGTGCATGGCATGTGGCTGGGTGCATGGTGTGTGCTGCTGTGTGGCACGTGGCTTTGTGCGCGGCACATGGTGCTTTGTGTGGCATGTGGCACACGCCTGGGTGCGTTCATGTGTGCGGCTGGATGTGTGTGGCGTGTGGCTGCGTGTGTGAGATTTGTGTGTGTGGCATGTGGGGGGGGGGGTGCATGGGGCTGAACACAGAGCAAGGGGGGAGGGTTTGCATGCAGTTGGATGCAGAGTGGCAGCAGCATGGGCCGGTGGGAGGCAGCGTTCCGTCCCAGCCACCGTCCTGTCATTCTTGATGGGCAATTGGCTAGGATACACACATCTATATATATATATATATACACACACACATATACACACACACACACACACACACACACACACACACACACACGTACGTGATGGAAACAAAAATCTGAACAGCAGCAAAAAAACCCCAAACAGAAATATATATCAGGTACTAGTACCTCATACATATTTATAGTATCTCATAAATATTTATGGTTGGGGATTTCTCGCTATTGTTCAGCTTTGTCTTTCCATCACATTCAGTTTATCTCAACTACAATTTTACAGGCCATTTAGTCCCTAATGTGGATTTTTCCTGTGATAATATACAGGAAGAAAAGTGAAAATGCACAGTATTTAATAGTTTCTTCACACCAACTTTCCTTATTAAAATTTTCACACAATTTCTGCAACTGGCATTACATGCCATTGCATTGTACTTGTCCTAATGAATGTGTACATTTGATTAATTCTATATTCAGTGTAGGTTTTAAATACTGTGTGGTAAATAACATATGTTGCTGGAAATGAAATGGTCACATTTTTTTCACAGGACCTCTTGCTTAATTTTTGCCTAGGACAGACAATTATGGCTAAAGTAGTTGCCATCCGACAGTTTTTGCTGTCACTGACTAGGATTTTCCATGGCGCTGTCATCATAGTGTCTAAGTGTTTTACAAACACTGATGAATTTCTCTTCCCAACAGACCAATTGTGTCCCTATCGTACACAGGGAGTTCCTAGACATGCAGAGATCCACAGATACAATTATCTAAAAAAAAGCCACTCATCCCTGTTCAGAAGTCTAGGGCTTGATTTTTCTGAGCTCCTGATTCATTTTACAGCACATGCTATGTTCAGAATGGAGCTCCCATTCTCCATTGCAAGGGCTCTGGTCATTCTGATCTGGGACATTTAAAAGTGAGTGCCCCCAAAATACAGAACACACATATTGGGTCAATAGGTTGCATATTAGGAGGGACTTTCCTACTATTTAAGTGGGTAAGCATCAGAACAGGCTAACCAGCGAAGTTGTTGAATCTCTATCCTTGGAAGTTTTTAAGACCAGGTTAGACAAACACTTAGCTGGGTTGGTTTACTCATGGCAAATTCTACTTCGGGCAGGGGGTTGGGACTGGTTAACCTGCTGAGGTCTCTTTTGGATCTACAATTCTATGATCATTTATTAGAGTTTTTTTTTTCTTACATGACTTACCAAGCCTCACCTACAGGCTCTCTGGCAGAAGAAGGGGTTGGGACTGGATTTATGACCCAGATAGATACTTTGTGTGGCAGAATGCCACCTGTCTCTCCCCCAAAAATCTGTTCTACGACAGTGTGGTTAACATGGGGCCTGCAGAGGGCAGACATCCCATCTCTTTAGGGAACCTGAGTTTGAGACATTCCTAAGGGAAGGAAGAAACCTGCTCCCTCTGCCTAAGTGACATCACCTCCCCGGGTGAGAGGCATACGCTCCCTATTCTCCTAAGCAATGCCAACCTGACCGGGAGGGGGCTAGAGACCCTGCCAGGTTGCCTGGCAACCAGTGATGTGTTTCCAGTGGGTTCACTGGCAGCCAACAGGTGCTGGCCTCCATTGGACCAGGTAAACGAAGTCATAAGGGCTATATAAGTGAAGAACTGCTCAGGAGGAGGGTTGTAGCCACGAGAAAAACTCAGAGAGAAGAGCTGGGCCATCTGAAACTTGCTTCCTGTCTTGAAACTCATGATCAATGAGCAGCCTGCCTCCAGAGAGACTCTCCACCTGCCTCTGGATGGTGTTCGTGAGTAAGCTACCTGAGATCTAACTAGATATATAGCTTCAAGTAACTCAGGTGCATGATCAAAGGCTACCCCTGTTTGCTCTAAGGGATTTCTCTGATACTGCTCAACCCTGTACCCCATTCCAAGCCTACTTCTTGTAACCAATAAAGTTCTCCTTTGTACCTAGCACAGGAGACTTACTGGGAGTGGGTCTAGATTAGGCCTTGGGGTCCCCGCCTCGGTTCGGCTGCCTAAGGGAGACCACTATTGGTGCTTCATACTGAGGGGAGCACCTCAAGTTCTTGAAGTGAGTCACGTACCCTCGAGGGCTACTAGACCTGTGTTTCCCAGGGGACAGAGCCAGGATCATGCCAGACCCTGGGTGGTGGCAGCTCCAGGAAGGGGGTCGGCTAGATGTGGGCTGCCCCCAGGGAGGCACTCGGAGCCTGGAAGCAGTGAGGTGGGTGGCTCTGTGCAGAAGCACCATCTACTGGCCCGCCACACCCAACCCCTCAGACTGACCACAACCTCACCATATGATAATAGGCAAATTGTATTGATACACAGTGATAGCAGATAAGAATAAGGCAAACACCTCTGTATCTACCAGTCCCAGGGTTCACAGAGTCATGGTGCATCTGGCCAGTACACAAGTTTCACTCTGAAGTTCTCTCTTGAATGTGAGATGTCAGCAGCCCGGAGGTTGGAAGCTGAGGACCCCCCACCATGGGGTGGATAAGACAGGCTGGTGGTATGCCCTCTGTCCATGGTGGCCTCAGGTTCCCTTCCTAGGGACCCTTTGCTGCTCTGAAATCCCCTCTTTTGGTATCTTTTACCCCCTCTGATGACTCTTCATTTTTGGGCATCGGTGATTGGGCTCTGTGGTCATTGTTGCCCACGTTCTGTCCTGTCAGCATGTGGAATCCCCAGCCTGTTTCTGCTTGCCTGTCAGACACAGTGGGCCTTGAAGAAACTGTCACAGACATGCTTTTAGAAATCAATAACCCTTGCCGTCGCCCTGGACCATTGTTCTAATGGATATCTACTTTACCTACAAGCCAGTTCCCACAAGCAAACCACTGAATACCATTTTCTAGCCATCAGAAGGGATAGAAGCTGATTTTCTAGGGTAACATCAACTTCTGTACACAGAAAGCAGCCCTTTCTCTTCTTGCCACTGTCTGCCTCATTTACTACATACTTTACACCTTTTCCCACAATAATGGATGAGTTGCACACGACTCCTTCATTTTACCGCCCGGATTTGTTCATACAGCAGCGCCATCCTTTATACCAAATGAAGCACGTTTCCTGGGGAAAAAGTCTAGGCTGCATATTTAAAGGTCGAATCAAACTGCAGGAACAGAAGGCTCCCAAAGTTTATGTAAGCAAGCCTAGTGCTTGCATTGCATCACCTCTGAACACTTGACTTTGCAACTTTTTCTTCTTTTAATATTTTTTTCCTTTTCTTTTCCTTTTAATTTAATGTGGCTATGATGGACATTAACAATTTGTTAAAGGGTTTTTTAGAAGGTTGAAGTTCAATTTAGCGTGGTACATGATGGGGTAGCTTGATTCTTTGTTTCCAAAGGATACCAAGAGTTTTTTTCATGATTTACAAATAAAATTCTCCCCTTCACTTTACTTTACAGGGATAATCTCCTCAAAGTGTAAATCAATCTCTTCACTAAAGTTTCTTCTTCTGCTCTTTCTTTGTGCTTGCGCTACTTTGCTACTGTCTGCAGGCCCTTGAGTGCTGGGCTTTGAACAGTGACCAGTTATCACAGCATGGCTTTGAATGCTGGGCAGGTAGCAGCAGCATATATTGAGAAGTGAAGGGCACCAGAACTTTTTGAAAATGGGGAGAAGTGGTAAGCACTGCACTCCAGCACACCGCTGATACCACACATGCTCTCACCTGCTGCCTCTCCAGCTTTCTAAAGCCCTTCTGTTGTTAAAAGCCATCACAGAGGTACAATATCAATAGAAGTAAGTCAGCTGGACAGATGGGGCAGAAAAGTTAATTGATCCACTGGCGCAGGGGGCAAGTTAGCCATAGCACAGGGAAATTGTAAGGAATTGCAGATCTATACTTAAACTGCATTAGTTATGAGGGAGGTTTTTTCTCCTGGTTGTATTTTTCTTATCATCCCCGATGCATTTCACAAGCCATATCCAGATAATAGTTTGAGGAGTTTGTGCAGAGCTTTGATGCCAGTTCCATTTCTGCTGCTGTCCCTTCAGCACCAGAAACATTTTTTTTAATCTGAGAGCAAAAAGTTTATTTGCTCTCTGTTTTTTAAAAACAAGTCAAGGTGGTATCTTAGAATAGAGTCTGTTCCAGGCAGCAGATGAAGTCAAGTCATGCTGAGGGACAGCATTGGGATCAGCACTGGGAAGAACAGCAGTCAAGCTATGCAGCACACAAAGCAAGGTCTGGATTAGTTTGAAGACGCATCAACTATGCATTCATATGAGGTCTCATTTCAGTCTTCAGTGCAAATGTAACCATGTAAGAGGGCACAGTATTAAGCAGACGTGATACTTTCCAAGTGAATTCAGATCTTATCAGTCATGAAGACAGAGAAAGGAAGGAATAGGCAGATATTTCACATGCTGCACCCAGTTCTGGGGCAGCAGATTAAAGTTGCATACTGTAGATGCTGGGAAAACACAAACAAATAAAAAACCCCCATCCAGCAGACCTTCAAGAAACCCTCCCGGTGTTAATGTTGCCATTCTCCCAGTCTTTGCAAATACAAGCATACATATTTATACAAAGGGTTAAGTCCCTGCTCTTCCTCCAAGTCACGTTGTATTGGGCAGCAGAGTTTTAGCTGGCAATTGAGAGGTTCTCAGAAGCATTCTGCCAGCCCGAGACAAATGCTACGAGAAATGACTCAGCTAAAGGGGTCTGGAAGCTGCCAAGTCAGCCGAAGCCCTTGAAGCTGTTCCAAAGAGAAGTCGTAGGTGCTGTCTACGAGCAAGCACAGTAGCCAAGCATCTGGCTAAAACTCCAAGTCACCAGTCTCTCATGAAGATGAAAAGCATCATCACAAGCAGGGGCCTCTGTTACAGCCCATTGCTTCTCCTTGTGAGATCCATGCTAGTCCTAAGTTCAGCAGGAGTTGGACTGACTCGAGACCTTATCCAAACCCCCCTGGGGTCAATGCAAAAGGAACTGCAACCAGAAGAATAACTGAAAGGGCAACCAGGGTAACAGCCCCAGGCACCACCTTCCTGGTGGGGTGCAAAAGCAGACATTGCCGCAGTGGTGGCTGATCATATTGCCCAGTCAGCGCAGAAGGAGCAGGGGTTGCCCTGGGCAGCATGCAGCTGCCATACTTATGACTACAAGGTCTGAACCAGACCCCTCGCTAAGCCCCACAGCCCTAAATCACCTTCTGAGTTCACTCCAACAGCAAGCAGAGACCAAAGCACAGCCTTAAAAGGAGGCAGCCCAAGAACTCCCTAAAAATAAGGAAAGTTTAGCTTTGTGATTTTAGTTCTCTTGGAACTAAGTTGCTGATTGCTGTAATTATACTGGCAGGCAGTAGAGTAGGTGTATTATCAGAGATGCTAAAATATTGGAAGGAGGATATATTTGTTGCAAGAGAATTGTGTGCAATGCAGTATACTGCAGCAGGTGTTGTTGAGAAGCTTATCTTTAAAATATATGTGCCCACACACACACGCACATGCTAATCCTGTTCTGTTTCAGGATGTACAAAGCCTTCCCTGACCAGGAGCACTGATGGTTTAGTTCCAACAACTGACTTATTAAAATCTAAGGCTAAAAAAATAGCAAAAACTTTATGTGGGGGTAGGGGGACACCATTGTAGGTCCTCTCAGAAAATTCCTGTATAATATGTAAAGAAGGAAAAACCAACACTTTCCTACAGAAATCTTATTGTAAGGGAATGCAAGTCTGATGGAGGCTAACAGCCCATCAGGCTGCCATGCTTACAACACATGACTTTCTGTAGCCAACAGCACAGGACAGTGATGTGGCTAAAACTACATCTGCCTACTTTCCACTCTCCAGCCTGCATGACCACCTATTTATTTGCAGCTGGATTGACTGGAGGCAGCCTTCGAGCAATGAGCAAGGCTCACACCACCCTTCCCTGAGCCCATTTGTAGCATCTGACAGAACAGATGGTTGCCTAAAAAAGCAGGTGCCACTGAACCAGTTAGTATCTAAAGGTGCTACAATGCCGTCTGCTGCCTGACTTCAGACTAATGTAGCTAACCACCTCTGAACCGTACCCCTGGGACTGTAATGGGATTCTTTACATCCTCTGCCAATACACTTCATTCCCATACTATAGAAATAGTTACAGCCTGTATTAGAAAAATAAAAGTGTTTGCTGGACAACTTCATTAGCCATAAGGCTCTTGTTACAGAACTTCAGAGGTGGGTGAAAAGATTTCATAGCAGCAATATAGGTAGGGATTTGCAGATGAACCTAAGGGGGTTAGGTACCTGCTGTAGTTGTGTGGTGGTATAAAAAAAAAAAAAAAAAAAAAATCTTTACAAAGCCTCTCATGGGCTGCAGAATTCAAGTTCTTCATGTTAAAAGTGTTTGTGCATCACCCCCATAAGCAGCCTGTGAAGTATGGTATTAGGAGTGTAGGCAAAAGGAGGGTGACCCTACACGCTGCTATAAATAACTGTTGCTGGAGGGTCTGCTTCAGACAGTCATCACTAAACCATCACTCCAGTGAATAGCACTACACCGAGACTGCAGATTTTAAAGCCCAGAAGATACGATTATAATCATACACTCTGGTGCATACCTAACGCAGGGCAGAACCTACTAATTTCTGCATGAAGGTGAACAATTTTTATTTCAATTGGAGAATACGGAGTTTAGCAAAGCACCCTTTTAGGCACTTGAACCTGGAAGGAGCAGAAGGAAAAGATTTTGATTCACTTACTCTGACCAGTCTAACCTTACTCCTTGTCTTCAGCAGACTCGCTGCTGGAAAAAGTTTCTCTTTACTTCTGTTAAATCTTCCATGTACATTTTAAATTGGATTACCAAGTGTGTTGATGGAGACAAAGGCAATTCATTGTCCTCTTGCAGTCTGGGTTACACTCATTTGGATGCACTTAAATTAAGAGGGCTGTTCTTATCTAAGCAGTAAGTTTGTGTAGAAATACAATTTGTAGGTAGACTGAAATATTCTGGTTTCCTTTCTCCTACTGTCTCACCTTGTTTCTTGTGCAAGCTGATTTAGAAGGTCAGTTGGTCAAGTCTCCCACCTAATGGGGAGATGAAATGCAGGGGAGGCAGCACTGACTTTTTAAATTGCAATACTTGCAAGGAGGAAAAGAAAGCAGGGTGGGCAGAGCTAGTAATTTCAGTACACAAGACTTCCCTGTTAAAAGCTTTAAAAAACCAAAACAACAACAAGAAAAAAACAGAATATAAAGGACACCATTTCTGATCCTAGCATGCTTTAGATCAGCATTGCTCAACCTTCTCTGGTTGGCAGCCTATTACTGGATCATTTGTTCAAAATTGTCACAACTTCCTTACAGTGATGGTAATGATGCACCTATCTTAACTGACATGCATGCATTTGTCTGTGAGATTTCAAGGACCTGACAAAGAATATCAGACCTTTAGGGATGAGAGGTGTAGAAGAGCAGTGTGCATGTTTATTTTATCTATCTAGCTATAACATGCACACTGCTCTTGCACATCTCTCATCCTTAAAGTTCTGATATTTGCTGATCTTTGGGGATCTTGCTTCTCGGTCAGTGGGTTAAGCTCTCAATGGACATCACAAAAGGCAGACAGGGATAGTGAATAGCGTTGGAAAATGGATAAACCTGGATAGATATAGTAGTAGATTCGACTAATTTAGGTTAAATCGGTTTATTGAATTTCTGTCCCAGATCCTCTCCAGAATCAAGTCAACTCTCAGTTCATCAGCATCCCAGGATGCTTTGCACTTCACCTAAAAAGTGCTGCCCCCCCAATCACAGGGTGGACAGCCTAGCCTTGGTTCAAGCTGCCTGCTCCAGCTGAGCAGGGGGAGGTGTAGTCTAGCGCCTTGGGCTACTGCAGGCAAATAGCTGCATTTCTGGAATCAGAAGTGAATGTCTGCTCATTTGCTTATCAGTTCAATCTATGTAGCTTAGACTAACCTGTGAAAATGGAATCAATTCAGCCTTGGGTTTTTTGACTGTCTGTATTTAGCCATAAAACACAAGTGTTATTCTCGTATTTTTAAAATCAGTTTGCTGCTGGGAAGACTCGCTGGAATTTCAGTGCATTAGAGCAGCCTCCGCGCTCATGCATAGGTGCTCTGTATGACCTCAGCTATGTGACTTTACTGCCCGCTCCCAAGTTTTCCTATTTTAACTGTTTACATTGAGTGCCCCTCGGGCCAGGAGTCCCTTTATGCAAAACAGTTTTCACAGAGTTGGTTCTAATTTACACCTTGGTAACTCAAAAAACAACCTGGCCCTCACTCTTTACCCACAATACATAACTCCATTACGCTTGAGAAGGTGTTCTAACAAGGGCTGCATCACTTTCTACTAAATGTTACTTCTATTAAATGACTCTTTCACTGATTTAGCCTTCTCTTTGCCTTCTGACAGACAAAGGTTGCCTAACAAAACATTATTGATTGCATATGTACTTAGGTAGGCTTAAAGGTAGATGAGGAGTGAATACAGGAACATAACTGTTCCCACACAAGTCTGAACTCTTCTCTTGTCCAGGCATTTGTTTTCAAATATTCAGTGTTGTTCATGTGTACGCACATACCTTTCCTGCAGCAGCATTCAAAGGAAGATGGTCTTCTGGAAGAAGCGGAAGAGAACTGAATTGGTGTATTTGGGGATCTGCTAATCTCTGAAATCAAGAATTGTCCAAAGGGAGGCCTCTTGTGTAGAATCAGCATCCTGTCATTAGAGAAGGAAAAGAAAAACAACATCAGTATTCGATCCCTCTCCATCTCTCTCTCTCCCTCTCACACACACACACACACACACACACACACACACACAGTCTACGTGAATAATTACATGACAATAAATTCTTCTCCTATTGTGCGTGCACACTCAAGAGGAAGACACAAACTGCAGCTCATGTCAGAAAACAACAGTCTCAGTTTAAAATATACCAATCCTAGCACCATATAGGCAGGTAAAATATTTTTATTTGTCAGTAAGTTATTTTCTTAAAAACAGATGCATGAGAAAATGTGCTTTGGGGAGAGAATTAGCAAAAAGTGAAGAAGGTCCAAAAATCAATAGAAAACTATAAAATAGCATGGCATTTATTATTAAGTGCAAAGAAAAGTACACCTTATCCAGTGTGCCACTGTCAAACTGAAATGTAGAAAAAGGTTAGCAAAAGGAGCAAGAATGACAAATTTGACTTTTATTAGATTACAAATTTTGCTATATTAGTCTAAACCTGGAGTACTGGCTTTATCCATTTACAGAGCAGGTAGTTACGTACTACGTATGATTAAATACCCAAGTAGGTGTGGTTGCTTAATCTCAAAACATGCAATCGTGTGAGAACAGGCTTTCAAAACTGCCTATAATTACAACGGTAACTGAAAGGGCCGCACAGTTAGCATCGTCAGTGGTATTTCTGCTTCCAATCAAGGGGGTGAGAGTAACGGGAAAAAGTAAGACATCACTCTTTACTAATAAACATCAAAACAAGGGAACATATTTTTGGTGAATACTTTGCCAAAAACAGGCAGTTTTGGGATAGGGCAAAACTTTTTGTGAATTGGGGTCATATCAGGTTACTAGTTTTGGACACACAAAAAAGGAGTGTGTGGGTGGGGGGGGATTTTGAAAGGTTAAAAATAATTTGCTTCACTGTTGTTGGAGCACAAGGTTTCATTTTCCCTTTTGAAATGTATTTTTGTCTCAAAGTAAAACAGAAACCTTGAGTCAACTCGAAACAAAGCTCTATTATTTAGGCACCTCTGTTGAGCATCTGCAGCTCCATTGACTTCAAAGGAAGTAGAGGCCATAAGTCCAACCAAATCGAGTTTAAGAAAACTTATTAGCCAAACCTCATGTCCGATTAGGGACTCCTCATTTATAGAAAGCTAACCTTTCTGTATGTGGCTTGGAGTCACTGAGAAGCTAGTAAGAAACAGTTTACAATCATATTCTTTTATGCAGACAGAAACATTTATATAGTAGGATTAAAATGAATGTTTTAAACTGATGAAACATCTTCAGAAAGAAGTGTAAATGACAAGAGAGAAATTAAACCTCAAGCCTAGAAATCTCCTGTATATTTTTTCCTCCCACTGTACCCCATTAATTTTTAAACTAGAGTAAAGATGAACTTACTCTGTTTTGGCAAGGCTGATTTGCAAACTCTTCTGAGAGAACAGTCTAAGGAGACAAGTAGGAAAGAAAAGATGCCCTGCCACGTTGGGATTTGGGGCAATGGGATGCTGTCTGACATTTAATATAAATCCATAACAAATGCAACTCCATTCGCTCACTAGTTGCAATAGCTTCAACATTGTCAATGGTATTTTCAAGATTTCTTAACAAACGGGCTATACATTCTGAACTGTCACACGCTGGTATTAACGTGTTCTGAATACTATCAATAGGAAATCACCTTATGATAGAATTCAACATATGATGGCGAGTGGGTAAGGTAACTAGTAGGGTGAAAGTGCTAGACTTTAGGAAAGCTGATCTCATTGCACTCAGGCGACTAGTCAAGGAAGCACTGCAGAGTAGGAGTTTTGATGGGA
Source organism: Alligator mississippiensis (assembly GCF_030867095.1). NCBI lineage: Eukaryota > Metazoa > Chordata > Crocodylia > Alligatoridae > Alligator > Alligator mississippiensis. The sequence goes on from NC_081834.1 coordinate 75,229,955, forward strand.
TGGGTGCCCAAGAAGGGTGGCTGTGCCTAAAGGAAACGATCCTTTGGGCACAAAGCAAGACGATCCCCGAGCGAGGCAAAAGAGGGAAAGGGGCCAGGAGGCTTCCATGGCTGACCAGAGAAATCCAGGGCAGCCTAAGGGCCAAAAGGGGAGCACATAAAAAGTGGAAACAGGGTGAGATCACTAAAGATGAATATACCTCCTCTGCTCGTGCTTGTAGGGAGGCAGTTAGGCGGGCCAAAGCTACCATGGAGCTGAGGATGGCAACCCAAGTAAAGGACAACAAGAAATTGTTTTTTAGATACATAGGGAGTAAAAGGAAGGCCCAGGGAGGAATAGGACCCCTGCTAAATGGGCAGAAGCAATTGGTGACAGATAGAGGGGACAAGGCTGAACTCCTCAACGAGTTCTTTGCCTCAGTGTTCCTAAGCGAGGGGCACGACAAGTCTCTCACTGGGGTTGTAGAGAGGCAGCAGCAAGGCGCCAGACTTCCATACATAGATCCTGAGGTGGTGCAGAGTCATTTGGAAGAACTGGATGCCTTTAAGTCGGCAGGCCCGGATGGGCTCCATCCGAGGGTGCTGAAGGCACTGGCCGACATCATTGCAGAGCCACTGGCGGGAATATTCGAATGCTCGTGGCGCACGGGCCAAGTCCCGGAGGACTGGAAAAGGGCTAACGTGGTCCCCATTTTCAAAAAGGGGAGGAAGGAGGACCCGGGCAACTATAGGCCGGTCAGTCTCACCTCCATCCTTGGTAAAGTATTTGAAAAAATTATCAAGGCTCACATTTGTGAGAGCCCGGCAGGACAAATTATGCTGAGGGGAAACCAGCATGGGTTTGTGGCGGGCAGATCGTGCCTGACCAACCTAGTCTCTTTCTATGACCAGGTTACGAAACGCCTGGACACAGGAGGAGGGGTGGATGTCGTATACCTGGACTTCAGGAAGGCCTTCGATACGGTATCCCACCCCATACTGGTGAACAAATTAAGAGGCTGTGATGTGGATGACTGCACAGTCCGGTGGGTGGCGAATTGGCTAGAGGGTCGCACCCAAAGAGTCGTGGTAGATGGGTCGGTCTCGACCTGGAAGGGTGTGGGCAGTGGGGTCCCGCAGGGTTCGGTCCTTGGACCGATACTCTTTAATGTCTTCATCAGCGACTTGGACGTGGGAGTGAAATGTACTCTGTCCAAGTTTGCAGATGACACAAAGCTATGGGGAGAAGTGGACACGCCGGAGGGCAGGGAACAGCTGCAGGCAGACCTGGATAGGCTGGACAAGTGGGCAGAAAACAACAGGATGCAGTTCAACAAGGAGAAATGCAAAGTGCTGCACCTAGGGAGGAAAAATGTCCAGCACACCTACAGCCTAGGGAATGACCTGCTGGGTGGCACGGAGGTGGAAAGGGATCTTGGAGTCCTAGTGGACTCCAAGATGAACATGAGCCGGCAGTGTGACGAAGCCATCAGAAAAGCCAATGGCACTTTATCGTGCATCAGCAGATGCATGACAAATAGGTCCAGGGAGGTGATACTTCCCCTTTATAGGGCGCTGGTCAGACCGCAGTTGGAGTACTGCGTGCAATTCTGGGCGCCACACTTCAAGAAGGATGCGGATAACCTGGAGAGGGTACAGCGAAGGGCAACTCGTATGGTCAAGGGCCTGCAGACCAAGCCCTACGAGGAGAGACTAGAGAAACTGGACCTTTTCAGCCTCCGCAAGAGAAGGTTGAGAGGCGACCTTGTGGCTGCCTATAAGTTCATCACGGGGGCACAGAAGGGAATTGGTGAGTATTTATTCACCAAGGCGCCCCCGGGGGTTACAAGAAACAATGGCCACAAGGTAGCAGAGAGCAGATTTAGACTGGACATTAGGAAGAACTTCTTCACAGTTCGAGTGGCCAAGGTCTGGAACGGGCTCCCAAGGGAGGTGGTGCTCCCCCCTACCCTGGGGGTCTTCAAGAGGAGGTTAGACGAGTATCTAGCTGGGGTCATTTAGACCCAGCACTCTTTCCTGCTTATTCAGGGGGTCGGATTTGATGATCTATTGAGGTCCCTTCCGACCCTAACATCTATGAATCTATGAAAGTTTCCTTCAATATTATTAAATCCACCAGATTGACCAATTAATAATTTTTTACAGCCCCTAAAGTCTTGACTCCACACAGAAAGTGAATTGGTTTAATTTAAATCATTTTGGCTAGGGACAGACATTACACGTAAACCAATTTAAGTGATCACAAACTGGTTTAAACCTCTAACAGAACAGATGTGTAATGCACATAAACCAGTTTCAAAATGGCCAAAACCAGTTTGAGATAAACCTTGTTGAATGTAGTGTCAGACTAAACTGATTCGGCTCAAATCGGTTCATGCAATGTCTGTCCCAGATCCCTTGCTGGAATGGGTAAAATGACAGAGGCTAGCTGCTCTGGAAGTGTCAGTCAGCAGAGTTCTAACAGATCCAGGCAGAAAAATTTCCTCAAAACCATGTTTGGTAGAAAATGCCCTATGATTATGAGAAAACAGATTGGTTTCATGAAGTCTTATCAAATTTGACAAAACTCCTCTTTGAAAAATATGTCGGAGGTGTATTTTATAACATCTAATTTAAATATTTTTAGACAAAATATTTGTTCATATGAGAACTCTTTGAAATGTTTTTTATTAAAAATGTTGAAACTAAAATGAAATGCATATACTGTAGTAAAATGATGCGTTTTAATTGAACTCTTATTTTTTTGGAATTTTGTCATGAGAAGCAGTTCATAAATGCTTTTTATTTACCCTGACTTAGGATAAAAGATCTGTTTTCTGAACATCTCAGTTGTTGAGTTTACCAGCCTGATTGTTAATAATAGAAAATCAGATCTGCACTTGTTTGGCAGCGTCTGTGGTCTTTGATAATGAAGGACAGCTTTAGAGAAGTGCCCAGCCAGGAATTGATAACAGTGTTTATCTCCTCTAACTCGGTGTTCACCACCTCATTAAGAAAACAACACAGGGACATTACCAGCTACCTGTTGATTCTCCCTTTGTCCGGTCTGCCACAGCGTGCACCACAGCCAGCATGTGGTCTGCTAGCTAATGCTGTGCGTCTGCGTAAGGGATGGCAGAATCCCTGCTTAGCAGGGAGTGGCAAAGGGGAAGCCAGACAGATGCCTGTAGTCTCTGCCAAGCTCCAACACACAGCTTGGCAGAGAGTAGGGCTGGCCCCTCCAGAGGGGAGGGGCCAGCCCTGCTGTCCAGCAGAGAGCCCCACCTAGCCCAGAGAGCATGCCAGGATGCTGGGGGTGTCTGATTTACCTTAAACCAGCAAGGGGTCTGGAACAGACATTGCATGAACCAGTTTGATCCAAATCTGTTAAGTCTGATACTGCATTCAACCAGGTTTATTTCAAAACCATTTCAGCCATTTTCAAACTGGTTTAAGTGCACTGAACATCTGTTCTGTTACAGGTTTAAACCAGTTTGTGATCACTTAAACTGGTTTCTGTGTAGTGTCTGTCCCTAGCCTTACAGCCTTGAATATAACATGAATGCCTAGACAAAATTGTTTAAAACAAATGACAACATACACAGGACATTTCTTCTTCTCTCTCCCCATCCATTTCCTTGAGGGGAATGTGGCCTTGTTCTTGGTGTTTTGATGTTTTAGTGGAAACGGAATTTGTGGCAAATCTGCTTAACAGCAATAAAAAGATTGTTTTTTTTCCCTTTGATGTCACAGAGCCAGCATCTATGCTTATACAGTGTAGCAGGCTGTGAATGAAGAATGACATAAAAAATCCTTGCCCATTGCACAGAGAGAATACAGAGAGTGCCCTATCATTTATTGTATTGCAACATAATGTTATATGCTATATAGAGACAAAGAAGCCATTAGGACTTTGAAACCTTCCACATCACTGTCATATTGAATGAAATAGTTTGAATGTTTGTAAAGGTTGCCCATTAGCCAGGTTCAGGAAGAAGATAAGATTTATCTCCTTATCCAAGTCATTGTTTTTGGACTACATGCAAAAAGTCCTGACTTTGTTTAAAGTCTTAATTAGAATTTTATCTTTAGAAGTCTTTTACAAAGAGAGCAAATATCCTGAGTTCCGAGAGATCAAACCTTAAGGCCTTTTGACCAGATCGGTAAGAAAAGGGCATTTGCAGTGATATGGAAGTTTCCCAAAGGTAATTTAAAATGGTTAACAAAAGAACCTGTTGAGTAAGATCCGAGCCCAAATTTGGGAGCAGCGACAGGTTTGAGTAGGAGGAGCCCGCTGAAGGCAGCTCACTCAATAAAAACTGTAACTCACTGTTCCAATTTGGAGGTGACTATACTTGCAGAACAACGAAGGAAGAATCGCAAGTGCAGGCCGGATCAGACTGATCACCTGAACCACCCTCTCCGTGAACACGAATCTCTTAGTTCACGCTGAAGCCGCGGAGCACCTGAAAGAGACTGAAGGAAGGGGATTTAGTCCTATCACTGCTGAGGCCAGCCTATTGAATCGTATTGCTGAGGCGAGGCCATTGAACCGTACTACTGAGGCCAACCCATTAAATCGTACTACTGAGGAATGAAAACATATTTTGGTATTTGGCTTCTCGGAATTCTAGGAGTGTAAGTATAATATGAAAAATAATAGTATTGATTCAAATTTAACTTTTAGTTGTAATTGTAGTTGTTTTGTAACACTAATTCTTATAGTATTGTTTGGGAAGGAAGTGCATTCGGAGCATTGTTTCTGATATATGTAATTATTGTGTTTTTAATGTTTGTGGTGTTTCTTAAAGCTAAGCAGTGTTATATACGTAGCAAAGAGTTTTAAAATAAAATTGTGTTGTATAAATTAAGTGTGTAATCATTGTGAAATTGTGCAATCAGCTAACTACTCCCCCAGCCAGTGCATCAAAACGAATCAGTAAATTGTGTGGGATTTTCTCTATTCCATAACCCACTAGAGACAATCACATACACCTTCCCCTCTGTATGATTTCCTTCACTACATTGAGCCCTTTTTTTCCATTACTAGTTTGAAGCATTAGAAGGAAACCTTGAGCTGTCTTCCAGTAACCTACTCACTCCCTTTAAACACAAGGGGGGCCCTATTCAGGGTTTACACTGATGTAAATCCTTTATTTCTGTTGAGTTATTCTCATTTCTTTCCCCCTACCCCCCAGTATAAACAACAGGAGAATCAAGTCCAAGCCCAAAGATTTATATGAAACCTTATGTATGAGTCTATATAGGGAGGCAGGTGTGTAATATAACACATACACAAAAGGTGCAAGTGCAAAAAAGGTGTAAAAAACCTTTGCAGATTTTTTGTTCCTTTTTCTACTTCACTTGCTGAGACTTGATACAGTGCCTTGAAACTGTTGCAGCTCAACTCAAGATAGAAAAAAGTAAAATGAGTAAAAAAAAAAAAATCTTCTCTCTAATCACTCTCCAAGTGTTCCAAGCATGGAAAAAAGTTCTAGTCACAGCATTTTTTAAACCAAATAATATATGGTTGTCTTTTTTAACAGAACAAACTAAATAAGGATGAAGTCTGTTTCCTGTTGCAAAAGAGCTCTTCCTAATCACCTACATAAAGTAGGAATTATACAACACAATGGTGTTTCTTTGTTCAAACTTCAACCAAGGTTCACAGTGAAAAAAAAAAAAAAGTTCGCTTAGCAAGAGCGCAGATGATGGAGAGTATTGCTACTCCCCCTTCCTCATTCCTAGCTCTCCCTGCTGCTGAAGACTAGGTTCTAGTTGTCAATCACAATTAGTTACCTAAATGAGTTCCCAAGTCACAGGTGGCTGCTCTCCTCTCCAGTCAGAACACATGCTTCCTACATGGTGTTCTAATGCTTAATTCATGCAGAGTTTTAAGGCCTTTTAAGACTGGGGGGTTTTTCCATTGTCATTCAATACTATCAAAGTCTTGTCTGGAATAATGTTTGTACATGTCCCGCAGTGAAAGAATTCCTTTTTTCAAGTTAGGGCTCTTGACTTAGGCTTTCTTTCACCAAAGGCATGTGCAACTCAGGGCTGTCTTAATAAGCTTTCCTATGTATAAAAGCTTTAACTTCTTGCAACCTAAAGAAGAGGAGAAAAAGGCAAGGAAAAGAAAGGGGGAAATATTGGACCCTGGTCCTGGAAGAAATTTCAACCCAGAGGACATGAGTGTGAAGGGACATTTACAAGTTTCATCCCAACACAAGTAGGATTCTGTTTGCCAAGGTTAGCACAAAAATGGAGCAGCAATCAATGTGTCTCTAAGAAGGTCAACTGTCACTTTGAGATGATGGAGCTTGTTTTAATATCCAACTTTTAAAATATCTACACAGAGCAAGACATGCTCTTAACCTATAATTAATACTGAGTTTGAAATTTTAAGAGGATACACACACTATAATATATATATATATATATATATATATATATATATATATATATATATATATATAACATTTCAAGTGAAATAAAGCAAGTGGTTGGCTAAATATTTTTTTTTTCCCCAAAGAGGCCATGCTACCTAGAAGAAGTTAGATTGAAATATTCCAAGCCTGTTTACTCTTGCAAATAAACATTTAAAAATGGAAACCACTGCTTGCACGACTAGTCTAACCAATGTGATAACCATTGCTTGAAATCAGTGGAATAGTGCCCAGACACGTTTTACATCAAGCGACTGACTGGTGCTCTCCGTGTATGGGGCAGGGGTCTCTGTGTGTATAAAATTGAGATTCGTACCAATTGGCAGCCTGATGAAACAAGCCTGGGAATTTTTCCACTGATTTCAATTATTTCTACCTGAAATGTTGGCCTCATAGAAGACAAAGTCAAAACTAGCATGGATTTGAATGCAACCAGAATTTCATCCTCTGGATGAGTTTCCTAGAAGTAAAACGACAGCCTTAAAATATCCTCAAAGCTTTCAGCAGAGGTTTTTCTTCAAAATATACCAGCTGACAACTTTTTGGTAGCCATTGGTATGGTTTTGTGGTATAATTTTATTCCCATTAACTATAAGAAAAAAAATACAACAAATAAAACTATACCAAAGAGTAGGGGTGTGCGAAGCAGGCAGTATTCAATTTGGATTTGGCTGGATTCAGGGGACAGTGATTTTGTGATTCAGATCACTGTCCTGATTTGATTCAGCCCAATCTAAACCTGAAGATTCAATTTTGATTCGGAGAATCAGTGATTTGGACATAGACATAGCTTTATATGCTTTTTCTACATACCTTGAGGTCCCAGGCACAACTCATGAATGCTGAGCTGGTGGGGTGGATGGGGCATCTCACAGGCGCACGGGGGGCTCTCCAGTGTGCTCAGCGGCAGACCCAGAAGTGAACCGCAAAAAGCATAAGAAAATGCACAGTATCTTCAATGCCTTGTTTCTCTAGTATTGTTTAAGACATTCACTAGCACAAGAAATTTACCCTGTGGGCAGGCAAGAGTTCAAGGAGGCACCACTTAAGAGAAGTAACAGAATCTAAGGGAAAAATTACAGGACTCCAGAGACCTCATGCATATTCTCAGCTCTGCTACTGACCCACCGGGTCAACTGAGCCAAGTTATTTCACTTCCCTCTGCTTCAGTTTCCCCAGCCATAACAAAGAAAAAGATTGTGACTCCTTTTGTAAAATGGAAAAGTGCTATATAAAAAGGCAAGGATCATGATAAAGTGCTACTTATTCTAAGGCATATCATCATGGCCTTCTGCACGAAAGTGAACCAAGCCCTGATGAGTTCATCACCTGCATTCCCTCAGGTTTGGTCTTCATTCTTCATATTCCCCAAAGAACACCGGTCCAGTGAAAATAATGGATGAGAGGAAAGTGTCACACTCCTTAGCCTACAGTCTATATTCTCCTCTCTATATTTTAGCTGCTCATTTTTATTAACACTGTCCAAATACAGCTTTCCTTTTTTTCCTCCAAAACAGCTTTGGAATATGTGAACTATTTTATCACTGCTAAGTATACAGTACAAGGACCTACCTAACCCCTGTTGCTTCTCATGTTCAGTGGCTTAAAAGCAATGAAAAACTGTTTCTGACTATTTTAAGTGTAGCTACGTAGCTAAAATTGGATTATACTGGCTCCCAAAAAAGTGATCTCTGGTATCGGCCTCCAGCGAAGCTATTCATATGCTTTTGTACTTTCAGGAACAGGGCTTACAACCAAATATATGCACATATACTTTAAATAGATGGAATCATAACCTCATGTACAAATGGTATGTTAGGGGCAACCAACAAATGACACCAAGGTGGGGGGAGCAGTAGATACGCTGGAGGGTAGGGCTAGGATTAAGAGAGACCTCAACAAACTGGAGGATTGGACCAAAAGAAATCTCATGAGGTTCAACAAGGACAAGTGCAAAGTCCTGCACTTAGGACAGAACAGTCCCATGCTCCGGTACAGGTTGGGGACTGACTGGCTGGGCAGCAGCTCTGCAGAAAAGGACCTGGGGGTTACAATGGACAAGAAGCTGAATATGAGCCAGAAAGTGTGCCTTTGTTGCCAAGAAGGCTAATGACACACACAGATGCATTGGTAGAAGTGCTGCCAGCAGATTGAGGGAAGTGATTCTTCCCTCTATTCACAACTGGTGAGGTCACATCTGGAATAGTGTGTCCAGTTTTGCTCCCATCCCCTGGCTACAGAAAGGATATGGAACAACTGGAGAGAGCCCCACAGAGGGTAATGAAAAGATTTAGGGGGCTGGGGCACATCACTTATAGGGAGAGGCTCAGGGAACTGGTCTTATTTCATCTGGAGAAGGGCAGAGTGAGAGGAGATTTGATAGCAGCCTTCAACTCCCAGAAGGGTGGTTGCAAAGAGGATGGAGCCGGACTGTTCTCAGCAGTGGAAGATGACAGAACAAGGAGCAATGGTTTCAAGTTGCAACAAGGGAATTTGAGGTTAGATATTAGGAAAAACTCTTTCACAAGGAGGGGAGTAAAGCACTAGAACAGGCTACCCAGAGATGTTGTGGACCCTGCATCCTGGGTGGTTTTTAAGACCTGGCTATAAAAAAGACTTGGGTAGGACAATTAGTTGGGGCTAAATAAATAAGTTTTGAGCAAGGGGTTGAACTAAATGACCTCCTGAGGTCCCTCCCCACCCTAATTGTCTATGATTCTATGAAATGGCTGGGAAAGAAGCTAACTGGGTCATACATTCAACACAAACAGGCAGACAACGTGCACAGTATATCTACTCGCATGTATGCCCTGCTATTCACATCAGTGTTTCAAAATTAGGCACCTCTTGCACTCTATACTTTGGTACAGATCTTCAAAAGCTCACAGCATTCTCATTTAAGCATTAAGCAGCTCTAATTTGGGCAACTAAATAAGATGCATTTGCTTTGCAAAAAAAAGTGAATGACTAGCGCTTTGAATTAAATTGTAAATAGTTTCTACAGTGCATTTATAACCATGTCAACAATAAACCCACAAACTTAGAAAGATCTAGATTTCCTTTCTGTGAAATCTTAATGCACCAAGTACCTAACACAACTGTATATTTTGCACTAATGTGTTTTCCTGAGTTGAAAGGGAACCTCTCTGGCTGTACTCACTATTATCATCTGCATAAGAAATGTTTCCACAGTCATTTAAAACAGCCGTGAACATACACTTTTAGACGCCTAATATGCTTGTCTGCTTATTTTGAGGGCTGATATGAAGATTTGGAATGGCAATACTGAAAATAACAGTGAACATCATAGCAAGGCCTTGAAAGAAATGGCCTTCTGAATGAATTTTTCTTAGCCACACAGCATAGACTATTTCCCAGTGGTAGTGGATATTCAGAGACAAGAAGAATAGGACTTGATTGGTTCTTTCCTTCAGCTTAAGAATGTATGCAGCACAAGGAACATGAGTCTAAAACAAGGAATTAGCAAGAGCATTTTGCTTTCCTTGAACCTCAACAATAGCTCAATGCCTTTGAAAATGAAAGCACTGTAAGAGCCGGTTCTAAAGCTCATTAAAGTCAGTGAAAAGACTCCGTCCAGCGACTTAAGCAGGCTTTGAATAGACCCCTTTTCTAGAACTACACCTACTGTAGAGTGTGGAGTATGATCCAGAAGTACACAATAGGCAGAGTCAGTGATATAGCATTTGGAAGGGAGTCCCAGGGTTATTTGAAAGTCTGGATCTACAGTATGCACATAACAGGCACTACAGAAGCTTGGACGCACAGAAACCTGGGCACAGAAACACATATCTGCAAGTGCAAAAACATGCCAGACAAAATGGAAGCCATTCCAGAAAGTCAGTCCCTGTACATCATATTTCTAACCCCACTTGGTAGCATTGTGCATAGTGTCATTAAGACAGCAGGCAGTAAAGCAGACTCCTGCCTGTACTGAAGCAGTGCCAACAGCTGCCATCTTAAGTAAGTCCTAGGGACACTGTCTCTGATGGAGGAAACAGCAGCAGAACTCCAATGAGCCCCCGGAGGGGCTGGAAGTGTGTCTGAGGCTGCCAATTCAGACCTGAAAAATCAATTGTAGAAGACCTTGGCTGGTACCTGTTGCCTCGCCTGTTTGCTCTTACTGCCATTTGCTTTGATGGGACTTTGCATGCACTTGGCTGTGATCCTTTGAAATATTCCTCATAAAGCAGTCTTTTAAAGTGTAGCTGTGCAAGAAGTGTAATAACTTACACTTTTGTTTGTTCAAAGGCATAATGCAAGTGCCACATTAAAGCCACTAAAGAAATACGCTTCTGAATTGTAATGATTCACTCTACAAATTAACCTGAACAAACTGCAGCTAAGGAGAGGAACCAGAAGTGTTCCCAGTTGGAGGAGCCAAGAGCTGATACTGAAGCAAACCAACACTTGCAGGAATAGGTAGCCAACAAGCCTGTGCAAAGTGGGTAGTATTTGCTTTGGATTCAGCTGATTTGGGGGACAGCGATTCGATTTGGTGATTTGAATCAGTGTCCTGATTTGATTCGGCCAAATCTCTGAGTCATCCAGGCCAGGCCCATCCCCTGCCCACTCTCCCAGCCCAGCAATGGCTGCCCTGCCCCACCCAGCTCCCAGCACCTGGGGGAAAAAAGTCCTGGCTTCGCAGGTGCTGGTGGGCATGGGGGGGGGGGCAACCCTCTCTGCCCCCCCAACTGCATGGGGGGGGCTCTCCCATCCCCCCTTCCCCTATCCACCTCACAGGTGCCCCACACAGGTCAGCTCTGGCCCTTTAAGACCCCCCCCAAAGAAACCCCGGACTCATCTTGCTCCTGGTGGGGGGGGGCAATCCCCGCTGCCCCAAGCCATGTGGGGGGCTCTGCACAAGCCCCCAAAGCCCAGAGGCTGCACCAGGAGTGATGAGTCCTGGGGCTTTTTCTACTTTTTTTTTTTCTTAAAGGGCAGACCCCTGGCGGGGGGGGGGGGGGGGGTTGAGGGGGCTCATACAGAGTCCCCCATGCAGCATGGGGCAGTGGGTACATGCAGACATTACATTTAGATTGGCCAAACTGGGGTTAGGTTAAGGTAAATGACCATCTGTGCAGACATTAGAGGAGATTCAGTTGGAATAAAAAAAAATACCAGGCCCTATCTAAACTAGTTCACTTGTGGAGGCGAACCAACTTAGATCTGGAATGGCTTAGTTGGGTCTACTGAATGTCTGCTCACGTTTGGAGCACAGCCCCAGGGCTGGTAAAGCTCAGCTACTCTTCCCCACTCTTCCTACCTGCCTCCCAACTCTGACTAGGCTGTTTTTAGTTCCCCAATCCCCCCACCCCTGGAACTACAACCCCACACAGACACATCAACACCCCTCCCCACCGCAGGGTCATCTGTCCTTCCCTCTCTGCTCCCTCCACCTGCTAGGCCCTCTATCCACCCCAAATTACCTACATGGAATTCCTGGCACCAGCCAAGGTGTGCGTTTGCTGCTCCTGATCTATCAGGGCACAGCTTAACAGGAAGATACATGTGCATAGACCAGGTGCAAATGTCTACACAAACCTGAAGGTGCAACCCTGCCTTGCCTTCTGCCTGACTTCAGACTAACAGAGCTAACTACCTCACTTTCCTAGACACAGAAGGAGGTTTGCCACACCTGCCAGGCTGAATTCTCCAGGCTTAGGCAGCTGTACTTCAAACCATTCCATTTCCCATACCACATACACAAGTCAGGTCAGGTTTCTGTCAACCAGTCCTACTCTGGGTGAATTCCTTGACAAGGTATCCAACAAACACAAGTCCAACAACATTCAAGGCAAGCTGTGGTGTTCAGCTCCTCTCAAAATCTATTCTGCTGCCTTTGTGAATATTGGGGATTTGTACACAGACCCCATGTGCATGCATGCACATCCATGCAGGCATGCGTGCACGCATATGTGCATGTGTATGTCCCTGCTTAACATCTGCTTCGTTCTTCGGGAGGGTCTCTTCTTGAATGTCGAGAAAGCACTTTGTCCCTTCGAAAGCAAATCGTAACAACAATAACTAAAGAAATCAAGCCCGAAAACTGGGGAATTTTACAACCTTCGTTTAGGTAATCCAATTAAGAGCATATGGACAGGGAGGAAAAATTGTTTTAAAAAAATTACACTACCAACCCCAAAAGGGAAAGTAACTACTGTAAAGGGTTAAAGGTGGCATTTTTATACTCCACATCAAGATGAAGTGTGGACATGCTGGAGAACATGCGAGCCAAAAGTCTTACCACATCAGTACCAATGTGCCCTTTAACGTTTTCAATGTTTAGGACTTGTGTGCCTGCCTAGGAAGATAGGGTGTGAATTAACAGCATACCAACTACTCTTCACTGGTTTCCATTATGGACAATTTGAAAGAGCTCCAGCATGGGTTCTATGCAGCTCAGCTCAATTAAAAACAAAGCAAAATTAATTTAATTCTACTGCCCATGCAAAACTAACAAAAACCCAAGTCCCTACTGTAAAAGTAGTGCTTGGAAATAAATGTTGAGGTTAAGCAGAACCATAACAATTCTAGAGGATCTCTGGAGTTAGCTGCATTACACTGAGCTGAACTTAAAAGTATGCTTAAAGTGTTCATATACAAAGTTATTGCAGATTTGTACACAGCTTACCTGTGGATGAATAGACTGTGACAAAGAAATCCTCAACCTGTTTCTTATGATCTCTACCTCAAGTAATGTTTTGTTTAAATACCACAAGGACCATAAGCACCCATCATAAATGCTGAAGGATGAATATGTCTTCTTTCAGGTACCAGTTACTGTGCTGGAAAAGAAAATGGATGAAGAGATAAGAAAAGTGAGAGAAGAATAGGAGGGCAGCAGATACAGGCTAAGGTTAAGGCCCAAACTGATTAGGTACATGCCAAGCTAGTCAAAGCTAACCAGGATCTCCAGTCCTAAGATTCAAAGGAAAATCACTGTGATTTATTTTCACAAAACAGAAAAAGGTCCTGCCCTTTAATGTCCAAACACAAACACAACCAAGCTTCCTTCAATCTGAATCCCAACAGCAGTATTATAAATTGTGCCTCACCTTGGCAAAGTATTTGCAGAGCAATCAAAAGCAAACGCTTGAGCCACTTCTCTCCTGCAGACTGCTGCACTCAAGCCCCAGCTCCAAACACAGCAAACTACTTAATTAATTAATTCCCCGCACCTGGTTCAAATCACCTCTCCAGCCCCCAGAGGGAACACCTGTGGCCATTATTCTAACCTAAGGAAGAAGTTTAACTCCTTCCCTGCCAACTTCTGAGGATGGAGAATGGTTTCTTTATTACTCGTTGGGATGAAGTCTCGGGAAGAAAAACATTAGTGGATTTCAAGGATTTTAAATAAACTGCATGTTTCAATATAAGGCCCATCGTGGATGCTGAAAATAAAAAAAGGAATCCCAGGTTAGGAGTGCTAATGGCATAGAAGTAGTTGTTGACAGCCATTTATCAGAAGACAAGATTATATCTCGTGAATAGATTGGGAATAATGGAACCATTACATTTCAATTTCCTTTTTCATAATCACAGCACCTGAGACTTGGTGAGAGTGAATCTCCTAAACAAATTGTATAATACATAATTGCATTGTTTTACAGAGAGAATATTGGAATGGAAAAGGGGCTGGAGAAATAAATTGCAAATATCAAAGATGTTATTTAGTAAAGCAAGTGGTGGGTCAACTCTGTGGATTTTCAAGATGATTTTTTTAGTCCACATTGAATATAGCAACTATTTAATGTCTTACTGGTGTGGAAATAAGTTTAACCAGGCCTCTTACTTGACTAAGAAGAGAGAAAAAGAGAAGAGAAAAAGATGCTAATGCTGATGCTATGTGTTTTAAAACGTTCTAAGATAAGGAAAAACCTTCATGACTTGTTTTGTCTGTGTGCAGATGTTAACCTCCTCTTTTCCGCCGAACCAGAAGCTGATAACTGTTCCCAAAACAAGGTGTTTTGTTTTGTTTTTTTCTAAATAAGTAAACTGCTTACGTGTGACAAAAGAATGATCAACATCTTTCTGTTTCTCCCCAGGTTGCTTTGTCTGAACCCTGCATCTTTTCTCGCTGTCTAAAGTATAAATACACTTGTAAATTTGTAGAGGTCAGAGTTCCTTTGAGAACTCTCCCTGTGATCACTTGTATAGCTTTAAATAAACCTAGATGGCTCTGCCAATTTTAATACAACCACAACGCAAAGTTTGATTTCTTCCATAATTTGCTGCTGTGACTCAGATAGAGACGCCCGGAGTGATCAGTTGAGACACAGACCATCTCCTCACTGACGCCCCGGTGCCAAACTAAGGTGAGAGACCTTTTGAAATCTCTATTGGGGCTTTTCAGTGAGAGACTGCCTGTGTGTCTTCCTGTTTGCTGCTTGAGGGTTACCTATCTGACCGTTTTGCGGCCAGAATTGTCAGACCCACTATGTAAGTAGGAACTGTGAATTAAGGTTAAAGAAAAGAGTAAAGAAACTGTGTTGCTGTTGTCAGTGAATGAATCCCTGTTTGAATTAAGTTCTGCAAAGAACTATGAGGTCTTTCTGAAGCTAGGAGTGGAAACCTTGCGCAGCCGCCCCGAGGACACCAGACTGTGTGCTCTTCGAAAGCAAGGGTGCAAGGTGGAAACTCTTAGACTGAAGGAGATCAGGGTTGTGTGACAAATTTTCCCTATCCCCGCTCTCATGAATGAGCCGTGTCTAACAGTGAGCAACTGCATTGTGTGCCGGTGCTATGGTCATTAGCCACAGAATTTCTGTCCACTAGGAAATCTCACAACCTGACCAGACACCCTAAATAAGCCTCTCCTGTGTGAAAGACCTGTGTGAATTGAGGTTAAGGATATGGGGAGCAGAGGGTCTAAAGACGTATCGGGTCTGCCAGAAGGGACTCCAGCATTGTACGTGTGCACACACTATGGCCATAAGAGTTGTACGTTTCTAGGTAAATGGAATGGGTATACCAGAGATGATGCTAGCTTGCAGTTTCCCCTGGAGGGAACATTTGATTTAAGTAAAATCCTTCATCTCCACAGAGCCCTTGAGTCAAGAGGCAGTAAAACACCACAGACTCAGTGGGACACTTTTTTTGATTGGTATACAGAAGCTTCCAAAAGACGTCAAGACTCTCAAGTTCAGAGCCTTAAGGACTCCCAAGAAAAAATAAAATCTCAGATAAAAGAATTAAAACAGAAAAGTGCATCAAAAGGGGATCCCCCATCAACAACATTATCAGCATTAACACAACTTTATCTCCTAAACCCTGTTAAGCAACTTCCCAATATCAGGGAAGAACCCCAGAAGTTTAGAGAGGAATTGGAAACTGTAATCTCATTAATTTAAACCAATTAATGAGAAGTGTTCTGCCCTCCGAAGTCTATAACTGCCTCATCAAACAGGCTAATTGGCCTCCTCAAGGCCCCGGAATGGGAGGTCACTTAGTAAGTGCCCCAGAACGCCTTCTTGAATCCGTGTTTAAAATCTGCCCCAGGAAAACTGACTGGGCCAAAATAAATAACTGTAAGCAAAACAAAGGAGAATCCCCAGCAGACTACATGGATCGCTTGAAACTTGTATTTGAAAGACATTCTGGCAATGAAGATGCAGCTGAAACTGCCCCAGAAGCAGTTGCCACCGCTTTTGTCCGCTTTTGCCCATTGCCTAAACAGGGAGCGTGGCCTGACACCCTGCATCAACGCTCTCAGGAGGTACAGGTGCACCCCCTACACATCACTACTGATCAGTGTCTCTGAGGAAGGCTTAAAAAGCTTCTGACATATGCAGGGGGGGGGTACCACTCCCAGCCACATGCAGCAACCAGCAAAGCCCACAAGCATGGGAAATACCCATAATGGATCATAGGCACAGCTACTCCTAGACCACCTAGATAAGCCAGAGGCAAATCAGCATCTTCCCAGAGGCAGAATTAAGTAGAAAAGGAATGGCTGGTCAGAGAGCTATCTAACTGACAGTGCCTGCTGGGACTGCTCTTGGGTTGGGGCACTTGCCACACCGCTAGTAGCTGAGGGCTGTGTTTTGTCATCATGTAGCTTGGAGTGCCCTGCCCCCCGGGATTCAAAGCAATCATTCTAAGAGATGCAGTCCTCAGGCTCTTTATAAATGTCACACTCCTCTTCCCATTCATTAATGCAACGGGGCAGGTACAGAAGAAATCTATAACTACTGTGCTATGAATGTGAAATAGTTGTGGCTGTGCCACAGATGCTGGCTGCTATCAAATGCTTATCCAGCTCGTTGATGCTGCGCATGTTAGTCCCTGCACAGAGTTATAAATGTAGTTGAAAGGGAAGGGGAAAAAAAGTCTGTTTTCTCTCTGGTTTCTCAGCCTTCTCCCCTGAGGGCTGCTGTTTTCAGTCTCTCTGGCTGATCTCTCTGTTTATGTCCTGCAGAAGGGCTTTGAGGATGCTGACCCCAAGGGAAAAAGGGGGGAAAAACCCCACTGTCACTTGAAGTTGGGAAGTAACTTTTCTTTCCTGTTTTCTACCGGGGCAGGGCCGTCCAGGAGTTCAATGTTGTGTGCTGCAAGCATAGTCTTCCTGGAGTTTAAAAACCATCCGGAAGTGATGCTGATCCTTTAGGATGTCAATATCTAGTTTGTTTTCAAAGACAACTCGCTAAATCAATTCAGGGGCACGGCGAGCGTGTCTAGCTAGGAAAAAAATTATGCCGCACACTAGGGACAGCATCACTACTCGGAGAGCAAGGCTAACACAGTGGGCGGCCAAGGGCTTGAGAGTCTCTTCTGCCTCACCCCCGTATCGACCCAAAATGTTGCGGTAAGTTAAGGGACCAGCCGTGTTACGAATCGCTGTCGCAGTCATTCTCCTGTCTGCTGGTCGTGGCTTGGGGATTCGTCCCCTGAGCACTCCCCTCAGGTCTTTGTGATGCCCGGACAGAGAGGTTATCCATAAAGGTCCTTGAAATGGAAACCCCTCCGAGTGTCAACCTCCTTACCCGAGGCTCACGCCGAGGTGGCTGGTGGGCCCTGCAGTGTGCTAGGGATGGGCATGGGACCCTGCCGGGCGCACCGCAAAATCTGGGGTTTTTCCTGCGGGCTTAGGCTCGGGCTTGATAGAGGCTTCTTGATCTCTCTGTGGGTTTGTTATTTTTTTTTTCAAGGGAGAAGGTGAGTAACTTATAAGTTACATGTTAAGGTAAAACTTAGGTATGAGGTTATATTGTCATGAATATGATATATATATATATAAATACACACACACACACACACACACATTGTAATTATTATTATATTTATAAGTTTTTAGCACATTGGGTAGGAGGAAAGGCTTGCTTTACTTTGTTTTATATTATTATTTGATGGGTTTTGGGAATTCCACCTGGAGTTCAGGGTGGCGATATAATTTTTTTATTGGGTTTTTAGTTTTTTTTTTTAATTAGTTTTGTTTAAGGTTTTATTTTTATGATTTTTATTTATTTACTTATTTGCTTTTTATTTTTAGGGTTTTTTTTTAATTATATGAAGTTTTTAGTTTTATGACTTTTTACAGGTTAGAGTAAGCTCAATTGTATGTTGGAAAGCTTTAGGCTTTGTTGAAGTTTTTTATAGCTGTTATTTTGGGTATTTTTTTAGAATAGTTATATAAAGCAGTTTTAATTTTAATTTTTAGCAGATTAGCAGATGTATTAGGTTATATTTTGTGGTCTTTGGGTTTTGTAAAGTTGTTTTTTGGGGGAGTGTTAGTTTGACATTTTTTTAGAGATCTTTTTGGGATGGGTTTTACAATTTTTTTCTTGACTGGTTGCATTTGCATATTTTATGCTGATTAAAATTTTATAGGGTGATATAGCTGTTGACATATTTTGTTAGATTTTTTATTTGTCAATATAGCCTTTGGGCAGAGCAAGTAAGTATACACATTAGAAATATAAGATAATGATGTATAATAAAATTATGATTATAGGATGTAACGTAAAATTTATTAATTTTGTGGGGTTATATTTTAGGAAAATGTTGTAATAGTGGTGTTTAGATACTGATTTTAATTTTGCTGTTGGTTTTAGGAGTTTACTTTTTTGGTGTATTATGTGCAGGTTTGTTTTTTTATTTCGAGCGTTAATAAAAGTACTAATTTAAAAATAAAATAATTGTTGGTAAACGATTTTGTATGAAGGATTTAATGACATTGTTTAATTTACTGGGAAGACTTTTGTTAAGGAGAAAGATTGGGAATAAGTAGGTTGAGTATAGATATGCTTTGACCCTGACTTTTGAATCTGTCCCTATGTGATGTTCAGAGACCCCAGTGTTCAGTCTTTGCTCATCAATATTGGTTTTGGATGTGTCTGCCTCCGCACCCTATGTCCCTCTATCACCGTGAATGAGTTTTATAATATTACTGACCCACAGCACAACCTCTGTCTGTGTAATGTCAGATCCATTACGGGGTGTGACATACAGTATAAAAGAAAAGACATGTTGCATCAGTCCCTCACCCCACAGGACAGCCTCTTCAAACCTAAACTACTTAGGCATGTCCCCCCAAGCCCTCAAACATGCCATTACACACCCAGAAATCCAACAGGCCTTACAAGCATTACAGTCCCAAGCCAATAAAACCTACGCTATTATTCAAACTAGCAACCACCAAGTTACCCAGGTCTCACCAAAATCAAACAAATCACCCACTACAGCCCTTGGGAGACCCTCCTGGGCTGGTCCCCAACTGCCACTGGTATTCTGAATCTCATGATTCACCCCATCGTAGTGCCGTTTATCCTAATGATAATTTTAACGTTCCTAATTATATTCCTGTATTGCAGACATGTTTCCACCCTACACACAGTACATGCTAAAATAGATGAGGCTAAAATACTAGCCCAAATACTTTAGCGACATCACCCTTGTGTAAGGCCGATGTTAAGGGGGGGAATAATGTAGCAGAAAGCCCCCTTTTCCTCTTGCCTGAATTTGCTCTCCCCTCTTTGGATATATTTCTCTTCTTCTACCTTTTCTTCCTTCCTCTTTCTTTCACTTTAAGATAAGGAATTGTGTTTTAAAATTTGTGTGCGCGCATTTTGTATCTCCCTGTGTATTTTGGTATTTTTATCTATTTGTGTGCCATGGCATTACTTTTGTAGCTTATATTTTATACTCCTCACCTTTCAACTAAATGTGTTTAGTTTCATAATAAGTTATACATTGTAACAATGTTAACAAGGGCAGGAATCAAACTGCCCTTCCCTGTATCAGGCTGGCCCCTGAAAGAAGGGAGTGAATCAGTGATTGAATGTGTAACATGGTAGCAGGCAGCAATTAATACCTGGGAAACTGCAGATCAGCCAACAGAAGAACTGAATAGAAACCAATGTAACAACCAGGAACTCTCTAAAAGTCACTGATCAAGGGCTAGAAGCCCTGGCCTTAGTTAATCAACGCCGGGGACCAACTTTTGGGCTGAATATCTCCAGATCGACTGCTCCCAGAGCCCTATTCAAAATTCATCAACTGACTCCCAAACATGCACGTACATGTGGACGACCCCTGGTGCTGACAGATGCCATCCAGTAGCCACTGAGGGGGGAAGTCCCACGAGGGTCAACAACCCCTGAATTGGGCAAGCCTGACAACTGGGGAGTCACCAAAGTCTGCCAAGGACAGATAAAAAGCAATGAAAATTGACCCTCAGCAGCGCCCTCTTGATCTCCAACTCGACCAGCAGCCGACCTGTCAGGCCAGAAGGACCAGCCGGTGACCCCCTCCTGGAGGATAACACCACGCTGGAAAGAAGCCTTGACTGGCCATCGACAGCAGACTCCAGTACATGTAGGATAGGTATACCTGACTCTTGCAGCTTGCTACTGTGTGTGTGTGTGTGTGTGTGGGGACCAGCCCCAAGGTTTATGATTTAACTTCATTACAGTGTTTCAATCCGCCTAATAAACCAGAATTTTAAGGATCCTGAGTTGGGCATTGGTAGCCAACATTACGACAATAAACCTTTCGACGCCCAACCACACTCTCCATCCCAAACCCTCCACGCGCACCTGGGACAAGCACTTACCTTACGTCTCCAATACTCCACCAACAGGCCCTTCAGCCACACCTGCCACAACAAAAACACCCCATTAGCCAGGCTCTCCCCCACCACCCACCCCCTTCCACAGCACATACACCCCTACAAGGTCTCACCTCCCCCCACCCCTCCCACCAACCCCAACACCCTCCCCCTCACAGCCACCACCCCGGGGGCCCAGAGCAAGGCACAAGCACAACCCCCCACCATACTGCATTTGCCTACACAAGCTGGGAAACTCCACCCCCCCCCCAGCTCTTCCAGCCAAGCAACAGCCTCACCTCCCCTGCTCCCTTCCAGCACACCATGAGCAGCACCACAAGCAGCAGCTCCTCTCCCCACTGCTGCCCAGGCCAGACTGCCCCCATATCCTCTGCCCCCACCCTGCCTTATACGCCTCAGCCCAGCCCCTTCCTGCCCCCTCATTGTGCTCTCACGCCCATCCTGCCCCAGG
This sequence comes from Alligator mississippiensis, assembly GCF_030867095.1. Taxonomy (NCBI): domain Eukaryota; kingdom Metazoa; phylum Chordata; order Crocodylia; family Alligatoridae; genus Alligator; species Alligator mississippiensis. The sequence continues at coordinate 75,250,916 of NC_081834.1, forward strand.
GCCAGCTGCAGCCCCTTGCTTCACTAGTTGCCTCCTCCTGCCCACTGGAGCCCCGGCCGCCCTGCATCAACACTCCCTGCCCACAGCCCTTACCTTCTTGGCCCTGCACAGCCAGCCATTCTCTGCCACTTCAGCACCACAGGCAAGTGACAGCATTCTGCAGCCCCGCCAGGTTGGGCACGTGCCACAGCCCACCACACCCGACACTCCCGCACAGCACAGAACTGAGCTCTCGAACCCTGCCCCAATCCTAATCAACTCTACCTCCCAGCCACGCGCCCTCATCGACAAGACCAAACCAGCCTCTCACCTCCTTCCCCAAACCCAGCTCCCCCCCACCAACAAGGGCCACGAAGTGCTACCGTCCCACATCCCACAGAGACACTTCCTCCGGCCCCAGTCGCTTACTCGGCAATGTAGGGCCAGGAGCAGCAGACAGCCTGCCACGCTTGCCAAAGCAGTCACCACACAAAAGCAGCACCGCTCTCATCCCCCTACCACACAGCACAGAGCAGCACAGCTCCAGGCAGCTCCCCATAACCTCCCTGGCCGGTGGCAGCCTTGCTCTGTGCATCAACCGTAGACTCCATCCCACAATCCACCAGCCGCTCCACACTGTTGCCAACCAGCAAAGGCTACAAGTCATCCCCTCCCTCTCCTGCTCACCCGACACCTAAATACCTCTTTCCCCCTGACCCCGACTACCCACCCTGACGTCCAACAGCCACCATCCACCCTGCTCACCCCCAAAATGAGTCCCTCCAAAAGGGGCACACACAAGCATATCCTCCTCCAAACAGCACCCACAGGAGCAGGGGCTGCCATGCAGCACCCCATCCCACAGGCACCCATTCTCCAGCCACAGCACACACGGGCCTTTCACTGGGCTCCGCCACATCACACTGCTCACCACTGCCTCTGCCCACTGTGATTCGCAACACAAACTGGGGGTGCCCTAGGCCACCAGGCCCCCTTCCTCCTTCAGGGGCACACAGGCACCACTATCTCAACAGGGTGGGGTGGGGGGACATCCACTGCCCTCCACTCTTACACTCCTGTCAGGCCCTCAGCAGCCCTGCTGACTGCCTGCACACCTCCAGCTTTTGCAACACCAGGGCCATACAACACAGCCTCCTCCCTGACAGGCCCTCCCACCTCAGCACACCTGCCCCACTCACAGAGCCACCCCACCTCACAACCTCCCCACCCAAGCTAGCTCCCCTCCCCCAGTGACTCCATGTCAGGCTGCACCCCACCACAAGCCCCCTTATCCAACACCTGCGGCCACAAGGCAGTCAGGCTTGCCACACAGGTCCAGAGGCCCACAGTCACCCTGCTCCCCCTCACCCACCAGCTCCATCCCGCCATCCGTCCCTTTCTACAGCAGGTCCTCCGGGGGTCCGTTTGCCAGGCAGGCCCCCATTGCAGGCCAACACCAGGTCCACACAGTTCTTGAGGCTGAGGGTGCAGAACAACAGACCTCCATCTCCATTGACACACAACGTCTTCCCGCCCAGTTGGGATGCCCCAGGTGTTCCAGAAACTCTCTGCCACCTACACTGCCCCTGGCCCAGGTCTCACCAGACCACGGGCACTACCCTAAAGTCACTCTACCCTCTACCCACAATTTCAGCCAGCACCACGTGCAGACCCTCCCCCCCCTAACACACATCACATGCACAGCGGCCCGGACACACGCTCAATGGCAGAGCTCACTCAGCAGTACACGTGGCTGCACACACAGCCTAGCACATTGTGCAGTGGGCCAAGGTTGCAGCCCATCTCGCATGCCACCAACCACGCAAAGGAGGACACCAGCACCTTTGGCATCTGTCACCAGAACGAGACGCACCTTCACACACCGCATGCACCAGCAAGCCCCCGGCCCCCTCCCAGGCACCCACCGCTGCCATCACTCAGCAGGACGGGCAGCAGGCCACAGGCTTGAGCCAAGCCACCAAAACAGACACCAAACTTGTCTACCTTAGCCTCTCTCCCAAAAATGCACCGCTCCAGCCGCAACTTACAGGTGGCATGCCAGCGGTTTGCACCGCACCCCACAAGTCTCCTTTCCACCTAGACAATGGGCAACACTGCACATGCCAACTGCTCAGCCGCCTTCCTGGAGACATTGCCCACATGCTACCAGGAAAGGGGCCTCAGGAGGGATCGTGCGTTTCAGCAAGAGGTACGGCCTCTGCCTCCCGACTTTCAGTCCTCGGAGACATGCCTTTGAGAAAATGATCCAGGGCCCCGGCACGGGAGGTCACGCTCAGAGGCAACTGACTTGGGTTCATCAAGGGCAGGTCCTGCCCAACTAACTGTTTCTTTTTCCCGTTGAGCCACATGGTCCCTGAACACGGGGGTCACGGCACATGTCTTCCTGGACTGGACAAAGGTCTTGGGCACAGTTTCCCCCCACATGAGGTTCACACAACACAGGGACTGCAGTGCCCATGCCCACCAGGTTCTACGGGCGGCAAACTAGCCACGCAGTCGCACCCACACAGCAGTGACAGACGGGTCGCTTTCAACCCAGAGGAACACAGCTGGCACAGTCACCGAGGGCTCGGGCCCAGGGCCTGTACCATTTGACATCTCTCTCGGCAATCCGGACACGGGGGTGGCAAGCGTAGGCTGGAGAACGCTCTTCTCCATACAGTGGCCGACAAGGCTCTCAACGTTGGCATCGCGTCCAGGACAAACGCGAGCCGGCAACATGAGGACGTGGTCCGCAGGGCCTGCCGCACCCAGTCCAACATCTACAGAGACGTCGCAAACGGGTCTCAGGAGGCAATCCCACCCCTCTCTGCGGTGCCGGGCCCACCACTCACAGTCCCATGTCTGGTCCCAAGAGGGAGGTGGCCAGCACAGAGAGGGTCCGGAGGAGCACCGTTCCTTCAGTCACAGGGCAGCAAGGCAGGCCCTACAAAGCAAGGCGACTGGGCCCAAACCTACAAAGCCTCCCCAGACTAGGTGGCGAGAGCATCGGGTGACCGTCGGCAAGCTCACCTGGGGGAATGGCGGGCCTTGGGGGAGGGTCTGGTGCCCGATTCCAGTGCCACCCAGAGTCACTGGCAGGAACACCCACCTGCTTGCGACCGACAATTTTTGTCTCCTGCCCCTTTCTCATCAAAAAACTAGGTGACTCTAACATTAATGCCTTCACAGTCAGATAGGTTGCAAATTAGCTGAAGGGTCATACTGAGAGGGTAGCGGTGGACAGGTCTTTTTCAACCTAGAGGGAAGTGGGCACTGGAGTCCCCCAGGCCTCGGTTTTTGGGGCCACACCATTCCATTTCTATATTAGTCGCTGGGACGATGGCCTAAAAGGCAGCCTGTTCAAATCTGCTGACGAGACCAAGATTTGGGGTGAGGTGGGCACACAAGTAGAGAAGGACAGATGATAGCAAGATGTGAACAGGTTACAGGGGCGGGCTCACAAAAATAGGAGGCGTTTCAAAGCTGACTAGTGCTGAGTGCTGCAATTTGCTAGTAGGAACCAGCAGCATGCTCAGAGGCTAGGAAACTCCCTTCTGAGCATGGGGGCAGAAAGAGATCTTGCAGTCATTATTGACTCTGAGATGAACATGGGCCTACAATGTAAAGTCACAATGGGTAGGGCTAACCGTCCCTTGTCGTGCATCCACAGATGCATCATGAGCACGTCCAAGGATGAGATCCTCCCTCTCTATGTGACACTGGTCAGGCCGCAGATGGAGTACCATGTCCACTTCTGGGCACTGCACTGCAGGAAAGATGTCAACAGCATCGAGAGCGTCCGGAGGAGGGCCACCCGCACAATCTGGGGGCAGCGCAGCAGACCCTACAAAGAGAGGCTATGGGACCTGAACCTGTTCAGCCTTCACCAGAGAAGGCTGAGGGGGGCCTGGTGCCCATCTATAAGCTCCCTAGGGGGCACCCGCAGGCTTTGACAGAAACCCAGTTCTCCCTAGCACCTCTCCCCCCCCCCCCCCGTAACAAGGAATAACAGCCACAAATTGTTAGCGAGTAGGTTTAGACTAGACATCCAAAGGCACTCCTTTGCAATTAGGGTTACTAGGATCTGGAACTGACTGCCAAGGGAAGCGGTGATGGCTCCTACCCTGGGGGTCTTTCAGAGGAGGCTCGATGTCTACCTGGCTGGGGTCATTTGAGGCCCATTTCCTCTCCTGCCCAGGGCAGGGGGTCACACTCGATGATCGACAAGATCCCTTCCAACCCTACTGCACACAAGGCAACTAGAAAGCTTCCCCGAGGGCATGTCCTTCCCTCCCATTTGGTCACGTGTTCACGCGTGGCTCCCATTCACATGACACCGTCGACTGACCGGCTAGCAGAATGTTCCACATAGAGGGAGCGGCGCCTCGGCGGCTACATGGCCTACAGACGGCCGATTCAAACATATAACGTGGCTAAGGTGAAAACCATGCTGTGTGTGCCATGTCTGCTGGGAGCTGCCACACCCATGATCTTAGTGTTCAGTTTCACGACTGTGGACGTGGCCATGCCCGTTTCTTTAGACAGTGGGAATGGCGCCGGTCTCTCTCGTGCACACGCATGTGGCAAAGGTGTCTTTGGAGCAACCCCAGTCTTGGACCTTCAGCGACTCAGCACGGGTGCCTTTTTTGTACTTAAGCGTTAGATGGTGTTAGTCAGCCAAAGTCCAGGCTAATCTTTCTCCACAGGGACTTGTCTCCAATGACAGAGGTGGAAACAAAAGGGAGGAGTTGGCTGTCATGGGCGCCACCACGTTTTCTTTTGGGTGTCGCAGGGGTAGGGTGTGCTAACCAGGTTGGGGTTCTATCTGATGCGTACTACTCTCAATTTACAGGCAACAGCAGGTGAACACCAGGTGCCATGGGCTGCATGTGGGAAGGTTCACCGGGAGGCAGGGACCATGGACAGGTAAGGAAGAGCCAGAAATCATAAGTATGAATCTGTCGATGCTTGCGTTGGTCTGCCGGACATTTGGGGTCCCAATTGGAGTCCCAATTCTTTCCACTCCAGCGTTTGTGGGTGACCCATAGGAAACATCAGCAGACCCTGGCATCAGTAAGTACTTCCAGGGACTGGGTCAGGAGCACCCGCTGCCCCTGAGCTTTCACAGCTCGAAAGATTACAGCCCCCCTTCTCCAACAGGCTTGGCAGCCATCAGGAAGAATCCTCCCCATTTTGGTCTCCGCCACATTTTCTGGGATGAAGGATAAGGCACCTGCCTCTTTTTGCCCTGCACAATGACTCGTGTCTTGGAAATCCAACCCGGGGAGCTTAGTAGACTTTGGTCTAGGTACCGTGAACACAGGCACCTGAAGAAGAAGGAGAGCAGAGAGCATACTTGCGCTGCCCCAGAAACAAAGGCTGAGGTGACCTCTGGACCATGACAGCTGGCTCCTCCGCTTGCCAGTGTTGCAAAAAACTCGAAGGGCGCCGTTCCTCGCTAAGTCGGTATCGACACGGTGGTTGGATGATCTTGCTCTGTAGGGGTCTTGTGCCCGGGAAGGAAAATCATGCACGTGGGAAAGCTCTGCGGAAGTGGCTGCCACTGTATTTTCATACGTTTCTTACTTGACCACGTCACATTGGTGGTATGGTGTCTATGGGCTGGGTTTCCAGCATTACATATGGGGCAGCCAGTGGTGAGACCACCACTTTCCTGAACAGGCAAGGACCTACGATCGCCGGCCTCAGTGTTAGTCATTTGGATCCAGCTGGAGCCAGTCTGCCTATTAGCTCATGCAAGAAAGAGCTTGCTCTAAACTTCCAATGAGAGAAAGAATTTGCACGCTAGCTCTACTCCTAGAAAATAGAAAGGGCTTTTCTCCTACTGGATGCATTCACTTGTGCGATAGTCAAAACAAAGTCCCGGGCCTCGTCCTGGGACCCTGCGGTAGGGAATGGCAGGGAATGCCAGGCACTGATTGGCACCAATGGAGACTGGCTGTGGAGACGCAGGCGCCGAGGAAGAGTCACAATGTCTCGCTTTCCACGGGGAATACCCAGGGGCACTCAACATTTGTGAATCATTCAGTTGGGAAAACACTGTGATGCTGGGCATACGTTGCTCATCATCATGAGGGGTACGTGGGAGCCTAGGATGGCATTTACGGAGTGTTAAAAAAAAACCCTTTCCAGCTTTTTTTTTTCTCGCAGCGATGACTCGTCTGCTGTGGGTAGTCACATGGAAGATTGGGCATGTGCTTGGACTTCAGGGGAACCCTCCGCAGTTGTGGGTTCATATGCAGAAGCCTCGGCGACCGTTCGCAACATCAACGAGACGCAGAACTCCCTCATTCTCAGGCCCCATTAGCCCCACTCATGAGGCCCTTGCAGGGCTGGGCACAGACCCTTAGAAGCTACAGGCTTGGTATACGTGCCACCGGGGCACCAGGCCTAGTGTACCGGTCGACACCTGCCTCTTCCAGTTTGCTCCTCCTCTGCTTTGCCCCTTTTCAAGTTTGGCTAAGATCAGGGCCCCTTGCCCATCAGCAGGGGTCAAGAACAGATGTGGGGACAGACAAGCTCTGAAAGCACAGCCTCTGCTCTGGCTTTCAAAGGAAAGGCGGCCATTCCCAGGCAGACAGGCCTTGGCTTTGCCCACCTACCTCGTGCCGGCCAGGGGCAGAAAAGGAGGCAGCGGAACCCAGTGCCCTGCAAATGGAGGCGGGGGCACCAAGCACTCGGAAATCAAACAGGAGGCCACAAAGCAGACCCGCCTGGCTGGGTGGCCCTCTGGGGGATTTAGTTTGGCAAAAAGGAATGATCTCCCACCTCCAAAAGCAATGACCTGCGCAAAGCTACAAGGCCGATCACTTGGTACCCTGGCACAAGCACACTCACGGGAGGACAGCACGCTGGGCAGCCAACGTCGGGCCCCGTAAGCTGTGGTAGCACACAGGGACAAGCGCTCCCAATGCCAGAGAAATGCGAGGCTATGAGGGTGTCCCTGGGCCCAGCCACCAGCAGGCAATCCTCCTGCTGGTGCCTCTCATTGACAGCAATGTTCCACATGGCTTTGTTTTTTCCAGGAAGGGCCAGCAGCTCAGGCTGCCACAGCCAGGGCCCGCTCTCCTTGCCGGCCTGCCCCACACACAGCTTGTGCATGCCTTTGGACAGCGGAAGCTCATTGGGGCCACAGGTGACTTTCTGGGCATCGCATTGTGACTCCTCTGTGAGGACAGCAAGAGGGGCTGGGCCACAGGTGGCAGAGCGGCAGCCAGGCTCATGGCCTTGTGCCTTTCAAGGGCCCCGGGGGCAGTCCCATGTATCAGGCTTGGGCTCGGGCTTGGGCAAGTCCCGGGGGAGGGCGCAGTGAGGGATGCCCTGCTCCACCATGCTGTTGAAGGCAGAACCTTGCTCTGGCTGTGCAACGCCCCCTTGGAGCCCTGGGCGATGTCGGTGCCATGATACGCAGGAACTGGCCTGTTTGGTAGGCAAGGTTCTTAGAGCAGGTGGGAGATCTTGTTTTCAACCGGACGAGCAGCTGGAAAAAAGGTCTTATCAGGCTTTCGGGCACAGTCCCCCTTCTTCAGGCCTGGGGAGTCCCTGCTGGTCTGAGGCCACACACAAAGAGAGAAGCTAAAAGCACAGCAGGGTGCTGGTGAAAATGGAGAGAGACAGGTGCAACGGGCGACAGGGGCTGTGGGATCCAGGGCACATGGAGAATCCACCCCACAAAGCCTGCAGGCCCCCAGCCCTCATGACTGCAGGCTACAGTGATGGGCCAAGCAGCCTCACTTTTTCCAGGAACCAAAAGGGACTGGAAACCAGGGGACCTGCCCATGACCAGGACAGCTCCCAGCCAGCCCTGGGATGCACAAGGGAGCACAAGCAGGCTGGAGGTAGCTGGGGACTGTCTGGTTTCAGGCCATCTCCCACCAGCTCAGGAAAGCATGTGCAGACTTCCCTGCACAGCCCTGGGGTGGCTGGGAGATGGCCTGGTCACAGGCAGGTCCCAGTCTACTGCCTCAATTGGGTGACTGAGGTGCGGGGTATGGAAGAGCTTCAGGGGGGTGGGGGTCAGTCCCAGCCCCCTACTCTTATCCTCTGGTGGGACAGCCAGCAGCAAGCGAGCTGTCACACAGGGGACCGGGGCAAGGGGCTGGGCCCTGCCCCTCCCCTGCAACTCTTTCCACACCCTGCACCCCTGCTCAGGGAGCAAGGGTAGAAGCTCCCTGCTACCAGGTCAGGGGGATGTCAGCCCCGCCCCAGCAGCAGACAGCACCCCAGGGCCCAGAGATAAGCATCTCGGTGCTCCCTGCCACCCCCCTGCACTAGCCTGAAGCTGGCCCTGGTGTCTGCAGGGGCCCATTGCTGGGCTGCGGGTACCTGGGTGCAACTCTGCTCCCTGCATGTGTCGATGCCTGCCCAGAAAGCCTTACTCTGGCTGGGCTTACGCAAGCGTAACTTGGGGTCAGAGTAAACACACATGCAGACATGCCCGCTCCTCATTAACTACCGCGTGGTCACTCTGCTACCTACATTTACAGGTAGTAGGAAAGCATACGGTAGCCTGTGTTACCACACAGTCCCCGCTGCATGCAGTTACAGAGCGACCCTTTACCGTGCGGTAGATTGGCCTCCCGTGCATGAAAGCACCTTGTGTATCCACGCCCGCTAGGTACGCGTACATCTGCGCTGCGGGAGTAGACTTACCCAAGTGAGCCGAGGCAACGGAAGCAGCCTAGAGGCATCAGGAAGGTACTTTGATCTGACTTCTTTATCCCCCAGTCCTTTAAAGCTACCATGGGCATCTCTTACCTGATGCTGCATCATGCAGAACAGGTGCATCCTGACCTGTTGGTCTTTCCAGGCGATGGATTCCCTGCGGACAGTCTGTTTAGAGAGCAGGGTGTGGCATTTATCCCGGATGCCAGGCAAGTTTACGGAGACGGCATCACATTCCAGAGTTGCGTGGAGATAAATAACAGCAGTGCTGAAAAAAGGTGAAGGGACCTGTGTTTTTCCATAAATCCCAGCAAGTAAAAGCTACATTTCTCAGGTACCAAAAGCCATCCTGCAACTCTACAGACACATTTCGAGGCAGGCCCGTCGGTTAGGCACCATACAACTTCCTTCCCATTGGAAAGCCGCTTAATGAATTGTATCTTTTCTTCACCGTTCTACGTCCATTACCTCTCCAAACAGCTGCATACTGTCACAGGGTGTGGTGAAACTCTGCTCGTTACCCCAGCTGAAATGTTCAATGTTTAAGGTAAAGCGACGTTGCGAACAGGTATACGTGTTTCAAGGACAGCAAGGGATTGTACCAAGCTGGGCCCGACCCACCCAATTTGCATTCTAAGGCAAGAGGATCGACTCTGCGCATGTGGACACACTGTCGGACCTTGACTCAAGCTGGGCTTTTGCTAAGGTCTTCCACAACATTCCCACAGGAGAGCCAAGAAAGTCCAGGTTGGATAAAGGGTCTGGAAGGAGGACCAAAACCTGCCCGGATCGTCGTGTTCAGAGGGTAGCAGTCAATGGCGTGATGTCCGGTGGGCGGTCAGTATCAGGTGGAGTGCCTCAGGCATCAGCGATGGGCCCGTTTGGGTCATTATCTCGATCAGTGACCTGGCATAGAGCGCACCCTCAGCACCAGGGCCGGCACACAGTTTTTGGGGTCCCCTGGCACGAAGAAGGCATCGGCAGTGGTGTGGGGGTGGCAAGCACAGAGGCGGATGAAGATGTACCAGGGCCCTAGGCAAACAAGAGTGGAGGCCCCCTCCCACCATGGGAGCTGGGCTTTGGGCCGGCAGGGGGGTAAGGACCCCCTCCCCTCCTAGAGCTGGCAAGGGAGGCTGAGGCGACCCCTGCCTGGCTGTGGGGCACATGCCCACCACTTCTCCCTGCTCCCCACCCCCACTACAGCCAAATGTACACATTCACGGGGCAGACAAGGTTCCCTGGGTAAAGCCGATATCTTTTTGAGACCAACGACACGGTTGGAAACAGTTTTCTAGCCAGCTCTTCAATTTAAGCACCCGCGATCAGGCTAAGGAAGCATCTGCGGTCGGTACGCGCTCTTCCCAGATTGAACAAAGAGTAAAGATGCCGGAGGCAGGCCTGCGTGCAAGCCAGTCAGCGACAATGTAAATTGAGGAGACGGTGGCTAAGAGCCAGCAGGTCTCATGGAACCGGTCCTTAAACCACTTGTTACCGAAGGAGCGGGTTTGGTCCGAGACGCTACAGGCATTGTATAAACACTTCAAAGCACAGGCCACCTTGCCAGCAATGGCTTCCTAGCCAGTGTGGATGTTACCCTTTTATATGCCACCATCCCCCACCAGGACAACGTGCCCCGCCTATCTCCAAGAGCAAGCTGGTGACACAGAGTACAGACCCAACGATACGAAGGAAATGCTACACTTCATCCTCACATGCAACAATTCCACTTTTAACAAGCACCGTTTCCTCCAGGCCATGGGCCCACAGGAGGCCACCCTATTGATGAGCCACCTGGAAGAAGACTTCCTCAAAGACTGTACCATCCAACCCTTGCTGTGCTTAAGCCAGATCGATGGCATCTTTGTTGTTTGGACCGAAAACTGGCCACATCTCCGACTGAGTTCCATCAGATATGCGGCGGTCGTCGTCCCTCCATCCGACTGTCTCTCGCGGACTCTGGCACCAACATCTCCTTTCGAGACGCGATGATCGGCATCCCGAATGATAAAATACAGGCCACAGCAGATGAGGAACCCATGGACCAATGTCCATGTCTGCACAGAGCCGGCATTTGCCTTAAACATGCCACAAAACCCGTGATACCCAGCCAAGTCCTCATGGAGCACCGAATAGGCGCTGTGGGCAACACCCGGGATCGCCACCTCACAACTCTTAAAATGGCGTTCACATGGCAGAGACACTACTCCAGCAAGATAGCTGCATGTTTGAAAGAGCCGCCCAGATACCACGTGACCAATGGCTGCAGTGCAGAAGGAAAGCCCCAAGACTCACGAACTGCGGGTTATGACGTATCACCGCTCCCTCGAACCTACATGGAAAATCCTCAAACCATTGCAGCCCACACTAGAAGGAGACCCTATTTTTCCCGAGATCTTCCCAGAGCCACCCGTCCCGGCCTCCCGACAAGCACTGAGCCTGCAACCCTCATCGCCGGAGGCAAACTTCTTGCAGTCCAAAACGCACCAAATGGGTCCAGGCCATGCCATGAAAAGAAGTGCAAAGCCTACCAGTGTATCTCCACTGCAATGACTGCTACACGCCATGACAGAACCGTAGTCCTTCCCAGGTCTGACACCGGCACCCCGAGAAGCGTTCGCTATCTTGTCCGGCACACCAAATGCCCCAATGTCAAATACGTAGCAGAGACCAAACAACAACGGCGCGCTGCACTGAACGCACACCGGAAATCTATCTGAGGCCGGAGTACCCAGTGACTGGTAGGGGCACGTTTCTCATGAGAAAACTGCTCCCACTACAGTCTCGCAGGATGAATCCAGCACAGGAACATGCAAAATGCTTTCCACAGACGAGCCTATGAACGTCACTTCGTCAACCTCCCGGATACAACAACTCCTGGCCGAAACACAGAAGCAATGCAAAACTGTAGAACTCTTGGTTCCAAAATGATCTCTTTTATGAGACCAACTGGGAAATCACCAGAAACCTGTCTTTTTTGGTGAGCTTTCAGGCTCCAAAGCCCTTCATCAGGCTCCGAGAAAAGTATAGGTGGTAAAAAGTCCCTGTGGGAAGGAAATACACTTCATTTGTGCACAGAGGCAGCTGAAGGTGGACAGCTGTCCCTCTGGGTCCAGCTTTGTCTTGCGATATCCCAGTTGGTTTTGTAAAAGGGATCATTTTGGAACTGAGGGTTCTATTTTTTGCATTGCCTCTCATCTACAGACCAGCATGGCTACGGAGTACATCCCGGAAACACGGACGCCGCCGAATTGCAGCCGATGTTGGATTTTAAACTTTGTGTCAGAACAACGAGCAAGGATTTCTTTACCTCCCTGCCTGCCGTCTGACACCTCCGGGGAAGGAATTTTACCTACTTGCCATGCCAACAAGAAGCTCGGCACAACTCTCAAAGGCAAAGCTACCAAGTACATTCCTGGACTAAACACAGACCTGGGATTTATGACATGCTATAAGCTGCCTGACATCTGACACCCCAGGTATCTCACCACTTTCCCCTGCTACATTCATCCCCCTTCCCCAGCCCCATCCCCACCACTGGCTCCTCAAAGTACATCTCCACTGCCTGCCCTTCTTGCTGCAGACCAGCCACTGGCCTCTTTATTATTCATGCCCTCCAGGAAGAGCGCACACCAAATGCAGAGGATTCCCCAGCCTGACCAAGCATTTTTAAACCCAAAAGCTTGCTCAGGAAAATGTTTCTATTTATTTGGTCTAATAAAAGATCTCTCTCACACAAACACACACACACACAGGACCCCTTCCTGCCCCCAGCCACCTCAGTCTCACTCCCCCCCCCACCTCCATTACACTCACGTGCAGGGAGCTGCTGCCTGGCCATCCTGAGCAGCCCACAGGTGCAGTGGGCAGGGCAGGGCAGGGCTTGGCTGGGCTGGGTCTGGCAGAGAGCAGGAAGGCAGGACTCTCCTTGCCCAGCTCAGCCCCCTCCCCTGCAGGCATGGTGGGGCTCTTTAGGCAAGACCCCAGCCCGGCGTTCCTTGCCCCAGGAGGAGGGGTCCTGCTTCTGGCTCCCAGGGAAGCAAATGGGAAAGCTGCAGCTTTCAAACTGGTGCCAAAAATGGGTGCAGAGTTTAAAACAGCAGCTTTCACTTCCCTGCTGCAGAGGATGCCGGCCGCACGGGGCCCCTCAGCTGCAGGGCCTCCTGCGGCCACTGGTGTCACAGGCATGGGCAGGCCAGCCCTGCTCAGCAAGTGTCCAGACGACACCCAAGCTGAGGAGAGTAGTAGACACGCTGCAGGGTAGGGCTAGGATTCAGAGACCTCAGCATGTTGGAGGACCAAATCAAACTATATTTCATGAGGTTCAACAAGTGCAAAACCCTGCACTTAGGTTGGAACAGTCCCTCACCCTGGGACAGGCCGGGGGCTGACTGGCCGGGCAGCTGCTCTGCAGAAAAGGACCTGGGGGTGACAGGGGACAATGAGCTGAAGGGGAGCCAGCAGTGTGCCCTTGTCGCCAAGAAGGCTAACGGCATCCTGGGCTGCGTGGGTAGGTGTGTTGCCAGCAGGGCAAGGGAAGCAATTACACTCCTCGATGCATCAGTGGTGAGGTCACATCTGGAGTTCCGTGTCCAGTTTTAGGCCCCCCGCTAAGAAAGGATGTGGAAAACTTGGAGAGAGTGCAGTGGAGGCCAATGGAAAAGGTTAGGAGGCTGGGGCACGTGACTTTCAAGGAGAGGCTGAGGGCACAGGGCTGATTTAGTCGTAGGAAGAGAAGACTGAGAAGGGATTGAATAGCAGCCTGCGGGGGGAGGGGCTCCAAAGAGGATGGAGCAGGGCTGTTCTCAGCGAGGGCAAGGAGCTCACGCTGCAGCAAGGGAAGTGTGGGTGAGATAGGAAGTAAAACATTCTTGCTGGAAGGTGCGTGCTGCCGAGGCGGCCGTGTCCCCGAAAGGATTGTCTTTGAGCAACGACTTCTCTTTGTGTACCCCATTCGCCTTGCCTTCCTGGTCCCACATCCCCTCCCCTGCTAATACTTTGAGCCTGTCAGAGTCAGCATTTCTGAAGTCCGGGACTTCGTGCCTGTCGGTCAGTTTGTTGACCTTATGGAGGACAGTGAACCTGACCATTTCGTGGTTGCTGTTGCCCAGGCTACCCTCGATGTTCAAGCCATACACCAGATCATCTCCCTGGGCCAAGGGCAGGTCTAGGAGATCATTACCTCTGCTTCGCCCTTGCACATCCCGGATCAGGAAGAGGTTCTCTATCGCAGTCAGGGAACTGCGTGACTGATCCAACCTAGCCGAGCGTTCCTCCCGAGCTGAGTCCAGGTACTTGAAGTCACCCTGGGACACCCAGCCTCTCTGTCGGTTCTCTAGAGAAGTCCACATCCAGCTCCTCTGCTTGGTTCAGGGGCCTGTAGCAAACACCTACAGTTAGGTTTCTCTCGCCTCACACCCACCCCGTAGCTGGACCCAGGGTGTTCCAAGCTGCTTCTCTTCAGAGCCAGTGTCAGCCTCTGGAGAGGAGTCCTGCTCTCTCACATCGAGAGCTACCCCTCTGCCTTTTCTCCCTGCCGTGCAGGGTGCAGCCCTCTAGGGCTATGCTCTGATCATGCAAGGAGTCCCACCAGGTCTCTGTGATCCCCACCAGGTCACACTGCCATTGGCTTGTTCTCCGTGCATCTGGCATTGGTGTCCAGGCAGCCGAGGCCCCCAGCTGACACCCTCGATTTCCTGAGATGCCATGGGAGAACTGTTTGGGTTGCATTTTCAAAAGCAGTGTCCTCCACATGGGAGCTTTCCTGCATGCCGGTCCCCTGGCACGCTCCACTTGGAGTTTCCCTGTCCCTCGGCAAAGTCAGTGTAAAGCCCTATGCAGTCCATGGGCCACCCTGGCTGAGAGCAGGGCCTTACCTCCCCTAGCAGTCCTCTCTCTCTGAAGTGCATGCTGGGGTCAAAGAAAACAAAACCCTCATGGTCACACCACTGTCGGAGGCGTCTGTTGACGTCTTCCATGCAGCCTTCCCTCCTGGCTCCATGGCCTGCAACAGGGAGCACAGAAAAGAAAATGACTTGAGCCCCCAGTCCCTCGAGCCCAGGGCCCTGCAGTCACTCATGTCCCAGTCATGGTTACCCCTGGCCACATGGTCCGTGCCCACACAGACAAGGAGTGCAGGGTAATAATCGGAGGGATGGACGAGCTTGGGGATCCTCTTGCATGCGGGCCCCAGGGAGCCAGCAGACCTCTCGGGCTACGGGGTCCAGACAGCAGGTGGGTTCCTCCGTACCTCTCAGGAGAGAGCCCCCCGCTGCCACCGCCCAGTGTCTCCTCCTGGGGGCAGGGATACTTACCTCCTGAATACTTACCTCCTCCTTTGGTGTCTCTGTCAGAGTCTCCTCAGCGTACCTGTTGTGCAGTGCCAGGGGAGGACCAGCCCTAGCTCTGCGTGCCCCAGATATGGAGACGACCATTTTCCAGGGAGCTTGTGGAGCGGTTTGTGGCCACCTCCTCCCCTGTTCCCTTGGATTAAGGCCTGGCAGTTGTTGTGGCTGTAATCTTCATGGTCCCTGTCATGGCAGCTGTCATACCTCCTCCTTGAGCTCCCACACTCAGCCCTCCAGGGACTCCACCAAGGCATGCATCCTACAAGGGGGGGTGCGCCCATGCTCAGGTGTTGGCAGCCCACATGGTGTAGGGCCAGTCTGGATGGAGGTCTCAGCACCAAGAAGCTGATGCTGACAGGCACATCAGGTCACCTCCGTTGCCGCGAGCTACTTCCCGTACTTACCTGGTCTCAGCAGCTTCTCTCTAGGCCTCTGGGCTCAGGTCACTTGCTCAGACCAGCCCTTCAGGTGCCTAGTGCGCACCCCACTGCACAAACTCCTGTGCAAACTGCTGCGTCTTTGTCAGGCTGTGCCTGTTTGCATGCTCTGTTTGCACAGCTCCAGTCACAGGGCTCCCTGGGGGGGCTCAGCTAAGTAGAGACTGGAGGTGGGGTGGGGTTCCCCCCCGGGCTTCATTCAACCAGTGCATCCCACCCGGCACAGCCCCATACGCACACACACTTGCGCACCCACACACACACTCCCTCAAACCCCTGCAAGCACCCCTGCCCTCTCTGTTGGTCCAGCTTTTATCTCCCGGCCTTTCGCTGGGGGGGTCCAGGTCCAGGTCTTTGGCTCCTGGGGGCGCAACAGGCGTGAACCTGTGCATCTTTGTCAGGAAGCAGGCTTGAGAGCAAGTTCTCCACTGCGAGACAGCTAGCTGTTTCACAGCACACGTGAAGAACAAGAAGATGCTTCTGCTTTCTCGTCTAATCTAGCTCTCCAGGACTACTGACACGTTATGGCGGCCAGGACAACGATAACCTGATCGATGCTTCTGATCTCTGGAAGGGCGGAACCTCTGAAGGCAAGTCCCAGTGGCAAGTTCACTCTCACTGCCTCTCTCTCTCACTGCGATCCAAGGGGCCCTGCTCTCTCCCTCGTGCTAGGGATGACACTGGACGACAAGGAAACATCCCCGCTGTCAGAAATGAGAACACTCTCCTAATTGACTAGGGTTGCTGATGGTTCCCGGCAGGGAGGCAGCCACACCGCACATTCCAGTGTTTGAAAAGTGTCCCGACATTCAGAAAAAGTGGCTCTTGTTTTCTGTGCAGCACCCTTGCGCGCAGCGAGATGTGCCGAAGCTGTGTGTGCACTTGTATATCACGTAGCTAGCGATCCAGTTCCGCTGGAGGGACGCCACCGAGCACGCTTACAGCACAGGCTGCTCCTTCCTGGGGAAGTGCAGTATCATTTCAGAGATAGAATTAAAAACAAAACCGACCACAAATTACCACTCATGAGTATGCAACAGACCCTTCCGCTTTTCAATTTAGCATGGGGGGGGGGGGGGGGCATGGCAGGCTAGAGCCGAGCACAGGCAAACCCACCTGAGCGGCAAATACCTGAGCATCTGCCCGGTTGCTCAGGCAGGTTTTGCACCCGGCGCTAGTCACCGCCACAGCTTCACTGTTATCGGTCCTTCAGCTAGGCAAGGCGCCTGCCTGAGCTCTGACTGACCTGAACCGCCCGAGATGAGGACGGTGCAGTAGTGTCGACCCGCTTTACCCCTACCTCTGCCAATCTGGCAGGCTACATTTCCTGTGTTGCGACCTCAAGATGCAGAATGCAGACTCACCTGAAGTCTCGTGCTTTATGGAGAGTTTGGAAAGAGAGAGTGCAGTGCTTTTGAGGACTTTTGTTTTTTCTGCAGAGTTTTTACCATTCAGAAAAGGGGCAACAAGGGAAAGGGGAGGAGAAATTGGACAGGTGATAAAGGCTGACACCGAGGGCGAAGGTGGGGCAGAAGTGAGGGGCTGGATGGTGCATACGAAGTGCATTGGTGGGGCAAAGCCAAACAGCAAAGGGCTTTCAGAGCAAAGACGGGTCGTTCCATTTCACAGTCACCTTGCGTCAGGCCATGAGTCTTCATCGTTACCGTCGGTCCCAATTGTTTTCTGATGGTGACAGCAAAGCAGGCCTGCTTGGCTGCCAAAAAGACAAAACCAGGTCTCGGTTTAGGGATGCAGCCCCTGCGGGGCACGGGCATTGCAATAGGGATAAAACCAGTGCGCTCAGGGCACCGGCCTAGGATGCTCTGGTTTCAGTCTCGAGGCCAACCCTGACATTGGGTCTCATGTGGTTTGCGTTGCATCTGGCCGACAGAACCATGAATGAAGCAGCTATACATACAACACATTAATCATCTCCTTTGCTTTCAGATCACACAAAAAAAGGCGCAGAGGACTTCAGAAAGATCCCCTGAGCAACAACTTGCTTCTCAGTGAATCTGCATCGGCACGAGCACTGACACATTTCCGAGGTGAATGACCTGGGTCCGCAAAAGTGGGAGCCTGGTCTGCTTTGGTTAGCTACACAAACAGCACTCTCGGCAGCCCCGCGACAATGGAGCCCGAGAGTCTGCTAGATGACAGGACGCGTGCAAGTGGGAAAACACCCATTATGAAAAGGGACTCTTCCCTAATTGCAAAAAGGGAGATGAGGGTGGCAATCCCTCAGCTTTTCACCAGAGGATTCAAAAGCTCCCGCCACCCAACGCCACCTCCTGCCATAGACAAGGGCCACAAAAGGAGACTAAACAGCATTTGTGGGCTAACACCATCCAAGGAAAGAGCCAGAAGCAACAACACTAGTGGATCAATGCATCCACACAGCCATTTTGTGAGTACAGAGACCCAGAGAGGGCCACCGGGAGCTCTGTCTTGTGCCCCAACCCTCTAGAGCCATTTGCAGGCCCAACCTCTGGGCCGGTGGCTGAAGCTCCAAGCCATAGGTATTGCTCCAGGAGGTGGAAGAAAGAACATCTACGTGGCCATCGCCTGAGCTGAGCCTCTTCTCTTCGACACGCCTGCCATTTCTTCTCCTCCAATGGGGCTGAGGAATAACTGCCACCCTGATAGATAATTGCCCGGAAAAAATAAGTACTGGCATAAGAAAATACGCAGCATGTATGAGCTGTGGTGAACAGTTGTGAGACACGCTTCTTGTGAATTGTGTGTAGCGTTCAATATGGTTTCTGACAACTGACATTGCAACTAAACAGGATCATGTACAAGGTGCTTTGTGAAGCTTTCATGGAAAATGCCCGTGGGTTGCGGATCAATCTTACAGTTTTAAAAGTACAGAATATGCCAATTGTCTATTTGATAAACTGGGGGAGTCCAGTCTCTGTCACAGTTGGTCCATTACTAAAAGCCACTCCTAGGAGCTCCTGGGGATGAGCCATGTGCTATTTTAGAGGCTATCAATGTGTCCAGTCTGACACGTCCACTATGATTTAATTGGGGGTGAGGGAGGAAGGAAAAAACAAATCGTCTGGACGGAAGGAACAAAATGTCTGATTTAAAAAGAAAAGTCAACTCGCTTGGGGAAAAAGTCATTGGCCTCGGCTCTCCTGAGAAACACCTCAGCAGACAAACCTCTCCAGGGCACCTGAGCTTAGCAAAGATCTTTTGTGCTTTTTAAAACACAGGAGTGACTGCTGTCCCACAGTTAAGATCCCGGTGTATAAATGAGTGGACATTCACACAGCAAAGGCTGTCCCCTCCCTAAAGACCTGACACACCAAAGACAAAGCGGGTGGAAAGGGGGAACTTTGTCATCCCCAGCTTGCAGGCGAGGAATGCCGGGTGTGTCTACACATACCATTCACGTGCCTGAGCACACCTAGGACCACAGCCCGTTGAACTGGGGGGCTCCAGGGGGTTGAGTCTGCCAGCCCAAGGCTGCTCCTGCCCAGCTTCTTGTGGAACAGAGGGGCTGGCTGGGGCACGAGGGGGAGCCAGCGTGGGGCTAGCCAGCACACTTAATAACACTGCCACACGCTATTGCCTGTGTTTACAAATACTATCTTCTGGTGGTATTGATTACTTTATTATGGCCTAATAGGGCCACGTGAGTACATGCTGAGACTTTACTGTGGAACTAATTAGCTTGGCAGCAAACGTCTCATGTAGACATGCCCACAGAGATGTGGGGCTAAGGAAGCAGCCAGCGCAGCCAAAATATTTTAGCTTGGGCGCTTTTTTTTTTTTTTTTTGGCGGGGGGGGGGTGGATAACTGATAAGGAAAAATTTTTGTGTTCCAAGCAAATCAGCCAAATTAATTCCAAAGCTGCGAGTCATTCAAGAACCACATGTGGCCCTACTACCAGCAAACATCCTCCACCCCTGCCTGGGGCTTCTGATGCTTCCAAATCCAAGACTGGAGGCTCAGGGTTCGGGTGCCCCTCAGTTTGGCCCACCCTCAGCTGCATGGCTGCAGGGGCAAGCTAGGGATGAGTCTCCCATTTCCATAATGCGGACACATAGCCAAGATCTTCCCACAGGAAGAGAAAGTGGGAGACTGTGCCTGACCTCGGTCGAGGTACTACCCCATGCCAAGAAGGTGGCCCATCCCAGCAACTAGGAAAACTGCCTTAGTGGTCGTGGTGTTTCCCATTTAGCTCAGGTTTGGACTTTCAGTACCTTATCCAAGTCACAACAGGCATATATGGCGTAGTCAACAGCTGACTGGGAGCTCCTAAATCACAATCCAACGCTGTAAGCACAAAGCCCGTGCTTCTTGGAGCTGGGCTACATGCAGGATGTGGTGTAATATTTGCTGTGTGACCTCAGCCGAGTTACGCCTTCACACTTCTGACAGAGCATCTCCTGTCCTGCCGCTTTCAGTGAGAGAGCCTTTGACTTTGTCATTTCTATTGTTTCAAATAGCCTCACAGCATCTCCCTGCCACATCCGGTACCCGGCTGATTTTACCTGCCACCCACAGCACTTGCTTTTCGCTTGTCACTCCTGCTGCCGGTGTCCTTTAACTGTTGACATATCATCAGTCCACGCAAACGCATTTGGAGGAGATGGTACGAATAACGGGAAGTAAAATGGAGCAGGGCTACACTGAAAGAGAGAGAAAAAAAAAGGTGTCCTTTATAAACAAGCAAGGTTCTTTGGGTGAATCTGATATCTTTTATCAGACCATAGTTAATCATCTTGATTGACTGTCCCTTTCTCTCGCATCCACAATTGCTTGCCACAAAGGCAGAGGATGCCAGGGTGCTCATGGCCCCTACTTAGAAAGTGGCCACAGACAAACAGCACCAGGAAGCCCACAACCAGACCGTGGCATCAGGGATAAACTGAGTCGCTTATTTGGCTTCATACAGAAGAACAACACCAAAGGCTTAAAAGGAAAACGCCAACCCAGATACATAAATATAAAGTAGGCAGAAGTCGGACCATGCCAAAAGGCTTGGTAGAAACTCAGGGCCAGATTTGCAGACAAGCCGGTCTCAGCTGGGTTGGGAATGAAAGGTACCAAGCCACCCTTGAGCGGTACCCTCTCCCTTCCCAGCGTAGATGTCAGGCTATTAAGCCAGCTAAGCAACAGTCCAACATCCCAAAGGTGACTTTCACTACCATTGGTAGCTGGGGTTTTTCAAGAGACCACTCCAATGGCTTTGGGTGATGGGTGCAGAGATGCCCACAGCAACCCCCTGTCTCTCAGCCAGACCCGTTCCTCCTCAAAAGCTAGGAAGCTGTTTGCATGCAAACTTACCCAAAGTCCTGGTATGACCAGAGGAATCCCCGGCTCAGAAACAATTCTTCCTCACTCGGGTTTAGCCAGCCTTTAAAAGCTGCTTTAGGTGGCCCTAATGGGTTTTGAGTCCGCTACGGTGGCGTGGGCTCCAGCCTCCACCCGGCCCTCTAGTAAAATACAATTCTGAAAATAGATTACGAAAGGACAAAATGGTGCATGGACAGTAGTGCCTCCGACACGTTTAAGACTAAGGAAAATGAAGGAGCCTTTAGCAGAGACTGGCAAAGAGCATACACCGTCCACCTCCAGGACTGTAACCACACACCTGCTTTCCCACACACCCAGCTAGGAGACACGCACGTTGGAATGAGATGGAGAAGCTTGCACAGGCCGGGCTCCCCAGACACGGTTCTTCAGACTTCCAGGCTGCCGCTGCGGCCCTCCTTAAGCGGTGTGTAAAGGTGAGGTGCCCACGTGCAAAAGAGTAAACGCAACGCAGTTCTCCTGTAGGATGCTATGAAGCTCTGTTATAATAATGGATGCAAGGTAAGGGGAGACCAGCATGGGAAGACTGTTCCAGCCACCTGCGGAGGGTTTGGGATTGAGAGTTTGGTCGGGGGTGGAAAGGTAAGAAAGGTTTATTGAATTCACAAAAACACAACTACGCCTTGTAACGAGACAAACAATGACAGACGAGAATAATTTGCATCGGCAACTTATCGGCAATCCCCTCCAACGCCTGACGTATGACACATTTCTCTTTCTGCAAAGCTCAGCAAAGTCAGGCATCCCCAATCGGCACTGTCTGAGAGGCACCGGGAAGGACCCTGGCATTCGGTCCTTGGGCTTCTCAAGATCCACAGGCCTGCCCATCTGGGTCAACAGCTAATTAATCCCTTTCATGGAACTGTCTCTTCCTTCTGAATGATTTCCGGATGTTTCAGCCAATTTATAACTTCTGAACCATGCTGATAACTTACAGCCACTCAGATGCTTTTTGCTTCAGCTGTCCTTAGACTCACCAATAACAGTACAAGACTTGCATTTATTTGATAAGGTTAATTTTAACTAGGCCACAGGGCTTTACTACTTCCAGGCTTTGCTAAATTGGCTCGGCCTTACTTGATACAAGGCCTTACTACATCTTAAACTTTAATTAGGCTCTTAGCAATGACATATATCTTAATATCTAAACAAATGACAGAAAAACACTTAGTCTAATCTTCATAGAGCCTTCAGCAGGCTCCCTTATCACAGAAATAATTTTCAGCTGTCAGAGAAGACTGTGTTTGGAGTACAGGACAAAATCCCTTTCCCTGAATGCGATCAATGGAGGAGACAAGTCAGGGACGAGAGACAGTGGAAACATCAAAAGAATGTTTTAATCCTCAAAACCAGAACACCTGTGTAACACTTCAACCGTGGGGGCAATGGGGAATGTAGCTCTTCAGATGACATGTGGGTGGTACAGGAAACCTTGCCAATGAAGCCCACATTCAGAAACACCGGCCAGGCTTCGGGTCTGCTCGTGCCGGTGTGCCTCCTTCTCTTCCCATG
Organism: Alligator mississippiensis; assembly: GCF_030867095.1. Lineage (NCBI taxonomy): Eukaryota > Metazoa > Chordata > Crocodylia > Alligatoridae > Alligator > Alligator mississippiensis. The sequence continues at coordinate 75,273,202 of NC_081834.1, forward strand.
TCCATTTGTTGCATGCAGCATGCTTGGCAGCTCGCACCACTTCATGAATGGTAAATATGTCTGCTTTATGGCATGAATCCAACCAGAGGCTTCTGCGGGGAAGGAACTGGGATACGGGCAAACAGATAATGGAGGGAACTTTACTCCATGCTTGCAAGACACTGTCAAACCAAATAGAGCCATTTCAGGCACAGAACATAAACTCAAGATGCACTAGAGAGAAAGCATACCGGATTCTCTCTCTACCATCTCCGACGTACTGCTTTTGAAGTGTCTGTGCTGTTCATACAGGATAGGGATATACACGATTGCTTCACCTGGCATCCTTTGGGATCGATATTGCGCGAGTTCAAGGCTAAGGTACTAGAGCAGCTGATACCCTGAGGAAACCGCAACCCTTAAAAATGTAAACTAGCTGGGAGTCCAGTCCTGCCAACAGAGTGGTGCACGCTGGCTTGGGGTTGGTCTTTTTAAAGCAACTCAGGTGACAAATTTCCTGTGATTTTTAGGGGAGCTGTGGGCCTAACTACCATTTAGAAATCTGGACTCAAGTGGCTCAGTTGCATGAGATGCGATGAAAAATACCTCGAGAGAGAGAGAGCTCCTGCCCTGAAGAGCATGCAAGCTAACTTAGACAAAGCACAAGGAGTGAAATGTGTGGGAAGAGAAACCATTGGCCCCAATTTACCAAGCAGACAGTGGCAAAAGCCAGGAATGCTCAAAGGGGTCGAGGTGCTGAGTGGCATTTCCCAAGCATCCACGCAACTCTAACTCCTCCTCAAAATTCCCTAGGCACCCTGAAAAATCTGTCCCCAGCTTCTTAACTTCCGTTCCAGGACTCCATACGCCCTCCCCAGATTTTCCCATTTGTTCCAAGGCAGACAGGCTCACGGGTAAAGCAGTACAGGCAACCCCAACTTAGCGCTCTCAATTGGTCCCTGGAAAAACCAATGTGAAGCTAAACAAGCACTCAGCGAAACCGAAAGTATCTGATAACCCAAAATGACAGCCGTGGTTGTTTTTCATTACCCACGATGGCAACGGCGAGCATTATCATGAAACACACCGAGAACAAAGTGAACTGGAATATCCTTTCCAAGTGGAGCTTTCCAAGGAAATAGCGCTAAATGAAACGGCATTAAGCAGGGGTTGCCTGTACAGGCAGCACCGCAACCTTTCTCACACAAAGCAGCCCCCAAAAGGCACAAGCCCAGTTTTTTCAATGTCGCGTGCAATCTCTCTCTTTGAAGCAATGCACATTCAGGATGGTACAGCCAATGGTTTTAAGCAGAGCCCATTCAATGAGGTAGCTATGTGAGGGTGGGCACTGGAGCAGGTGAGCAGCATGGGGCTTTCTAGCTGTTACTTTGCTCCATTAAGATATATTCCCTTACCCTTGTGAAAGCCATTTATTTTTCCAAAGCAGCTTCAGATCAATCCCAGATATCAGTTTAGGAGCTCAGCTCTTCACCTTTACTGAAAAGAAAAGAAAGGAAAGGGGCGATATCACTTAGCAATGCATCGGCAGCATTCCTTGCGATAAGAAATTGCATCTCAAATTTTCTTTTTCAGGCACCTGTGCATTTGTTCCTTTCAGCAGCGACTGTTCATCCATCGGGCATCAGATCTCAACAGGCAAATAACCTCGTGAAGGAGCGAGTTTATCTTGCTAGGCAAAACCAAGCATAGGTAGCGTGTGAAGCTATGGTTTGGTGATCTCTAACAATGGGATCAAATCCTTGAGTCTGTCCAGGGAAACAAAGTCCTTAATCTAATCTCAACTAGGTACAGGGCTTTGAATAAGGGTGCCTAAAAGTGGATTTTCCTCACCTCTGTTTTTAAGTAGATCCTCAGAAACAGGTTGCCATGTTAGAATGAGAATTAGATTTCTGAAAAATGATGATTCTTCTCTTATTGACATTTGTTCTAAGTAGGTCATGATGCTCAAGACTATTGCTGGCTGCCCCAGTAAAAATGATGGGTTTTCAGACCTATTTCAGCTTCCCAAGGAACAGGTCCAAAGCCTACATGGACAGGCTTGCAAAGACATTGACATCATATTGGACATTTGACAGGCTCCTCCCATCCCCAGCAACACATGGGAAGCCAGCTTCAGCCACATGCTGCTCCGGATGGGATGGACCCAGCCGGGTCAGCACCAGCCAGGAAAAGTGGCATGCAGCTGAAGCTGGCTTCCCACAAGCTGCTGGGGATGGGAGGAGCCTGGCCAGGTCAGCCCCGGCCAGCAGAAGCAGTGGCAGAGCCGTGTGCCACTCAGGATAGGACGAGCCCGGCCAGACTGGCAGGGGCTCAGCTGCATTTTTCCCCTGCCTGCAACGGTCAGTCCTGAGTGGAACATGGCTCCACCGCCACTTCTGCTGGCCGGTGCTGATCTGGCCAGGCTCCTCCCATCCCCAGCAGCTTGTGAGAAGCCAGCTTCAGCCGCATGCTGCTCCGGATGGGATGGACCCAGCCGGGTCAGCACCGGCCAGGAGAAGCTGCATGCAGCTGAAGCTGGATTCCCACATGCTTCTGGGGATGGGAGGAGCCTGGTGGGGTCTGCACAGGCCAACAGATTGGTATAATGTGACCAGCCTATGCCTGGGGAGGGGTCAGGCTCCCTAGATCTGAGACCTGATGTAGGCTATGGCACAGAGACTCACTCTGGAACAACGTGCTAATCAGCTTGTGTCTGTACCTGTGTCTATAGACATCGGCCTATTTCCGCTTACCACTCAGTAACGTTCAACCGGTGACCGTGCATGCGCAGACATGCCCATAGTCAAGTCATGCCAGAAGCCTGACCAAGACTGGGTTCCAAGACAGACATATGGTCTCCCAAGACAGATTCTCCCAGGAACCATTGCTCCCAAGTGACTCTTCTCCACGAGCAGCCCTTTGTGCTGTGGGTGAAAAAGAATTAATGTCTACATGCTTGGGCTTTCTCCTAGGAGATCAGCGACTCCTCCAGGAGAAAGTGAATGTCTGTACCTAGTCTCTGCTATGCTGGTCTCGGCTCTGCCACTCAGTCCATATCCTCTGCGTGGTGAAATCCCCTCAGTTTTCGCTTTCAGCAGTGTCTGGTGGAGGGTTTCCATCGGCCAGCCCCTCCCAACTGTTCCGCATGCTGTGCAATGACGATCGCGATGAGGTCGATGCTCAGGTTTTTCTTTCAGCTGCCTCCCATTGAGATGGTATTTTTTGTTGATTTGAGAGAGTCTAGATGTCTAGATCATGGGTGAATTCCCACCTCTCGTGGCCATACATCAGCATGAAAATGGTATTGGGACTGAAGCATTGCAGTCTGGGTGTTAAACGGTCAATTCTGACCGAACCCCATTTAAGCCGGTAAATGCATTTCGTGCACCACCGAGTTACAAAAGACTTGTCTTCCCAACTGACCCGGGTGGCTCTGCCAAGTTTTGTAAATGGACTTGCCTCTCGTGCTGCCCTGCCTTCTAAAGCAAGGTGCTCCCATTATACAAAGACATACTTAGCCAAAACGACAGTGCATCTGCAATATTCAAAGCAACCTTCATGTCAAGTATAGGGAATGCCATTGCAGCTACTGTAAATGCTTTGGGGATGCCATTACTGTTTTAACAGTAAGAACCAAGGAAAACGCTACAAGATGGTTCCCCGCAGATCCAGCCATTTCATACACTCCACTCAGGGCAAGGAGCGCTCCACAGAAATACTGGGTATGATAACACATAAGCACTCTGATGGACGGCAGATCAAAACAACAGTTTAAACGCATCGGGAGCCTGCCGAGCCTAAGGACCAGGAAGTCCAGACTGCCTCTCAATAACTCCAGTCTACCCGGGGCCGATACCGTGCCAGGAAAGCAGCCGCAACACGCACAAGAATCTAGAGCGGGTCTCTTGGAGCAGCCGGTTCCTGTATATTTTCCCGTTTGTAAGAAGGGCACTTAAAATGGTTTCTGTTCATCCCTGAGGGCCCCGTTACTCTGAATATTCAAGCCAGGTACCTGCTGAAGGCACAAGTGGCAAGGGGACCGATCCTTTTTTTTTGGTGGAGCCTGCCCGCCTCTACCACGGCTGGGAGAGCTAGCTGACTAATAGCTGCAATGCATCATTGCAAACTCAACTACATCAGGATGTAGTTTAGTTTGCAGTGATGCAAACTCATCTAAAACCCCAAAACTCATGTACACGCAATGTGTGACACCATTAAGTCACACAAAGTGACATTTTTGTAACGAGTCCATCGTCACATCATCACGTGTACAAGAGACCCTAATTGCACATAGGGAAGTAGAGCAGTAAACATAGTGCTGCTGAGCTGAAGGTGCCCATTCAGGTCCTAGACTTGGAGCCCTCTGTCTAAAGGCAGCAGACAAACACAAGGAGGAGGAGATGCTGGTGCTCTTGGTGGAAAACTCACCGTTTCCTTAATCTCCATTTGCAATCACCAAAGCCTACCCAGTACACCTGGGAGCTTATTGAAGGACAAAATTCAGACTCTCCAAGATACTGGCATCCTAGGCACTACCTTGCCCTTCTTATCATTACCATTTTGCCAGTTCTTGAAAAAATTACCACTCATTGTACTGGTAGCAAGACCGGAGACAGAACAAATATTGTGGCTTCACAGTATGTTTCCATGCCAGATGATCCACTAAATGAAAGGGCTCTCCAGAAAGAGACAGCTTATTCTGCACCGATTATTCATTACAATTAAAAAGCAGATGTTATCCTACAACTCCTTTCTTTCTAGCAAAAATAGCAAGTCAGGGCAGTTAAGGAACTTGATGAAGTGGCCCAGAAATAGCCTGGACCCTTCGTTGAACAGGATTCATTTTATAATGGCCTCTGTGCCTTTGGATGACATTTCAGTGGATTAATTGAAGCTGTGCATTGCATCAGGAAATCAACGGAGGACATAGCTTTGCAGGTTTCAATAAAGGATTAGGTCTTTCTACGGATAATGAGACTGCCCGGGATGGTTACGTTCCATGTTAAAAATCAAACCAACAAGATTTTTAGACCTGAACTCAACCCTCAGGCTTCAGGACAAGAGCCAACTTTAATTAATCGGTGTCAGGAAACAGTCTGCCCCAAGAAGTGTTATCCCATAATGCCTTCTCAGGATGTGTTTAATTTTTTTGTGCCTCCCTCCGATACAGCTGGTACTAGCCGCTGTCAGGAGCAGGATTCAGGATAAGTCTGCTGCAGCCATGCCAGCCAGCATCGTTCCTGGATCTAAGCACCAATAACTGCTAAGTGAAGCACAGGGGTGCAAAAGGAAAAAGAAACTGATTGTAACTTATCATAGAAAACACATTGGTGTACCTTTACATGGGAAGCAAAGACCATACCAGCAGTAGGTCTCATTACCCACTTTACCAGCCTAGTACCACTCGGTGATTATTCCCACCCACTCTCTTTTTTCAGACCAGGAGCCGCGGGTACTGCACTAGCTCTCTATAAAGAAGTCACATGAGGAGACAATAATACAAATAGCTAAGCGGAAGAGTTGGTTTGATGGCCTTTCCCTGCGGAATCGAGAATGAAGTTCTCAGACAAAACCTTGGCTGGGGTGATATAGTTGGGGATGGCCCTGATTTGAGCAGGGGGTTGGACTAGATGCGACCTCCTTTTCTATGCACACTGAGTCGGGGAGAAGGTAGAAGCATTTCAAAATCTATCGATGCTTAGATCCAGGCATGATGCCAGAGCCTGCCACTCCTACCTTTGTCAATCAGTAAAACTGAAAACCGCATATGAAGAAAGATGATTTTCAGAAACACACCTACGGAGGTGTGACTGCTTACAGGTCTAACTGAGCTCCTGTGTACACATTTACCGCAACGCACACGTCCCTAGTAAATGCATGTGAAGATTTTTACACTTGACTGGAGTCAACGGCACTCTTCACATGTCTAGTCACTTGAAGAAGGCTTAGATGTGCTGGACATTTGTCCCACAACATCTGTAGGGAGCGATCTGCAGTCAAACAAGGAGCAGAGCTCAGCTCTCTCAAGTTAAAGCCCATTCCCTTATCAGCTCTGGCGCATGGCCCCTTAGAGTAACAAAAGCCGTATTTTTGCTCTGTTAACTCTGTGCCTAATTCCCATATAAACACCGAACCTCGCCAACCTCATCACCAGAAGCAAATTTCCTCAAGCCCAGAACACACCAAAAGGATCCAGACCATGCCAGGACAAGAAATGCAAAACCTGCCAACACATCTCCACCAGCCCCACAATTACTACACCCCACAACAGAGCCATCAGCATCCCTGGATCTTACAGGTGCACCTCCAGAAATGTTACATACCTCATCCAATGCACCAAATGCCCTGATGGAAGATATGTAGGAGAGACCAGACAACAACTGCGCACCAGAATGAGTGCACACCGGACATCTATCAGAGACAGAAACACTCAATTACTGGTGGGGGCACATTTCTCACAGGAGGGCCACTCTCTCTCCAATCTCTCAGTCCTGATCCTTAAGGGAAACTTACACAACACTGCCCAGAGACGAGCCTATGAGCTCCATTTCATCAACCTCCTGGATACCAGAGATCATGGGCCAAACATAGACATTGGATTTTTGATACATTATAATCTGCCTGGCAACTGACTGGCTGTCCCTGGCTTCTTTACTTTTCATTCCATCCAGGAAGAGCACACACCAACTGCTGAAACTTCCTTAGCCTGATGAAGGGTTTTGGAACCCGAAAGCTTGCTTAATAACTATTCTCCAACTATTTGGGTTGGTCTAATAAAAGATATCAAATTCACCCAAGGAACCTTGTCTGCCTATGTCCTTAGACCAACACGGCTGCAACCTAAACCCCTGCAACATGGAAGATATCAAATTCAGCCGTCTGAAATGGAAACTGTACAGCATGAAAAAGAAAGAAGCCAGACTCAACAGCGACATATATTTTCTAAGCCTTTGCAAGAAACACAACATCATTCCCCAAGGACTAAACATCTACAATCCCCTGACTACTACACACAACTCCAAATATGCTACACAGCTATGCAGAAGAACTTCAGAGAAAATTAGAAATCATCTACTTCACCTACTCTACTCCAAAAGAGACCAACTCAGGAAGGAAATCACCATACACTACAACAACTTAAAAGACAGAAATCCATGCAGGTTCCCTGACAATATACAGTGGATACATAGAGACTACGAAAAACTTTCTACAGCATTCATCCTACATAAAAAGAAGAAATGGAACAAATTACTCCAAGAACAAGCTCCCCAGCCACAAAACAACCATCAGAGGAACAACACCAACACCTTACGACCTTCCAACCTCAGACTCAGTGAAACTGAAAGCAGCAACCAACCCACAAATATTATCAATCTCTCCACACACATGCTTCCCAAAACTGAAAAATCTGTCCTTTCTAAAGGCCTAAATTTCTTTCCAGAAAAATACTCTAATAAAATACTTCAAAGTGGAGAACTAGAAGAATTCTTCCGATGCCTGCACCTCAAAGAATATTTCCACGACCAGACTGAACCCACACCCAACAACAACTCATCCTCTGACAACATTCAGGAAAGGATCAATGCCAAAAAGCCCCAAAAAACATCAGATAGGACACCTCACATTGGACGAAACTGTAACCTTGACCGCCACATTGACTGCTTCGGGGAAAGAATGAACAATGAAATAATCAGCAACACGCTCCACCACAACAACCTCTCTCTATCAGAGAAATAGGCCATAGAATCTCTAAGATCTAACCACCAAATAGGAATAAAACCGGCAGATAAAGGAGGAGCCCTAGTCATCCTAAACCATGAGGATTACATAAAGAAGCCAAGAGACAGCTCTCTGACACCACCTACTACAAAGAACTACAAGAAGATCCTACTCCCCCTTTCACCAAAAAACTCAACAATATCATCAAATCATTTCCATCAAGACTACAAGAAAAACTACAGACCTTGATCCCCCCACTATGGGACCCTAACTGAGGAAATATCAGGTTTTGTTGAATCAATCCTAAAACCACTTGTCACCCACAGAGCAAGTTTTGTACAAGACACTACAGACTTTCTACAGAAACTTAAAAACATAAACCACCTTCCCAGCAACACACTCCCAGCCACCATGGACGTTACCAGCCTATATACCAACATCCCACACCAGGATGGCATCCAAGCCTGCCTTACATATCTACAGGAACAAAATTACAGCTAAGAATACAGACCCAAAGATATTACTGAGATTATACACTTCATCCTCACACACAACAATTTCACTTTTAATAATCAACACTTCCTCCAGATGATGGGAACAGCTATGGGCACTAAAATGACCCCGCAGTATGTCAACCTTTTTATGAGCCACCCGGAAGAAGACTTCCTCAAGAACTGCACCATCAAACCCTTGCTATACTTAACATACATCGATGACATCTTCATCATTTGGACTGAAAACCTGCAATCTCTGATTGAGTTCCATCAGAAATGCAACAATCACCATCTCTCCATCCAACTTTCTTTGGAATACTCCAGCACCAACATCTCCTTTTTAGACACAACGATCAGTATCCAGAAGGATAAAATACAGACCACAGTATATGTCTGTGACAGTCTATGTCAATGAGCAATATACATCAACACTCATCAAGATGGAATCGAAGGATGAGGAAGTAGAAGGATTGTGGGTCAGGCTACATGGGGGGCAAGGAGAAAGGAATTTGGTGGTAGGGGTCTGCTACAGACCCCCACACCAAGGGGAAGAAATAGATTTGGGGCTCCTGAGGCAGCTCTCGGAGACAATAACAGCTAAAGAGGCGGTAGTCATGGGGGACCTAAACTACCCGGACATCTGCTGAGAGACTCAGACGGCAAAGTCCCACCGTTCACACAGGTTTCTAACCTGTGTACAGGACCTCCACCTGACACAGGAGGTACACGGTCCCACTAGGGGGAATGCAATACTGGATCTGGTACTGGCAACGGGGGATGACATGGTAGGGGACCTACAGATCGGTAGCTGTCTGGGGAACAGTGATCACCTAATAATAGAAATCTTCATAAAATGTCGAGTGGGTAAGGTAACAAGTAGGGAGAAAGTGCTAGACTTTAGGACAGCTGATTTCAATGAACTCAGGTGATTAGTCAAGGACGCACTGCAGAGTAGGAGTTTTGAAGTGATGGGAACCAAAGAAGGGTGGCTGTGCCTTAAGGAAATGATCCTTCGGGCACAAAGCGAGACAATCCCGATGCGAGGAAAAAGAGGGAAAGGGGCCAGGAGGCTTCCTTGGCTGACCAGAGAAATCCAGGGAAACCACCACTGGTATGGAAAATCCTCAAAAAATTGCAACCCATACTAGACAGAGTCCCTGTTCTTAAAAAGATCTTCCCAGAGGCACCAATCCTAGCCTTCAAACAAGCACCGAAACTCACCAACCTCATCACCAGAAGCAAACTTCCTCAAGCCCAGACACACCAAAAGGATCCAGACCGTGCCAGGACAAGAAATGCAAAACCTGCCAACACATCTCCACCACCCCCACTATTTCTACACACCACAACACAGCCATCAGCATCCCAGGATCTTACAGCTGCACCTCCAGAAATGTAATATACCTCATCCAATGCACCAAATGCCCTGATGGAAGATATGTAGGAGAGACCAGACAACAACTGCACACCAGAAATCCATCTAAGACAGAAACACTCAATTACTGGTGGGGGCACATTTCTCACAGGAGGGCCACTCTCTTTCCAATCTCTCAGTCCTGATCCTCAAGGGAAACTTACACAACACTGCCCAGAGACGAGCCTATGAGCTCCATTTCATCAACCTCCTGGATACCAGAGATCATGGACCAAACATAGACATTGGATTTTTGATACATTATAATCTGCCTGGCAAATGACTCCCCAGCCCAGCCCCTGGCGTCTTTACTTTTCATTCCATCCAGGAAGAGCACACACCAACTGCTGAAACTTCCTTAGCCTGATGAAGGGTTTTGGGAACCCAAAGCTTGCTTAATAACTATTCTCCAACTATTTGGGTTGGTCTAATAAGAGATATCAAATTCACCCAAGGAACCTTGTCTGCATATTGCCATAAACATTTCATAGGTTTCATAGGCTTCATAGGTTTCATAGGCATTAGGGCTGGAAGGGACCTCGGAAGATCATTGAGTCCAGCCCCCCGCCCAAAGGGCAGGACATCAGCTGGGGTCATAGGATCCCAGCAAGATAAGCATCCAGTTTCATCTTGAAGGTGTTCAATGAAGGCGCTTGAACAACCTCCGGTGGCAGGCTGTTCCAGACCTTGGGGGCTCAGACAGTAAAGAAATTCTTCCTTATGTCCAGCCTGAAACGATCTTGAAGTAGTTTGTGACCATGCGTCCTCATCATCCCTTGGGGCGCTCTGGTGAACAAACGTTCCCCTAGATACTGGTGGTCACCCCTGATAAACTTGTAGGTGGCCATCAGATCACCCCTGAGCCTGAGCTTTTCCAGGCTAAAGAGCCCCAGGGCTCTCAGCCTGTCATCGTAGGGTCCTCTTCCCTGGCCTCTGATCATGCGCATGGCTCTTCTCTGGACTCTCTCAAGCTTCTCCACATCCTTTTTGAATTGTGGAGCCCAAAACTGGACGCAGTACTCCAGCTGCGGCCTCACTAATGCCGAGTACAAGGGGAGAATGACGTCCCGGGATTTGCTTGAGAAGCATCTATGGATGCAAGCCAGCATTTTGGTCACTTTACTAGCCGCAGCATCGCATTGCAGGCTCATGTTCATCTTGTGGTCAATGATGACCCCCAAGTCTCTTTCTTCCATAGTGCTAACCAACATAGCACTGCCGAGCCTATAAGGATGCTGCGGGTTTTTTTTTCCCCAGGTGGAGAACCTTGCATTTATCGGCGTTGAACACCATCAGATTCTCGTCCGCCCACTTGCTGAGCCTGTCCAGGTCAGCCTGGATCATCCGCCTGTCTTCTGGCGTGGATGCTTTGCCCCAAAGTTTGGTGTCATCGGCGAACTTGGCCAGTCCGCTTCTGACTCCAGTGTCCACATCGTTAATGAAGATGTTGAACAGTACGGGTCCAAGGACAGAGCCCTGGGGGACACCAATGGTCACAGGACACCACGATGAGTGACTTCCATCAATTACTACCCTCTGGGTCCGACCCCAGAGCCAATTTTCCAGCCAGTGGATCGTGGGGGACCCAAGGCGACAATTGGCCATTTTCTCCAAGAGACGATCATGGGACACCAGATCGAAGGCTTTTTTGAAGTCAAGATATATGACATCAATCTCATCTCCCTAGGTCACCTGGTCGTAGAAGGAAATGAGATTGGTCAAGCAAGACCTACCCGCAACAAACCCGTGCTGGCTATCCCTTAAGATGTTGGTGTCAGCCAGTCCATTAAGGATGGCCTCCTTAATAAACTTTTCTAAGATCTTCCCCAGGATAGAAGTCAGGCTGATGGGCCTATAGTTAGCCGGATCCACTTTCCTCCCTTTCTTGAAGATAGGCACCACGTTGGCCTTCTTCCAGTCTTCGGGCACTACACCAGAGCGCCAAGAGTTTTCAAAGATCCGTGGATCTGTGGATTTGTGGAAATCTAGTTAAAATGTTAGCCTGAATAAGAATGGCATGAAGAGTAAGGCTCAAAGTTGTTCATGCGCTGAAGTGCTGTGCTGAATCCTGCCCCCAAAAACAAACCATTTTCCCTCCCCGCTTTCTTCTTATTCCATCTCTCTTAGTCTTTCTTTCTAATCAAACAGCAATGCTCCGATTCACAATGATCCCCGTAGCGGAACTCTCATTGCATGCTTCCTAAAATCTCATTTGCTTACCTTTTCACAACCCCATCAACACAGAAAGCATCTTGCAAAATGCAACTACAAATATGTGAAGATTATCAGGAAAAAGAACATCCCCAAATCCCCAACAGGGAATTTCCCACGGGCAGTAAGATAAATTTAAAGTAGATGCAAGAAACGGTTCTTATAATATGCATTCATTTCATCATAATCTAGTACAAATAATTACTTAAGCACAAAATCTAGAGGGCTTTTTAAAGTTTATCTTTCATTGAACTTTTAGGCTACAACTTCCATAACTTAATTGAAATTTCATAGATATCATAGATTTCATAGAAATTAGGGCTGGAAGGGACCTCGGAAGATCATCGAGTCCAGCCCCCCGCCCAAAGGGCAGGACGTCAGCTGGGGTCATAGGATGCCAGCAAGATAAGCATCCAGTTTCATCTTGAAGGTGTTCAATGAAGGTGCTTGAACAACCTCCGGTGGCAGGCTGTTCCAGACCTTGGGGGCTCGGACAGTAAAGAAATTCTTCCTTATGTCCAGCCTGAAACGATCTTGTAGTAGTTTGTGACCATTCGACCTCGTCATCCCTAGGGGTGCTCTGGTGAACAAACAATCCCCCAGATACTGGTGGTCACCCCTGATAAATTTGTAGGTGGCCATCAGATCACCCCTGAGCCTGCGCTTTTCCAGGCTAAAGAGCCCCATGGCTCTCAGCCTGTCATCGTAGGGTCTGCTTCCCTGACCTCTGATCATGCGCGTGGCTCTTCTCTGGTCTCTCTCAAGCTTCTCCACATCCTTCTTGAATTGTGGAGCCCAAAACTGGATGCAGTACTCCAGCTGCGGCCTCACTAAGGCCGAGTACAGGGGGAGAATGACGTCCCGGGATTTGCTTGAGAAGCATCTATGGATGCAAGCCAGTGTTTTGGTCGCTTTACTAGCCGCAGCATCGCATTGCAGGCTCATGTTCATCTTGTGGTCAATGATGACCCCCAAGTCTCTTTCTTCCATAGTGCTAACCAACATAGCACTGCCGAGCCTATAAGGATGCTGCGGGTTTTTCTTCCCAAGGTGGAGAACCTTGCATTTATCGGCGTTGAACACCATCAGATTCTCATCCGCCCACTTGCTGAGCCTGTCCAGGTCAGCCTGGATCATCCACCTGTCTTCTGGTGTGGATGCTTTGCCCCAAAATTTGATGTCATCAGCAAACTTGGCCAGTCCGCTTCTGACTCCAGTGTCCACATCATTAATGAAGATGTTGAACAGTATGGGTCCAAGGACAGAGCCTTGGGGGACCCCACTGGTCACAGGACACCACAATGAGTGACTTCCATCAATTACTACCCTCTGGGTCCGACCCCGGAGCCAATTTTCCAGCCAGTGGATCGTGGGGGACCCAAGGCGACAACTGGCCAGTTTCTCCAAGAGACGATCATGGGACACCAGATCGAAGGCTTTTTTGAAGTCAAGATATATGACATCAATCTCATCTCCCTTGTCCAGGTGAAAGGTCACCTGGTCGTAGAAGGAAATGAGATTGGTCAAGCAAGACCTACCCGCAACAAACCCATGCTGGCTATCCCTTAAGATGTTGGCGTCGGCCAGTCCATTAAGGATGGCCTCCTTAATAAACTTTTCTAAGATCTTCCCCGGGATAGAAGTCAGGCTGATGGGCCTATAGTTAGCCGGATCCACTTTCCTCCCTTTGTTGAAGATAGGCACCACATTGGCCTTCTTCCAGTCTTCGGGCACTACACCAGAGCGCCAAGAGTTTTCAAAGATCCGTGCCAGAGGCTGGGCTATGATGCTCGCCAGCTCCTTGAGTACCCTGGGGTGAAGATTGTCAGGGCCGGCTGACTTGAAGGTATCCAGCTTCTCAAGATGTTCCTTCACAAAGTCAGCATTAATGGAGGGCAGGGGATCACCCTCACCCGGACTTCCCAGCCCTGTAGCGGGCACGGGCGTCCCATGGGGCTGATGAAAGACCGATGCAAAGTACCTATTTAATAGGTTGGCTTTTTCCTGGGCGTCAGTTGTCAGTTGCCCCATCTGGTTCAGCAGGGGTCCAACGTTGCCCCTGCTTTTCCTCCGGCTCCCCACGTATCTGAAAAAGGACTTTTTATTGTCCTTGATGCTCAAAGCTAGCTGGAGTTCAGTTGCAGCCTTGGCTTTCCTGGTCTGCTCCCTACAGGACTGGACCAGTACAGAATAATCCTCCTTGGAGGTGACTCCCATCCTCCATCCTTTGTAGGCCTTTCTTTTTAGCCTCAGGAGGTCTGCTAGGTCCCTGGAGAGCCATGGGGGCTGCTGTGCCCTCTTGCTGCCTTTCCTCCGAGATGGAATAGACTTAGTTTGTGCATTGAGGATCGCTCCCTTGAGGAGCAACCACTCTTCTTGAACTCCCCTCTCCCTGTGGTCACAGTCCCTTAGGGCCTCACTGACAAGCCTCCTGAGCTTGTCAAAGTCGGCTTTCCTGAAGTCAAGGACTTGCGTGTTGCTGACTGACTTGCCAGCTTTTCGGCGGATGGTGAAGGTGATCAGCTCGTGGTCGCTGTCACCCAGCTTCCCATCGATCACTAGGTCGCCGACTAGGTCCTCCCCAGTAGCCAGCACCAGGTCGAGCAGCGCTTTGCCTCTCGTTGGCCCATAGACTTCTTGAGTCAGGTAGAGGCCATCCACGCACGAGAGGAAGCTCTGCGACCGCTCAGATTTTGCTGAGCGATCCTCCCACGAGATGTCTGGGAAATTGAAGTCACCCATGACAACCATGGTCCTGGAGCAAGCTGCCTCAGCCAGTTCCTGGGCAAACTCCTGGTCTAGCTCAGGACTTTGGGTGGGAGGTCTGTAATAGACTCCCACCATTGTGTCCCCTGTGCCGTGTTCCCCACAGATTTTAACCCAGAGGGTCTCCAGCCGTCCACCCTGGTCACCAATATCAGCTTGCAGGGACGCGTAGCTTTCCTTAACATAGAGAGCTACACCCCCGCCCCTTTTCTCTACATGATCCCTCCTGTACAGGGTATAGCCATCTATCCCCGTGGTCCAGTCATGGGTGGAGTCCCACCAGGTCTCCGTGATCCCTATGACATCGTAATTGTTTGCACTGAGCAGGAGGATGAGCTCCTCCTGCTTATTCCCCAAGCTCCTGGCATTTGTGTACAGGCAGGCAAGTGCCCCCTGGGGGCTCTTTTTTCTTCACGTAGGAGTATGGTTTTACTCTCAGAAGGGACAGCGTAGTGACAAAATTGAACAATGTATAATATTATTCCCTTCAGTTTAGCAATGAGGTAACCAAAGAGAACAGACTGCAAGTTTGGATGAAGTTGATTTTTGAACTGAGTTCCCAAGCCCGGGATTTATTAACTTGCCTGGTACTTGATTCTTTTCAGAAATCGATCCTGTTCCAATTTTTTCTCTCTTAAACATAGGCGACCGTGTTGTTCAGAGCATCTGAGGTGAAATCTCACTAGTGTTTTGTACCGTGATGTTCAAGAAATATCAGATGGCATTGAAAAACTATTACTATGTAGAGATCCTTTGAGAGAGGCACTGCGGCAGATGGCACAGAGTTCACTTTCTGCTTTGTAACATATTGATAGGCAGGTACTAGGAACCAGAAACTGGTGTGCAAACCCTGCAAAGGTTCCATTTGTGACCACCTCTGTTTCAGGGCTGGTATGTAAAGAAAGCAAATGAGTTAGGCTGCACCACTGCTACCTTTGAGGTCCTTTCCAAACCAACAAGCCTATGATTTCCTTCTCCATTGCAAAGCTGAAGTGTAAGGCTCCATAGTTCTGCTAGTATTTGAAGAAGGACCGACGCCATTACCAGCAGGAGAACAATATGTTCAGAACGGGTAATAGAGGCATTAACAGATGGAGGAAATGAGGGATCAGGTAACTCATCCACAGTCATGCAGCAAAATAGGTGGAAAAATGAGACAAGAATCCAGATCTGATGTCAGGCACAACTTCTTTCCCAATGCCCCTCTGGACTTTTCCCAGGAGACCATCTTCTGTCGGCTGTGAGCATCCCTCTAATAGGCTTTCCCGGTTTCAATTGTCACTTCTCTCTAGGGGCACAAGCTTCAGTTAAACCTATATCCCATTGCTTCCTTGTTACCAATCTACTTATTTATATCCCTCGTGTACAATTTATTCCACTACGGGAGTCATGAAGAAATCAATTAGAAACACAGCACATCTACAGCTTGTTAGCACTTGACTCACCTACTTACACATCAATTTAGCGCTTTTAGCTGGATTTCAATTGCGTCGAGACAGACAGGCTTAAGAAAGGATTGCATCTTCTCCCCTCACCACATGCTTTGTAGGAATGGAAAAATCACATATTATTACAACCTGAGACCACTCATGAATTTAGTACAGCACAATCCAGCTCACCTGCCCATCCTCTAACATCATATCTGACTGTTTTGTGTGTCTATATCCAAGGACTTCAATAAACATCAGATACCAGTGCAGAGATTTTCAAGAGATGCGTTCATTTTAGGGTGTCCGATTTCCGGCACCTGAACAAGATTGATTTCCAGAGTATCTCCCCCATGTGGCTCAAATTGGGCGCCCAAATTCAGACACCTTAGATTGCAAGTCAGTTGTAATCATCTTGGTCTAGATCTTTAACCTAACATTTTTGAATGTAAATCCAGCATTTTACATACACACACTGTAACACAGACAAGACTTGGAATCGGTGGGATCCAGGCATGTCCTTAAGTGCTTTCCTGAATTAGGGCCTATTTAGCACACAGGAAACAAAACTATTCTGTTTCTGGGCAGTTTATTCCACTAGGCATAGCTGTCCCAATAAATGGCAAAAGCATGGGATTTTTCCTCCCACTGTTTACGAACCACAGAAATCTGGGAACATTAACACCTGGGGGCCTCTCTGATCTTTTCCATTTGCCTTATCTGTGATGTCTAAAGCGCGCACACGAGCAGACGCGCCATTAACTGCTACTTGAGCTTTAAGAACGTATAAAAGCGAAAGGGCTTTGTTACTTCTGCTAGTCTCAGGATTACCGTAACATACTTTCCATAAGGTTGGTCACATATTCTTAGCAATGACATGCATTGTTTGATTAAAACCCTGTGAAAGTAAAGCTCTTTGCATCAAAGTACAGCCTTATACAATACATCTAATACTGAAGCAGGCAAAATGCATGTGCGCACACATGTACACACACCCAGTTTCAAGTTCGAAACAATCCAACAGCAGCTCAGAAAAGTGAAGTATTCTCAAGTTGAAAGCCCATTCCCATATCTATCCATATATGGCATTTGAGTAATTAGATGTATTAAAAAGCCGTGCCTGTTGCCTTTCACTCGGTTTCAGGGACATAAGAAGTCACATTTACAAGTCATTAGGCTAAAATAAGGCCTTTGCTGGGCTTAATTAAGTTAAATAGCCATGCAAACAGGATGGAGGAGGTACGTGTTGTTCTTAATCAGAACAGAGACTGATGCTCTACAATGCAAATTGCTCTCTTATGTGGACAACACCAGGAACCTACAATGCAGGGAGCAGAGCATGAGTTACAAGGACAAAGAGAAGGTACTTCTGAACGACTCTCACTGTGCTTCCTCTACAGAACAAAGAGCAGAGTCTGCTGAGCCCAAAATATGCTAAGTAAATACATTGTACCCAGACTAAACTTCCTTTAGGCTAAATTCACTGAATTGGAATCTCTAGCTCTCTCTCTCTTGCACACACACACACACACACACACACCTCTAGTTCTCAAACATTTGCACCGTGTGACAATTGATTTCCTCCATGAGTACATCAAGCCTGTGCTCTATTTTTTTGAGCTCATAGCTTCTACTTAGCTTCTGCTGTCAGGTTAAAGATTTCTTTCTAACCTATGAAAGTGCCTAGTGACCAAGGCAAATATTGCTTGCTTGAGCACGGTACAAAAACAGAAAAGGCATACAAGGAGTAGGGGGAAAGTACAGCGGTAAAGTGCACAGACAGAAATGCCAATTTTTGCCCAATCTGGCCCCTGAAAGCACTCTACGGCCATGACCAAACAGAAGTGTACGGGTGCAAATACTTTAAAGGGCCCAATCCTGCACAAATCTGAACCCCCATTGCATGAGGGTTCAGAGGAAGAGGTTTCAAAACAACGTCTTCAGTAACTTGTGTCTGCTCTGCCTCCCAGCCTCCCAGCTGTTTTTAGAATGGGAGGGGGAAAGGGAGCAGAGGGAGTTTTGTCTGGGGTTTTTTCAGCCTCCGCTGGAAGAGGGGCAGGTGAACTGGAGCCATCCTAAGGTGGGGGTGGGGGCGCCAATCCACCTACCCCACCCTCCAGTACTGGCTGGGGAACCCCAAGAGTGAGCTCCCTCTGCTCCCTGCCCCCCTTACCACTTTGAAAACAGTGCCTGGGCTGGGGGGGAGGAAGGGCCATTGCTAAGGGAAACCAGCTGCAGGCTGGAAGTCAGCAGCTGGATTTCCCAAACTCTCCATCCTCCCTGGACCCAACAATTAACTTCTGTTTGGTCTGGGGGATCAATGCAACTCAGAACACCTCCTGCAAAGTATGATGAGTTACAGTGGGAAGTTGCTCTTTTGTCTGTTCCCAAAAGCACACAACTGAACCCTCTTGTAAGGCTGTGTGAAACGGCCGTTTCGTTTCAGTTTTGGATTAGGCCATTTCAGAGGGATAGGAATTCATTTCGGTGTTTTGGATCACCATTACGTTTCAATTTGACCAACTCTGTTTCAGAGTTTTGATGCTGTTTCGGGGATTCGGATCAGCCGGGGAGAGGCAGGCACAGCTGGGCAGCTGCAGTTTCTCCCACAGCTCCTCCAGCTGTTCCTGCCTTTCTCCAGGTGGGGGGAGCCATGGGAGAATCCTCCATGGATGCCCTGCCCGTCCCCAGCCTCCTGAGATATATATATATATATTTTTTTTTTTATTATTATTATTTTTTTTAAGTAAGTGCTGGGAGACTGGGGCCAGGCAGGGAAGCCATGGGGCTTCTCCTGTGGCTCCTCTGACTGTGCTTGGTGCAGACTGCACTGGTGAGGCTCGGGTGCTGGTGCTGGCCCCAGCTGGCAGCATACTCTCATCTGGATCCAGGGGCCTGCACCCTCCAGGAGGGCTGCAGGGCTATGCCAGACTCCTCCAGGGTGATGCAGTGCCCCGGATCTGCGCGTGGGATGACAGTAGGCTGCCGTCCCTCCCCAAGAGCACTGGGACTGGAAGGGAACTCAGGGACAGATCGCAGACACTGGTCAGCTACAGATGCCAATATCAGAGCCCTCCTTCTGCCTCTTCCTCCTCCCTCTTCTTAGTTTCTGTTTCCCTATGAGCCCCACTCCAAAACATCCAAAATGTTTTGGATGGTTTGGTTTGGTTTCAGAGATGTTTTGGAGACTTCCGTTTCATTTTGGATTTGGTGTTTTGGGCGTCAAAATGGGCTGAAAGGCTTCCAAAGTGAAACAGCTGCCAAAATTTCGCACAACCCTACTCTCTTGGGATATTCAGAGCAGAATAGTGTTTTTCATGATCCTCCCATATTCTGGTGAGCGGGCCTAGGATTTTATATTGCTGCCCATCATGGTAGTATTTCCCATTTATTTTTGTCTTTCTTTTTCTGACTCTTTCCTCTATTTCCTGCTTTGGAGTTTAAGAAAGGGCCAATATAATGTTAGCAAATGATTAAATAAGAACATGTACCATCTGCTCAGATGTCCTCACAATCAATCAATGAGAGATCGAGTAGATAAAAGGGACAGGGGTGTAGTTGTCTATGTTGAGGAAAGCTACGTGTCCCTGCAAGCTGATGTTGTTGACCAGAGTGGACTATTAGAGACCTTCTGGGTTAAAATCCTTGGGGAACATGGCACAGGGGACACAATGGTGGGAGTCTACTACAGACCTCCCACCCAAAGTCAAGAGCTTGACCAGGAGTTCGCCCAGGAACTGGCTGAAGCCGCATGCTCCAGGACCATAGTTATCATGGGTGACTTAAATTACCCAGACATCTCATGGGAAGATCACTCAGCAAAATCTGAGTGGTTGCAAAGCTTCCTATCATGTGTGAATGACCTCTACCAGACTCAAGAAGTCTATGGGCCAATGAGAGGTAAAGCGCTGCTCGACCTGGTACTGACTACTGGGGATGACCTAATTGGTTCCCATGCGCAAACAAAGAGCACATGGTTAGAAACTACTACCGCCTCAGCAGGGGGAAAGACATCTGTTCAGATGTGATTTGACAGTCACTTTGCTCACAGTGACACGGATGGGTGGCAGGTGTGTAGGGGAGTTAGAAGTGCCTACCGGGCACTAGGGCCATGCAAAGCAGTGGCGTTCCATTTCAAAGTGCATTTCAATTCAAAACAGCTGTCCCATCCCATCCCATCAAAACAGTTTCACGTGTCACCCCTAAGCTATCATGGGGCAGGTCAAAATTGCTGTGTCTCCAGCCAAACCACCACAAAGAAGCACCTCTCTGGCTTAGCTCAGCACTGGTGAGACCGCAACCGGAGTGCAGCATCCGGTTCTAGGCACTGCACTTTAAGAGGGATGCGGTAACGCTCGAGATAGGCTGGAGAAGAGTCACCCGTACACTCAGAGACTCGCACAGCAAGCTTTACGAGGAAAGGCGGCAGGGCCTGGACTATCCAGCCTGAAATAGAGAAGACCGACAGGGGACTGGGTAGCAGCCGGTCGCTATGCCGGGGCATCCCTCTGGGGCTCAGGGAACAACCAGTTTGCCAGGGCACCCTTGGGGAAAGCCAGGAAGCACGGTCACAAACTCCCAGAAGAACGTGTTGGGCTCATTTCAGGCTTAACATTAGGAAAAGCACAGCGCAGCGAGGGAGTCCAGACCACGACCGTTCCTGTGCCGCACGGACAAAAGCGGAGAAGAGGAAGCTTCCATCATCGGCAGCTTACTCGGATCTCTGCCTGCATTCCTCTGATCCATCAAAGGGACTGCGGGAAGCAGAGCTTCTAATGAGAAAGCTGCGATTAAGACACCGGGGGAGGATGGGGGAGTTGGCAGGAAAAAGAGAGGGCGCTGCCAGAAAAGGCAGTCAGGGCAGGGGACAGAAGAGCCATACAGTAACCCGTTGAAGGACCCAGGGGTTAAAAAGGCTGCTCTCAGCACTGGGAGAAGAGTCCAGCGTCTCACCCGAGACCGTATGTAACACTTTCCAGTCCGTGGAGAACTTCTCAGCCTGCGGTGTCCCAACCAGGCTTCTTTTTGGGCGTGCTGTCCTCTAAGAGGGTCCTTCTGCATTTTCATCCAAGCGCATTAGTCTGGCTGTGGCGCAGCCCATGTTGACAAGGGGACCCAGCCGGCGTCTTGGTCTGAAGAACGGTTTGGTACAAAACTTCCCAGATTCTGTCGGGCCTGCAGCTGTCCGTAGACCGGTGCGGCTACCGCCAGTAGCCCTCAGATCCCATGATGCACAGGCTAGCGCCTGGGGAACCTGCCATAGGAGAACTTTTTCGTGGAGCATCTTTAAAACATCACGGTCTGTGGGACACCCAGGACTAGGGACCGGCATCCTGGGTGTGGGGGTGCCTGGCATGCCCTTTATCCATCAGGCGTGCAGAGAGCCTGTCACCCGGGAGCCTTTTTCGAGTCCTGGGCTCCCCAGCTGACCACGCTTGGGAACCTGGGCCCCAAGCCTCGACTCCACAGTCACCCAGCCCTTTGTGACAGATGCCCCAGCAGCCCTCTCGGTTGGGTGGCGGGCCATCACTGCACACAGAGCAACTGGAAAACTTCCCCAAGGGCACGTCCTTCCCCTCTGTTTGGTCATGCGTTCACATGTGTCTCCCATTTGCGTGACAGTGTCAACTGACCGGCTACCAAAATGTTCCACATAGAGCGAGTGGCACCTTGGTGGTGGGCTCGCGCTTTCCTCACATGCTACATGGCTTGTGCACAGCTAATTCAAATGTATCACATGGCTAAGGTGAAAACCGTGCCGTGCACACCGTGTCTGCCGGGAGCTGCTGCACTCGTAATCTCAGCATGCCCTTTCATGATCGTGGACCTGGCCACACCCTGTTCTCTAGACGGTGGGAATGGGACCCATCTCTTGCACACACGCGTGCAGCAAAAGTGTCTTTGGAGTGACCCTGGGCTTGGACCTTTGGCGACTCAGCATGGGTGTCTTTTTCATACGTGAGTGTTAGATGGTGTTCATTGGCCAAAAGCTGGGAGAATCGCTCTCCATGGGGACTTGACCGAGGCATAAACGAAAGGGAGCAGTCACCCGTCATGGGCCCCGCCGCATTTTCTTTTGGGTGTCAGAGGGGTAGGGTTTTCCAAATGTGATGGGATGCTATCTGATGCGTGCCTCTTTCAATTCACAGGCAACAGCAGGTGACCACCGGGCACCATGGGCCGCATGTAGTGGGCTCGTTGGGAGGCAGTCACCATGGACAGGTAAGGAAGAACCAGAAATCACAAGCGTGAATCTGTTGATGTCTGTGTTGGTCTCTCGGATGTTTTGGGTCCCAATTCTTTCCACTCCGGTGATCGGGGGGGGGGGGGGTGTGACTCGTAGGTAATGGCAGAAGTCCCTGGCATCAGTAAGTACTTCCGGGGACTAGGTCGGGAGCACCCACCGCCCCCGAGCTTCCACGGCTCGGGTGATTACAGCCCCCCTTCTCCGAGAGGCTCGGCGGTCATCCAGAAGGCCTGTTACCCTCTCCATTTTGGTCTCTGCCACATTTTCTGGGATGAAGGATAAGGCACATGCATTTTTTTGACCCGGACACTGACTTGAGTCTTGGAAATACAACCCAGGGAGCTCGGTAGACTGCAGTCTATGTAACGTAAATGCAGGCACCTGAAGAAGAGCAGAGACCATACTTGCACTGCCTGGGAAAGAAAGGCAGAGGTGACCTGTGGACCGTGACGGCTGGCTCGTCCACTTGCCAGCGTGGCACTCGACTCAGACGGCGCCGTTCCTCACTATGTCGGTATTGACACTACAATCGGTTCATCTTGTTCCGCAGGGGTCTCGTGCCTGGGAAGGAAACTCGCACGCGTGGGAAAGCGGGCTCTGAAGAGGTGGCCACTGCTGCATTTTCATACATTTCTTACTCAATGGCATCACATCGGGGGTATTGTGTCTATGGGCTGGGTTTCCAGCATTATGTTTGAGGTGCCCAACAGCAAGACCACTGCTTTCCTTAACAGACAAGGACCTGCGATAGCTGACCTCAGTGTTAGTCATTTGGATCCTGCTGGAGCCAGTCTGCCTATTAACTCGTGCAATAAAGGGCTCACTCTAAACTTTCAACAAGAGAAAGAATTTGCACGTTAGCTCTGCTCCTAGAACATAGAAAGGTCTTTTCTCCTACCGGATACATTCACTTGTGTGACGGCCAGAACAAGGCCCCGGGCCTTGTCCCGGGACCCTACGGTAGGCAATGGCAGGGAATGCCGGGCTCTGATTGGCACCAATGGAGACTGGCTGTGGAGACTCAGGCACTGGGGAAGAGTCCCAATGTATTGCTTTCCACAAGGCATACCCAGGGGCATGTGACATTCGCAAGTCATTCGGTTGGGAAAACGCTGCGACGTTGGGCATACGTTGCTCATTGTCATGAGGGTAGGTGAGAGCCTGGAGCCTGGGATGGCATTCATAGGATGTGCAAAAAAAAACCCTTTCCAACTTTTTTTTTTTCTTCTTACAGCGATGATTCATCAGGTGTGAGTCATCACGTGGAATATTGAGTATGTGCTTGGACTTTGGGGGAACCCTTCTCAGGGGATGGCTCGTACAGGGAAGCCTCGGCGACCATTCCCAACATCAGCGAGATGCAGAGCTCCCTCGTTCTCGGGCCCCCTTTGCCCAAGGGGCCCCCGTGGGCCCCGCTCAATGAGGCCCTTTCAGGACTGGGCATAGACCCTTAAAGCCATAAGCTTGGTATACGTGCCACCGGGGCACCAGCCCTAGTGTGCCAGTTGACGTCTGCCTCTTCCAGTTTGTTCCTCCTCCACTTTGCCCATTCTCGAGGTTGCCTAAGGTCGAGGCCCCTTGCCCATCAGCAGGGGTCAAGAATGGCTGGGGGGATGGACAAGCTCTGAAAGCACACCCTCCACTCTGGCTCTCAAAGGAAAGGCAGCTGGGTCCAGGCAGACAGATCTTGGCTCTGCTCACCTATCTTGTGCCAACCAGGGGCAGAAAAGGAGGCAGCGGAACCCACTGCCCTGCAAATGGTGGGGGGGCCAAGCGCTTGGAAGATCAAATGGGAGGCCACCAAGCAGACCCACCTGGGCAGTGGCCCTGTGGAGGATTTTGCTTGGGAAAAAGGAACAAGCTCCTGCCTCTGGAAGCAACGCCCTGCAGAAAGATACCAGGGCACTTGCTCAGCACCCTGGCACTAGTGCACCCACGGGCAGACAGCACGCTGGGCCACAAACATCAGGCCCCATAAGATGCGGCAGTGCACAGGGACAAGCCCTCCCAATGCCAGAGAAATGCAAGGCAATGAGGCTGTCCCTGGGCCCAGCCACCAGCAGGCGATCCTCCTGTCGGTGCCTCTCATTGACGGCGACATGGCACATGGCTTCAATTTTACAGGAAGGGCCCGTGGCTGGGGCTTCCACAGCCGGGGCCTGCTCTCCTTGCTGGCCTGCCC
Organism: Alligator mississippiensis; assembly: GCF_030867095.1. Taxonomy (NCBI): domain Eukaryota; kingdom Metazoa; phylum Chordata; order Crocodylia; family Alligatoridae; genus Alligator; species Alligator mississippiensis. The sequence goes on from NC_081834.1 coordinate 75,297,641, forward strand.
CACACATGGCTCACGCATGCCTTCAGACAGCAGAAGTTCATTGGGGCTGCAGGTGACTTTCCAGGCATCATGTTGCGACTCCTCTATGAGTACAGACGGCCCTCAGGGGCCGGGCCGGAGGTGGTGGAGCGCCAGGCTGGGCTCATGACCCTGTGCCTTTTGAGGGCCACAGAGGCAGCCCCGAGGCTCGGGCAGGTCCCAGGGGAGGGCACAGCGGGGGATGCCCTGCTCCACCCGATGGGTGAAGACAGAACCTTGCTCTGGCTGCACAGCACCCTCTCAGACCCCCAGGCAATGTCAGCGCCGTGGTACACAAGAACTGGCATGCTCGGTAGGCAAGGTTTTTTCAGCAGACAGGAGATCTTGTTTTTGACTGGCCGAGCAGCTGGAAAAAAGGTCTTAGCAGGCTTTCGGGCGCAGCCCCCCTTCTTCAAGCACGGGGAGTCTCTCCTGGTCTGAGACCGCACGCAAAGAGACAAGCTAAAAGTGCAGCAGGCTGCTGGTGAAAATGGAGAGTGGCAGGCACACAGGCAACGGGGGCCGTGGGATCCCGGGCATGTGGAAAATTGACCCCGCAACACCTGCGGGCACCCAGCCCTCATAACCACAGGCTACGGTGATTAGCCAGCCAAGGAGCCTAAATTTTTCCAGGAACCACCTCGGACTGAAAACTGAGGGACTTGCCCATGACCGGGACAGCTCCCAGCCAGCCCTGGGCCACACAGGGGAGCATGAGCAGGCTAGAGGTGGCTGGGGACTGTCCGGTTTCAGGCCATCTCCTGCCAGCTCAGCGCAGTATGTGCAGAGTTCCCTGTGCAGCCCCGGGGTGGCGGGGAGCTGTCCCAGTCAGAGGCAGGTCCCAGTCTCCTGCCTTAATTGGGTAACTGAGGCATGGGGCATGGAAAGAGCTGCAGGGGGGTGTCGGTCCCAGCCCCCTACCCTGATCTGCTGGCAGGTCAGCCAGCTAGCCGCCCCACAGGGCATCAGGGCAAGGGGCTGGGCCCTGCCCCTCCCCTGCAGCTCTATCCACGCCCTGTGCCCCTGCTCAGGGAGCCAGGGCAGTAGCTCCCCGCTGCCAGGGAGGGGGGACTTCAGCTTTGCCCCAGCATCAGGCAGCCCCCCAGGGGCCCAGAGACAAGCGTCTTGGTGCTCCCTGCCAGCCCCCCTGGGCTAGTCTGAAGCTGGCCCTGGTGTCTGCAGGTGCCCATTTCTGGGCTGCAGGTACCTGGGAGCAACTCTGCTCCCTGCTTCTTGCATGTGTCAATGCCTGCCTGGAAACCCTTACTCCAGCTTGGCTTGCACAAGTGTAACTCGGGGCCAGAGTAAAGACATGTGCAGACATGCCCGCTGTGCGTTACCTACCATGCAGTCACTCTACTACCTACATTTACAGGTAGTAAGAAAGCATACATTACCCTGTTTTACCACGCAGTCCCTGCTGCACGCAGTTACAGAGCGACCCTTTACCATGTGGTAAATTGGCCTCCCATTGAGGAATGCACCTCGTGTAGATGCACCCGCTAGGTAAATGTACATCTGCGCTGTGGGAGCGGACTTACCCAAGTGAGCCGGGGTAACGGGAGTGGTCTAGAGGCATCAGTGGGGTACTCTGATCCAACTTCTTTATCCCCCAATCCTTTAAAGCTACCGTGGGCATCTCTTACCTGATTCTGCATCATGCAGGACAGGCGCATCCTGACTTGTTGGTCTTTCCACACAATGGATTCCCCGCAGACAGACTGTTTAGAGAACACGGAGTGGTATTTATCCTGGATGCCAGGCAAATTTACGAAGATGGCATCTCGCATTCCAACATTGCGTGGAGATAAATGACAACAGCGCTGAAAGAAGATGAAGGGACCCATGTTATTACATAAATCCCAGCAAGTAAAAGCTACATTTCTCCGGTGCCAAAAGCCATCCCGTGACTCTACAGACACATCTCGAGGCAGGCCTGTCAGTTAGGTTCGGTATAACTTCCTTCCCAAGAAACGCCGCTTAGTGAATTGTATCTTTTCTTCGCCGTTCTACATTCGTTACCTCTCCAAACAGCTGCGTACCTTCACGGCGTATGGTAAAAGTCTAATCATTAGCCCAGCTGAAATGTTGAACATGGAAGGTAAAGTGATGTAGTGAATGGGTATACGTGTTTCAAGGACAGCAAAGAGATTGTACCAAGCCGGGCCCTACCCACCCAATTTGCTTCCTACGGAAAAAGGATGGGCTCTGTGCATGCGGGCACACCATCGCACCTTGACTCAAGCTGGTCTTTTGCTACCGTCTCCCGCAACATTCCCACAGGCGAGCTGAGAAAGTCCAGGTCAGATAAAGGGTCTGGAAGGCGGACCGAAACCTGCCAGATCGTTGCATTCAGAGGGTAGTAGTCGATGGCACGATGTCACGTGGGCAGCCGATATCATGTGGAATACCTCAGGGGTCAGTGCTGGGCCCGTTTGGGTCGGTATCTTCCTTGGTGACTTGGGAGATGGCATAGAGTGCACCCTCAGCACCAGGGCCAGCGCACAAGTTTTTGGGGCCCCCTGATGCGAATAAGGCATCGGTCGGGTGTGGGGAGGAGTGGCAAGCACAGAGGCAGATGAAGGTGTAGCAGGGCCCTGGGCAAACACAAGACTCCCACCATGAGAGCTGGGCTTTGGGTAGGTGGGAGTAAGGGCCCCTTCCCCTCCTAGAGCTGGCAAGGGAGGCTGGGGGCCCCTGCCTGGCTGTGGGGCACATGCCCACCACTTATCCCTGTACCCCACCCCTACTACAGCCAAATGCACACATACATGGGACAGACAAGGTTCTCCAGGTAAAGCGGATATCTTTTTTGAGACCAACAACATGGTTGGAAACGGTTTTCTAACCAGCTCTCCATTTTAAATACCTGCGATCAGGCTAAGGAAATGTCTACGGTCGGTGCGTGCTCTTCCCAGATGGAACAAAGTGTCAAGACACTGGAGGCGGGCCTGCGTTCAAGCCAGTCAGCAAAAGTGTAAATTGAGGAGTTGGTGGCTGAGAGCCAGTGGGTCTCGTGGAACCAGTCCTTAAACCGCTTGTTACCGAAGGAGCGAGTTTGGTCCGAGATGCTACAGACGTTCTACAAAAACTTCAAAGCGTAGGCCACCTTGCCAGCAACAGCCTCCTAGCCAGCGTGGATGGTACCCCCTTATATGCCACCATCCCCCACCAGGACGGCATGCTCCTCCTATCTCCAAGAGCAAGCTGGTGACTTACAGACCTAGCAATATGACGGAAATGCTACACCTCATCCTCGCACGCAACAATTCCACTTTTAACAAGCACCGCTTCCTCCAGGCCGTGGGCCCACAGGAGGCCACCCTGTTTATGAGTCACCTGGAAGAAGACTTCCTCAAAGACTGCACCATCCAACCCTTGCTATGCTTAAGCCAGATTGATGGCATCTTCGTTGTTTGCACCAAAAACCACCCACATCTCTGGCTGAGTTCCGTCAAAATGCGGCAGTCGTCGTCACTCTGTCCAACTGTCTCTCACGGACTCTGGCACCGACATCTCCTTTTGAGAGGCGATGATCGGCATCCCGAATGGTAAAATACAGGTCACGGCAGATGAGAAACCCATGGATCAATGTCTATATCTGCACGAAGCAAGCAGTCACCCTCAACACGCCACAAAACCCGTGATACGCAGCCAAGCCCTCAGGTAGCACTGAGTTGGCACTGCAGGCAACACCCGGGATCACAGCCACACAACTCTTAAAATGGCTTTCACGCGGCAGGGACGCTCCTCCAGCAAAATAGCTGCATGTTTCAAAGAGCCACCCGGATACCACGTGACCAATGGCTGCAGTGCAGAAGGAAAACCCCCGCAATTTGTGCATTGCCGGTTATGACGTATCACTGCTCCCTCAAACCTATAGGTAAACTCCTCAGACCATTGCAGCCCACACTAGAAAGAGATCCTATTCTTCCCGAGCTCTTCCCGGAGCCACCCGTCCCGGACTTCTGACAAGCACCAAGCCTCGCGACCCTCATCACTGGAGGCAAACTTCTTGCAGCCCAAAATGCACCAAACAGGTCCAGGCTGTGCCATGAAAAGAAATGCAAAGCCGTATCTCTGCCACTGCGGCCGCCACAACTGCTACACGCCACAACAGACCATTGCAGGGTCTGACACCGGCACCGCCCTAAGCATTCGCTATCCTGTCCGGAGCATCAAAGCCCCGATCGAAAATACATAGTGGAGACCAAACGACAACCGCGCGCCTCAGTGAATACATGCCAGAAATCTGTCCGAAGCTGGACTACCCGGTGACCAGGGTACATTTCTCATGAGAAAACCGCTCCCTCTCCAGTCTCGCGGGATGAATCCTCCAAGGGAATGCACAAAACGCTTTCCACGGACGAACCTACAAACGTCACTTCATCAACCTCCTGGATACAACAAATCCTGGCCGAAACACAGAAGCAATGCAAAGCTGTAGAACTGTTGGTTCCAAAATGATCCCTTTTATGAGACCAACTGGGAAATCACCAGGAACCTGTCCTTTTCGGCGAGCTTTCAGGCTCCAAGGCCCTTTATCAGGCTCTGAGAAAAGTATAGATGATAAAAAGTCCCTGTGGATAGGAAAGACACTTCATGTGTGTGCAGAGGCAGTGGAGGTAGAAAGCTGTCCCTTTGGGTCCAGCTTTGTCTTGCGATCTCCCTGTTGGTCTTGTTAAAGGGATCATTTTGGAACCGAGAGTTCTACCTTTTTGCATTGCCTCTTGTCTATGGACCAAAACGGCTACCAAGTACATCCCAGAAACACGGATGACGCAGAATTGCAGCCGATGTTGGATTTTAAACTTCGTGTCAAAGCAACAAGCAAAGGTTTTTTTACCTCCTCTCCTGCCGTCTGACACCTCCGGGGAAGAAATTTTACATACGTGCCATATCAACGAGGAGCTCGGCACAACTCACAAAGGCACAGCTACTAAGTACATCCCTGGACTAAACACAGACCTGGGATTTATGACACGCTATAAGCTGCCTGACATCTGACTCCCCAGGTACCTCTCCACTTTCCCCTGCTACATTCATCCCCCTTCCCCCACACAGTCCTGGCCTGCCTCTCATCCACTGACACCTCAAAGTACATCTCCACTGCCTGCCCTTCTTGCTGCAGACCAGTCGCTGGCCTCTTTACCATTCATTCCCTCCAGGAAGAGCGCACACCAACTGCAGAGGCTTCCCCAGCCTGACCAAGGGTTTTTAAACCCAAAAGCTTGCTGAGAAAAATGTTTCTAACTATTTATTTGGTCTAATAAAAGATATCACACACGCATGCCCCCCACAAAACTGAAGCACCGCAAACCGGGGGAGGCCCGGCACCAAAGAAAGGCCAAACATGCCAGGACCAAGTCTTCACAGCCCACCCCAGGCCCCAAATCCCCGCCCAGCACCACAGCTCCCCGGCCTCACGCCACAGACCCTGCACAGCAAGCAGCCAAGCCGGGCCCCCGCACCTTCGACACCTTCCCCACTCCCTCCTGCCCCCTGTGCCACACAGCCCACTGTCAGGCAGCAGATCCCCTGCTCAGGTCCCACATACCACTGCCGGGACCCCCACCAACAAGACCTGCATCGTCTTCCCCATACACCTGCTCCACACAGCCATACCACAGACCCAGCCCTCCCATGCTTCAAAGCCCCACTGCCCAGGCCACAGCCCCCCCACATTCCTCTTTCCAGGGTCTCCTCCAAGAACCACACCCCTCCCCCCTCCCACTAACACCCCCAGCCCCTCCCCCCACACATCCCCTTGCCTGGCCTCCTCCAAACCCTTGCCCAGACAGCCAAAGGCAGGCGGGGGTGGGACCGGGGACAGGAGCAGGGGCCTGCCTCACAGCACCGAGTAGCCTCCACCTGGACACTGCATCCACACTCCTGCCAGCCTTCCCCCAACTCCTCTGTCCCCAACCGCTCACATCAACCCTGAGGCTCTACCACACGCAACCGCCTGCCTGCGGCCGCTGCCACCAAGGCACAGCAGCCCCTGCCTTTCGCACCGGACAAGCACCACCTCTCCCAACAGGATGGCTTCCCAGTCCCGGATCCCCAGGTATGGCCCCAGGAAGCCCCGGGGGCTGCACTTAGACAGCAGGTTTTGCAACCGAGTGCTCTGCTGACACTCCATGATGCTCAGGCGACAATGAGCAGACAGGCTTCTGCTACTGACTTCCGACAAGCAACTACACTACACGACCAAAAAAATGCTCCTTCCCAATATAACACAACCTACCTGGCCTCAACTACCTGGTCTACCCACATGTCCCAACCCGGCACACACACGAAGTCGCTCTCAGACAGCCTCCTGGCACAGATCCTTCACTTGTCAGCCACATGGTGGGCCGGCTTCCGGCACGCCTCTCACTGGCAAGCCCATGCAGTTTTTGCATTCTTTACCATGAGAGCTTCCAAGCATCTCTCCTTGACAGCGGGCCGAGGTGACTCCCAACATGCAGGGCAGAAAGGCAGATCGTTGTATCGCGCAGTTCCGTGCCGGGTTCCCGTCTTCGGATCGCTCCGGAGGCGAGGCTCATCTTTTCCTTCAGCCCCCATGCTGATGAGCTGGTCCAACAGGACGGGCCTCCCAGGGTCAAACAGCATGCTTAGAGGCACGGGTACCCAGCCAGGAAGAGGAACCTGGTTTCATCAACAAACCACACCGGCAAGAGCTTGCACCACTCAGGGCCACCTGACAGGACTCCAGGCACGCACTGCCCAAAAGAGACACAGGAAACGCCCTGGCTGCCCACTCAGGCTCTGGTTTCCTTTCGCTGCTAGGTCCCTCGACACGCAGGAATCGCTTCCTTGCCTTTCCCGGCTCCCGGAATGACGCAGATATGACAAGCAGGGTAGGTCTCCGCTAACAGTCACAACCCCTAATAATACTGAACATCACGGGTCCCCTCCCGAGGACCGCAAGCGCTCCGCCTTCTCGACACCTACCAGGTCACAAGCCCTGGGGGAGGCAGCCGATCTCAGGCCAGTCTGGCGACCGCCATCCAACCTCACCCCAGCCGTCGTCTCACATGCACGCTGTCCAAGCTTTCCCAGGTGTCATTGGCAGCACCAGGTGGCACTGCAGGGGGCTCACAGGGGCCCGAGCACAGCAGCATCCTACAGCCACTGGAGCCAAGCAGCTCAACGGCACGCAGAGTGCCCTTTCCCCACCCCCACAGACTACACCCCCAGACTCTCCCCCTCTCCCAGAGCCAGGGGCCATGGAGACCACCCCAACCTGTCAACGCTTGGCAAACACAGTGCATGCCTGGCCCAAGCACAAGCCTCCACTCCCCGCCGCCATGCACAGCCTGGTCCAGCACAGTCACTGCGTGAACTACCTCTCTTAGCCCCACGCATCTCCCCAGCTTCCCGCCACCAGACCCTCACACTCTCCCCACCGCTCCACCTCCAGCATGCACACTGCCCAGACAACACTATCAGCCACTTCCACCCCTACCTGTCCCAAGCAAGCTCCACACACAGAAACACAGCTCTGGGGAGCACACAAAATGCCAGGCTGCCCGGCCTGGCCCCATGTCCACCAGATGCCCAGTCAAAGATGTTAACATCGGGCCTCACGCAGCCACAGTCACAGCCCTCCCCTTCCACTCTCCTCCTTGTCCTGCCCACACAGGCTTTGCCACCCCTCAGATCCCGCTCCCGCCACACCTCCGCTCCACTCTGCCCCAGTTCAGCCCAGGCACCCTCCAGCTACTTCCAGCCATCCCCTCTCCCTTCTGCACAGCCTCACCCTTCCCTCCTGCCCCTTTTCATGGAGGCCACAGAGCCCCACTCCCTACTGACTCTGGACACACCTTGCCCACAGCCTGCCTCACTGGATGGCACCCCATCAACTTGGCACCCACACACATAAGGCACCAGCTCCCTCCCGCCCAGGTCTGGAGCCACGTTGACCCTCGCCGTCCACGGGAGAGGCCATAGCATCCTGCAGGCTCCCAACGTGAAGGGCCCCAGCTCCAGGCACGCAGCTCCTGCCCACGCTGTGCCACTTTCCTTTCTGTAGACTGCTTCCTCCCACATGCCCAGGTCCCCAAAGTCCAGCCACACAACCGCACACCACAGAGCTCCACACTTCTCTCCCGGCAGGAGCCGTATCATGCCTACTGCTTCCAGGGAGGGCAAACAACCCGGACGCCGTGACCCCAGGCAGCCCACTTGCTCCTGAGCTGCCAGCAGCAGGGCGCCAAAAGACAGGCAGACCCAGCACCTCCAACCACTCGCCAAGGTGCTCAGCTTGCCGGGGGGGCCTGGGTTGCTCCCTTTCTGGGCCCAGGAGGGCTGCCCAGGCCCCATGGGACGTCTCACCCCAAGCACCATGACAAGGGGACCCTCCGAGGAGCTCCTCTCCGGTAAGCACCTCGGGCAAACACAGCACCGCTCCACCAACTCCAGCCACCGCAGCTGGCCGGCCTGCTACTCAGCTTCGTTGCCACTGCCTACAAGCAGCAGGAGGTCAACGAGGGCACAACCTAGGAAAGGGCAGAGCCAGACCCGTCCCCACAGGCCCTCCTCACGCCCAGGTGCAGAGCAGCCAGAGACCTGCACTTGGCCCGACAGCCCATCGCACCCCTGCCGTCCTGCTCAGAATCCTCCACATGTCCCCTTCTCTGCACGGCCCCAGCCCAGGGACTGTCCAGCCCCTCCCCACCCCTGCCAGCCTTGGCCCCGGCGGGGTACATCTCTTGCATGCCAACTTCATGGTCCCCAGCAAGAGGAGAAGGGACCACACCAGGGAAGAGCACACAGGGCCCAGGAGGCATCAGCTGACTGGCACGCTTGTCACCTACCCGCCACACCTTGCCCCTTCCCTTCCCCGCGACACCAGGCCCTCGCTAGGCCTCTCCATCTCAGGCCAGCAGCCAACACGCCACCACCTCTCCTCACCATGGGCAGCCTCTGGTCTCTTCTTTACAGGCTCCACCTGCCCCAGGCCCCTGATGCCAGACTGCGACAGCTGAGCCTGGGCTCCCACCAGGGCAGTGACTGACAGGGGCCCCTCTACCCCACATGCAGCCCGCACACTTCAACAGACAGCAAGCAAAGCTGCCAGCACCCATGCCAGCCACCACACCCACCAGCCCACACATCCACACATGTGCACATAACACACTGACCCCTTCTCCAGCATCCCCACCACACATCCTGGCCAGCTTCAGCTCTCACACTTCCCTGGAGCCAGGCCCAGCTGCCCTGGCTCCCTACTGCCACGGGATCTGGCTGCCAAGGCACCAGCCTCCGACCCCACCCAGGACACCTGTGGCAGGACACGGCGCACAACTGCCCCCTCCACACCCTGACCCGCGCATCTGGCACCCACCGGATAACTTCCAAAGTGCATCAGGCCCCACACCCTGCCCCGCAGACCTCCCCGGCTCAGACCACCAATACCACTGCGTGACACCAGCAACAGACTGAGGAGCGCAAGCATCGGCACCCAGGCACCAGCTACAGGGCCAGCAGCCAAGACACCCCTGCCCCCAGCCTCGGTGGCAGCACCCAGAGCCCAGCCTCGAGCCTTGTCCTTCTCTGCCCAGAGAAGCCCAAACCCCATCATTTCACTGACAGGAGGAGAGTGCCTGAGAAGCTTCAGTCCAGGCACCATGCCAGGGGAGAACACAGCCAGGCCAGGGACTGAGCCCTGGGGTGCTCAGCTTGATTCCACACACTGACTGCGCCGCGCCACGCCGCATGCCATTGATGACAACCCTCTGAGCCTGAGGCCCCAACCCATTTCCGATCCGCCTTCCAATCCCCTCATCTGGCCTGTCCTTCCATCGCTCGGCTTTTGTGGGGCGGGGGGGCAGGGGGTGGCTTGCTCCCAGCACCATGCAGAACCAAAGGCAGAGAGGCCTTCTGTCTGTGTGCCCCTGCGAGCGGGCACCTAGACTCCCCAGCTACAGCCAGGGCCGCAGGGCCAGTTCAAAGCCTGTGCATGCCCACCCCACCCCATATCTGTTCCCCTCACTCCAGTGCCCACCCCGCCCCACTCTTCCTACTTAAGTCTGGCAGGCAGAGGCAGCCCTGCACGGAGGCCCTGCTCTGAGCCATGATAGAGCTGGCAGCAGCTCTCAGTGACACAATGCACTACCCAAGTCAGATGCACGGCAAGGAGGGTTCCCCTCCTGTCCCCACAGCAGCCTCCACACGTACCAGCAGGACTCTTTGACAGACTGCCGCCAGATGGAGGCCCCCACCCAGGGCCTCACCATGGCACACTACGACTCACAGCCTCTCGGCGGGCCATGTACCATGGGACCTGCCCCATGGCTCCTGTCCGCACGCAGCTCCTGGGCAGCCTCAACACCTCCCCCAGCCTCGGCTTCCTCAGTCTTTCTCCTCAATCCCATTGATCCAGACTCCCGCAACACCGAGACGCACCTCTACCTCTGCGGGTGAGCCCTGGCACTGGCAGTCTGTCAGCCGCGCTGCTCTCTGCCGGAGGGCTGGCCGGCCTCGCCCAGGTCCCCAGGCCATAGCAGGGTCTCACTGTGCTGCCCTGAGTGCAGCCTGCCCAGTGTGGAAGCCGCACCAGTACAAGCCCCGACCGCTGCGCGACACCCAGGGCAGGTGGCCACTTCCCCACTACGTTCCGGTGTGCTCAGAGCCATTCTCAAGGGACCACGCCGAGACTTCCTGACCCTCAAAGAGACCGAGGGCCTGCCACACTTTGATCACCCATTGCTTCCTGCTCCCACTTCGACAGCTGCTCACCCTGGCTACTGCTCTGTGCCATCAGAAGGGCTGTGAGACCTCCACGCTAAGTTCACCCGGATCATAAACCCCACCACCGTCTTGGCACTGCCCCCCCCATCATAGTTCAGTTCCCGCTCAGCTCCATTCAACAGCAGCTTTGCCGACGCACCTTTTCCTGTAGCCCTAGCACAGTCAATGTCCCCTGGAAAAAGGCGCCGCCTCCATACAAGCAACCCCCAGTTTGGCACCAGGCAGCCGGCAGTACCGATACACCGGGACAGGGGGTTTTCTTCTGCAACAGCGCCTGAGAGCCCCACCAGGATTACACCCTCGGGCACCGCTCCCCCCATCTCATGCTGGCTCCCCTCCTGCTGCCATGCAGCACTGGTGCCGCCCAGCCTGGAAGACAGATTTGCTCCTGCCCATTTCAAATAGCACCCCTGGACTACTGATGTTTCAGCCCACGAAAGGTAAAGTGGCACACCTTGACATCAGCATTATTCGACCCGTATTGCATCCCGCGACAGAAGGGCCGTCAAGGGACTGCGAGTCAGGGACAACACTGCGGGGGCCGTGCGTCATGACTGACCTGCTGCCCCCCACCCCCAGCAGGCAGGCAGGAGACGGCTCTGATGCCAGGGCCTGAGGAACCAAGCGAGCAGGTGCAGGTCTGCAGCCTTTCCCCTATGTGCCCCGCCATTGCGGGCATTTTCTCAGAAGACATCTGTGCCCACAACAAGGCAGCCACAATGCATACCTCCGTGCACTAGCCCACTGACACTTGCCTGCAGAAGGGGCCCGCTGCACCTCTCCCACGGGCCCGGGGTCCCATGGCCCCTCGCCCCCAAAACAGCCTCACCGTCCTCCCCTCGACTGCAACCAGTAATGGGTGCAGTGGGCATCATCCAGCACTACCCCGTGGTCTTGGCTCCTGCTTTCTGATGACATGACATCCTGCAGGGACTCTGGCAGGGACTCTGGCTCCAATGCCGTCTCATGCAGCCGGGGCTCAGGCCACTCGTGGCACCAGGCAAAAGCCCTCTCCATCCACAGAGCCCATCTCGAGCACTCGTCCAATGACCCATGAGCGGCAGGCAGCTGCAGGTCCCCGCCTTTGCCTAGGCTGCATTCTGAGCCACCTGGATGGGGAAGGGGTCAGAGGGGGAGGCTCCCCTGGCTCCGGGCATGGCGGAGGGTTGGGAGTCAGGCAGGGCTGACCAGCCGCTCCACACCCAGTGCAGCCGGTTCCGTCTGCCCAAGCCCTGCCTCTGGGAACACCCTCATTCTGGGGATGGCTACTGCCTGCCACCACCGTCACCCGCCCTTTGCCAGTGAGGGGTTAGTCTCCCTGCTTCTGGAAGATGACGCTTTTTGGGGATCCCTCAGAGGTGCAGTCATAGGGTGCAGCTGGCTCCACGGTGACTCAGCCATTTTGCGAGCTGCCAGAGCGGTTCCCCAAACAGACAGGTAGCCAGAGCGCCACTCTCAGCTGCACGCCATGCTCAGCACCTTGCACAGACCCAAAGGGCCAACAGTTTATGCCAGGGCCTGTGACCGCTCACACACCCGCCCAGCCCACAGCGCCCACAACTCACGAGCAAGCTGGCCTGCATGTGACTGGGCAGAAGACAGCTCCCGGCCTCCGGGGCTTCTGCCAGATGGGCCCGGGGCCCAGCTGACCGGGCTACTCCCATGCCCACAGGTAGCAAGTTCAGCTGGGCAGCCACAACTCAGGGTTTCCCATTTAGAGCACCATTCCACAACCCCCAGACCCTCCCTTCTGCCCAGTTAGCCTAGCCTTGGTGGCGAGCACATTCTCTCCCCGAGCAGGGCTGCAGGGACCGAGCGACCACTCTCGCTGGGCTCATACGGCCACCAGTCAGTTCCTCTCCCTCCCCATGGGGTGGAGCACGGATCCAGCCCCAGCACTCACAGCCCTAGCCCCCAGTACTGCTGGCCCCCTTGGCACCTCTCTTTCCAGGGACTGCCCGCAAAGGACCCAATGGCCACCTACAGCCCAGCAGGACATGCCGCAGAGAGGGGTGTGACCGATGCTCTGCTGCCGAAGCAGCGCAAGGCTTCGCCGTGGGCAGTCTAGGCTGAGACAGAAATGCAACTGCCTGCCGGCGCCACTGCCATCCCTGCACTGTGCACAGGGCCAGCAAAAGTCTTTGGCAGGGGGTCAGGAGAAAAGAGGTGGGGGGCAAGGCCTCCCCAAAGGAACCCTCCACATCCAGACTCACCCTCTCCCTTTGGGCCAGGCCAACTATCCCCATCCTGCCAGGGCATCAGACTGGCCACAAGCTTCACTCTGCTGGCCCTCGGTGGGGCCCATACCGTAACCCTCAGGCTTCCTCTGTTAGTCCAGCCGGGCGTCACCGCCACCAATGATGGCCCTGAGGCTCAGGGTCCGGACACCCGGGTCCTCGTTCCTGTGCTGCACAAGCAGCAAGGCAATAACTGCTTGGGGGACAGCTCGGCAGGCAACATCAGGAGCAGCCAGACACTCAGCTTCCCCATGCACAGCTCGTCTCCCCACGTACAGGAACACCACCTAGGCAGCTTCCTGCAGGCAGGGAATGTGCAACCGATGGGACAGAGCCAGGCGCAGGGCCTACAAGTAGCTTTTGCTTCAGCTACCCTGCTACACACTGGTGCAACTACTGTATTCCTAAAAACCGCCCAGCCCTTTCGTGAGCCCGGCCCGTCGCCACCTCCAACACAGCCCCTCTCATCACAGGCCACTGCTACCAGAGACCCCAGCGCATGCCACTTTCCTCTACGCCACAGCATCGCTCTGCAACAGTGGGGTGCTGTCCTTGTGCCACCAGTTACAACCACCGCACACAGGGTGGGTAGGCCCTCGACAGAGGGTGCCCTGCTGCCACGTGGGGGCCTCAGGACTTCAGCCACCCTGCCGCTGGCCCTCACGCCAAGCCGCCCCAACATGTGCCCTCCCAGCTCCGCAGCTGAGGGCAGATGCTGGACCTCATGTGACGGGTCTCACACATCTGGATTCCACGGGGGCATGCAGGAAAGGCATTCCTCCACTAGAGACAGAGGAACCGCCACAACCGTCCGATCCCAGCACAGGCTTGGTATGGCTGTCGGCCATGCCTCGCTCATTTGTCGCCACCTCATGACGCATTTGGGACTCACTCTTCGTTACTCCCCACCTGGCCCTCTGTTACCCAAGCCCCTATCCTGCACGCAGAAGCTCCCCGGCTGCTCCCCACAGCGAGACTAAGCCCAAAGCATCTCTGGGCCACAGACACAGGCCCCAGGCCTGCAGCAAGCACCACCCTTGGCTCTCCAGCATGAATCCTGGAAAACTCAGAGCAGCACTGCGTTCATGGGGGGTCCCATCACTGCAGCACTAGCACCTCACAGCAGGCCCTGGAGGAAAGTGCTCCTATGCCAGACACATATTGGCGCAGACAAACATAAGAGCAGCAAAACTGCCATTCATCTAACCCAGCCAGACAGCAGCAGAGAGCACAGGCCAGAAGGCAGCAAGCCGGGTCTGCTCAGGGTTCCCCCCTATTGGATGGGGAGCGAAGTGTACTCTGTCTAAGTTTGTGGATGACACAAAACTGTGGGGAGAAGTGGACACGCTGGAGGGCAGGGAACACCTGCAAGCAGACCTGGACAGGTTGGACAAATGGGCAGAAAACAAGAGAATGCAGTTTAACAAGGAGAAATGCAAAGTGCTGCACCTAGGGAGGAAAAATGTCCAGCACACCTACAGCCTAGGGAATGACCTCCTGGGTGGCATGGAAGTGGAAAGGGATCTTGGAGTCCTAGTGGACTCCAAGATGAACATGAGTCGGCAGTGTGACAAAGCCATCAGAAAAGCCAATGGCACTTTATCATGCATCAGCAGATGCAAGATGAACAGATCCAAGGAGGTGATACTTCCCCTCTATCGGGCACTGGTCAGACCGCAGTTGGAGTACTGCGTGCAATTCTGGGCGCCGCACTTCAAGAGGGATGCGGATAACCTGGAGAGGGTCCAGAGAAGGGCCACTCATATGGTTAAAGGGCTTTCAGACCAAGCCCTCCGAGGACAGACTAGAGAACCTGGACCTTTTCATCCTCCGCAAGAGAAGGTTGAAAGGCGACCTTGTGGCTGCCTATAAGTTCATCACGGGGGCACAGAAGGGAATTGGTGAGTATTTATTCACCAAGGCACCCCCGGGGGTTACAAGAAACAATGGCCACAAGCTAGCAGAGAGCAGATTTAGATTGGACATTAGGAAGAACTTCTTCACAGTTAGAGTGGCCAAGGTCTGGAACAGGCTCCCAAGGGAGGTGGTGCTCTCCCCTACCCTGGGGGTCTTCAAGAGGAGGTTAGATAGGCATCTAGCTGGGGTCATCTAGACCCAGCACTCTTTCCTGCCTATGCAGGGGGTGGGACTCGATGATCTATTGAGGTCCCTTCTGACCCTAACATCTATCAATCTATGAATCTATGAACCTCAGAGAAGAACCACGCCATGGGAGAGCAGCTCTGCCGACTTGCTATGCCAGGAGGGGGTGTCCCACATTGGGAAGGGCTGCCCACGGAGCCATCCTCACCACAAGCACAGAGGACTCATCTGCCCCAGGTGACCAGCAAGGCATGCTCTGCACAGCCCTTGGCAGGCCTGCCACCCACCACGGGGGGAGTGAGGACTTCACAAACCACTGGCTCATGTGCCACACGACCCTCTCCCTCACCTGGAGCCGGCAGTTTCCCTGCTCCAGTTTCTGTTTTGTGGCCCTGCCCGCCCACTTCACCTCACACATGGCAGTGTCCCTGCCTTCCCCAGCCCCTTTCCACACAGGACGGAGGTGATCCAGGACCCAGACACAGCCCGCCATACAGCAGGCCAGTCCAGTGGGTGAGGCACCATGCCGAGGCTGCTGTTCAGGCCTCAGCCACGACACCGCATCCATGCATGCCCTCAGGTCAGTCCCACAAGCTCCCTCACACCTTAGCTGACTGCCAGGACAGCTGTTCACTAGCCTGTCAGTGAGCAGCCGCACAGGCTGAGGTGGTGTGCCCGTGCCAGCCAAAGGACACAAAGCCCTCGGGGGGCCTCGGGGACTGCGGGTGGCTTGCAATCAGCACCCTGCCTCATGTCATGCCAGGCCAGATCGCTAGGGCTCTGCTCAGTTGGTCTGTGCCACACATCCTTGACATGCAAGCGGGACAAGCGCTGCAGCACAGCGAGGCAGCATCATGATGATAGACAGCTGCCAGAGGCAAGGGACGGGGAGAAATGCTCACGCAAGCCCGGACTGCCACACGCTCTGAGCCTGAGCTGCTGCACTCACTGTGCCCAGTGGGCCTCTGCCAGGAAACGCAGCTTTCCCGCATCCCATGCCTGCATATGGCCCATCCTAACTCTGCTTTGCCGAGGACCTTGGCAACGGGACAGTGCCATGCTGCATGTCGTGGTATTTGCCATCTATTGTGCTGCCAGACTTCTGTTATGGTCACTGTCATGAAGGCCAAGGGCCAGGGAGACTGGGCCCTAGGCACACACAACAGGGGAGACAGGAGCACCCAGGTCATTGCTTCCTAATGACTGAGCTGGCCACTCGTGGCACGGCAGCACGGGAAAGAGGCTGTACAATGTCTCTGTGAAAGCTGTGCAATCCTGTAGAGGTGCGTTTGCATGGCGCCTTCCACTGAATCTCAAGCAGGCGCCCACCTGGCAGCCTGCTGCCAGCACCATGGCAGTGCTCCAGGCCCTGAGGTCGGGACCCGTGACAGCCACTGGTTGGATCGACCCCCGGGCACTTCCTGGAGTCACGCGCCAGCTCCAACACCAATGCAGCTGGAGCCAGAGCACACCTGGACAGAGATTCACATCCTCCTGTCAATGCCATGACTGATCCCATCCCGTCGTGTCCTGCCCTGTCCCACGGACCGCACTTCCTCCACACCACCTGGTGCACACCTTCCCCATGGCCCCACCTTCACCCCTCAACTCGCCGCCCCTCTGACTTAGCTGGCAGTGAGGGGTGATGATTGGGCACACGGCATGCCTTCCCCCACCTCCCAACACATTGGAGAGGGCACGCCTGGGAACTGGGGGTGCGCACTTCCCCCAGAAATGCTGGGGAAAGGGCCCTGTACAGCTCTCTATCTGCCTGCCTTCCTCAGCAGGGGAGAACAGCTGGCTGCAGGGGCAGGAGGCAGGGGCCTCACTGTAGGCCTGGCTCTGGGGACGGGGAGCCAGAAGCATTATCCCAGGGACTCGGGATGGTAGGGGCTGCTCCCGCCCAGGCACTGGCCCTGAGCCCCGCCAACCCGAGGGCGCTCGCTGGCCAGAGGCCAAGCTGGAGTTCTCTGGACTCCCTGCCCTGGCCTGCCCCCTGCAGCAAATGCCCATGTTGCCCCTTGCCTGCCCCAGGTGCCAGAAGAGAATGCCATCCCACGCACCAGCCCCAGGCCTACGATAGAGCCCCACCCACCGAACGGACCATGTGGTATGCTCACGCCACCTGAGCAAGTCTGAGAGTGCTCCACAGATGTTTGAAAGAGAGGAGCCCAGCTCTGTGCTCCCTGCTGTGGTTGTGTGGGCCTCAGCATCACCTCTCCAGTCTGGCCAGGGACCGGCCCCTTGGGGCAGCTCATGGGCTGCCACAGCTTCATGCTGCAGACCAGGGGGAGAGGGGAGGGGTTGTGTAGACACCGCCCCATCCAGGGTGGTGCATGACTGCCATGCCATTGCAAAGACCCATGCTCAGTTGGGCTACAGCCTGGCTTCAGGGTGCCACTGCCCTGCCCCTGTCCCCAAGGCTGTGGGTTACGCAACAGTCTCCGTAGGCAACGCCCACTCAAAGCCGGTGGCGACTGCAAACTGCATTGCCCTGGACGATGAGCAGAGTGACGAGACTCTCAGCCTCATGTTTGCATGGGCCACGGGGCAGGAAGTCATTTGGGACAGCCGGGGCTGCTCCAAGCCCCAGCCGACGCTGGGATTGGCAAGGCACTCCTCCCCATGCTCTATTCTTATCCCAGCCTTGGGAGTGCAAGCACATGGCTCTTTCTTTTAGGGTGGGACTCAGCACCTGACCCACCTCAAATTGACCCGCCTGTCCTCCACAGGATCCCAAGGAGTCCCGGTGCTGTGCCAGGCCTCACCCCACCTGGCTCTCAGGGACAGCTACATAAAGGGCAGTGTCTTCAGAGCCACAGCCTCACTCCTCACTCGCTCTGGTCAGAAACGAGCTGCTCCCACATCATGTGGGCACCCCACCGCCGGTGAACGCTCAACACTAGTTTGGGCACTGCCACATCATGAAACCTGCCTCGCAGACATGGATTTCCACCAACAACGCACCCGTCATCGTCTCTCCAGCAGCCTATCACTCGACTATCACCATCATTTCCTTTCAGGACACTGAGATCACTGTCCACAAGGGAAAAGTTCAAACCACCGTAAGTAAAAAACCCATGGACCAACTACACAGAACCAGCGACCATGCCAGGCCCACCAAGAAAGCTGTCATTTGCAGCCAGGCTTCCCGCTGCCACCCAACATGCATCGAGGAGAAGACCCGTGGTCACTGCCACACCAATCTCCAATGGGCCTTCAGCCACCCAGGATGCTCCGCCTGAGAGATAAATCGCCCAGAAGCCACGTGAACATTTGCTGCAGTACAAACAACACCCCTGCCACATGCATACCATTAGTGATGATGTATTACCCTTCCCAGGAACCTATACAGAACATCCTTCAACACTTGCCCACCATACTAGAAGACAACCTGAGTCTTAAAGACCTCTTCCCAGAACCACCCAGCCTAGCCTGTGAACAAGCACCACACCTCACCAACCTCATCACCAGAAACTCCCTAAGACCCAAACCATACCAAGGCCGTGCATAGACGAAAGGGTCACGTGTGCACGACACTTTACAGCAGGTTGCATGTTTATTCATCACTTCCACGAGGTTGCTGCTTGCATGCGTGGGCGGCGTACTGCACAGTCATTCCAGCCGTTGTAGCAAATTCAGCAGTGTTACGTGCCTTAAATAACTCGGGGTGCAGCAAACTACATCACTTTTATGGTCAAGCCGGCTGCTGTACCTCACTTCCTCTTCCTTCCCCTTGACCTCCCCGTGGGCTCTGCAGCCACGCTTCTTTTGCCTCAGCCAAAGATCTCGGTAAGGCCCAATACCGCAGTGGGATCTGCTCATCAAGGGCAATACAATGCAGGCCACTGTGACGTGCTGAGTTTTGAGGCAAACAAGGGTATCACCTGAGAGTGCTGATTGGACCCTGCCTGCTCAGACATACTCTGTTAGCACGTGTGCATGCGTCTCTAACTGTGTGGGTTGTTGTCCTGCTGATGTAAGGGAGGAACTGAGATCCAGGCCCAAGGGGGGATCAGCCCGTCAATACCAAATACTCCGGCCTGGCTCTGGTGTGTCCCATTCATCTGTGTGTGTTTGACCGATTTGGTGGGTGGAGGAACCCAGCCCCACTCAACCTGAGTCCTGCAAGATAGCTCCACTTGGGGTAAGGACTTGCACCCTACAGAAACACAAGCAAGACAAGCAGTACACAGCTAGAATTACAGAGACCCCCAGAAATGTGCCCCTAATAAACAAGCATGCCTCAAAGCAACAGGCAAATCTGGTCACACGCGCCAAGCTCACTTCGGGTCCGATCCTTGCCCAAGGCAGGTGAGCCTCGTCCACACTGACCCATACCAAACCGTTGCCTGGCCTCTTAGCAAAATGACCATCAGCCCTGACGCCGTGCCAGATATCGCACCCCAGTCTGCCCCCAGGAAACTGAGGGAACCACAGCAGCCGACATCTTCCCGCTGTAAAAGATAGTTAATAGATGCTCGAGAGAGCCCAGGCAGAGGCCGTGCCCCTGCTGCAGAGCAAGGCAACACCTCCTGCCTAAAGGCCGTACCAATCTGACCAGGGGTACAATTCCTGCCTGCCCCCAGTGCAATGTCAGTCTGAGCCTGAGCGGAGGGGCCAGACCCTCTAGTCGGGACCCTGAGGTTTTGGTTCCAGCCGAAGCATTGGCACGGCCCCGTCTCAATCCCCAGCCTGGGCTGAAGCTTGCACCCAGTGCCTCAGGGAGAGATGGGAAAGAAACGCACGCCCAAGATGCTGCAACACCCAATAGCGCCTGCTCCCGGCTGACCGTACAGGGGAAGGGAAGAGGCTTCCCCAGGGGTGTTGACACGGCGTAGGACCTTGCAGACAAATGCTTGGCCAGCATCTTCCCAGACCCATCTTTGGGTTTCTCCTTGCCACTGTTCTATGGCCCATCTCTCAATTTGGTTGCCGGGGTCGCTGCGGTGAGCCCACCACCCTCTCCACGCCTTGCCTGTTAAGACACCTTGCTGGAATATCGTTGACATTTTAGGGTTTTCATTTGAGCTGATTACCGTGCACCGCAAGATTTGGATTGAAGTCATGCCATGTAAGGGCATCTGGGTGCCATATGAGCCAGGCAGCATTCTCCTCCTGTTTCAACATTAACTGAGGCACACATTCAGTTTCATCTTAATACTCAGGGCTTGCAACAAGCACCCTGGCAATAAAGGCTTTGACCCTTCCTTACTTCCCATCTCTCCATTTCTATTTTTGTTCTGATGTTTCCCCACCTCTCTCCACTGTTTCGGCCCAGTCTTCTAAAACTGCCAGCATCGATTATAGTTTCATAGTAGGTAGGGTTGGAAGGGACCTGAGCAGATCATCAAGTCCAACCCTGTGTCATGGCAGGAAAGAGTATTCATCCAGCCTCCTCTTAAAGACCCCCAGGGTAGAAGCCAGCACCACTTCTCTTGGAAGTTGGTTCCAGGTCCTAGCCACCCTGATGCAGAAGTAGCACCTCCTGATGTCTAGTCTGCATCTACCATCTGCCAGCTTGTGGCTGTTATTTCTAGTCACTCCTGCTAGTGCTCGGGGGAACAGGGACTCCCCCAATACCTGCTGGTCCCTCCCTGACTAGTTTGTAACGGGCCACTAGATCCCCCCTCAGCCTTCTCTGGTGGAGGCTGAATGGGTTCAGGTCCCGTAGCCTCTCCTTCTGGGACCTGCCCTGCTGCCCCCGATCATGTGGGTGGCCCTGCTCTGGACCCTCTCAATGCTGTTCACATCCATCCTGAAGTTCAATGCCCAGAACTGGACGCAGTACTCCAACTGCGGCCTGAACAGTGCCGCATAGAGGGGGAGGATCACTTCCTTGGACCTGCTTAAGATGCATCTGTGGATACATGACAGGGTGCGGCTGGCCTTCCTGACCATGTCCCCACACTGTCGGCCCATGCTCATGTTGGCCTCAATAGTGACACTAAGATCCTTTTCTGCCTCTGCACTGACAAGAAGGGAGTTCCCCAGCCTATAGGTATGCTGCTGGTTCTTCCTCCCCAGGTGCAGCACCTTGCACTTGTCAGGGTTGAAACCCATCCTGTTCTCATCTGCCCACCCCTGTAACCTGTCTAGGTCCAATTGCGCATGGAAACAGCAGCATATCTCAGATGACTGGCAACCTCTGCCTCTTCATAATGAAGTGGCATCAGCAACAACTGTACTGGGCCCCATCTCAGAAGGAAAAAGAAGGAGCCCGCCAACACAGTTCATGTGGATGGGAAATTAGAGACGCACACACTTTACTGTGCGGAGGACGAAAGATGGCCAGCAACTGACAGTGAAGCGCACACACTCAAACAGCCCGCTGCTCGGCACTCTGAGGCAAGCTGAGATTTTTCTCAATTAAATGGGCAAATGCAGCTGAAGGGTGGAATTTCTTGTTCCACTGCAGAGATGCCTGCTTTCCCTGGGTCTCTTAGAAATTAAAGCAATTGGCTCAGAAGGGAACTTTGGCTCCCAGTGGGCTAAGGTCCTCAGTAGCCTGACAGTCATAGGTGGACAGCACCTGGGGAAATAAGATAGGATGATGATGGAAATGCACCATCAGTGAAAGGGATATCATTCGCAATCACTGACAACTGAAGTCTTCCGTCACATACAACTGGGCAGTGTCCGCTTGAGCACGGGCACGCGTGTGCAACAGCACAAATAGTAGCACCATAAATCTGTGCCCCTGCCCATGGGCTTTGCAGCGGGGACTCCATGTGCCCCAGCCAGGGGGCTCCACTGCAGAAACCCTGTGCTGAGGCACACCGAGACAGAGGAGTGGGTGGACCAGGGCAGGGAATGATAGGGAACATCCCAGCAAGGGCATACTGCCACTGTGGAACAGATATACTGCTGGCTGTGAGGCTCAGATGCAATTGCATTGCAACTGTGGAGCATCGTTACCAGGTTCTCAGAGACATGAAAAGAAGGAATAGGATTGCACTTCCATGCCTAACAGGCAGGAAAATAATTTTGTCCTAAGAATGTAGGCAACTCACCAAGTGGAAAAACCAGCCACAAGTTCCAGATGCTGCCACAGATCCGGAGGAAGTCCTTTAGTCCCCTTTTGCCAGATTTCCCCATCAGTAGAACGGGAACGGTAGTAATTCCCTCCCTCCCACGAATGCAGTGTGGACAAATACGTCAAGACGGAGAGCTGCTCCATTAATGTTAAGATGGAAGTCCTCTGCATAATATGGATAGACAGCGAGGCAGTGCCTGAAAATCAAAGCCTTTGGGCATGCAACAATCGCAACCTCCTGAGTCATTCCTCAGCTTGGCAAAAAACTGGGCCTCACAGTTGCACTCTTTAGGTCCATAATAAGCAGGTCATTTTTTTTCCACAGTCTTCTTAAAATACAAGGACCATGCTCTTCACATACTCTTTAAGCTCCTCTTCCCCTCAGCCTGGCAGAAAACAGAATAGCTCAATAACCTCCACTTCGAACTAGATGGAGCTGTTTGCCCTAGACAACAAAAATCAAGTGTGCAAATGCTTAGCCGCTTGTGAGCTCTACTGGGTTACACTTCTGTGGCTGCCTTGGAATCCAGGGGAACCCCACTGGCGCTTAAAGGCCTGTTTAATACATGATTACACGAGGGCCACTAGTTGAAACCAGCTTTGTCCAATCAAATTTACTCTCCAAATGGTCCATATGTCCTGAAAACTCACAGATGTGAAATACAGAGGCAGCATTTTCTCACCAGTGCTAATATTTAGTCTTTGTCACCCATGGCTTTGTAGCGGAATGCCTCTGAAGGCCACTGGTAGATTTACTTTGACGTGCATTTAAAACCGCCTATCTAGTTGAGTAAAAATAGATGCAAGCCACACAGACATATTTCTAGGATTAGTGGAGCACCCAGACTCACCTAAAAGATGGACTGAACAGAAACACCAGCCAGATACAGTTGATACAAACAACGCCAGGGGATTTGCTGCTGTTGGAAGGTGAAGGTCAACAGCCCTGGGAACGCTCTTCAGTAAAGCACATATGCCCGTACCTCATGTCAAAGTGGCTTAACTTTTTAAGTCCTTGAAAGCAACTGGGATGTCAGCATATTCCTAAGTTCTGTTTTTTTGGTTTAATACAGATAAGTTGAAGACATTTAGTGTTTCCTGAAATGGGGGCCTACATCCACGGGAAAACCCGGCAAGCATCTTCTGCATTAATAATACTGCTGATTCTGATCTCGAGAGACTACCATCCATGTCTATGGCTATTAGGCCTGTGCGAAGTGGCTAGCGTTAGCTTCCGATTTGGAGTTGGCCGATTCTGGGGACGGCGATTCGACTCAGGGATTCGAATCGCAGTCCCGAAGCGATTTGGCCAAATCTGATATGGAGATTCAGCCACAGCCGAATCAGCCCCATTCCCCGCCCGCTCTCCCAGCTCCCGGCTCTTTAAAAAAAAAAAAAAAAAACACTCCCTGGGTGCTGCCAGGCAGGGGGGCGATCCTCGCTGATCCCCACCGTCCAACATTGCATGGGGAGGGCTCTTCCACAAGCACCCAATCCCCATCCACTCTCCCAGCCCCACCCCACATGGCTGCCCTGTCCCAGCTCCCAGCCCTTTAAAAAATGGATAAAAGCCCTGACTCGCTGGCTGCTGCCAGGAAGGAGCCAATCCCCACTGCCATGCCCTGT